>NC_140945.1:46736452-47404785 GCF_014529385.1 Adiantum capillus-veneris
TCATTGAAGGCCCTCTCGAAGTTGAAGACCAAGAAGAGGTGCTACAACCCGAAGCTGTCCTTCGGCATGAATACAAGGTACTATGACATGGTAAGATTATCCGACGGTATCTTATTAAGTTCAAAAATTATCCTTTTGAAGATGCTAGATGGATGCAAGGAGTACATCTTAAGGATAGTATGAACCTTGTCGATGCTTACAATGCTACATTAGAGTAAGCAAATGTACAAATTTCTTTTAAATGACTCATGTTTTTGTCTTATAAGACTAGTCCTCTTTTTAATTGTGCACAAATTTAACTCGTATGCATGCTTAGAATCATGTTTGTGATGACGACGTCTCTCAGACACCAAGTAGAATTTGTCACTCTACTTTGGGAGAATGACATGGACTAAAGAGCAGACATGCTTGCGGTAGCTATGTCTCCCAAGCACCAAATGGATTAGTCATCCATCTTGGAAAGATGTCGTAGGGTAAAAAGTGATCCTCTACTCACTAAGTAAGATTGACTAATGACTAAGGCTTTATCTCTTCTACCTCATAGTCGAGGACGACTATGATTTCAAGAGAGAGGTAATGTCATAAAATCTAATATATAACCAACCCAAATTATTGTCTCATATTAAATTGATCACTTAATGTGGGAGAATAAACGGGAACAAGTGTTAAGATATAGATATGTGCTTACAGATCTATCTCAACACGGGGCCAATGATAAAGGGGCCCAAATGAGAGATGGTCTATCAAAGAGCAACGCTAACCAATGGAGCATAAGACCTTAGGGTTAGCTTCATTGAAGACCTCCAATAATGTGTGTAAAAGTCCTTTGACCTTAGGTAAGCTAGGTCTGAGCTTGAGGTGGGAACCCGGCCCAAGCTCGAGGTGCTTGTCCTGCTTGAGGTGCTTGTCGTGCTTGAGGTTCGTGTCATGCTTGAGGTGCTTGATTAAGGTGCTTGAGGTGCTTGACTTGCTCCATGCTTGAGGTGCTTGACTTGCCACTTGATTAAGGTTCTTGAGGTGCCTTGACATGCTTGCTTGAGATGATTATGGGAATACCCCCTAGTCCAAGTGCTTTGTCATGCTTGATGACTAAGGTGCTTGAGCTCCTAAAGTCAAAAGCATCCCTACAAGAGGGGGGGCGAGCCCTTTTTCCTAGGGATTAGAGAGAGAACACACACTCACACTCACAAGGGAAGCCCCAGCTTGAAGAGGCAGCAAGGACACATGTCAGGTCCCTACCCATGTTACCTTCATGTGTTGCTTGAAGCCTATTGGCTAGGCTTCAAAGGGGTCCAATGATAAATTACTTGAATTATCTAATTTTTTTTGCATTTATCAAGTCCTCTCTCTCTCAAAGGGGAAAGGGGGACACTTGTCCCAAGCCTATACCTAATGCTAGAAATGGACCAAGCTTATGATTGGCTAGGCTTGGCAAGAGCCAATGAGCTTCAATTATGAGCTAGAAGGGGGGGTTGACCTAGCAAGGAGGGGGCTTGCTTGAGGGGTATACTCACCCACACACACTCACAAGCACTCTCATTGTGTACTATGCAAAGTGCAAGAGCTCCCTCTCCTTCTCCAAGCAAGTAGAGGTTGAGAGCCTACACCAACACTCTTGGCTATGGAGTGCAAATCCAACCAAGAGCCATGCTTCAATGCTTAAGCTTGCCATCTCCTCTTCTTCTTCATTACTATGCTATTATGTATGCTAGCAACAAGAGTATGATAAGTGAGGAACTAATTCTTTCTCCTACGAAATATTTCTTCTTCCTCTTCCCTACCCTCATTCCCTGCTAGTTCTCTCCACCTTCGAAGGTGTTTGAGGTTTTGGGACTGAGGCTTGGTATAGTTAAATCTTTCTTCACGTTTATGTTATGTTATGATTGTGATGCATGAAGCTTTCCATCTTCATTGCATCACCTAGGTCACAAGGAACCCAAAGAATGTATTGTAACAAGTCTCTCTTCATGGGAGAAATCATAATACAAATGCCTATTGGAGGGGGGACCGGCTCCACATAAATCCGGTCCTCAACTGTTGTCATGTTCTCTAAATTCTCTCTCTTGCAAAAGTATTGTTCATGCCAAGTTAACTAATTGCTATGATTATGATGCTATCTTCAATTATGTTCACCCATTATGCTCGCAAAGTTATTTCTCAAAAGTACTCTCATTAATTTCCGCTATCTCAAGTTAAATAGGCCAATTCCATTACAAAACTAGTTTCAAGTTGTGTAGAAATGGGGACTCAAGCCTCAAGTCCGTTTTCAATCTTCCTTTATATGGTCTAGATGAGGTTCATAAAAAACTATCAGTCTAGAAGGTTGGGATATGGATTGGCATATGTATCTAATGTTGTTTATAGTATGTTGTGAAGGAGTACGAGCGGAAGTGCGACGTGAGAGAGAGTGCGAGAAGAAGAGCACGACGATATGGTGAACTCGCTCTACTGTAATGTGTAGAGCATAGTGAGTTCTTATTAGGTTTTTACAAAAGAATATGTGTACATACCTGGCGGCCCGCCCACTTACCTGGGCGACCACATTGGGCTTTATACCCCAACAACCTCCCACTTAAAGTCCAATGTGGTACTTTAAGTGTGAGAGAAGCTACTATACAAGCTAATATACAAGAGATGTAGAGAAGTGATGTACTACCCTACACCTAACTGCTTGCGAAAATGCGCAAAGCTCTCTGAGGGAAGTCCTTTTGTAAGTAGATCAGCAGGATTTTCTGTGGTGTGAACTTTGACAAGCTGAAGTTGCTTCTCCTCGAGCATTTCCCTGATGAAATGATACTTCACATCCACATGCTTTGTCTTTGAGTGATAAACTGGATTACGAGCCAATTGTATAGCACTTTGACTATCACAATATAACACAGGAATCTCTTCTTTGATTCCCAAGTCTGTTACTAGTCGATTAAGCCAAATTGATTCTTTGCATGCCTCTAATGCTGCAACATATTCAGCCTCTGTAGTAGACTGAGTAACACAATCTTGTAATCTAGAACGCCATGATACTGCTCCACCAGCCAATGTAAAGACATACCCTGACATAGACCTTCGGTTGTCTAAGTCACCTACATAATCTGAGTCTGTAAAACCCTTTACACTTAGCTCCTGACTCCCATAGCATATACGCATACTCTTTGTAGCTTTCAGGTATCTCAATATTCCTTTCACTGCCTCCCAATGTTTCTTGCCTGGGTTTGACATGTATCGACTTACTACTCCCACTGCAAATGCAATGTTTGGGCGAGTAGCAATCATTGCATACATCAAACTACCCACTGCAGATGCATATGGAATCTTATCCATTTCAGCTTGTTCTTCCTCAGACACAGGACAATCTTGTTTAAGTTTCACATATGGTGGCAATGGAACACTTAGTGCCTTTCCCTTCTCCATATTGAAACGTTGCAAAACCTTGTCAATATACTCTGTTTGAGATAACCAAATCAACTTCTTTGATCTGTCTCTCTCAATGCGCATACCAAGTATATGACTTGCCTCACCCATGTCTTTCATGTCAAACAATTTTTCCATCTTTGACTTCAAAGCTGAAATTTCTTCCAAGTGCTTGCCAGCAATCAACATGTCATCCACATACAAAATAAGGATCAGCCAACTACCATCCTTAGCCTTCTTTGTATATAGACAGTGATCGAACTCACTACGTTTGTAACCTTGAGAAAGCATAAACTTGTGGAATTTATGGTACCATGCCCTCGGTGATTGTTTTAAGCCATAAAGACTCTTTAACAACTGGCATACCCAATCTTCCTTGCCTTTCTCAACAAACCCTTCTGGCTGCTGCATGTAAATTTCCACATCTAAATCACCATGCAGGAACGCTGTCTTGACATCCATTTGGTGCAACACCAAATCTAATATGGCAACCAATGCAAGAAAGCATCTCAATGTAGTCATCTTGACCACCGGAGAGAAGACTTCATCAAAGTCAATGCCTTGTTCTTGCTTAAAGCCCTTGGCAACAAGCCTTGCTTTGTACTTTGGCTGACTATCATGAGCGGTGATCTTATACTTGTAAACCCATTTACAAGGTAGAGCCTTTTTGCCCTGTGGTAATTTAACTAGCTTCCATGTCTTGTTTTTATGCAGAGCTGTCATCTCTGACTGCATGGCCAATTGCCAATTCCCGGAGTCCTTCATTTGCACTGCTTCCTTGTAACATGAAGGCTCATTGCAATCAGTCAACATGACATAGTTCATAGATGGAATAAACCTATCAGGAGATCGTGTGACACGTCCAGATCTACGCACAATAGGTGGCTCAGCCTCAGCCACAACTTGTGGTTCCACTCTATCCTGTCCTTGCTCCTCTTGAGCCCTGACATTTTGTCTTGCACGTGCATGTCCATCTTCTTGGAAGACAACTCTTCTAATCTCCTCGACCCTCTCTGGTTTAGAATGATATTTGGATTCATTAAAGTGAGCATCATTGCTGCGGACAACCTTTCTAGATTCGGGATCCCAAAGTCTGTACCCCATCTCACCAGAATTACCATAGCCTAGAAAGATGCACTTTCTACTCTTTGGCTCAAGTTTGTTCCTAAATTCCTTTGGAACGTGAGTATATGCCTCACAGCCAAAGACTCTGAGATGCTTGTATGAGGGCATTTTGCCTGACCATACCATCTCTGGCACTGAATCCTTCTGCAAAACCTTGCTAGGAGATCTATTTACAAGATGAACATCTGTTGATACAGCTTGAGCCCAAAACCCATTTGGCAGTTGTGCATTAGACAACATACTTCTGACCTTCTCTTGTATGGTCCTATTCATCCTCTCAGCAACACCATTTTGAGGAGGATTGTAAGGAGCAGTAAGTTTACGTTTTATACCTTTTGACTCACAAAAGTCCTGAAAGGCCTTTGAAACATACTCTCCACCATTGTCAGTGCGTAAGCATTTAAGCTTCTTGCCACTCTGATTCTCCACAAGTGTCACAAACGTTTTGAAAACACTAAACGCTTCATCCTTGTGCTTGAGAAATTAAACCCATACTTTCCTCGAGTAATCATCTATAAATGTCATAAAGTAAGAAGCTCCCCCTAGAGATAGGTTAGGCATAGGTCCACACAAATCACTATGAACAAGTGCCAACAGTGTATCTCTTCTACTGCTTTTATGCTTATGTGGCTGCTGTGTTTGCTTACCATACAGACAATGTTCACAGAATTCAAAATCATTAAATGAAAAGCTAGGCAAATAACCAGAACAAGACAAGATTTCCATTCCCTTCTTGGACATATGTCCTAACCGGCTATGCCACAAAGAAACGTTCGGCTGCCCGGTTACATTGATTACATTTTTTGAGACATTTGATACATAAATCATGTAAAGTCCTCCAGACTTTACTCCATGTGCTACTGTCATAGAACCCTTGGATATCTTCCACATGTTCTGTCCAAAAGTGGTGACGTAGCAAGCATCATCAAGTAAACCTGTGCTGATCAAGCTCTTTGTAATTGCGGGAACATGTCTCACATTCTTCAGCGTGAAAGAAGAGCCATTCTGAAACTTCAATTGAACATCTCCAACACCTAAGATCTCACATGTCTGCCCATTGCCTAGCCGAACATGATCTTTAGTGGGCACATAAGAGGTAAACCACTCCTTGTTTGGAGACACATGAAGTGATGCCCCTGAGTCTATAATCCAGTCACTCAGTGCATTTCCATCAGATGCTGTAAGAAGAGCTGAGTCCATTGTATTCTTCAAGAAGTAGATGTCTCCTGACACTAGACTGTCATCCACTGCAACAGTGTTTGTCACATTTATTTCTTGAATCTTCACTGAGGACTTGTTCTTCTCACCATGGTCTTCAGCTTTCTCTTTGCCTTTTTCTGCTTTCCATTCTCGGCAGTCTCTTTTCATGTGACCCTTCTTGCCACAATGGTAGCATTCTATGTCACTCTTGCCTTTAGCACTGCGGGACTTGCTACGAGACTGATTCCTCTTTCCACCTTTGTACTTTTCTTTGGTCCTTCCTCTGAAAACTAAGGCTGTTCCTTTGCCTTTGTCCATTGTCTTTCTATTGGTTTCTTCAGTAAGCAGACTTCCTTCTACACCTACTATGTTCAAACCATCTGGAGGTGCAGAATTACTCAAAGCTGTGCGAAAAGTGTCCCAACTTTCCGGCAATGTGATCAACAGGAACATAGCTCTAACAGGTTCATCAAACTTGACACCTTGAGCTGACAACTGACTGTAGATTGTGTTGAATTCATTCAGATGATTGGACATAGGTGTCCCTTCTTTCATCTTCAAGTCAACAAGCTTCTTAAGCCAGTATACTTGTGAAGCTGCATTCTGCTTCTCATAAAGATCACTCAGCTTTAACCATGCTTGATAAGCCGACATCTCGTCTGCTACATTGAAGTAAACGCTTTCTGCCAAAGTCAGCATAATGGTAGAAAGTGCCAATTCATCCATTTGGCTCCATTCATCTTTGTCCATATATTCTGGTTTTATCCCCTTGAGCTTTATAGGTTTTATCTGCTTCTTTTGTACCAACACGTGCCAAATCTGCTTCTTCCACAATGGGAAATTGGTTCCATCGAGCTTCTTGATATTGTAAAGAGCAGTGTCCTATGATCCAGCCATAGCTACACTTCACAGTGGTTTACTTTCTTGGGAAAAATTCGGCAGAGTTTCCCCTGTAAACTGACCTCTGAACCAATATCAACCTGTCAAATGAACCAAGAAAGCTATAGATTCTGCATAAATTTCGGCATAGTCTCCTTTGTAAAATGGCTCTGGTGTACTAAAAACAGACCAAAAAACAGCTCAAAAAACACTGTCTCTCTGACACTATAAGCTGTGGGTAAACCTATCCTGCACCTGTACTGTCTCTCACTGTCCTGTCACTGTCTTGTAAGCATAGACTGTGACAATGCCTCAACGGCAGTAAAGCAAAGATGCAATCCCAACTGTCTAACTCACAGTCAATACATCCTAGCTGCCTATCTAAGGGTGCTCGAGGGATCGCTCCAAGACCTGTATCACCTAAAGGATCTCAACATTCGAGAATCCCCCAGCTCAATAAAACCTCACTTGACCCTCAACAAAGGCTGCAGTAAATCTGACAGTACATAGACTTCCCACAAAGTCATACATCCACAAATTTCCCACTGTATGTTGTAACCGCTGCGGCGGTTGTTTGCTGCGTGACTCACAGCTAGCAAACCCTCAACAGACATACATCATCTCGGACAATACATCCCATGTGGAAGTACCTACAATGTCAGGATGAAATCTGGAATATCAAGCAGCAAACACAAGCTACCTGATGAACTAGTGGATGTCGCCTACAGTCTGTGTGTAGATGCGCCCGTGTCGTATGTGACACACCTCCAAGAACTATGAGCCGTCCTTCGATGTGTAGACAGCCACAAATCAACACTCTGGGAGTGTCGATATCCTCAGCACCTGCAGTCGTAGGCCAAAAACCCCAAATTTGCAGAGTCGGATCTGCACCCGTCGAGACCACATAGTCGAAAATGGTTTGCGTAGACCTTTGTCGAAGTCGAACGGTGGCCGAGATGACCTCAGAATGAAATTCTGACAACACGAAGCCCTTTGGGTTTTCCCACGAGATTTGGGGCCGTGTCTTCGCCTGTCGAATTTCACTCCAATCTGAGCTGGTGACTCTAGCCTCCTGCAGTGTTGCCCCGAGCCTCGATCTGAGCTCTGATACCAGTTGAAGGAGTACGAGCGGAAGTGCGACGCGAGAGCGAGTGCGAGAAGAAGAGCACGACGATATGGTGAACTCGCTCTACTGTAATGTGTAGAGCATAGTGAGTTCTTATTAGGTTTTTACAAAAGAATATGTGTACATACCTGGCGGCCCGCCCACTTACCTGGGCGACCACATTGGGCTTTATACCCCAACATGTTGGGCTCTCATGGCACATGATGTGCATGAAATTATTTTGTAAAATTTCTTGGTGTTTAATTTATTTCTAGCTCACCAATTGGTGAATACTGCTATAAAAAAAATAAAAAAAACTAAGAGTCTAAGACATTTTGTATCTAATTCAAGCTCAATTGAACTTGAATTGCTCCCTTCCCTTTAATGTTGGAACTCATCAATGTTTGGTATCAACTTTCCATTTTTCATTGAGCTGATGTGTTGAAGAAGGGAGCAATTCAAAGGTTGAGAGGCACATTGAGATTGATATTTTTTCAAGTTGGTGGAGAATGGAGACGTGTTTGCCACAATTAATAGAAACTTTTGACTTTGGAAGTCCAAGCATGTGCATATCTCTCTCTCTCTCTCTCTCTCTCTCTCTCTCTCTCTCTCTCTCTCTATATATATATATATATATATATATATATATATATATATATATATATATATATATATATATATATATATATAGAGAGAGAGAGAGAGATATGCATACATATATATATAATATATAGATATATTATATATATATATGTATGCATATCTCTCTCTCTCTCTCTCTATATATATATATATATATATATATATATATATATATATATACATATATATATATATATGCACACACACACACACACACACACACACACACACACACACACAGAGAAAATCTTGCACGTCACGCTTATTGTAGGTCTTACTTTCTCTTACCAATGGTACAATGGTAAGGCTTCCGGTGATACTTAGGCATGCCAACACTATCTACATAAGCCCTACATTTATAGAGAACAATTGATGTCACATTGTATATTTTGTGGCACCAACAATTCAAGCGCAAAACGCCAACTTCTAGCCTCTAGAGTAGGTTATTTGAAGCCTGAAGGTGTCTCTCAAATGCAAGAGCGCACACAAGATGTGTGTGAGAAAGAAAGAGTGAGAGAGAGTGAGGGGTCATTGTAGATTTGCAACCACATGTGACGTCGATCGTTCTAAGAAACCGTGCAATGTAATGTAGGGCTCCAACAACGAAGGAGCTTGTGACCTACACTCTCCGGTGGTAGGCTTCTTATCATCAAAAAATGATTGTTGGGTCTCTCTCTCTCTCTCTCTCTCTCTCTCTCTCTCTCTCTCTCTCGTGTGCAGGATGGCTCCTTTCAACCCTATTTTTGCCTTGCTTTACTAAAATACTAGAGTCAGCTACAAAAATAGCCACTTTTTGGCTAGCTATTCTGGGAGACAACCTTTATCATCAAAGAACGATGTGTGATTGTGATTGAGAGTGGGACCGCGATTGTGATTGCGAGTGTGTGTGGAATCGGGATTGGGAGTGAGAGTGAGAGTTAGACACAATTGAAAGTGAGATAGCTTGGAGATGGTTAGGAGGTTACACTACGAGCTAAGCTCCTTTTGTAATCATATCAATATAGATTCTTTATTTTGTCCGATCTATTTTGTGTACTCTGTCAATTTTCTATGTGTCAATCTATTTTTCTCTCTCGTGTCGCATCACACTTGGAATGATCATCGGCTAACTTGAGTTGTTTTGGAGATATAATTATAGATGATTACTCTTCTTTCAAGAAGGGGAGATATCACAAACTATTGATGTGTCAACCACCACTAAATACCCAGAGGGTTAGGACTTCCTGAGCATAACCCTACCCTACTTGCAGATTCCAACTGAGAGACCTAAACCCTAGCAGAAGAAGGAGAAGCATAGAAGGTTTACCAACTTATTGATCTCCATCGAGTGGCCCAAATAATAAATGGGCAAGGATTAAAAGTCCTAACCCTTGAAAACTTACAAAACTGATTGAGGGGCCTAAAATCCTAAAATAAAGCAAGACACACTCACACATCCAAAAATTGCATAAAAATCAATGACGTTGTGAGCGGGATGCAAACACACACAACGCCTCTATAATGACCCGACACACACTCTTGGGATGATACACACACACATTATGGGGCACCACTCGGCTTACACAACCAGCCTGGCCCAGACAGGAAACACACAGACGGAGTGAGAAGAGAGAGATTTCCCACTTGCCCACTCAACACTCACACATACACACTCACACACGCACTCTCAATTCAGCTCAAAGGAGGCAAATTGTTGTTGTTTAGACTCAATGAAGCTCAGCCCAACACCAATGGGGCAAATAGTTTACACAGTATTGAGGAAATACACCAGATACAACCACAAAGTTAAGCAAAGGCTTCACTCACCGAAGAAGATTACACAGAAAAATAGCAAAAAATCTGTGAGGAATTTGGCAAAATGGATAGCGCCATTGTGTCCGGAACGCCCAAAAACCCCACCCTACAATGTCACAGTGCTCAAATCCGACCTCGGATGAGCAGTTTAGGGCCAAAAAATGCTCCAAAAACAGCAAAAACACACTTGCGGCTGTTCCTCCTCTCTTCTCTACGTTTTTTATGGTCTTCTCTCAGTGTTTTCAGTTCCCACACTTATCTTCATTAGTTGGGCACCCGTGGCCTTTTAGATGACCTCAAACGGACCCCGAACATGCCAAAAACTGACCTCGCAGTGCATAGTTGTCACCTTTTTGCATCATCCGCACACCTGGCAGTCTGTTTTTCCAAATAATGCATCCCAAAACCACGTGAAGTGGCCCCAAAAATTGGTCCTCATGATGACCTTTCTGCATAAGTATCACAAGAAAACACCCACGTCGTGTCCATACTTCTCCGCGTGCAAGTATTGACCCCGTTTGACCTCCTGACGACACTCGATGCCATCTGACGCACCTACTTACCTCATGTCGTCGGCCCGCGGATAGCTTCCTCGAGAAGTTTTACACGCTACCAACTCCTCCTTATTGTAGAAAAAACACAGTGGTACTGGTAATAGTGAAAATCCATGCACTATGTACACCCTGTCCTACCTGTACACATGTGGGCCCCACGTAACCACCTGGCTTTGAAAAATGGGCAATTATTTATTTGATGCACCATGCATGTATATGTACATATGTGCAATCCCTTGCTCCAAAAAACTCCTGACATAATTTGCCCATCCCCTAGCCTGCTAGATCATTCATGATCAGCAGCAGCAAAGAGAGATATGAGACTCGCCGCATCACAAGTCTCCTTATCCCTCACCAACACTGCTTGATCCACAGACAGCTCATCTTGCTCCACCATCATCAATCTAGCATGATACAATTTAAGACGCAATCCATTTACCCTTGACTTATGTAGAACACCATCCAGGTTAGCCAGCTGATATGTGCCATTTGGAAAACACTCCACTACCTTGAAAGGGCCTTCCCACTTAATTTGAAACTTCTTTTGGAAGGTGTTGTCCAGCTTACTATTGTAGCGCAAAAACAAGTCATGTTTCTTGATACCCTTACTTTTGACCTTTTCATTTATCTTTGCCAAAGCCTTATCCTACATCTGCCCATAATGCTCCAATGCACTCATCCTATCCAACTGGACCTCTTGTAACTGCAAGAGCCTCTCTTTGAATGCATCACTAGGCGGCCCAATCAACTTCTCTAACATCTTGACCGCAGGCAACTCTACCTCCACAGGCAATAGTGCTTCTTTTTCATACACCAAATGAAATGGAGTAAACCCTGTACCTGTCTTCACCGAAGTACGGTAAGCCCATAATGCACTAGGCAATTCCAAATCCCAATTCTTTCCTTGGTGCTCTGTCACTTTAGAAATAATTTGTACCAACTCACCATTGAATCTTTCATTTAAGCCATTACACTGCGGGTAATAAGGAGTGGTATGCTGGTGCCTAATCTTCATCTTTGTGCATAAGAAGTCTAGCAGTTTAGCTCTAAATCCTGGCCCCTTATCTGAAAGTAGCTCTAATGGCACCCCAAACTTGCAACATATTTCATCATACACAAATTTTTCCACATCCTTTGCATTGATCTGTTTTACTGCTATAGCCTTTGCCCATCTAGAGAGATAGTCCACTGCCGTCAAAATATAGCTTTTGCCCCTGCTTGTGATAGGTAACGGGCCTATTGCATCAATCCCCCACTTTTCAAACACATCAAATGCCATAATGATTTTTTGTAGCTCTGGCTTCAACACTCTCTTCCCAAATGCTTGACACCTATTGCAAGACCTACACCAATGGTGAACATCCTTGTGCAAACTAGGCCATACATACCCCTCTTGCAAAATCTTATGCAAGGTGATCTTTAGAGCAAAATGGCCACCACATGCGCCTTCATGATTCTCTTCCAACACTCTATAAAGCTCCTCTCGCCAAGGTACACGTCTCAACACGAGATCAGCCCCTTTCATGTATAAGACATCACCAATCAATTTGTACCTGTATGCTCTGCGCACAAAACCATACTTCTTAGACTTCTGAATCTCCTTTGGAACAATTCCTGTTAGCAAAAACTCCTCTTCTTGAGTCAAACTTTCCCGGCCATGATAAAGAGGTAAAGTGGTCCTCAACACAAATAGCTCCCCAATCATGCCTTGAGCTGCTTCATGTGCCTCTCCATTTAGATCACGTTCAATGTGTCTGATGCTCCATGATTCGAACTTTTTTAACAGGCCTTTAATTCTGAAGCACATTTCCTTCAATGAGGTGTTCTTGCTCTTCCACACACCCAGCACTTGCTTCACCACTAACAAGGCATCACCTTTTATGCTCAACCTTCGAACCCCATGCTTCAAACAAATGTGTAATCCGACTTCCAAAGTAGCATATTCAGCCTCATTGTTACTATGAGCATCCAATTTGAACCCTCTCTTGTATACTAGCTTCCCCTCTGGATCATAAAGTGCTATACCCCCTGAAGCCGCATCATGGCTCTTTCTGTATGAACCATCAAAGAACAACCCATGTGCATTGCTGATCTGTGGCACTTCTTCAACTACTTGTCTCACCGCCTCTTCCTTAACAATAAGGGGATTCTCCTTGTAGGTCAACAAATCAGCTAGAGTAGCCCTTGTACTATCTTCCACTAGAAAAGAGAACTCAAATTCTTGCAGCTCAATTACCCATTTCTTGACCACATTTGACATGTTAGTGCGATTAATTAATTGTGGCAAAAAGGCATAACTCGTCAAGAAAACAAAAGGTCGTGGTAGCAAGTAATGACGAAATCGTCGACAAGCAAATATTACACTAGCCATCACTAGCTCTACTTCCGAGAACTTTCTCTCCGCTACCAACTTCACTCGGCTTGCACAATACACTGGCCTCATATAATGGATGCCCTTCCCCATTTGCAATAGCATGGCTCCAATGGCATCATCCCCTACTGATGGATTTACATAAAACACTTGCTCCCAATCAAAAGCCTACATGGCTGACAACCCCCCTAACACCTCTTGAAACACTTCTTCACACTTGTCATCCCATTGCAATGGATCATGCTTTGCCACTTGTTGTAATGGATAAAGAATCTGAGAAGACAATGGAATAAACCTTGCCATGTACTTCACTTTGTGTATAAAGGTTGCCAATTGCTTCGTACTTGTAGGTGATGAAAGAAGAATAATAGACTTAACCTTGTCTGGATCAGCCTCAATGCCATTTTCTGACACCATGTGGCCCAATAACTTCACCCTTGGCTGTGCTAGATGACATTTCTTTGGATTTAGTTGTCCTCCACATTCATCATATCGAGCCAATACCCTCTACAGCTTCTCATGGTGTTCAGCCCTACTGCTGTAGACACAGAAGTCATCCATGAAATCTTTAACACAACTACCAATGAATGGTTCCAATACCCAATTTGCTCTCTCTTGATAGAAAGATGGTCCATTTGACAGGCAATACTGTGTAGAAATAGCAGTCCCATGGCGTAATAAAAGTGGTCTTTGTGCGGTCTTTAAGAGCAATCTTCAATTGAAAATAGCCTGAAAAACCATCACACACACTGTACCTCTCATAACCTGCCATTGAATCCAAGATCTGATCGATGAATGGAAGAGGATATGGTTTCTTCTTAGTAGCTGCGTTTAAGGGTTTAAAATCTACACAAATTCTCCACTTCCCATCCTTCTTTGGACTGACTACAACTGGACTTACCCATTCTGTGGTCTCCACAGGGACTATGAACCCTGCCTTCAACAACTTGTCCACCTCTTCTGGCAAGGATTCCATTTTCTCTTGACCCATACTTCTTAGCCTTTGCCGCACTGGCTTAGCACCTTCTTTCAGCTCTATATGCATCTCTTCGCCCTTGAACCCTCTGATCTCTTCATATGAAGTAATGAACAAATCAGGCAAAGTAGCCAACATGTGCAAATATATATCCTTCTCCATAGCTAAGAGGTCTCCACTGATCATTTGTGTCATCAATTCTTGCTTCTTTGACAACTAAACCAAACTCCTGGATTTCTTTGTTCATCA
Source organism: Adiantum capillus-veneris (assembly GCF_014529385.1). Classification (NCBI taxonomy): domain Eukaryota; kingdom Viridiplantae; phylum Streptophyta; class Polypodiopsida; order Polypodiales; family Pteridaceae; genus Adiantum; species Adiantum capillus-veneris. The sequence goes on from NC_140945.1 coordinate 46,750,756, forward strand.
AAAGAAATGCAACATCAGCATCCTCATCACTGCTGGTAGTGCTATCACTGTCCTCATCTGTCACCGTGGAAGAGTCTTCATCACTAGACTCATCCTCATCTTCATAAAGCTCCTCTAATCGTTTCCTTGTGTCCATATTATAAAGCTTCTTGGTACCTGTCTTTCCATAGAGGCTAATCGTACCATGTCGCCAATCTTGAACATCTCCTACTGCACGTAACCGTGGTCTACCCAGTATAATAGGATATGCTCCCAACCCCGCTGGCATCTCATGAAAATCAACCACTGCCTTTGCATCATATGCCTCCACTTCTAAGCTCTTTACAACACCCAAGCATTTTACTTTTTGATGGTTTGCCAATCTGATCCGAAAACCTGACACCCCATCCACTGTGAGACCCATCTTCTCAACGCATGAGTGTGTTATGACGCATATTTGGGCTCCGCCATCCACATAACCTTGTCCCAAATTTTTCCTTTTATGCCACACATCTACTATTGGACAAATGTCTGGTAGCTCATCCATTGCCAACACCTTTACTGAACCTCTCTCTGGCTCTGTCTCCATTGGGTTAACCATCCTCCTCCACTGTCGCTTTAGCTTAGGCACCATCTCTATAAGCTGCCCAAAAGTAACATCTGCCTTCCTGCTCGTCAGATCCTCCTTCAAGTCATAGCTTAATTTCCCATCCCCTAGTGGAAAATCTGAAACGTGAAACTTTCGACGAGCTCTCCTTTTCCTCTTGGCCTTGACATCATCGCCTTCATGGCTCTTTCCTTTGTTCTTACTAGGACCTGGGGCACTTCTTCCTTCCTTATCCTCTGTGGTCCTCTTCCCAATAGGCATCAGTAATGTATCCTCTAGCTTTGATGCCTTCTCCAAGGTGACTACACTTAGCACTTTTGTCTTTCCCTTTTCCTCCTGGGTCAGACCACTGGTTCCTTCGTCTCCCTTAATTTCGATGCCATAATCATTTGACCTAGTTAGCACCTGTCTTGGCAATGGATACATGTCTCCCCCCATCCTTGGTGGCTTATCACATTGCAGGCTGATGTGACCCAACTCTCCACAATTATAACATGTGGGCGTCTGCCTCCAAAACCTACCATTGCTTTGTCCAACACCATTCCTAGGCCTTTCTTCACCTCCTGGCTGATTTGCAAACCTCCCTCGACCTCGATTATTTCCCACTTGACCTAGCATGTTTAGGTTGAGATTCTTCATCAAATCTACCACTTGCCTCATATCTTGCCTTAGCCCATCATCTTGCACCGATGTAGTGACCACTGCTGGCATAACCTGAGTAGTAACAGGAACCACTGGTTCATGATGAACCCCTGACATGCGACCTTGTAAAGACTCTATAGGCTGAAATTCAAACCTCATGGGCAAAGACTCCACCCCTAACTGGCTCATTTTCCTCAACTTCCACTCTTTGTTCCTTGCTACCTCTAGTGCATCTTCATATGTCCTAGGCTTTTTAGCTCCACTCTCCAACGTATATTCTCCCAAAGACCAGCCAAGAACCTATCCTTCTTCATCATGTCAGGCGGGGGTACCTGTGGTGCTAAGGCCTTGCACATCCGCTCCCATGCCAATGAAAACTTACGTATGTATGCATCTATTGGCTCACCTTCCTTTTGCACTAAAGCCTGTACTTCTTGCCACACTTTGTCAGGATCTTCTGTCTTCACAAACTCCACTTCCAACCCATGCCTTAGATTGTCCCAACTCAATCTTACAAGTGGATCCACTGCACGCAACTCCTCTTCAAATGTTTTGGACCAGACTCGTGCATCACTCTTCAAACAAATTTGGAGAAGACGTAACATCTACGCAGGGTCATGAATCTGGTTGCTAATGCACGCAACCTCCATCTTTTCCAAAAAATCTTCCACATCTTCATCACTTCTTCCATGAAACTCCGGATAAGAGAAAGCCATGGCTACCCAAGTTACAATGCTTTGAGAACCCCTTTGAACACACGTGCAAGAACCCAAATTTTACTGACTCAATTCCCAGAAACTTCAATGGAGCTCAACTTTAGATAAGAACAAACACATGCACATCAAATGAGTTTTCATAGTTGATCATCGGAATTACAACAGGCAAAGGACATTCCAAGATCTCTCGTAATCTTCTTGGCCCGAACATAAAGACTATGCGTTGCTGGAAAAAAATCTTCCTGGACACATGAACATTTATCTGGATTCTTTGAGTTAAATGAAATGGAGTGAATTGAGGGCCATTTTGATCATCCATTAAAGCCAGCCATGAAGCTCCCAGGAAGGCACACCTGACTTAACCTCTGATTTTGCCAAAATTTGAGCAACATAACAGCATAAATGGCTCAAAAGACCCAAAAACCAGCCATCATAACTTGGAAAAATTTTGGCAGAGTTTCCCCAGAAATAGAGCAGTAGGAACCCAAAATATAGACTGTATATGTATGCATAAACTGTCAACAATAGAACCCGAGCATCAAGTAGAAAATGAGAATCCCCCAGCTCAATAAAAACCTCACGCTATCAACCCTCACACGAAGGCTAATGCAAATCGCGTATAGTCAAGTCTCAGAAATGACTATCTTCCAGACCAAGTCTTAGAAATGGCTAGGACTGCCAAATACAACCAAGTATGGCTCCACAAATGCGTACAATGGCAGTTTCCACAAGTAACGTACAATCCAGCAGACAATGCGCTCAAATAGGCGCCAAGTGATGCATACCCACAACAACTGCAAGTGACATCACTGCTAGTATATCACTGTACTCTAGCTACCTGTACCTGTGTGAATCACCTGTACCTGTACCTGTACCTGTCCCTGTAACCTGTAACCTGTAGCCCCGAATCTCGAAGCTTGAAGCTCGAAGCAAAAGGTACTCGAAGAAGATCCTCCGTGGGGGCGCCAAAAGAATGTGAGCGGGATGGAAACACACACAACGCCTCTATAATGACCCAACACACACTCTTGGGATGATACACACACACATTATGGGGCACCACTCGGCTTACACAACCAGCCTGGCCGAGACAAGAAACACACAGACGGAGTGAGAAGAGAGAGATTTCCCACTTGCCCACTCAACACTCACACATACACACTCACACACACACTCTCAATTCAGCTCAAAGGAGGCAAATTGCTGTTGTTTAGACTCAATGAAGCTCAGCCCAACACCAATGGGGCAAATAGTTTACACAGTATTGAGGAAATACACCAGATACAACCACAAAGTTAAGCAAAGGCTTCACTCACCAGAGAAGATTACACAGAAACACAGTAGAAAATCTGTGAGGAATTTGGCAAAATGGACAGCACCATTGCATCCGGAACGCCCAAAAACCCCACCCTACAATGTCACAGTGCTCAAATCCGACCTCGGATGAGCAGTTTAGGGCCAAAAAATACTCCAAAAACAGCAAAAACACACTTGCGGCTGTTCCTCCTCTCTTCTCCACGTTTTTTCTGGTCTTCTCTCAGTGTTTTCAGTTCCCACACTTAGCTTTATTATTTGGGCACCCGTGGCCTTTTAGATGACCTCAAACGGACCCCGAACATGCCAAAAACTGACCTCGCAGTGCATAGTTGTCACCTTTTTGCATCATCCGCACACCTGGCACTCAGTTTTTCCAAATAATGCATCCCGCAACCACGTGAAGTGGCCCCAAAAAGTGGTCCTCATGATGATCTTTCTGCATAAGTATCACAAGAAAACACCCACGTCGTGTCCATACTTCTCCGCGTGCAAGTATTGACCCCATTCGACCTCCTGACGCCACTCTATGCCATCTGACGCACCTGCTTACCTCATGTCGTCGGCTTGCGGATAGCTTCCTCGAGAATTTTTACGCGCTACCAACTCCTCCTTATTTTAGAAAAAACACAGTGGTACTGGTAATAGTGAAAATCGATGCACTATGTACACCCTGTCCTACATGTACACATGTGGGCCCCACGTAACCACCTGGCTCCGAAAAATGGGCAATTCTTTATTTGATGCACCATGCATGTATATGTACATATGCGCAATCCCTTGCTCCAAAAAACTCCTGACAACATGTAGGCTGTACAAATTTCTTGCGTTTTGTGCTAAGGAGTGTTGACGTGGCAATGTTATAAGGATGGACCCTACTAGCTTTGGACCCAAATGCTTTAAAAACTTGTTGCTTTTTATATAACTTCTTTTGGATGGGCCTAGGGCCTTTAAATATGTGGTGACCTCTCTCTCTCTCTCTCTCTCTCTCTCTCTCTCTCTCTCTCTCTCTCTCTCTCTCTCTCTCTCTCTCTCACACACACACACACACACACACACACACACAGAAGGAGTCTTGGATGTTGATCACAGAACCTCATGCAAAACATATCTGATGAGGAAAACGCTAGGATAAAGGGTTGTCCTTGTGTTACATAATGGTTATGCAGAGGAGGACGTTGGGCTACAATATATAAGATGCATTTCCAAACAAGGACATGTGTAGAGTCACATCAACCACCTAGGAATAAAGTAAACATGTACATAGTGCATTGAGTATTGCAATACATAAGTTGAATTTCCAAAACTGTGAGAAAAGAAGTGTGTGTCTATTTGATATATAGATATGATGATCGAGATTGAGCATGCACTAGTGAGGAAAACATGTATCTCAACTAAACTTAAGGAAGCATTGACAAACTTAAAAAATAAAAAAAACATCAATAGACTATAAAAATTAAACTGCACTACCTAGTAATCTTGTATTGGTTTCGTCCAACTGTGTAAGCTAGAGGACAATGTTTGAGTCAAGCTACATAAAAGCAATGTGAATAGTTAAACATTTTATTTGCAATGAAGCATCACAGAATGAAAATGCTAAGTATATTGTGCACATCATGCAGATATGTCATAACAAAGTATGGTGAGAGAGTTGGCTTTGTGGCCTCTCCAAAAATTATAAGAAACGAAAGGCATGCCTACCCTATAGGATTTATGAGTGGACCAAACAAATGCATAGGCATGGGAAATTGGATGCAAATAATGGACCTTATAGTGTTGTCGAGTTAGAGTTGTAGTTGTGTAGTCAAACCATCCTCTATTGCGAATATATATACTATCTGTGAGACATAGGAGGGATTCACTCCTTGTTTTGATTCGACACCCACCTTCTCTCTCTATCATCAGGGTCAAAAGCCCCAAGGCATGATCTCTTTGTCTTTTTTGATGGGTTAGTTAATGTGGAAGCGTACTCCCTAATCACCAATTATTATCATTAGGTTATGGAGGGTGAAGCCTTAGCTTAACCATGGTGTTAGGGTTAGGGTTAGAGAGATGGTGATTACGGTTAGGTTATGCCAAGGGCAAGGGCATAGAGAGAGAGAGAGAGAGAGAGAGAGAGAGAGAGAGAGTATTGACACAATGACAATGCTCAAAGTGCAATTGATTGATTAGAAAGTAGCCTCTAATATAGGCATGGTGCCTTACAATCATTGGCTAGATGGGTCGCATCCTTTTGCTATTGGACCATGTCAACATTTATCCTTTCCTAGGTGGCTAGAGGGCTTTCCCACATGGTGTCACAAGTTGGGCTTACCCTAACAATCGCCCCCTTAAGCCAAACTTGGGATTTTACAAAGAATTTATGTGTTTTGGTTCGCATGACTGACACACAGGTTTCACAAAGACAAGGGTATTGTTGCACATAACACAAAAGGTATTGCACTCACACAAATTGTCTCCCCTCAAATTCAAATTTGCCTCCCCTAGACATAAAAGGTTTAGGCACACACATCTAGGTGAGTTCCTATGGTGCAACAAACCCCCCACCTTAACAAGCCTCCCTTGGAACAAAAGGGTAAGCACACAAGTTTCCCAAACATAAGGGTAGAGACACAAAGCTTCCCTATCACAAATGAGGGTGGCACACAACTGAGTTCAAACAGATTCACAGGGTTATTGTGTTGTTGTTTGTTTTAGAGAATTTTCCCCCCTGCACAAATATGCAAAGCTTCTTTGTTGTCGTCGTCTTCTTGTCATGATCTTCATCTGTTGTAGTCAATTTATCTTTTTCATGCATCTTCATCATGTCATTTTATTGATGTCGATCTTCATTGTAGTTGTTGGTCCATTTTGTTGAGGATGCGCCCTTCATGGCCAACGGTGCAAAGCACACATACATATCAAATGTAGTGATTATCATGTGTGTGATACTTGTTGGGAAGGTCTTACCATAAAAAATGGCGGTGTCTAGTCCTGGGTGTATCGTGCTTTTGTGCAAATGGAGAGGAAATGTGTGCATGGCTTGGTGTAAGCAGGGCTGCTAAAATTGGATATTACATATATTTTGATTGTGCTCAAGCCTTTGAAGCTAATGGTTTTCACTTTGTTGGCTCTGATGCCTTGTTTTTGAAAGTGCACTTGTAGCTCAAGTTGAGCTCTTCCCTTGAAGCTCAATTTCCTTGGAGCAAGGTCTCGGAGCACAAACCCTTTTAGTGCAATAATAAGTCCTTGATCAAAAATAGAAAGGACTCTTCAAAAACATTCCTAAGAGTAGAAGCATCACTAATATTGGAGCCTATCACAATTAAATTGGTGAGGGCGCTTGCAGGTGGATGCTATGATGAGCCGAATGGGCATCAATAGGCAGGTGAGCATGGAATCTGCAGTTAGAAGCAAAATTTACAGAGCCAGTCGATGTGCACCACAAAACAAGGGAACTATGGATAGCGTGAAGTAGGAGAATCGATGGCAAGGCTTGTGTAAATGAGTTGGCTAAGCCTTCAAGTGATGACGAGGTACGACTACAGCTTGTTATGGCAATCTAGGGAGGTTCAAAATTAGCCTCATCAATGCTTGATTACCTAGGTGCCTTGCAATAGGTTAAAAAGGTAGCTAGAGCTTTTGTGGAGTGGCACGGGCCTACTAAGCAGCGAAGGGTGCAACACAGGCAAGTGATTGTAGAGGCACTGGCAGTAGTGCAACAACACAGTAGAAGCTTCTGAATAGGATTGATGAGACCTTGCAACAAAAACAAACAAACAAAAAATAATTGAAGATGTCTTTTTTTATCCCCCCGGGTTGTCCCTCCCATATTAGTTTTTTTTTTAAAAGCTTGAGTATGTACCTCCAAGCCAATAATAGAAGTCAAAATTCCTATCCATGGGGCCCACGGCCCCTTGTGTGGTACACCTTTCAAAAATAAACAATAAGGCTCATGTCTAAGAGGGATTCACACAAAACATACACACCCAATAATAGGATAATGTTTAAGAAGTGATAATTTCACTTAGGCACAGAGGTTTCAAAGGCTTGACTTCAACAGTGAACGCATGCACACACACCCTAAAATAGCAAAATTTGGGTGATGGAGATTTAGGAATACCCGGCCTCAGAATGCAGAGCTTGAGAGCGCATCGGATAGATCTCAAAGAGCACTACCCACACACAAGATTAATGCAATGAAAACATGTTGATGGAGAGATCAATTGAAGATGGCAATTATGCAAAAACACACTAAATGCAAGGCTAACTAATGATGAAGATTATGCAAAAATCAACACTTAAGTTCTACTTCCTCCTCTTCTAATCACCAAAGGATAGTGAAGCATGCTCGTGCCTGAGTGGTGATTAGGGATTTGGATTATCAAGCTAATGGAAATAGATTAGTTGAGCAATAGGCCTAGGTATGAAACCATTGGCTTTTATACCACTTGATGGGTTAGTTGATGTGGAAGAAAAATCCCTAATCACCAACGATTAGCATTAGGCTATGGAGGGTGAAGCCTTGGCTTAAACATGGTGTTAGGGTTAGGACTAGAGAGATGGTGATTAGGGTTAGGTTATGCCAAGAGCAAGGGCATAGGAGAGAGAGAGTATATAGACACAATGATAATGCTCAAAGTGCAATTGATTGACTAGAAGGTAGCCTCTAATATAGGCTTGGTGATTTACAAGCATTGGCTAGATGAGTTGCATACTTTTGCTATCGGACCATGTCAACCTTTATCCTTTCCTAGGTGCCTAGAGGGCTTTCCCACATGGTGCCACAAGTTGGGCTTACCCTAACATTTTCTACCCTCTCTCACATTGATCTTGTTTGCCACAATCTTTATCATGGTGTGGAACATGTCTACTACGATCTCCATCGTCATCTCTTTACAACTTTTTCCATCTTGTGAATTATCACTTTCACTTCTGCTACCATGTCTACCATCACCACTACTTCTGTGTTGTTTGTCGTCTTTCAATTTAGCTTGATGCTCAAGCTTATTTGATGCTCCCTTTGTCATCAATGATAGAAATCCAAAGGAAGGCTGTATCTTCTATTTTGATTGCAAGATTTATTTAAATATCTATCCACTGAAAGACTATCTATGATTGAAGGACACATAGCAACAATTGTTGTCAAAGGGGCCATCAAGTTCATCTGCATGCACTGCTTTGGTAGATAGAGGATATTGGTGGTTTCTCCTTGTACGCATTCTTGCTTTTAGGTGGGAAGACATCATAAATGATGGTGAGAAAAATTTTGCCAAAGTAGTTAGGAAGCGTTTTGATTCCAATTTCACAATTATCTCTCCCCAAAAGTTTCTTATGAGCATGTGAACCCTCAGCCCACATGGAAGCATGGAATTCACCCTTCTTTGTCTCTCAATGTTGCAAGCCTGCATAGTACCAATTCAATATATAGGACACGCAGGACAACCCCAACGATGACGATCCTATCATGCTATGGTATTTGCATTCATCATGATCATCATCATCACCTGCATATCCATTGTATCTATCTTTTTTCCATCATCATGCTCTCTCTGAGTCCTTTCTATCATGGTCTTCATACTTTCTCTCATGTTAATAACATCTACTGCATGTTTACTACGATCTTCATCGTCATCTCTTCTATGAATTTTGACAACATGTTGACTTGTCGCGTGCACTTTTGCTATAGTGTCTACCATCACCACTACTCTATGGTGTTCCTCTATGTCAAGTTGAAGACTTGAAGGCGGAGAGGTAGTCCGCGCTAGATGGAACATGCAAAGAGTAGCACAATCAATAAATTTCCTCTGGAGCTTCTCTTGCAAGAGGACTACGCTTTTCAACACCTTCGCATAAATAGCTAGTTTTTCATATAGATACGCTTAATTACCATCAACGTTTATTATTATTTGAGTAAGATTTGCAATGTTGCCGTCGATTTTGAACAAGGGCAATGGCTTGGATCATACCAAGCAACTGCTTGTAGGGTCTAGGAACCACAATAACACATTAGGCCTACCAAGTAACAAATGTGATGTTCTACCCTTAAGATGGTCCTCATGGTTGTAATCATGGTCTCAAAGTAAAATTGGCCCTCATCCAATAATCTCGTATGAATGCATGCATCAAGAATAGTGCTAAGAGTCACCAAGTGTGGCTTAATGCTTTCCTCTATCAGCTTCAAAAATGACTTGACAACCATCTCATTGTTCCCTGATTGAGAATATCCTACTAGTAATGCATTCAAGGTCGCCACATTGCAATCTGAAAGCTTACCAAACAATTCCTACACCTTTGCAAGCTTTCCAAAAGTGGCATGCATGCCTACTAAGGTAGTGCCAAGAACCATATCAATGTGCAATGGCCCATCCCTAGCTATGTTGGCATGTGTTTTGTGGCCCTTGCATGAGGCTCCTAACCTTCTACGTGCTTTTATTATGGAAGAAAAAGTGAACACATTAGGTGTCATGCCAATGTTGCACATCTGCTTAAAACATCTCAGAGTTTCATCAAAAAGATCATGTTGGGTGTATCTTGCAATCAGTGACTACATCCATGAACGAAAGCCTATTGAATATCTCTTGTGCTTCTGTAAGCATGCCGCACTTTGCAAACATTTCAAGTAAGGATTTGGCAATGACCGCCCGAGGCAGTGACAGTATCTCTTTCTAAAAACCAATCATTCAAAATCTTAGCATGTATCTGTTGGCACTCATATGGAGCACATCTTTCAAACTGCATTCTTTCAAAGCATATGATAGCCTTGTCCCACATCTCATAGTGAGTATATGCTGTCATAAGTATATTCCATGAAACCACATCTTGTATTTCCTTATCCTCAAATGATTTTTGAGCACTACCAAGTAGTCCACACTTAGCATACATATCCGTCCATGCATTGGAGATAAGAATTATATTTCCTAACAAATTCTCTTTAACAATTTGAGCCTGCAATTCATGACCCCTAATTGTTGCCTCAGTGATGCCACAAGATTTCAAGATACAAGCAAACATGACAGAATTTGGATAGAGAACCTTGTTTTCCATCTCCTTCATATACTCAAATGCTTTATTGAAAATACCATGTTAAATGTGCCCTCCAATAAGCACATTCCAAGTGACAATATCCTGAATAGCAAGTTTGTCAAATATTACTCGCACTTTTTCTAGGGAACCACACCTAGCGTACATATCAAGCAACACAATACCCACAACAATATCCTATCCCAACAAGCCTCTCTTGTCAAGTTGAGCATATATGAGTTGTCCCTTGTCCATGACACCTATATTGGCACACAATTTTAATATGCGGGTAAAAGTGTCTGCACTTGGAGACAAACCATGGCATTGCATTCATAAATACAAGCAATTTGTTTGTCCAGATTCCCATCCTCCACATAAGCAAAAACTTACCCATTCCATAAGACACCATTGGGTAATGGAGGTTCAATAGAAATTGTTTCAACTTTCAAAGGTCTCCCGTCTTTTTTGTATAAATCTTGTTGGGCAGAATCATTGCATGGTAGTCTGACTTGTCACATATATTTACATGCCTTGGATAAATGATTAGGAGAGTTAGTTTCCAAACCTTCCCCTCTAGAAATATTGTGAAAGTCATGCTCACCATCTCGTTGTGCTTGATGGTGAGTTCCCAAAGAGTTAGTTTCCAAACCATCCCCTTTAAAAAATCTTGTGAAAGTCATGCTCATCGTCCTGTTCTTGTTGTGCTTGATGGTGAATTCACAAAGTAGCAAGATTCCAAAAGGTAAAGCTGTGTACTAAATTTATTGCATAAGTTTTTTTGTATTTTAGAAAGTCTGGCATGTCTGCCATACATACAAGCTCAGCTGCTACTGTTGACTGCTAAGGGGTGACACTTAGTACACTTATATAAAGCTGGCACACCAACTGCCATTGGAGAATTTTGATTTTCTTGTATTTGGGATCTCAAAGGTGCTTTACCTGATTTGAATCCTTCCACTAAACTAAACCCTTTCTCTCATTCAAACATCTGTTGCACCAACTGATGCATTGCAGGAGACCTCATGACACTTTTACTCTTTTCAATGTAGGGTATGAATTTCTTGTATTGTTGAAATACATAGTTTGCCATCTTGTCCTCCTGAAACTTGGCACACGATTCCAAATCCTTGGAACACACAGTCAATTGTCCCAATGCAGTATGACCCTACTCAGCAAATGTATACACAATACGATCTAAGTGAATCACAAATGCAGCCTCATGTACCCATGCAATATAACCATGGTGACCAAACGCCTTGAGCAGCTGCATGGGAAGCTTTACCTCAATCCTTATAAGGATTTGAACGGTGAGTCTTCTTCATTATATGGGATCTTTGATTAAATTGCTCCACCACACGCTCCAGTAAGAAAGCAACCAAATCGAGACTAACTTTGGGGGCCTTTCAAAACATGGCAATTGTGTCCCTTGCTACAACAATAGCCTCCAAATACGGTATCCATATCGTATAATGCAACTCTATCCTTTTGGGGTAAAGGCAGTGTGCCTCTTACCCCGATCAGACACGTCAGAGACGTACGACCGTCGATCACTTGTACACACCTTATTCTTTACTAGATAGAAGAATAAGGGGCTCTCTCTTACACATTGTGGTAAGATGCTCCACTGACATCCTATATTCTCCCTCTTTCCTTCTCCATCTTCGCACATGCACTCCTTTTGCGAACTCACAACTGGTATTAGAGCGCATGGCAATCACGAAGAGCATGGCGATGTTGTGGTGGAGATTTCTTTGAAGCTAAAAAATTTTCAGCATTGTATTGTAGTAGAGATTCAACTGAGCAAAAGGAATTTTTCACCTTGGTTCCCATTCTCCTTCTCAAAAACACTGTGGTCTACAACGTTCTAGTTGAAAGTTTTTCCAAATTCAGCATTGATTTTGTTGTGCAATTGGCAGACTGTCTGCAAGTCTAGGGTAGACAACTCCAAATTTCTACATATCTGTTTTGACCTGTAAAAATGGCTCATTTCATGCCCATTCCTGGGATTCTTGATTTTTTTTTGTGATCTATATCTTTTCAGAAGAAAGGTTTTGCAAATTCTCAATCATTTGAAAGATATTGGTTGATCGGTTGTTGCAAGGTGTTCAAGAAGTTGTAAGTTAATATGCAGACCATGTATGTATATTGTGGTGATTTAGAGTGCTTTGGGAGCTAATTTTCTACCTCTAGACAACTTATAATTGAGCTTGGTCATTCTTTTGTGCATGTGTTGAAAACATTTGGTGGACTTGAGAGCAGATTCATCACAGGTTATGCGCATTGACTCGTGTGATTGAGTCCATTTCGGAGAGAGTGGTGTGCAGATTTGCAGAGAGTTTTGCAGGCATTTTGAGATTGTGAGCTGATTTGTTAGTTGATTTCGATGCTCATTTGATGCACGTTTTGTGCATGCTTTAATGCTCTTTTGTATTGCCATGCACATGATGCATGCTTTTTGGAGATGATATTCTCTATTTTGTAGTGGTATATATGGACTGATATTCGGCCATTTTTTGTGCATCAATTTGTGTCATATTTTAGTTGGTTTTGCTAGTAATTGCCTTGCTTTCAGAGTGCGGTCGATGCATTTTCTATTTTGAATTGCAGGATTGTTTTTAGAGAGTTGAGACTTTGTGGAAGCTCATGTATGCCTGAGTGCGGATTTTGCGCATGATTTGCTCATGGTCTTGAGCAGGTTTATGGCATGTATGGTTATTATGGTCAGATAGTTTGAATATTGCCAAAACTCTATCAAGTTTTTTCCACGATTTTATGTATTCATGCGCATGGCTACTATGGTTAGATAGTCAGAATACTGCCAAAACTCTATCGGATTTTTTTCCACGATTTTGTGTGTTCATGCGCATGGTTTGCAGTCATGCTTTGATTGCATTTTGGCACTCATGGTTGCTTTTTTTTTTTTGCCATGTTGTTTTGGCATTGCATTGTGAGAGTGTTTGGCCCATAGTGGCTACAAGTTACGGATAGCCAGAGTTGAGCTTTGGTAGTGGTTGAGTTGTTCTCCCACTCACTCTACAAAATTCTGTGAGGTCCATGTCAGGGACCACCGGCTGTACCATCTCCAAATAAATACACCATGATCTCCGACATCCCTCCCGCTTGAGATTGACACCAAGACAAGACTCCTCCTACTCTTTGATGCCAACTCAAGGGGGTGATAACATTCACTTTCTCTCATATGGATCCCTTAGCCCCAAAGCACCTTTGCTTAATGGTCCAACTTTCCAATCGAAGTCATCAGACTAAATTTGAACTCAACCTTCCAGGGTCAACTGGTGGGAGTTCTCTAGTTCACCCTTGGATCAAGGTCACTGATGCTTTTTTCCCGATTATGAACGTACATAATTGTCAGTGCGTTTCCTAAGACGAGTGTATTTATTAACTACACAAATTACTCGTTCCCAAGTTTGATTTTTTCTCTGTAGATCGGAATTCTTTATCCCGTTTTCAACTTAACTTAATGGGAAACATAAATTTGGGTTTAACTTTTCGGCCAACAAATTAACCCTCCGAAATCCACCTACCCACCCAACCATTTGGTAAATGCACCTTTCCAAGGTAGTACTATGACACTAGAAAACAGTATTCCAATCATGTCAAACCAAAAATACATTTCAAGCATTTGAAAGGAGCATACAAACTGTTGCCTACTCTTCTAAGTGTGCATTTATCAGGTCGTTCCCACCTTTTTCCTTTTTAGAATATTTTACTTCCTTTTTCCTTTAGTATTAGTAAATTATCTAGTTATCTTTCACATATACTCCTCCACAAAAATTCATCTCAGCACCTGGGTATCCTGTCTCCTCCGTCACGTGTGGAGGCGATGCCTTGACACAATTTTTGACTCTTATTTTTTTAATATTGTGTGGGAAAGACTTATAAAACTAATCTTCTCTAGATTCTTTTTAAATCATTAATCCAATAAGCAGACCAAAGGTCCGACTAATGTGATAATTATAGAATAGCCCATTTAGGTTCCTAGCCTTTCGAAGGTTCCTTTTTACCACACAATTAGAAGAGTTCCTTAATTAAATCACATCCTCCTCCCTTATCTTGATCCCTTCATGGATCCATTTTTCTTTCTCCTTTTTCCGTCGACATCAGGCCTACCCAGACTAGGCCGATTTCCAGACGTATCCGTGGGTCTCACCACCCGGTCGGGACTCACTCCCATTTAATCCCATTTCCAGGACAGTGAATGAACCCAAGCTCAAAACATAAACCAACGGTTAGTCCTAGCCAAAAATGACCATCCCCCATTCCATCCCACAGATAAACACCTACGTCGACCTTTTCCAAACATGCAAGACAAAGTTCACACTTAAATCTTATATGTTATGCTAGGGCTATCCACATCAAATCTTCTCGGTAAAGTTTTAATCCTAGTTGACACTTAGAGTGAGTTCTTTGAGTTATAGTTTCTTAGTTCCTTATTCCCTTTCGATGTCTACTCAAACAAGACCTTAAGAAATACAACGATTCTCTTGGAAGTTTAAAGTTTTGTCTCAATGTAAGTTTCAAGTTAACTCTGTCTTGAGAGAATCCCATTTAGCTTTCCTTTGCATCATTTGCCATCATCCATGGGGTATCTCCATGGAAGCAATGGGAGTTTTATGTTCAAGGAACACGGTCGTCACTTCTGTAAATCTATCCCCTTACTCCCCCCTTCTTCGTAGTTTCAAAACAAATTTGAAAATAGACAAACTTGAAATGAACAATGCATATACTATATACAATGACCTTTACTTAGGTGTGTACCATGAATAGTAAACACTAGCATTTAGAATGCCTCAACTTGTGATCCTATGACAAATAATCTAAGACTTCCTTTAATTTGATTATACAAGATTAAATTACACTTTATGCAAGAGTAGAATCCTTCTATGAGTGATAGTGCAAGAGTAATTTGTGAAATTCCTAAGAGTGGACACACTAGTGTCATGAAAATGCTCATGCAATAGAGTGCGAATGATCAAAAAATCTTTCTCAAGATAGGTTTTAATCTTACCTCTTGATTTCATGGAGAGGATTAACCACATAACTAGGTGAGGCTTAAGGAGTTGAGATTTTTTGATTGGCAACAGGGAAGGGAGAGAATGACCTTATTTGAAATGGGCATCTTCTTTCTCAAAGAAAAACTCCTTTGGTAATTATAAACTTACCCTTCAAAACTCAACTTTCTCTTGAAAATTAGATATTAATTTAGTATGTCACTAAAACTTTTGTACACATAATTTATACAAAGTCAAGAGCATTTCTTTTGGAAAATTTGTAATTCTTCTTTTAGAAAATAATGTTAGTTCCTCTCCAATAGCACGGTCACTGGCATCCGTTTCCAAAACGAATAGTTTCAAAGGATCAAAAATAGCCAGTATAGGAGCTGTGGCCGATGCATCTTTGAGTGTTTCGAAACTCTGCTGTTGAGCGGAACCCCACTGAAAAGCCTTGACTTTGCCTTTTAGTTGGTCCGTCATAGGCACAGCAAGGTGAGCATAGTTTTTAACGAACCTTCGATAAAAACCTACGAAGCCTAAAAAGATGTGTAATTCTTCCAGATTTTTAAGAGGTGGCCATTTTCGGATGGTATCCACTTTGGATTGATCCATGTATAGGCCGTTAGCTGAAATGACATGCCCTAAATAATGAATTTCTTCCTTGAGAAAATCACATTTAGATTCCTTGGCATATAACTTGTTTGCACGTAACAACTCAAACACTTGCTTGAGATGTTGTAAGTGCTCTTCTTCAGAATCACTGTAAACTAGAATGTCATCGAGGAACACAATGACAAATTTGCCCAAATATGGTTTCAAGACACTATCCATAAGTGTCATGAATGTCGCGGGCGCATTGGTTAACCCAAAGGGAATCACCAAGAACTCGTAATGTCCAAACCATGTTCGGAATGCAGTCTTAGGTATATCAGCAAGCCGAATACAGACTTGGTGATATCCTGACTGCAAGTCAATTTTTGAAAAAAATTGTTTATGAGTTAACTTATCAAATAACTCATCGACTCTTGGCAATGGGTATTTGTTCTTAACTGCAACCGCATTTAAGCCCCGGTAGTCTACGCACATGCGCATACTGCCGTCCTTTTTCTTCACCAAGAGTATAGGCGAAGCCCATGGTGAAGAACTGGGTTGTATAAACCCTCTGCTAAGGTAGTCAGCAAGCTGACGTTCCACCTCTGCAGCCTCTGAGTAACTCATACGATAAGGTGGTTTACTAACAGGTTTACAACCTGCAGCCACGTCAATGCCATGTTGCACTGAGCGTGCCTAGCAGGAGCAGCAGTAGGTATTGGAAACGTATTTAGTTCCATGAATAACCTCACCAGAAATCTCTTGTCTGTGGTAAACCTGATGGTATATCATTAGGAAAAACATCTTTAAATTTCTTTAACAAATTTTGTAACTGATTAGCAACGTTTGCTTGTATAGAATTAGAAATTGGTGGAATAGAAGAGAGAGAAGCATGCGGCGTTGAGGAATGTTCAACAGATTCAATGTTAGAAAGAAAATGAGACAGTGAGTAACACAAGAAAACTTGTTCTATTTCATTATCAGAAACGAGCTGCACAAGCTGGGCAATACAAATCAGTGGTGATGATGGTATATCCTTTTCTCCTAACAACAACACATGTGTGCCATGGGAATCGAACATCAAACTGTTGTGCTCATAGCTACGCTTCAGCGATGGTTCTAAGCTATGCAACCACTCTCTACCAAGAACCACATCAACCCTTTCCATGTTCATAACTTGAAAATCCAAACAAGTAGAGTACCCTTGTACTTCCAATGGAACAGCTCGGCACTGAGTATCCCATACTTCACTGTCATGTCCAGGAGTTTGAGGTAGTTTGAGCTTTTTTACCAATCCATAATTGATGAAATTGTGCGTAGCACCGTCATCTACCAAGATGCGCACCTTGTGCCCTTGCAGATATCCGTGCATACATACTAACTCATGTGGTCCAAAGGTCTGTTGCCACATGAAAGCTGTGAGACAGCATTCATGTACCACTTCAGTGTGTGTTACTTCCACTGTGGAAAACTTGGAGGAAGACTCGAAAGGCAGTAGTTGCATCGTGTGCACTACTTTCTCTGTCCCCTGGGCAGCAGATTTTCCCTTGGGACAATCCTTTTTGCCATGGCCTCTTCCTAAGCATTGAAAACATAGCTTCTCTTTCTTGGCCTTATCAAAATCCTCAGGGGAGAGAGACCCCTGGACCCCTTGGGTTTTTTAGATGCATCTGAATTTGCAACTATAAATTTTCTTTTATTGTGCCCGTACTAAGTGCGTGTATTAATATGTGTACTAGCAGGCACGTGACTGTTATGTGTTTTCCTATCATCAAGGTCATCATGAATATGTGCTTTCACTATGGCTTCCTCAAGTGTTTTAGGGTCCTGAGATTTGACGTACTTCTTAAGTTCTGGAGTGAGCCCTCGTATGAACCCTCGTACTTGTTGAAAGGTATCCAATCCTTCCAACTTGAGGATGACGTCCCTACAGTGAAAGATATATTCAAGGAGGGACGGAAATTGGCGCATGGAGCACGTGTCCCAAGCGGTCCAATTCCGATTGGCCTCGTTTGTAGGCAAAAATTCCTTGCTAAACATTGATTCAAAGGCTTTCCAACTCTGTGGTATGATGTTCTTCTCCTTGAGAGACATCCACCATTTGTAGGCCTTGCCTTCCAGAGTTAAGCTCGTTTGCAGAGCTCTTACTGCATCCGGAGTTCGCCGTAAGGCGTGAATTCCACCCCATTTACTGAGAAAGATGTTCACTACATCCTTATTGTGGTCCTAGTCTTCACCTTTGAAAACTGGTGGTTTGAAATTCTTCAACAAATCATCTACCTCTTTGGCAGTGAGAGTATGCAGTGTTTCATTAAGTGGGCCTTGCCCTTGTGTTCCAACGTGCGCATGCATGTGGGTGTCAGCCGGACTCTTAGTCTGATGTTGCATCAATTGAATGACTAAAATGGAAAGTTTAGTAATATTTTCATTTAAAGCCTTAAAATTTTCATCCATGACTGTCATGCGTGTCTGAAGTGCACGAAATTCCTGAATATCGAGCAATTCGTAAGTATCTTCTCCTGCCGTAGCATCGCGGGTACTCTCCTTGAGAGTATCCGACCGTGAGCCGTCTTTGGCAGGATCGGGAGTACTTTGCTCAAAATCGAATGTCATGTTGATATCCGAATCCATGGCTACACCATGCAGTGTAAGAAGTACTCAGAAAAAATACCTGATGTTGGCGTATGTTGCTTTGAATGACTCTTGAAGTTGTCGCTCGAACGACTCTTGAAGTCGTTACTCGAACGACTCTTGAAGTTGTTACTAAAAAAAAAACTGCAGGTGTTGTAATCTTCTGCAGATACGAAGCGTAGTCCGTCCTTGTGAGAGTCGATGTGAGGTTTTCTTGTTTGAGTTGCTCGAGTTGCTTCACCAGAGGCTTACCGGCACACTAAAACATTGCCTTGTCTGTGGGAAGGGCCGCTTGTAATGGCCAAAGGGCCTCTTACATGTGAAAATAGAGTGGTATTTTGTGAAGCCAACGTTGCAGGAGCGTGTTGAAACCTGGGCGCTACCAAAGTGATGATGGCGGGGCTCGCCCAGGCTGTCTATGGCCGAAAGGTGATGACGCCTGCTTCTAGTGCTTCATGGCACCCCCTCCAAGCCCGGAAGCTCGCGATTTCGTGCACCCTACCCTTCATTCCCAAACGGGAAAGGCATCCCGTTTTGGAAAAAGAACTGCCTAATTTTGGAAAAGCCCCCAAAAGAGCCACGATTCTCACCAAAAATAGCTTGCTTTTAGGGACCACTCCTAGAGAGAGTTTGTAAGAGACACCTAAGCTCTGATACCAGTGTAAGAACTAGGAAATAGACTCTTAGGATCCTCCTCCCAACCTCCCTTTATATAGGCGGGCTCCTAGCCCCTTGCCCTAGATGGATCCCCTGTCCACACTGCCTAGCCCGACCCTTGGCCGTAGTCCATGACTAACCTAGTTCTTAGGGTACAGGACCCTTGTCTTGACAGTCGAGATGATGAAGGCACTGTTGAGTTGAACTACTTGTTGATCCTTGCACTCATGTCGGATCTCTCTCTCTCTCTCTCTCTCTCTCTCTCTCTCTCTCTCTCTCTCTCTCTCACACACACACACACACACACACACACGCGCGCGCACGCGCGCGTGCACACACATGTGTGTGTTTGGATCAAAATGGTCATATTCTTGATCGAATGACTTACTGCACACATGCTTTCATTCAGAGCAAAAAATAAGACACACAAAGCAGCTTTTGGAGGAGGTGTTGTACAGAGGTTTGTAGTCAATTCTTGTAACTCCTGCCACTTGGATTGGAGATGTTCCAAACGATCAACTCCTCTCAACTCCCAAATAATCGTCGATGTCAATGTCAACATTCTCTATCTGGACAGGGGCGATGTCATGCAGCTCCGCTTCCATGATGGGAAAAAGAGCAAAAAGATGCAGATTAAGTCTGCTTGAAGGCTATATGTTTCTTAAGCAGAGATCAAGGCTTGATAACAAGCTAGCTTAATGCTAAATGTATGCCAGATGTGGGTTTAAAGGGTCAAAAGTGGTCCTGATAATGCCAAAAAAAAAATGTTTGAAGTGATCATAAATGGAAGATTATAAGCTAGAGTTGCAGTGCTTAAAGTGCTCTGCGGGAATGTCTTTACGGCTCGTCAATTGGAGCTACGGTGAGGAAGTTATGGCAGTCTGAAGTTGGGATTGATTGCAGATCTGTACCAGATTCGACAGCTACTTATGAAGGGTAAAAGTTGGTATGAATGCATGAGCCTGAAGTGCTCACCTTGTGGAGTGCATCAATCTTTTCAGATCGGCAATCGAAGTTGTGGTTGCCAAGATATTGCCAGTTGAAGTTTCCCCGAGAGCCAAGTTGGACGACTCGATCAGTGTGCATCTGAGAGCTTTTGGGTTTCTTCTAGATTCTGGAATATGTTGCACTTAATAGATTAGTAAGTGCTCGAGGAACATCTTTTCCGGAACGTCATCTCATGCAGTGCATTGATAACTAGGTATTCTGGTCTACTTGTGTCGACTTATGCTCGGCAATGCCTTGGTTATTATGTATGTCAAATGCGGTGCCCGTACGGAAGCACATAAAACTTTTGATGAGCTTTCGGTCCAAAAGGGCGTCTCTTGGATAACATTGGTTCCTGGAAATGCCCAACTATGGCAAGGAAGCTGCGAGCAATTATAAGCGGATGCGATTTGAAGGCCTCTCTCTAAATGCTATCTCCGATGCTTGCACCTTCAAGGCATGTGGCCTTCCGCAGGACGTTCACATGGGTGAGAATCTACAATAAGATTGCTAGTCAGGAGCTGTCGTAGAAAGCTATGTTGGTGGGTGTTTTAGTCGACATGTAAACCAAATGTATCGTGTGACCCCTCAGTAATTATCAAGTGGTTTTTAGAGAAAGAGAGAGAGGGCAATGACTGGGCAGTCGTTGCCCCTCTTCAAAAGCATTGAGAAGATTTTTTTCTATTTTCTCAATGCCCACCATTGCTGCCAAGATGCTACAATTGGACCTGGATAACATGGTCATATATAGAAGCCATTATGGAAGCTCTGGGCTTTGGGCCTCGCCTATGTCATCTGGTAAGTGTACTGGGAGCTGGAAGCCAGTCAGAGCTCCTATTCAATGATAGAATTGTGGGCTCTTTTGAGGTCAAAAGGTCTATTAAGCAGGGATGCCCTTTGGCCCCCCTGCTTTTCGCCATAGGATCACATCCTTTAATCACGATGCTTGAAGCTAGTGCGGAACGAGGGGAGTTGCAAGGCCTGGCTTTACCAGGAAATAGCCAACTCCTAGCAAAACTTTTTGCAAACAATTCTCTCCTCTTCTTGAACGCGTGCCCCCAGGTCATCAGGAAAGCTCTGGAGATTGTACAAATATTCTCAGTAGCTTCGAGGTCCCAGTGTAATATAGAGAAGTCAAGGCTGATCTCCCTTTCGGGAAATGACTCATTTGACCCTTCTGACTGGTCGGGGGAAATTGTCACAAAAGGGAATATCTTCAGACATCTGGGAGCCCCCTTGGGGGTGGACGTAACAAGCAAAGATTTGAGTGGGTGCTTAAAAAAATCAAAACAAAAATGAGTAGGTGGGAGTATGCTCTTCTCCCATTCCCAAGTCGGATAAAAGTGATAAATGCCTTTATGATTCCTTATATTGCCTTCACTAGCCCGCTTCTCAAGATGGCTAAGTGTCACTAGAAAGAGTTCTTAAAACCAGTAAAAAGGTTTTTATGGAAAAACAACACAAAATCCTTTAGGCCATGGCAATGGGCCCGATGGGAATCAATTGCTCGGCCGAGGAATCAAGGAGGCCTCAGAATTTTGAACCCTGTGGCCCATGCAGAAGCTTGTTGCGCCAAATTTGTTGTTTCATTGGCTAAACAGGATCAAGTTTGGGCTGTCATGATCAAAGATATGATAGAAGCAGCTAAACTTGGCTCGAAAGGTGGGAAGTGGAGAGGGGTGGAGGTTCATGACAAGCTGTTAGCCCCGACGTGGTCTACCCTAAGACTGGGGGGCAGCTCAAGAGAATTGGTAAGAAAATGCAATAGAGCGGCAGGAGTCTTAAAGTGGGGGGAAAAAACCAGATACTTGAAGGACTCCATTTTGCATTGGTCCCCCTGGCTTTCCAAAGTTGTAGATCCGTCACAAATTCCCTATTGGATAGAAACAGCCAGGAAGTTGAATAATAAGGGTCTAAATCAACTAGGGCACTTCTGGGACAAAGACAACATGAGTTGGAAAACCATCGACCTTCTGGTTACCCAATACCAACTGAATAGCTTGGAGGTCTTGCTGGTCCACAAAGTGATGAAAGAGCTTGACAATTTAGTGATGCCTATCTGTGATTCGGAGTTTGACTGGAATGCCTGGAAATGGCTCGGAAGTAGTCTCTTATGGAAACCCCAACCTGAAGATATTTAGCATACAATGATGCATAAGAAGAATTGGTCTAGCCCCCTTAACAAGATATGGAAAAAACAATGGCCGGAGGAAAGGTGGGAGCAAGTAATGGAGAACATCTGGAAGCCAAAGGTTCCGTAGCACATGAAGGTATTTTAATGGAAGGTAATTTGGGGTGCTCTACCGACGGGGGTGAAGATTCAAGAAAGAGGGATTGGGTGAGATCAATGCTTGGGGTGTAGGGTGGCTAGTGAAGATCTGGCCCACCTCTTCATGGATTGCCCAACTATCAAAGGCCTCACAGGGAAAATATGTAAGTAGGTCCAAAGAACATGGAAAATTGGATTTTACAAGACTGATTTATTCCTTGGAGGGAAGAATTCAGGTGGTCCTGCGCTCCTAATCAACACTCAAATCGTCAGGTACTTCTTCTTACATAATGTATGGAAGACAAGGAACTGCCGTTTGTTTGAAGGAGGCCTTGAGGTGGCAAGCTTCGAAGAAATTATACAAGAAAGCAAAGTAGTAATATGGACGCTCGGGCGCAGTCAACACTTGAACGATTTGTCTAGGATTACTTGTGCCTTGTTGTCAGCAAAGGGCCATCGGTAATTAAAAGATCTCAGAAGAACATGATAATGGATAGGACGGGGAAAAATCTTGGCCATCGGTAATTAAAAGATCTCAAAAGAACATGATAATGGACCTTATGTATCAAGGATAAGGAGGCGAGTTGGTAAGGATGGCTGCCCTGAAAGCCGATGTAATTATGGTCCCTGGATGATGTCATGGCTCAACACAAGCATGACAAGACCTTGTAATTATTTGGGTTGATTAATATAATTCACTCACGATTGTGAGTTTTGCTATAAAAAAATAAAAATAAAAGATTTTTTTATGTTTTTGGGAGAGAAGCAGCATGTCATACAAACTCAAGGGAAAAACAGAAGGAAGAAGAGGAGGGGAAGAGCGCAGTTGGAAAGAGGAGAAAGAAGAAGAAGAAGAGAAAGAAGGAAAGAAAAGAAAGGAGGAGGAAGAGAGGGTTTTTTGGTCTCTTTCCCTCTCTCTATCTCGAGCCTTTAAGGCCGCTCTTTTTTCAGAATAAGGATTAAACAAGTTAGGAAGCCTGCACTCTTGCTCTCTCGATTGAAATAAGGGGAAGAAAAAGGGCAATTGAAGCAGGATGAAAACATGGTGAGGAGCTCCAGCATTGTTATGAAAGTAAGCAAAAGAGAATCGAGGGAGTGATCACGCCCGTTGTGATCGTCGACGTTTTTTTACCATCGTTGATGCTCTTATTCTCAAATAATTGAATCTCAATCATCAATATCATCGGCTTAAGCTTCGTCAATCATGTTGTTAAGTCATGGACCCGTTTGATCTTGTAAAAAGAGCTTAAACTCCTAGTTTTCAGTTAATCCAACTGATGGTTTCATTAACCTGCCTTGGATATTGATGATCAAGTTGTACTCAAGGTTTTACTAAGTTTGATGATTACGGTGATTGTCAGAGTTATCAATGTCTGCTATTTTCTCTCACAACTAAAGGCCCCGCACCTTCTCGGCTCGCGTTACGAATACATTCTCCGACGGCATGCTGACATTGCTTGATCTTTGTGCATGTGCACATTGTCTCTCTCTCAGTTTGTCTGTGTGCGAATTGCTATTCATTTACGTAATCGAATATTAAGAAAATATTCAATTGGCTTCACTTTTAATGGCAGACCATCTAAAAATTTTCTGGAAATTCATATATATATAGGAAATGTGAGAAATTGAAGGTTTTGGCGGTGTGATGTCACTTTTCTTCCATGGAAGAGAATCGAATGTAGCTGGGACTGCAATTTTAGACAAGAAAAATTTGCATTGAAGGGCATTTTTTATGGGCAATGGAGGGGACATGCCCTTCGTGAGCCTACTTCAGTTGCAGAAGTATGTGATACAATCTTTGAAAATAACGGTCTGCGTAAAAAAGCGTCAGCTCCGCGGCTCCGGAATTTCAGTTGGATGGTCATTGGTCACGCTGAGGGGTGGGTGGGTCGGTGGGTTGGTGCACGTGGGAGGAGGTGGACCAAGGTGCAGGAGTGTGGCAGGAGGTGGACGAGGGCGGAGCAAGCAGCAAGTTTTTGCTTTGATGCCAAGGAACATCATACTTTCAAGAGGCTCACTCGGTGTACCTCTGGAGGGAGTGGGTTCGACTCTTATACTCTGCATTTTGATTGATGCAGCATATGACGAATTCAGGAGGACCTTTCATGGGCACTTGAGCTTTTCCACAATTTTTTTTAGAAATGGACATAATTTCACTGGCAAATGCGTTGGAACATAAGGCTGCACATCACTAGTAGATTTCCAAACATCTTCAGCCTTGAAATAAAGGACTACATGAGCCCACCCTACACTGCCCAAAATCCTTCACATATCTAACAGACCCATAACTCTCCAATTATTCTGTGCTTGCCAGAATCATTTTGGCCTGTCTAAAGAAATTAAGGGCAGAGTTACAACTCTCAGTTTTAAGGCGCCACAATTTGATGCATTTGCTGGTATTTACACTAAAACTTCTAAATTTTAGCCACTTTCCTTCATAACCTACCCCAGAAATTTGCAAATTATAGCCTTTTTAACCATAAAAAGTAAAAACCACCTGTCTCTTTCAAGAAGATGGAGAAAAACCTCAATACATGCTTTCTGATGGAACTGAAGAACTCCACAAAAGAACTTGTATGAAAAATATGCTGCTTTAGGCTCAAGGTCTAAACCTAAATCCTAAATCCTAAACCCAAACACAAACGCGTGAATTATTCAAGGCTCAAGCAATGAACCCGCTCGCCCATACTAATCATCTACAACAAAACAACAGTCTCAGGGAAGAAAGGGACACTTCAGCCCTACATGTCCCAATAAGGGTAAAGATCTGACACTTTTATGTATTATTAATTCATTGAATTGATACCAAGAATGCAGTAGAACAAATACAATGTGCAGAAGGCCAATCTCAGGAAAGGGAACACAGCCCCACTATACTCGCTTTAAGGCCGAAAGACAAATCAAGGGCTCAATATTGCTGAAACCCAAAAGAAAGCGGACATCAAGATATCGACAATCGATGGTTTAAGTTAAGGTAAGAGTTCGAGGTAATGGATGGATAACTAAATGCCAAGAAGCTGTTTGATATTGACAGGGCTAATGTCTGATGGTGGCCCACTTAGCACGCGTTCTGTGATGAGGCCATTCACTTTCTCAGAGGGATGGAAGGGGTCCCAAAACACATATTTAGATCGGTCCGCACACAAGTTAGAAAATCGATTGCAGATAAGGAAGCCATTGTACTTGCCCTGCCCGCAGCATGCCGTATTCGATACATCAAACCCTGCACACAATTCCACCACCGTCAATCCTTGGGAAGAAGAAAACATCCGCAATATGCATTATTAAAGATTTGGACATACACAGGCCCACCATTTATAGATGGGACACGTTGGCTATCATGGACTAAGGAATATTTCTAGCTGCCCAAATCACAACAGCCTTATGTATGACACTGCAAAAGATGCTACAGTAAATATTTTCCCTGCCATGCATATGCATATTATACTTTCCCTACCTTGCATATGCATAGTCTACTTTCCCTACCATGCATAGGCTACGCATGGTAGGGAAAGATGCTACAGTATATACTTTGCATATGCATAGTATACTTTCCCTACCATAAATAGCCTATGCATCATGGTCTACACGGCCCCTAATGTGATTCCTTCAAGCCTTCACATGGAGCTTATAATCCAGAAAGTTCATACTAAACAAGGTGAAAAGTCATAATGGCCTACACATGAGAGGATGACAAAGAATATGACCTACAACTCAATGCCTCATTATGGAAATAGGAAAACAAATGTCAACTATCTCTCACAATGGCCTAATATTCGCTTGCCACATGGCATTAATCGACGAGCTTCATCAGCAGTGTGCAATTGCACCCACAAGTTCAACAATGATTTACTAAGATCTTATGTAGGCTAAAATTCGAAATTCGAACGGAAAGCCAAAGCCTTTAGTTTCGAGCCAACTCATTCCTGACACCAAATGGATGTCATTTACAATCAGATAATACAAGTATGTGACGAAAGAAAGAGGTCTCACTAAAGCAAAGTCAAATTGCAGCGAGAAGACATTGTAACAACAGAACATACCGTAGGCCTTTGGGTTAGTGAGGTAATCCATAAAAATCTTGAGACTGTTGACAAATACATAGGTGGCATCGGGGATCTCTCTGTTAAGTTCCTCAGTCATTGCCTTCAATGCGGTATTGAAGCTGAAGGATAACTTCTGCAGTTTGTCAATGCAAGTACCATCCGGACTCTTGTTAATGTTGAGCTGAGATGGAATGCACCCGAGAGGACCCAAGGATGAAATTGAGAATTTGCGTGCACCCAAATTGTATAATTGCTGTTATCATTAAGCAAAACAATTTCAGCAGAACATTAGCTGGCGACAACTGAAGCTGCAAAGCGATTCCTGAATGCATACCCTGAGCTCAATTTTGTATTGAGCAATGAGAATGTCCTGCCATTGAGCCAACGAGTACTGCTTGTTGGAGCGGGCAGTGGGCATAAGGTAGTTGTTGATGTAGTCATTGCCTCCAAAGGTAAGAGAATAGAGGGCATTGCTGACAAGCTTCTCCATGGCAGCCTGGCCTATAAACCCAGCTACCTTCTGTTTGTACTCTTCATAGAGTGCATATTGCTTCTCCACAGTGAGCACAGTGACCTGGAGGATTGAAAAGTAACTTAACTCATTAAAACGGTGTCTATAATGAGCATTTCTGAAGAATTGACAGCAACGTCCTTTTAACTTACAAATAATTTCCCTGTTGTGTTGAGTATACCGGCTCCTGCCGATGCAAAATTGGAACCCAGAAGGAGACTGGACTCATCATTGGAGGGGTCAAGATAGGGCTTGATTGGAGGCACTCCCATGTAATCACCTGCATCAACAATAATAGCATTCAATGGAGATTTCACGCAAAGTCAAAGAGCCATGACCACTCATACATCATTCTTCACAAATCTAGGTCAGGTGCTTGATACAGCTAAGCTATCGCAAAGTTTTCAATCTAGGTAAGCAAATCAAAGGAGTGCAAATTGTAGATATGGATAAAACACCTACAGAACATTTAGGTTTGGATCACACCAATGGTGGTGGGTAGCTTCTTGGAGGATTGAATCACAATTGAAGAGAGCAAGCGCCACTACTACACTACAGGCAGAAGGCCATAGCCACGTTTGAAGCTGCTTGAAAACCATAGCCCTCCAGGCAGAGGGCCATGGACAGAGTTCAAACTGTCTAAATCTGAAGCCTCAGGCCTCAAAAGAGGGCAGAGCTACAAACTTCTTATGTTATCAGCATTTCTGCAATTATGATTTGGACAGCGTAGGGAAAGGGACCAGATCAGTTCAAGAAACTCTTCCGTAAGTTTCCTCAGCAGAAGATCAACGGCAGAGCGCATCATGGAGCACAGAGCTGGATAACTCAAGAAACAAGACATCACATGCAAGTAAGGGGCACCCAAAGGGAGTGTTTGGCAAAGAAAAAGAAAGCATTTAGCGCAAAAGATAGATGGCGGAGCGCATTCTGGAGCACAGAGCTGGAGAACTTTAAGAGAGAAGACAATGCATGCAAGCTAGGGACCCAAAGTGGGTGCATGGCAAAGAAAGAAACCATAAGAAAGCGCATTCCGCAGAAGAGACTCCACTGCAGCAGGTGGCAAGCTCTTAAAGACAGAGAATGAGGATAAGCAGAATTAGAGGAGGCAGAGAGCTTACTTATGAAGTCGGAGATGATCTTGCCGTTGCAGAAGCGCCCTGTGGGCTTGCCAGTGGGGTAATCCAGGCCGTTCGGTTTGAAGTTAGCACGCGCAGTAGACGCAATGTGGTTATTGTTGCCCGTGTCCACCAGAGAATCTCCGAAGACGAACATGGCGATATGGTCCGCTGCATGCCCCTGCACCACCATCATCATCATACAGGCGAGCGCAAAGGCAAGCTTTTGGAGGCTTTTCGCCATCGCCATCTCTACAGAAGAAAAGATAGGCTGGCTTGCCCGACTACCACACACGCAGACCCACGTCTCGACTCAGCCGGAGCGCCCTCCTTACTACTCACCTCCCCTGCTCCAGCTCAACTACCAACTACTCCGCTTCATTCTTTATGAGATTCGGTTGCCCTGCGTTTGCTTACATATGGCTCGGTTGCTGTCTGCTCTTATGAGAAGTGAGGTAGGTGACGCTTTTAACACTATTCAGCTGGGCGCCACCCTCCAACCATGACAGTGTCATTCAATTTTATGCGTCCTCTTCCACCATCTCTTCTAGTTTTGGCACATTGCCTCGTTGGCGATTTCCTCACTCACTCAAGTCTCACCTCTCTCGTTCGTTCCTTTGAAAGCAATAGATGTTCAGGAAAAATCATTTTTCCAAACATACAAACTTCCTTTCCTTAAATTTGTCAATAGAAAATTTTAGAAAATTAGGCTTTTTTTTTGGGTTTTTACACTATTTTTCTCTACCTCCTTCCCTCCTTGCTCTCAATCGACATTTTTGAAATTGAAAACAGCACGATATTAAGTTGAGACACATTTTTCTCGAACATTGTTTGAAAGTGTCGCATTTTGAAGAAAGAGTGGTATTGGATGGGGTAGGTTCAAATGGTGTCTACACACAGAAGAGTGTGTTCGTTTGCACCACTTGTCTTTGTTTTGCTTTAGATGGTCTTGGTCGCTCAGGAAAAGCTTACATGTATAATGCACTTCCTTCACGAGTGTGAGAAAGTTGTAGCTCTTATATGTGCATCATCAAGTATTGCAGCTTTGCTTTTGAGTAATGAAAGAACTGCTTATTCTAGGTTTAAGATACATTTGGAGCTTCATTCTGAAGCAACTTGCAACATAAAGGTGAATAGTCAACTTGCAGAAGTTCTAAGGAATGTAGCTTTACTTATATGGGATGAAGCTCCCATGACACATCGTTGTGCATTTGAAGCAGTGGATAGAACGTTAAGAGATATTATGCAGCGAGACACTTTGTTTGGTGGAAAAGTCATTTTGTTTGAAGGCGACTTTCGACAAATACTACCTTTCGTACCAAAAGGTCGTCGCACAGACATTGTAAATGCTTCATTGTGTCATTCTCACATATGGAAATGTACGAAGATATTGAGGCTTACCAGAAATATGCATATAACTTGACTCTGGTACAAATTTGCTTCAACAAAGTTTTTCGCGTTGGGTGCTTGATATTGGCAATGTAGATATTGGAGACTTAGATAGAGTCAAAATACCTTCATACATGATGCTTCCAAGAAATAGTTTGTTAGATCTTCTCTATGGGCCATTTTGGAATGAGTTTTTTTCTTCCAAATGTCATGACAATTGGTTGCAGCAAGTAAGTTTTTCTTGTTTTTCCCTGTTTACACCTTACTTGGCAATTACTGTCATTATGCAAAGCAAAGTGATTCGGCAATTTCATATGAAGCAAGGCTTCGAGGAACTGGCACAATAGGGAATATCACTCACAGAAGCCCTACCAGTCTAAACTGTGCACAACACTTATGGTTTTGGTTCTCACGGTTGATTCCATCACTCTTTGCAAGGGCTTACAATTTTGCATGCACGGCATGCTAGTGAGGTGGATTCAATTCCCCTACTTCATGCAATTACGCTTCCGCTATCACACTCGCAACTTTGTCAAGGATAGATTGAGGATAGATTGTTTGATATGATTGTTGGTTGCTATCAACACACAACACCAAAAGGAGCCTAATTCTAGGACTTATTTCACGAGCAATCACGACCCCTGCAAGGTACGTGGATCGGAATGAGTTTTGTGTTTTTCTGTTACCTCTCTCCATGCGAGCGTCATACCAAAAAACATGTGAATGCTTATACGACAAGCTGCAAGTCAGGCATAAGAGGTGTAACAGCACATAGCTTGGGCACACACTCTAAAAACTCAAGGAAAGTTCCTCAGCCCAGCATGCTCTTCTTTTTGTTCTCTATCTCTCTCTTTCAGGAAAAAATAAAATCTTCTAAGAAGCTTTTGATACATGCTTTGCTCGTGAGTCAGCTTGAGCCAAGGTGCTCTAACTCACAGCTAGCATGTGGCCAAGATGTTACTCAAATTAGTCTTCATCGATTGAGCCACACAGGCTAAGAGCCGTTGTCAGGACAAGGGTAAGACCCACGATACCAGGGAAAAGAGGGAATGGTGGGAAGGATCACCTTCTATCATGAGAAGATTTATGGAGGTGCATGGGAAGAAGTTTAGGAATGACCCTTTGGTGAGACAAAGGAAGAAGGGCATGCTACAGGGTGCCCCCATGTTCACCCTCTCACCACCCTCTAACCCCATGAGCAACCTAATACCTGATGATTGGATGAGGAGGAGCAAGCAACAGTCAAGGAGAAATTTGTTATTGCAGGGGCAGCTTTGGAAAAAGCTTCAAAACCTATGGAAACATATACTGACCCTTACATTCCACATAGACGGTTGGAACCTATGTTACATGGCACTCGTTAGAAAGTGTGGGGTTTTGGCAATTATGCCCTACTTGCCCCCATCAATGAGAAATTCCTACTTACCCTTCTCAATGATAAGGACAAAGAGGCAGCAAGAATTGGCCTGTAGCAAATCCTCATGACGAATTCTTCAAATATCATCGAGCCCTATCTTATTGGATGTCCCTTCACCATGGTGTAGGTTGAGACACAACGATGCCCCATCAATCTTGGGTGTGCTTAGGAGTTAAAGGTGTTATTCCCTAACTGGGAGGGACCCTAGCTATACTACATAGCTATGGAACATTCACCGCCCCTTCATCAAATGTGGTTGTGATCTCAATGGTGAAGGAGACCAATGCAGCGACGGCAATGTTCTTTGGTTTGAACATGCTCTATGGCTAATAATGTTTAAAGTTGCTTCATTTTTTCTAGTTGACTCTTTGAAGAAGTCCACCCTAAAATTCCTGAAATGGGTGTCTACTGAAGGACAAGAAGGAATCAAAGCACTTCTCATTAACCATATATATAAGGAAAGGCTCAAAGTATACATCAAACAAGCTGCCTTATTCCAACAAACCCCTCTTGATGCTCCAAATAATGAGATGGAAGCCTTCCTTCAAAAAGCTGTGTTGCCTACCAGAGAGTCTAGCTCTGACTCTACGCATGGCAAGAGAGGACGGGTTGACCAAGGCAGACGTAGACCGAGGAAGGGTCAAAACCCGAGATACTTAACTTGACCACCTACTACCCCCCCTTGGAACCCAGTATTCTCACCCTTTGAATCCTCTGCCAGTTATTCTACTATTAGCCGCCCTGTGGCACAAGCTACCAGACCATCCCCTACTACACCTTGTTTTACCCCTACCCCTATTGCTACTTCTCGTGCTCGCTCTGCTATCACCCCAGGATGTGTTCCTAGTGCTAAGAATCTGATGTATTTCTAATGATTGCAAGATGTTACCAAGGATGAAGTTGGTAGATTTTGTCTGGTATCAAATCAGCCATCCAAGTGTCGTACCTTCGTGCATCTTACCTACAGAAATGCCTTTATGGATGTAAGGTGTATCCATGCCTTTTTTGGCCTTTTTTTGTATGGATTAGATATTCCAACTAATGAGCTATGGGACAGTCTATGTTTTGCTTGGTCCTTTATGGACCCCATTAAACTACAATACAGGTATGCAATGCTAAGGAAGTTTTTTCTACTACTGAACTACCTCCATGTCAGTGCAATGATGCTACCCCCGGTTATTTGAGCAGTCTAAAGCATGTACTAGTTTTTGATCTCAAGTACATTGATGATCAGAATATGAGAAGAATTCTCATGAAAGGGCTTAATCATACCCCTTCCTAACCTTTGTGCATACATATTGCCATAAATGAACTTTGGATGTGTTTTTCCAACATAATTAAGAGTGGCATTTCACCCCTACCTCCCCATCTTCAAGAGGATAGGATTAAAAACCTATTTTGGGCATACTGTGAAACTACACTACCATCTAAACACTCTACAAAAATGATTGCCCCTATGGATCAACACATTGAGGTCCTCAAAAGCATATATATTATTACATGCTTGGACAAAGCTGCCAATAACCCTGTCTTCATATGTCCAGCCTTCATGACTCAAGAAGCCAAGAAGAGGCTAGTAGAATCTAATTTTCTGCCCATTAATATGCCCCAAACTGACGTTTTGCAAACAATTGGTGATTTCCTCACCAAATATCAATTAAAAAACCTCTCTCCTTTACCCGACCTAATGGCTATTTATAAAGCCCATAAAAACGCCTTTAGGTGGATCACATGTGGGTCTAATTTTTGTTTTTCAGAGGTTTCTTTGCTCTTAGCATGTATTCTCAAAACATGTATCCCATGCCTAAAAAATAGGGCACACTCACTCAACCAAAAAGCCATGTTATGTTGTAATATCAAGCTACAATCTTGGTGGGTTGTAGACTCTCTATATGAGGTTATCCTAAATCTACCTAGAAAAGTAACGTGTATATTTTCGGCTGATGTCAAAAAATGCTATGAAAACATTCCCCATCAGGGAAACATCGAAATCATTACCATCATGAACTCCCTCATTAGCTATGTCTTTGATCAACATGGACCTTTTTATCTCATTTAAGAATTTTCCAAGTAAGTGTGCAAGTGGAAACTAGTCGCGGCAACCTTACAAAAACCTGTTATCCTTTGACAAGAGACAAGTCCTAGAACTGAACTCCTGGCTGATTAAAAATATGTACATTTAATGTAATGGGAAGGTTTACTGGTAGACTAATGGGATCCCATGGGACTTGCATGCTCTTCCATTTGGTGTAACCTTTACCTACATGCATTGGAATACAACTACATCAACTCAGTTCTAAAAGATCCTCTTCATCGGCATAATCTTCTCCATCTCAAAACTCCCTTCAGGTTCTTTGATGATATTTTTTGGGTCAATAATGAGCAACCCATATATTTCACTATCACCAACCCCATTTATCCTTCCTGCCTCTCTATAGATGACAACAATACCATTTTTTCGAAGGCAAAGGTATCAACACAACTTTCCTTAGTATGGTGGTGCTCGCCCATGTTCTAAAATTTATCCACAGAGGTAGCAATAGACCTTCGAACTGGTCTCACAAAGTCAGATTATCCCAAATCAAACCCATTATCTTTTGTAACCACTCTATTGAACAAGCGTGCTTTGATATAAAAACCCTTGTACAAGCCTTTTGGCAGAATGGCTTTGAGAGAATTAGATTACGGAGAATCATCTATAAATACTTAGAAGCCACAAAAAATTGCAATCGTGTACAGACTTCAAAAAAGTCAACTTATGCTTCAAAGGGTGGGCACTAGGTCCCTAATGGGGGCACTAGGCCCCATTAGGGGACTCTCCTACAAACAATTGACCTAGTGAGAAGAGGAGGGTTTTTCCTAGACATACCTAATCACTTTGGATTTGTTTTTCTATGGAATCTAAGGCTTAAGTGAGTGGCTTTAAACATCATAAGGGTGATATTTGTCCACCAGATAGGAAATACTACAACCACTCCCACCTACTTTTTCAAAATGGAAAATCTACAGATCTATATGAAGGTTGCAATGTGGGATATTGAGAGCTTGAGTTTGCAAGACTTTTTGATTGGACCATACTTCCCTAACTAGCTCAATATGGAGCTCCCCAATTAGATCTTGGCATTCATCATAGGATTACTTCCTCTTTAAATCTCTTGCCTTAAGCTATGGTGGACATCGATAACAAGTGTCCTTCATTAATGACACATGCCTACCACTTCTAACTCTTTTTTGTTGTTGGCTGTGATGATGGCAGGTAACATTTGGAGGACTTACTATATCTTGCATGCAAGTGGTTTAATGGGAGTGTTTTTTCTTCCTTGATTGTACATTGCCCAAGTTACACATGATGAATATACATTTTTTGGACTTTTTTACCTATGGATGATTGTATGTTCTATGCTCTGATGGTTGAATTCATCCTACACACACACACACACACACACACACACACACACACACACACACACACACACACACACACACACACAAAGGCAGTGACGTTTTTGACCCTAGCTTGCCCCGACCTGTAGCAGCTCGTACATGTACTCCATGCATTGGCTACACACACACACACACACACACACACACACACACACACACACACACAGGCCTTCGATAGCAGCTCTTACCATTACCTTGATTCAACAACAAAACTGCTTTGTAGATGCCTTCAAAGATAAGAGCTCCCACGACACCTGCAGTACATACAAAAAAGAAATGAGTGCACAATGCTGAGACAACACCAAATTTTAAACTCGAAAGCGCTTACCTCGCGCTCTCTCTCTCTCTCTCTCTGTGGAATGTAGGGTTGTGGGACTTGCTCTCTCTCTCTCTCTCTCTCTCTCTCTCTCTCTCTCTCTCTCTCTCTCTCTCTCTCTCTCTCTCTCTCTCTCTCTCTCCCCCCCCCCCCCTCTCTCTCTCTCTCTCTCAACTGATCTGTTTCGCTCTTAGAATACGAATACGAGACCCTATTTGCAATCTGCAATACTACTTATTTGTGGCGTGCCGACGGCTTGAGTTGACACATTGCACCGCAGAGTATGAATGAGTTTGAACGTGCAGGGCTTGCACATGACACAAATCTCCATATATAAAGCATAGGCATATCTGCACAGATGCCCTCGTATATCCTATACACCCGTCTGACACATAATGAAATAACCTACAATACGAAATATCCTGCAAACACATTGCCTATTTCTTCCCAATTTTGTGTGCTCATAGCATATGCCACACATGGCCAACCACAATGCACGATGTATAAATTTATCATAGCAAAGAGACTCGACCTTGTCGATCATGCACAACAAATAGACCTTGTCTACTTGTAGATCTGTTGGAAAAACAGAGCGACGTATGTTCATCTCGTACTTGCTTGAGTGTATGAATGATATCGACGATCAATCGTAGACGCACTTTGCATACCATAGTTATGAAGCACATGCTCAATAAACAAAAATCAACTGTGTACCTTATTGAGTACACCTGTCGACGAAGCTTACCACCGGAAGAATCGGATTAGTTGCCAGCAAGAAGAAAATCGAGAAATGATTTTCCAGATACTGATGCTTGGTTCAATAGGCATGGCCAACAATGGATTCAAATTCACCTGTTTTGATTGCCTGTTGTTGAGAATGGAATTTATAATCGGGACCGGCCTTGCCAATCACCATTGCCTTATAAGGCAGATGCCATGCCCGAGTTGCCTCTACTATGAGACAACCATGCCTCGTGGAAAAACCCGTACAGAGGTTCTCCGTAGTCCAAATCATGGTAATGACTACCAAAATTGGACGTAATATGTCGATCTTGGTCATACTGGACTCGTAGGAAATCTCTCAGGGCACCATGGCCGAGATTAACATAATAACATACGCTTGCAATATAATTGTACATAAAGTTATGAAAATTACAAGAACGTGAAATTGCAAACCTGAGAATCTATTCTTGTGCATGTCCGAGGTCAAGCACTGTCTTCATCAACGATTCCTGGGAAACTCGAAAACATGACCATATAATTTCCACTATCGACTCCGGGGCAACGCCCTTACTTTGTGTGACAAGTCATGGCCAGTTATCAAGGACATCCCGCAAACTGTCGTTGCTAAAGCCATATCTTTTGGTATGGAGCACTTTCGGATGCTCGAAAATGCAGGCACGGTGGCCTTGCAGGCTGTGCTTTGCATGTCGGATTGGCCAGTGCTTTACTCAAGCTACTGCCGGTTTGCCTTCAGAATATCTCTGAAATTATGCAACTAGATTGACCTTCCTTGCCATGGTTTGGTTCGGCGACTCAGTGTTGCTTTTGCATGGGCTTCAACCGTGGGAACTCCTCTTAGGAACCTATTTTGGGCAAAAGCCCAAAATAGGTTATCCCTAATGGGAACATAAATTCCCAAGCTTCAGCGATGGCGAAAAATGCAGGGCTGCACAGTGAAAAACGCTGGCGCTATTCCAACCACACCCCTACAGGGCTCCATACTGTGACGAAAGTTGTTTATCTTGCCGGGGCGCACCCTTTGGGTGCCAGGCCCGCCCGAAATGGTGCAGGTTGATCTTCCTCTCCCCTCCAAGCGGCCCTTCCCGCCATGCGCTTCTCGACTTTGGTTCTACACAGAGCCGATTCTTGCGGCCATGGTGGTGTCGAAAACTCCAATCACGAGAGAGAGAGAGAGAGAGAGAGAGAGAGAGAGAGAGAGAGAGAGAGAGAGAGAGAGAGAGAGAGAGAGAGAGAGAGAGAGAGAGAGAGAGAACATGCATCCGTGCAAGGCTTCCTCCTCCTCCGCAAGGCTTCCTCCTTCTCCATAGCTCCTCCCTCCCCGTGAGCTCTGATACCAATGTAAGACCTAGGGTAACTGAACATAGGATCCTCCTCCCTACCACCCCTTATATAGGCCTAGCTCCTAGCTCTTGCCCTAAGCGGATCCCCAATCCGCACTGGTCCAGTCCAGGCCCTTGGCCTAGGTTTCTAACCCCCTAGGTTGGGCCTTGCCCCGTAGGACCCTTGTCCTGACAATAAATGCCATAAGTTGTACTAACTTTGTACCGACGAATTTCAGAACTTTCATTAAAGACTCTAGTATCTATGTTCCCACCCAAATATTACTTCGAGTAGCTCTACTTCCCTCTCAAAACTTTCTTCCCTTTTTCATATTTGCGCTAACTTTTTTGTGTATTCTAGTACACACCATGACTACTTCTCGAAGGCCTAGCACTACCATTGACTATGTTAGCATTTTTAACAGCTATACTACAGATGATCAAGCATGGATACCATCTCGAATAACTATCGGAAGTTGGGTACTACTGCAAACTAAGAGGAGGAAGAGGAGGCAACGCAATGATTTCGTGGAGGCTTTCAAGGGACAAGTTAAAGAGTTTAAAGTGTGTGCACAAAGCAAGCGGGTGAAAGAGGTTCTCATACAACATGCTTTCCAGCATGCAGACTTAAGGTTGCAAACATCTCCTCCAAGTTTTCCACGGCATCGACCCAACTGTAAGTTATTTTGAGCATCTCGCTTAGTGCATGATTATATTCAAAGGTTAAGTGGTAGATATCATCTTTGGTATGTTTCATATATTTATCCATCGAATAGGACGGACTGGCAACCAGTTGAGAGCATAGTTGGGATTTTTTATGCTTCCCATGCATTTATTGGTGAGCAAATGTATCGAGGAAGACAACACAAGGAACTTGCAGATAATAAAATATTCTTTTATGATATGTCATATTTGGAATCGAGAACTTCCTTTGGTTGGGGTCATGTAACTCCTTTGCCGCTTCCATCCTTTGACAGCAAGGATTGGTCTTTGCTAGCTTTGCAAACTAGTGAAAGCTTTAGGAATAGGTTGTTTCAGGATATACAAAAGTCCCTCAAGTATTCAATAACCACAAAAATAGTTTGGCTTGCACTATTTATGCCTCTTGAAGTGTTTGTAGATTTCTTCTTTGATGAGCAAATAAGAACTACCGCAACAATGTTCATTTGCAAGTCTGAGAGCTGTTTGGACTTTTTAGATAATAATTGGGATAGGAAACAGTCACAGGGAAAAATCTGTATTTTTCAAAAGAAGTCCATAATTTGCAAGTTATTATAAGCTCTCAAAATTTCATAGTGTCGTTTTACTATTTTAGATATCATCTTCTGACTGGGCAGCTTATTCCACTCGACCAAGATACAAAGTCTAGCCCTGAGAACAAACCTTTATCAATGGAGCTCTACTTTCGAAACAGCCTACTTACTATGATGGAGACAATGTCAAGCACACCTCTTACACAGCTCAGGGTAGATCTTACATGTGAAGAACTTCCACTTTGCCAGAATTGTATGCATTTAGTCTCAAAAATAGAAAGGTGCTTACTAAATGAATGAATTTTGATTGTCTTTAATACATTGAGACATAGAATCTAACTCTTTCTTCTTCTCAGATTCCAAGATGCAAGGAGAAAACAACATTGTGTAAGGAATCCCTCTCAAATACACTTCACTTAATTGCTTCCACCAGAAGCTAGGTCACATACATTGTGCACGCAATGAGCTTTGATACCATGCAAACCATGATGTACTCTTCAAAATGACTAATACAGAGACATTTTGTGCTGCTCAAACAATGATTAAAAAATGTACACTTTTCATTGTCTCAAAACTTTACAAATTGTGCTGTTTCTATCAAGATGTATACAAAGAGAGGTAGTTATTGCTCCCTTCCCCTGTCCTCTCCCCTGGTTGGTGTCACTGGTCCCCTACCCTCTCCCTCGATTGCTGCCAACTGCTCCCCTGCCCTCTTCCCTGGTTGCTGCTTCTTCTCACTCAGGGGATGCTGGTCTCGGGCATCCTTTCGTGTCGTTTGGAATCATGGACCTCTTCCATGGCTTCCCATGCATCTGGTAGCTGTGAAGCTTCCCTCCGTTCTTGCTCTTTCCACTGACGTGTAGCCCATTCCTCTACTTCTGTGGCGTTCGCATAATATTGATTGATTGCTTCTTGCATATTTCGAACCTCGTTTTGAGTCTGCTGGTAGCGTTGCGTCATTTTGTCAATGTGAGCCTATTCAAACTCCTCAGCTCTCGCGCTTTCCTCTCTTGAACATCTGTTTACCGAGATTATAATATGTTGAATGGCCATTACACAAAAATGTCGCACATCGTTGGGAGTGCAGTTATGTAATTGAAGTTCCTGTAGAAGCGTGATAATAAGAAAGTAAGTAAAGATGTTGCTTCTTTTAATACAAACGTTGCAGCAAACAAACAATGAAACAACACGATTACTTACGTTTGGTATATCCAAAATTTTGACCGAGGAGCAACAAGGCATTCAAACACGTTCGCCAGCCTATAATTATCAGCCTGCGTGGGGACGGTGACCTGTTCGTGTGGGATGGTAGTCCCTAGATCATGTTCTAACAAAATATGCTCTACACAACATACATATTTTTTTGAGTCAGTAACACATTACAAAGAGATACTACTTCCAAATGTGCCTTACGTTTTTACACGCCCATGAAACAACCTGCTTTGCCCGGAGTTTGCGTAGTAGACAATCTTATCTTCAAGGTCAAATAACAACACACTCCAATGATCACTACACCAAAACCATCAAGGATGAGAAGAAAGAAGATCCTAAATCCAACATGGGTTTTACAAGGCAAGAAGAAACTCACGATTGATTGTATGCAGTGATCAAAAAACGCGCTATATCAAAATTGACTCTGCTAAACCAGCCCAACAAAGCCAAAAAGGAAACTTCGTTGTTCTGAAGCATAGGAAAAATCAGCGGATCTATTACGTATATTTTGTTCTGAACATTAGCGGACAGAAGCAAGATAGCGTGCCTAACATGAATCAATGGCAGA
This sequence comes from Adiantum capillus-veneris, assembly GCF_014529385.1. NCBI lineage: Eukaryota > Viridiplantae > Streptophyta > Polypodiopsida > Polypodiales > Pteridaceae > Adiantum > Adiantum capillus-veneris. The sequence continues at coordinate 46,790,500 of NC_140945.1, forward strand.
GATTAGACTTTTCAGCGGGCTGTCACTGGTAGGAGGAACCAACTATCACCCCCTAGAGAGAGAACACCCCCACCCCGAGCACCAGCCCCACCAACACAAATTCTACGTCCACCCTAGGCACCACCACAAGCACCCATTCCACCTCTTCCACCGGCACCACCACCTGATCGCCCTGTAAACATCATAAGGCTAGAAGAGAAAGGAAAGGCCGTAGTAGTGGATCCACCCAGAGCAAAGGAGAGGGATAACGGTAAGGAGAAGGTAACCTTTGTAGAACCATTTGAAGCCATGACTGTAAAAAGAGCTAGGAGGGAGAAAGCCATGACTGTAAAAATGAACATCCTTAAGAGTGTTCATTGATGATTTTTGTATATATAGCCCTCACATTTCACACTTATAAAAGGTAACTGAGGGTTTGGCAAGGTTGCAAAGCCTAGGTGGGCAATTAAATGTGGAAAAATGCCACATTGGAGAAAGTAAAGTCATTCTATTAGGCCATGAAATTTCAGCAAAAGGTATCAACGCCGCTCCAAGTAAGGTGTTCGCACTCATAGCCCTACCTTCACCAGCAACCGCATGTCAATTCGTCTCTTCTTTACAAAAGGTGAGATACTTGAGTAGATTCATACATCTACTATCACAACTTGTTCTACCACTGCAACAACTCACTCAAAGATCAACTTTCACCTGGGATGAGGAGAGCGAACATCACTACAACAAGGTAAAGGAGGTCTTAGCCAGGTCTTGATCTCTTCTTGCTGTATCAAGTGGACAGACAAATTCTCCAGTTGGTCAGTAATATGGGCCAACATATCTTGTTGGTCATCTCTTACCCCAGGAGCCGGTGGTGGTGGAGGAATGGTGGTTGTCGTGGTTGTTGGTCGACGCAAAGTTCTTGCTTCAATTGACTCGGTTTCTTTGGATTTCATATGCAACTTCTTGTCCTTAAGGCGAGCAATCTTGACGGCTAACTTCTACGTAGCCAGGAATCTACCCTTCACCTTCTCCTTCTCCTTGAGAAGTGGCCATAAGCCATGCGTGAACCGGTCCTTTTTGAGGAAATCGGGTGCAGCTTCCCCTCTTGCCAGTGACTCAACCCACCGTTCCCACAAATCCGCAAATTTGGACTCATATGTGGCATATTCTAAAAGACCCTCCTGCTTCAAATCTCTCAACTTGTCCCACAGCTTCTCTGAAGTGGTACCTCCCCCAAAGTGCCTCTTAAAAGCAGTTTTTAAGGGCTCCCAGTCATCCTTAGTTTCTTGTGGAAGTGCGTTGTACCATGACCTAGCTTCTAGCTTCATGAGATGCTTAAAGATTCTAACCCGGGATTCATCTCTATCTTTGTTTCTTACTACACATGCTACTTCAAAGTCATCTAGGAAGTTTGTTACCAAATCCTCCCCCTTCTTTCCTTTAAATGTTGGAAATGATACACTTGCCATGATTATTGAGAGAGAGAGCTAGAAAGACACACTGCTTAGCTTGCAATCAATATTTTTTTCCCTTTTTCTTTACAAGGAGACGTATATACCGTTTTTATACTAAAACATAGATTAAAATCTCAAACTTTACATTGCCTTGTACCAAAGGGAAGACAAATGACTGATCTGATGCCAGAACAAAGAAGCACTCCCGACCCAGCATGGTGTCGATGAAGTGCTGTAGTGAGCCTTCAAGTCCAGTATTACCTTGATTGTGCGTACTCATATCGGAATGTGTGATCTGCCTTGAGGTAAGTTGTATTGATTCATGTGAAGCTTAGAGGTGCTTAGTCACTGTCCAAGCTTGTAGGAGAGGGTGGTGTTCTTTCCTGAAACAAGCTCAGTAGATCCCTAGTCTCTCTAGTGAGAGCATGAGCATGTGCTTTCGTTATCTGTGCTGCAGCATCAAGTGAGACTTGGAAAATGACTGTGATAATTACCTCGGTGACTAACATTACCCGATTCTCAAAGTAGAATAGTGTTGATTCTGTATTGTGTAGAGCTCCCTCCATCTTGTTGTTGCATGTTGGTTGTAGGTTACGGACATGGTTTCAACTTTCTCCTTCTTCTTCTTGGCACCCGGCCTATGTATATCCACTGAGTTTGGCATATTGGTTGACTCTCACACTGTAAATTGATTACCATTATGCCTGACACTTGAGCTTCGATGGAGATGTGGAGTTCGTTTAGTTGTGCTTGGAGCTCTTCTTCTTCTGTTGTCTACTTAGCTAATTCTGCTAACCATTCATCCATCCACAAAATTTTAGGGGTTTTAGTCTTGTAAATTGGAGGGTTTCATGAAAGGATCCTCGATGGGGGCGCCAAGAAAATGATGGCCGGATATAACAGGCCATATGGGGTGGCCTCTACACCACACATAGACTGAACATCCCCAAGCATCATATTGAGGTAGGACTAATCATATAGGTAGAGAGGGGCACCACCTAGCATAAGTGCGGCTAGGACGCAGACATACATGACCTAGGGTAGCAAAAGTGAAATGCCCTCTAGGTAACCAACATGAAATGGTGATACAACAAACATCCACATGTAGAAAATGCCTAGTCAACAGTTAGGAGTGTGTGTATGAGGGAGGTATGTGACAAGGTCGAAATGGAGCATACTGGCTGATTGGAGAGGCCGCACGTGATGGAGAACAAGCAAAGTGATATACAAGAGACGAAACATCCTGCGAATGTGGGAAAGCAAAACTAAGGAGAACAGAGAATGGACCCCAAAGATCAAGACAACATAGCACCCTTTTATTGGCGATGATGATACTTACAAATGGTGGTCTTGATGGTTACAAACCTGGCTCTTGGCACTAGGGATGCATGATGGAATGCGAGCACCATATGGTGCATGGTGAAGTTGGAGTTAGCGGAAAGGTTAGTTGAGGGAAAACATCAAGACGATGCAGCCACCGAGGACGTCAATCACCAACATTGAGAGTGGCCCAAGGTAGCATGGTGTCGATGCATTCAATCCAAGCGTGCTCATGTTGCCTTACGAGAGAGTAGTGACTACCTTATGTGCATGGAGTGGTCGTGACTAGTAACTCAACCATGGTGTGGTGGAGAATGGGGAAAATAGTGGTGTTGTCAATGCTAGAATGCCCAAGTTTGCAACTCAACATGATGCCATGAGCTCTCTAGCTTGGGGTGCATTATGTGCTTAGTGGTGCTTACAATGTAGAGTGCATGGAGCTAGTGTATTCCTCCTTCACTTGTGTCTCTCCTTTGTGCTTAGCGGAGGCCTCTTTATATAGGCTTGAGAGGTGATCCTTACCCAATGGTCCTTGCTAATATCCACTAGTCGCTGTAGAAGGTCTAGATGCATCATGTTTGCAACTCAACATGATGCCATGAGCTCTCTAGCTTGGGGTGCATTATGTTAGTGGTGCTTACAATGTAGAGTGCATGGAGCTAGCGTATTCCTCCTTCACTTGTGTCTCTCCTTTGTGCTTAGCGGAGGCCTCTTTATATAGGCTTGAGAGGTGGTCCTTACCCAATGGTCCTTGCTAATATCCATTGGTCGTTGTAGAAGGTCTAGATGCCTCTCTAGTAAGAAAATAAGAGAGAGATAAAAGGTAGAGATAGAGAGAGAGGAAAGAGTGGGGTGGGGGGAGAGTTTTTTTTACAATCCACTAGCCACGGCTAGGTTATTAGGGAAGAGTGGAGTTCGGGGAATTTACAAGGGTTTTGTTGATGGTTCGGGTGGTCGGTGTGAGGTTTAGGGCTGCCAGAATCGGTATTTGTTGCGAGAAGGCGAGATGCTATGCGTTACCTCCTTTCAATGCTGGCCGGGGCGTGCCTTCGATGCCACTTCTTGTTTTGATGTTGGCGGCATGCGAGCTAGCCGTCTTCTTTTCTTTGGCGTCGATGTTGATTATTCCTTTCCTTTTTTTATTGTGGGTGCGTATATGTGCATGTATGTGTATATGTGCAAGTGCATTTATGCGCGCGTGTGTGTGTGTGTGTGTATGTGTTTAAATACATGCGGTGTGTGGGAACGAGAGAGAAGGGGGGTTATATATATATTATGTGTATATACAATATATATGAATATATATATTTTTTAACGTGCTTCTGCGCAGGGAATCAGAGAGGGAGAACGAGATTGACGGGGGAGAGAGAACGCGACCGAGGGAGTGTGTGTGTGTGTGTGTGTGTATGTAGGTGTGTAGTGGGTGTGTGTGTTTATTATGAGAGAGAGAGAGATGCTCGGATGGTGGCGCCTGCACAGGCCTGAGAGAGAGAGAGAGAGAGAGAGAGAGAGAGAGAGAGAGAGAGAGAGAGAGAGAGAGAGAGAGAGAGAGAGAGAGAGAGAGAGAGAGAGAGAGAGAGAGAGAGAGAGCTGTTCCTGTGGCCGACACAAAGAGCGAGGGAGGGAGTGTGATAGGGTGTGGGGGTATGTGGATAAGAATAAGAGAGAGAGAGAGAGAGAGAGAGAGAGAGAGAGAGAGAGAGAGAGAGAGAGAGAGAGAGAGAGAGAGAGAGAGAGAGAGAGAGAGAGAGAGAGAGAGAGAGAGAGACTTCGTACAGTATCTACTGCGCCTTCATGCCTCTGACATAGAGCGAGTGGGAGAGTGGGGTGAGGTGGCGAGGGAGGGAGAAGGTGAGGGAGTGGGTGTGGATAAGGGAGAGAGAGAGAGGTCCTGTTTCTGCTCCTTTGGGCTGGTCCAGAGAACGTGCGAGAGTAAGAGAGAGAGAGAGAGAGAGAGAGGGGGGGGGGGGGGAGGGGGGCTTCGGGCTGCTTTCGGCCGACAATGAGTGAGAAAAGGGGGGGGGAGTTAATGAGGTCAAAGGGTGGGGTAATGAGAGAGAGAGAGAGAGAGAGAGAGAGAGAGAGAGAGAGAGAGAGAGAGAGAGAGAGAGAGAGAGAGAGAGAGAAAGAGAGAGAGAGAGAGAGAGTATGTGTATTATTATGCTTAGCGTGCAGGCTGTTCACACACAGCGAGAGAGAGAGAGAGATAATGAGAGAGAAAGAAGAGAGAGAGAGAGAGAGAGAGGAAAAGATATTGAGAGAGAGAGAGGAACACGGCCCGCCGGTGGGAAGAAAACAAGAGGGGAGAGAGGGGTATATGTGAGGCCAAGAGGGGGGGTAAGAGAGAGAGAGTGTGGAAAATAATGAAAGAGAAAGAGAGACTTTGAAGAAAAAAATGGCGGCCCGCCATAGGGATAGAGAGGTCCCTGCTATTTTATGTGCCCTTCGGGGTTTGGTGACAGTGATAATAAGGAAAACATGCCTTTTTTTGTGGTTTTCTTTACCTCCGGCTCCTCGAATGGTGATTCATGCGGTTCTCGGCATCGAAAACTGAGAACTTCAAACTCTCAGGCCGAGCTAAAGGGCGGTGCGGCTAACCCGGTGTCACTATATGAAGGAGTTAAATCATTTTGCCATGAAGTCTAGGGTTTGGAAGGAAGTACAACCAAAGAAGCCCCACTCTTTTTCTCTTGCACTCACACACACAAAGAAAGAACACAAAAGAGAATATCAAAACAACATAAAGATAAAAACATCAAGGCTATGATCATATCGTATCATGGGTAATATGAAAGGGTTAATAGATGAGTTGATGGCGTTCAATCTTTGCCGACCAAACAGGCTACGAATTGTTCTTTGGAATGGTAATTTTGTGCTTATCATAATATATATGTTTTTTCTAGTGATTGGGATTAATTGTGTGTACAAATCCTCTTGGGTCATAGCAAAATAATTACACTTACGTCAAAAGAAAAGTTATGGTCTATAAGGGGTAGTATGATGGAATCCGGTGAAAGAAGTATTTCATTGAGCCTTTCTGGGCTAAAGAGAAACACTATACGTTGTTGAAAGTGTATTTTACGGCTAATCCATACGTTAATTCTAATAGATTGCATGGAGTAGAAGCAATAGAAATTCACATCATTTGGATTATTCATCTATGATAATATGCGAGGAATGTATGAGAGAAGTGAAGAGATGAGAAGTTTTCCTCCCAAGCCCTATTCTTGCCCGTAGGTAATAAGGATAATGCGGGGAGAGATGTACCTGTAGCAAGGAGAACCTGGAATTTGTAGAGAGAATGAATTTCTTGAGTGAGAGATATAGGTTTAGCTAGAGAGGGAGATGAAATTAGAGATAAATGTTGCATTAGATATGAAAAAGAAAACAACAAGAAATCAACTAAATATCAAAATAGAACACATCTTACTTGACAAACCCTTCATGAGTTATTTACCATTTTTATGGAGAGAGAAGAAGAGGGAAGACTTCAAGCCTTGATTGATGCACCAAGTTCAAGTCCTTCTTTGATTAGAGCTTATCTTCCAAGGATAGCTTACAAGATTGGCTAGTCTTCCTCTAGGAGTAAGTGTAGGCTTACGCTTATGTTTATGGATAAGTACAATTAGGTATTAGTACTCTCACTCCCTCATGAATTCATCTCATGAATGGCTTGAATGGTTTTCAAGGAAGAAGAGGTCCCCTTTTATAGGTGAAGGGAACTCCCAAGGGTTTACACAAGAAAAGAAGAGCCAATGTGAACAAGAACTGGAAAAGTTTGAAATGGGCTGTCCTTGCATGATGTGGACAGATTGGGGTCCAGTATTTTGATCATATCTCATCAACCGTGGCTCCAGATAAAAAAGTAAAAATATAGATAGAAAATGCAGGTCATAAGCTATGACTCACATTTTATATACTTTTTTCAATTCGGATTCGAATCTTGTGTAAACAAATCACCAAAATAGATACAGTTTTGGCAGCAAAATTCTTCTTGTGGTCCCCTTTAGACTTTCATTTGATTCCAATGGACACTTCATGCAATATGAAAGCATGACATTGCTCCTTGACAAAGTTTTGTAATCATGCTTGCAATAATACATTAAAATAGGTGTATCTTTGAAAATACGCCACCTAGTGTCCCACTAAGATTTGATTCCTTCCTAGTAGCTATTTAAAAAAATATATAAGAAAAATACGAAAAATACATAGGATATATAAAGTTAACTTAGATATAAGATCTAACTAGGGTGTGAGATAATAATGAGATAGTAGAAAGAAAGAAATAATTCTTTTTGCCCCAAGTTAAAGAGGCCGAGCTATTGACGCTTTTCCCATAGTATTTTCTGATGGTAAAGTAAGAATATGCTATCCTTGAGATAAGTAATAGGATGAGATAGAAAGCTTACTATTAAACTTAGATATGCATATGTACATTATAGAAAATATACTTATATATCTAAAAAGTTGAAAGATAGATCTTGAAGCATTCATTTCCACTATGTATGTGTCACATCATGACATCCACCCCCTCTAAACATGCACATTCTCCGGTATGTGCCACATTTTCTCTTTGTAATATCAGCCCTCTTGTACATCTTCCTTGCTTTCTTCTTCACTGGATGATTCCAAAGCTTCATCTTCACTTTGATCTTCACATGTGTTGTGATCTTCCTTCTCGTCAATATCTTCTGGATCATTGTCTCTTCTCTTAAACATTTTGATCCTTTTTCCTGCAATGGAAATCTTTACTTCTATACCATCTAGTTCAGACAAGCTGTAAGTAGCATTTTCATGCACATGCTTTACAACATACAGTCCAAACCATCTTTTTGAAAACTTACACATGATTGTGTGCTGGTTATCAAGGCTACTATCATACACTAAAACCCAGTCACCTTTGTCAATTGCTTTGCTCCTGAGCTGATGTCGCTTATCAAAGTAGTCCTTGCTTTTCAACCTTGCATTTTTGAGTCGTTCTTTGCAACCTCAAAGTCTCTAGGTCTTCTCTCTAGTTGCCTTATGTGCAATGAAAGGAGACCTTCCATGCTAAGTCCCTCTTGCCAAGGTAGTACATTCCATGTGGGAATTGTATCTTCAATCGGCATCACTGTATTTTGACCATACATTAGCTCCGCAAACATATAGCTAGTTAATGAGCTATGTGTTGTATGATCAGCCCATAAAGCATATGGTAACAATTTTGGCCACTCAAGCCTTGGTCAAAGCTTTGATGATAGTAGGATGCCCTCTTTCACTCTTTCCATTGCCTTCAGGGTTGTAAGGTGTAGTAAGAGAATTCTTGATTCCTAATCTAGAAAAGAACTCCCTTGCTTCCTCGGCATCCAACTCACCTCTATCTGCAGTGATCTTCCCCCCACAACCATAACGGCAAATCACCTCATCAAGAAGAAATTTGCACACATATTCTGTGGTTTTATCTCTTAATGCTCTTCCGTCAACTTGGTTAGTTAGGCCCTTTCGTGCAAGAACCAAATATCTCATCTACCAGATTCCTAAAGGCATTGTGACTAGATCCACAACCCATTTATAGTGAATATGTAGGGTGCAATCCATCACGATGTCGGACGTTTGAATACATTTGACAAGTTACACATGACTCTACAAATCGAGATACATCTTTATACATACCCTTCCACCAGGATTTTTCTTTCAGCTTGAATAAGGTTGCCCACACCCCCCTGTGTCCAGCCCATAGACTCTCATGAAACTCTTGCATGAGCTTTACTTGAGTCTCTTTTCTACATATAACCCATTGTGGTGTAGCACCCTTTTGTTTAGGATGCTTCCACAAGTAGCCATCCCTCAAAAAGTACCCATATGCTTTCCTACGTATCCTGCTGAATTTTTGTTCAGACCAATCATCTTGTTTTGTTAGAGTACTTAAGTAGCTTTCAATAAGAAGCCAATCACCTTCATAAAGCTCTTTCAAGAACAATTCAAGGGGATTAGTCATGCAGACATTGTTACCTTTGACATGAGAGATTTAATAGAACTTTGTGCCTACATCATCTCCCTCGTCAATCATTTGTGACTCATCTTCATACCTTGCCCTTGATAGTATATCTGCCACTGTATTATCTTTACCTGCCATATACTTAAACTTGGGATTTAAGGACTTTATGTAGGCGATCCACCGCAACATAGAAATGTCTGGCATTGAGCAACTTGTAATCATCCCAAGAAGTGGTAGACAATCTGTTTCTACAACCACACATGCACCAATTAGGTATTCTTTCCCATTTTTCAAGGCTATAACCATACCCCATAACTCTCTCTTTATATGTGGATAGTTTCATTGGCGAGTAATCAGTACCTTTGCTCCAAATCTCATCACATACCTATGTATTTCTTCCTCATCTTGCCCTATTGCCCATCCAATCCCTATAGGATTGGTGTCTACTATCACAATTACTGGCCTTTGACACTCATAGTCTACCTTTCTCAAAGTTGGTGCTGACTGAAGCAACTCCTTTAGCTTTTTGATAGCTTTTACATGTGCTTCTGTCCATTTAAACTTTTGATCCTTTCTAAGCAATTGATAAAGAGGATCAGTTACATGTGCAGAATGTGGAATCCAAATAACATAAAAGACACACGCTCCCAAAAATCTTCTAGCCTCAGTGATGCTAGTGCATGTTTCTTTGGATGGCATCTACCTTTGTTGGACATGGTTTACTACCATATGGCCCGCACATGTGCCCCACAATGAGCACTTCATTGCCACCAAACATAGACTTTTTCCCTAACAAAGTAGATTCACTTCCTCCAACCTAGATAGAATTTTATCACAATCATTTATGTGATTTACCACAAACCTGCGACATCCCATTAGATCCTAAGCTTCATCTTTGTCACTTTCTTCACATCCTATGATAGGCAAATCATCAATGAAATGCATTGTGATTTGAGGAATAAAGTCAGGTAAGACCTTATTCATCCCATTCATCATATGTGCAACCGAGTGGGTTGCTCCTTGTGGCAAGGTATACATCCTACCAAACCCAAAGGTGTCCTCATGGTTGTGAAGTCTCTGATTTCTATTGAAAGCTGAAATTGATCATACCCTGAGTAGAGATCTCCCATTGAGTAGATTACCCTCCCTGCAAACACCTCTGCAAACTCATCCACAATCGGACCTGTACCTACATTTCTAATTGTCACCTTGTTCACTGGTTGCATATCTTGGATGAAGCGTAGAGCACCATTCTTCTTCAAAACTGTGAACCACCGGTTTGAGTATGGAGCACAAGAACGCTCCAAAATCCCCATTTTGATCTTTTCATTCAATAGATCTACTAGCTTTGGCAAATGAGCCTTTGGAATCAGAACGGGCCGCAGATTCCAAGGCACATGAGGTATTGTAAAAATTACCATAGGAGCTACAATAGAAGGATCAACACATCCTATCTCATGTGGCTCCGCGAAAGCCTTACCATGTTTTGATAGCATTTCTTTGAAGCACTTTGTCTCCTCCCGTGTTAGAAACTCCTAGCAACCAATCTGCAACCTTGAAAAGACTCCTTTGTGAAGGTATGCCCAATATTTTTAGGATTCCTCAAACTTGGTTGCAAAGAAGCCTGCTCAATCTTTTCTCTGTTGTTGGGTGGTAAAAGTGAAGCTACTGGTTTTACCTTCTTTGCTACACTCTTGTATTTAGTTTCAACATGGACTTCTAGGCCAACTGTTTGGTTTTCTTCAAAGTCTTCTATGACTTGATACATTTCCATAGAGCATACTTCCACAATTTCATTTTCAAGATGCAAATTAGACTCCATTATAGCATCGAGCTCACCCATAGTATCTACAAAAGAAACTTGTTCACACGAACCCAAAACATTTTTAGTAGGCTCTAGCAACCCACTCTGTTTCATGCCCATTTGTACATTATGTTCATATTGTCTCTCGCATCTCTTCAAACCTTCAAGTTTTGTAAAACATACTGATCCATTCCTTGTTACCAAGGAGCTCGTTGAGAAAGTTTCACCTCTTTTGGATTAGGCAAGACCCTTTTTCTTTCTGTACCACTGCAATCCTGCTTTACAATGCTACTTGGCCAAAACCCATCATTTCCCTATGATCATGAAACTCTTTGCTCACTTTTGGTAGAGGATGCTCTCTGAGGTTGTCATGATTTCTTTCATGGCTTACACAAACTGTGAGAAATTGAAGAGCATGTTTACTATCTTTGCTTCATATCCTGGCATAAGCTGAACCATCATCCATTACCTTTGTTTCCATTCAAACTCCCACAATGTAGGGTTGTCCAAGGATAAGATTATATGAAGATGTGTCCTGTATAAAGAAGTTTTTCTTAGCCTTTACATCACCTATTGTCACCTTTACACTTGGACATGCTGCATATAATTCACATGATGAATTGTTTGCCACTCTGACCATCCAACCACGTTCTGTGTCCATTGGCCATTTAAATTTGTTGTAAAGAATTTTTGACATTATATTTATTTCACAACCATGGTCAATTAAGGCAACAAATGGTTCTTCAAGGTCACCTATCTTGACCAATGTCTCTCTAGTAGTCTGTGCCCAATGGCTTCTAGAATAGTGGCTCCTAGGAATACTTTGAGATTCTTCCCCATCATCAGCAAATTTCACTTTCCTTACATTCCAAGAATATTGGTAGCATCCCACCATAGCTTCATCACCTTCTTTAGCACGCACATGTACTCCTTGTGTCTTCATAGTATTGCCTTCAGCTTGTGGGTAAATAGACTCTCCAAGTTTTTTCTTCTTTCTCTTGATGATGTCGATAATTTCTTCATGAAATTCATGCTTGGCTATGCCAAGCACCTCACCCAAAGTAAACTCAACCTTGCTATTCAAAATCCTCTCCTCTAGAACTTTCTTTAAGTCTCTAGCAAGCTCAATGTCATATTGTAGTTTGTAAGCTGGTCCTTTTGGCTTACCTTTTGTTGGCTCCTTTTTCTTTCTTCTTGTAGATTCCTCCATGGTCACTTTTGGTGAAGATGCCTCTTGTGTTGGTGGTTCTCACAAAGGTGCTGTATCATCCCTCCCTCCACTTCTTGTAGCTCTTTTTGAAGGCCCTTCATCACCATTTTCACGCCTACGCTTGTCTTCTACAATGGCTTCATGGCTTTGGTAGTTTGTAATGTAGGCATGGACGGACATTGAATCCATTGGATCACTCCACCCTGTTTCTAGATGTATGCAATCACCTGCCTCATGTAGAATCTCTTTTGTAAGCTTTCCATTTTTAGCTAATTGCATGACATTTGGCCAAAGTTGACCATGATGGTCATTCACTTATTCATCAACTAAGATTCTCAATTTTTACTCCATAAGTAGCTGCCTCAATTGAAGAGGTGGCATGGTTAGTTGCCATATCTTTAACTAAGTTTTGCATTCTCCCCTTCCCAAAGTTAGTTCTCAAGGGTAACCTATCTCTCTTAAGTGGATTTTACCATCCTTAAAAAAGACAACATCTTTTGTCTTAAAAAAGACAACATCTTTTGTCAAAGCATCACTAAAACTATCACAATCCCTTCTTACATGGTCTGTACAATCACACCAAATACATCTATTAACAAAACCTTCTTTGGGTTGTTGTCTTTGCCTAGGAAGTGGCCCTGATGGTTGGCCTTTTTCTTCAAGCTTTGCAAGGTTGATCTTCAAGTCACGCATTCCCTTCACAAGCTTGTCTAGCATAGACTCTTCAAACTTAGGAGCTATAAAAGTAGGTTTTACCATTTTGTCAAAAGTTGAGGTGGAAGGACTTGTAGTGTTTACCACCATCTTGCCCCTTCTTCTTTGTCATTTAGCAAGCAGTGAGAGAACACCTTCAACTTTATTCTAGTCGGTCTTTAGTCCTTGCTCAGCATCTTTATCTTCAAGAAGAAGCTCCAAATTTTCTTGAAACTCTTTACCTGCAGCTTGTAAGAAAAGATCTGTCTTCTCTGCATCTAGTGTGGCACTTTCTATCCTAGTGAGTTGTGCATAATGCCGCTCAAATTCCCTAAGTAGCTTTTTTATTGATAGTCCTTGCTTTGGCTTGACTACCCATTCTAAGAATGTCCTTTTGGTCACTCTCTCAAAGTCCTCCATGAAATATTCCTCCTTTAAAGCTACTTTGAGTTCTTCCCAGTTTCTCCCACATCCATCTTTAATTCTCCCAACATGTTCCCTGATTTCTAGAGCAACAACTAGCTCAAAGCTTTGAATCATCTCACCTTCTGACACGCGATGCAGCTCCATCTCCTTCACATACTCACATCTTTGCCATTGAATAAATACTTGGTTACATCTTTGCCATTGAATTGATCCATTCTGTTGACGACCGCTTGTAGGGCTTTCATTGATGAAATCTCCCTTCTTTCAGTGGCATGTTGTTGTTGGATAAAGGCCAAGACTTTGTCCGTAGCACCAAAGGTGCAATCGTAGGTAAGGAAAGAGATGCTCTTCCCTCCCTCTTTGAACTTCTTGAGCTTGGACGACCTCTTCCACGCGGCATAGGATTTCCTATGGCCTCTTCTTTTTGATGGTTCAAAGGTTGCACCATCACTTTCTTCAGAAGGTGAAGAATTTGAGGAAGATGGAGAAGAGGGTGACCTCTTTCTCGCCTTTTTCTTGCCTTGATCTTCTTTGTCTTCACCATCACTTTCATAAGAGGAAGAGGATGAAGAAGATGGAGAAGAGGGTGTCCTCTTTCTCGCCTTTTTCTTCTCTTGCTTTTTGTCATCCATCTTTGAATTATGGTGTGGAGAAGTGTGCGATGGTCTTTTCCGTTTTGGAGGTGATTGAGAGCGTTTAGCCCGCCATCTTTGTGGAGCCATCTCCATCGAGGTGGCAGGAAACTCACTTCTTTCTCGTGCCTTTGGTGGGGGCTTTTGAATTCTCCTTTGAGAAGGAGATAAGTCATCAAGGAGAATTTTTTTGAGCCCTTCATATGGATCCTCTTCTTCTTCCCGAATCGGAGAGAGACCTCTTTTGGAAGTCTCGCAAGGAGGCTTCCTAAGTGCTCTCTCGTCATGATGGGGAGCTTGGAGAATCCCATGAGCACGAAGCTGCCGTTCCACTTCACTTTGGAGGGATGGATTGCCCATGGCTTGTTGAAGCCTAGAAACAAGATAGTTAACAAGCATCGGGGCATCATTAGTAGCCTGCTCATTAGCAAAATCAAAGTTATCAACATTAATTTCACTCTCTTTACTATTGTCAGCCATTCTAACAACTTTTAGGTGTAAAATATTTAGGTGTACTCCCGGTGTACTTTGGCACTTCAAGCCCTAGTTTCTACTCCTCTTTACCCCTTTACAAAAAGCACTCAAGCTATTGTACCTGTGGCTCTAATACCATTAATTGCAAGGAATAGAAGAGAGGGTCGTTCAACACCAAAACAACACCAACTCCTCTCAAGCTTCTAATAGCTCAATAGTGGTTACAAGCCCCGTAGGACTCCACTATTAAGACCATAGATCTCGACGGTGATGCCCCATTAACTGCACAAAGGCAGGCGCACTGCAAGGCTGAAAAATCCCTATTCTACTTACGCACATGCAATTAATAATACCAACCATTTATAACTAGCTTGAGGACCTCCCTTTTTGAGCAAGAAAAGAGAAACCTTGTGCTCTAATACCAATGTAACATCTAATGGCCTAGTAACTTGTGTGTAGCGGAAAATAGCATGAACATAGTGAGTATTTCATTAGAATAGATTCCTAATGAGAATAACAAGAGTGCTTGGGTGGAGAGAGCAACAAAAAGCATAATACCTAGTTAGATAGCATGAGCAATACTTCAAAAGAGAGAAATTAAGCAATTGACAACAATTGAGGACCAGATTTGCATGGAGCCGGGACCCCCTCCAAAAGGCTTTGTATTATGGTTTCTCCCACAAGAGAGACATTTTACAATACAATTCTTTGTGTTCCTTCAGTACTAGCTAGTGCAATGAAGATGGAAAATTCAAGCACTAAGCAAAACACTTATCAAACACAACATCAATTCCCTCATGGTCTCACTGACCCAAGACCTCACACACCTTCGAAGATGGTGAGAGCGAGCAGGGTATGAAAGTAGATTGAGAGGAAGAAGGAGTAGTCTTACAAGAAAGATCTACATCTCCTCACATAATCACTCGTATTAGCATAGCTTAGCTTAGTAATTAGCATGGTAGAGGAGATGAGCATGCATTGAAGCTTGGATCTTGGTTGGATTTGCATCACAAAGCCAAGAGTTGTTGGTGTAGGCCTCCCTTCTCACAAGCTTGGAGTAGGTGATAAGATTTCCATTAAATCTTGAGAAGAGAGAGAGAGAGTCTTCTTACTCGACACATGAGCTTGCATGAGTGTGTGTGTGTGTGTGTGTATAATTTCCTTTGAAAAATCACCCCCCTCTCTCTCTTGGTCGACCCCCTTGCTAATTGCTCTTGCTAGCACCTCATTGGACCTCCCCAGGCTTAGCCAATAGGATTTCAGGAGCATAAGTGATAGCCTTCTGACATGTCCTCCTTTCCCCTTTTGTGAGAGCTTTAGGTAATTAATAAATGCAATTAAACTCTCATTGGACCCCTTTGTCTCCTGGCCAATAGGAATCAGGCAAGCCATTGGGCTGTTGAATGCTCATTGGACCCCTTGGGAGACTGTCCAATAGTCTTATAGAGAGCTTAATTCCTATTGGTTCTTTTATTAAGTGTTTTTAAATTAATTAAACTAGATTTACTCTAGCCTAGTTCTCATTGATCCACCTCCAAGACCATCCAACAGGATTTGAGTACACCTTGTGGGCATCTGGCCTAGGGAGCTGACATGTGTCCCTCTTTCCCCTTGTGTACAAAGGAAGCTTGTGAGTGTGTGTGTGTGTGTGTGTGTGTGTGTGTGTGTTCTCTCTCATCCCCGACTTCTTGGGCTCGCCCCCTCCTATGTAGGAGTTTGTGAAGACTTTTTGGGACACACACAATGCATCCAATTTCCTAAGCCTTTGACTATTGGACACAACCTTTGAATTTTGGAACCTTAGCATTTTGGAAGTTTTAATGGGTTGAACCCTAAGGTCTTTGGAGCCCATTGTTTCACATAGCTCTTTTGCAGATGCCCCCCCCTTTGGATCCCTATTTTCCCTCCTTTGGATCCTTATTGTGGTCGGTCTGCCAGCTTAACCAATATTCTAGCTTTTTCTCCCTTGGCACTTCCCCATATTAAATGATCAGTTTAACATGAGAAAATCATTAAAAAGAATTAGATATTAGTTATCATGACAACAAAAGTCTTCTTGTGGTCCCCTTTAGACTTTCATTTGATTCCAATGGACACCTCATGCAATATAAAAGCATGACATTGCTCCTTGACAAAGTTTTGTAATCATGCTTGCAATAATGCATTAAAATAGGTGTATCTTTGAAAATCATGCTACCTAGTGTCCCACTAGGATTTGATTCCTTCATAGTAGCTATTTAAAAAGAAATATAAAAAAGATATGAAAAATACATAGAATATATATATATATATATTGGAAGTTACACTAGATATATGATCTAGCTAGGGTGTGAGATAATAATGAGATAGTAGAAAGAAAGAATCAATGTTTTTTGCCCCAAGTCAAAGAGGCGGAGCTATTGACGCTATTCCCATAGTATTTTCTAACGGTAAAATAAGAATATTCTACCCTTGAGATAAATAATAGGATGAGATAAAAAGATTACTATTAAACTTATATATGCATATGTACATTATAGAAAATATACTTATACATCTAAAAAGTTGCAAGATAGATCTTGAAGCATTCGTTCCCACTATGTACATGTCACAGCACGACAATGTAACTTAACGTATAACCTAACTTATAACTTAACATATAACCTATATATACCCTAACCTAACCTTTAACCTAAATTAAACCTAACCAAAACCTAAAACCTAAACCTCATCAATTGCACCAGATCTGTAAGAGGTGAAGAGGAAGAGATCAAGAGAAAAGGTGCAAGAAGAAGAGAAATGTGTAGGGAAATGCCGCGGGTTTGTGTTTTTGCAGGGTCCGCCGGTACAGGTATCGATATAGGCGTCAAAAAGAGCATTCGTACAGGCGTCGAAAAGTGCTTCGGAACAGGCGTCAAAAGATACATCAGAACAAGCGTCAGAAATTTAAATTTTTTTAAAAAAAGCTTCATCTCCCTCCATACTTACCTACACATATATCGACATCCGCCATTGACGCTGGTAATTTGGCGCCGGAATTTAAGTGACCTCTTGTAGCGATTTCCCTTAGAATTGTGACAAATGGTAATGTCAAGGCACAGAATGAGGATAAGGAAGAAAAAATACAACAATTATAAGACAACAAAACTATACTTATCTGTCTATGTAGTTGCAGATTTGATCATAAACCCCGTTTTTTGATGTGCAATTTTAATTATGCATGTCTATGATGGCTTGCATCACCAAGAGCGTAGCCATGAGCTCTACCACTGCAACACATGGAGGTGTGATGTCCCTACAAATACAAAAAAAAAACATATTGAAATCCATGAAATGCACAAATCTGCTTACCTGGAAAATCCCGTAGCACATAATTAATGTCATACACGAAAGAGAGAGACAAGGATCAAGATAGAGCGACGGGGCACGTGCAGGCGCACCTCCGAGAAAAGTGCTACATCGACATGACATGAGAGAAGAGAGGAGAGGAGAGAAGAACAACGCAAACACTGGCAAGAGTGACTATTTCGCTCTTTCATCAAAGTGAGTACAAATTGGGCGGCCATTTATGCACGCGCACCTTCGAGCAAAGTGCTACATCGACATGACATGAGAGAAGAGAGGAGAGGAGAGAAGAACAATGCAAACACTGGGTGCAATCTCCCCCCGTGCAAGAGTGCCCATTTCGCTCTTTCATCAAAGTGAGTACAAATTGGGCGGCCGGTCATAAATGGCCAAAGTTCATAAAGAGCACTTGAATAATAAAAATGTACATAAAATATATATCTCATGCCATAGTCCATAGTCTGGTTAGATTTTTCCACCTGTTAACTACATTAAATAATAAGATATCAATTCCATTACAACTATATAGCACAACCCAAAGAAGATTGTAAGGACATATTATGCAAAAAATGGCACTGACAAAAATTCTACACAAAATGATGAAATAGCCTGCACAACACTTCTTTCAATGGAGTGGAGGCCGAAATGGGCCCAAATGAAAAATTTGAGCAGACCAGGCTCTATGAACTTGCTCAAAGTATTTGTCAACTTGCTAATTCTCATCAAAGCTCACTAAAATTGAAGAAAGTATGTGCTGGCGATACTGACAACAAAGCCCGAGAGGACACAACCTACTTTGATACCAATTGTTGGAAATAGGATTGTAGGCAAATGCACACAACTTGGAGAAGTCAAAGAAGGCTCAAGGCACACAATAGAGAGTAGTATTACCTAGTGTGCAATAGAGAGATAAGATAGCCCTAGAGTGATGGGCGTATATACAATGCACATGGAAAAAAAACTCCTAGCAAGGGAAAAAATGCCCCGACGATCCTAAGTGTGTTCACCCAATCCCTACCACATGTATATGGTAACATGTACCCCCCCAAACTGGTAGTGTTTTGTGTAAGAGAGTGAGATTGAGAAATTGTGTGTGTTGCAAGGGTAGAAACAAATTGCGTTGGTGAGTGTGTGTTGTGCGATGATCTTGTCAGGTATGTGTGTGTTGAGAAGTGTGGTGATATGCTAGTGTGTGTTGTATCTTTTGAAGGTTTTTTTTGAGAGGTCAGGGGTGATGTTAATGCCCTGAGCTATAGAGAGACCTTGTGTAGTGTTTCGGGTGTGTTCCCCAATTTGCCCTCTCCAATGTGTAATAGTAGTCCAAAAGAAAAATATAATGTCCCTCATATCATTTGAGAGTGCATCTCAATGCTGCCTTCTTCTAAACATAGCTAGAGAAACACATTCTTCACTCAACATTAGCCAATTTTTTTTTCGCTGCATATAAGTTTTTCTTGTGCACATTCAACATCCTTACAACCTTTCACAAACTGTGGCCATCTTGGTCTAGCATTGCATTTACCAGAAACACTAAGCTGGTCCTTTTCATTACCAATTGGTCATTTGATCTTGGGTGTTTTACACTGACAATGGAGTTCCTAAGTGTAGAAACAAGGAAAGACTTCACTTGTATGTTCTCTGTTAACCTTGCAATCTCAGGATGCTCAAAACTCTCTCCATGATGATATTCATGTCCCCCTTATTGTGAAACCTTGTTGCTTGTAACACAAGCCCAACAATTTGTGCCACTTTTGACTAAATTTCCCTCTCTCTTGAACCGGGTTGAGCTTGTTTTCTCCTTCTTTTTAGCTCTATAAGACCCTATCTTCTCATCCTCATACCGCTTGATTGTCTCTACCACATGCTTAGGCACTTCTACTTAAACAAATGGAACTTTGGGAGTCTCCTCTACAATCAAAACAACTTTTGGAATTGTCCAATAAGGGAAAAATGCTCCCAATGTGTGAGTGTGTGTGTGTGTGGTTGTGTGTGTGTGTTCCAATAACAATATAACATATACACCAAAGAATTCTTTCCAATTACAAAAGACACTGGAAACTATGTCAATGAAAAGATGGTATAATTCCAACTCATAGTACAAAACAATCTTTATACACAAGTGCTGAAATCAAGAGCCAGAAAATATAATAGTTTGCCATCTTAAAGCCAAGGAACTTTGAAAACCATAGTTGAGAAGGTAACCCTCACCTGCGCCCATGGAAACAACACAACATGTAGTTAGCATTGGCACCTTATGCAGGTGATGCATGGGTATCCCACAGTTATAGATGTCACGCAACTAGATTGCTTTCAAAGATGAATAGTAAAAAACCATAATATATATTTAGAGATGGTTTCATTTACAAGGGGTTGCAAGGAAACCAAATGGAGCCTTTTTTATTTGCAATTTCTCATGAGATAAGGTAGGAGATGAGTTTTATGAGGATTTTAAGCCCCAAAGTGGGCCACATATACATGATTCTTAACTTTAGAAAGTTTGGCATTAATTGCCGCTATTTTCTCTGATTCAGTAATAGTGCTCATACAAGCATTCAAACTATACTTTGGAGTCGCTTGTACCACAAATAAATGGTAGTAATTATGTATACTCCTTCCTAGATGAAGTCAAAAACCATATGAAAGATAGAAAGCATGAATTCTCAATCCTCATTAACCATAAACCCATAACGGTGAGACATTCCAGAGTCCCTTAGTTGTTCCATAAGCCAAGGGAGTGTATCATCAATTCCCATTACATAATATGAAAATGATGCAATAAGCCACCATATTCTGCCATATATGAGTAGCCATAAGGTACCATGCACAACCATACTTGGCAACCATATTCACAACCATATTCAGCCACAACCTTTCTTAACCATATTCACACCCACTTGGCCATATGAGCAGCCATATCCAGATGTAGCAAACATATTTGTTGGGTATGCAAGCCCAGTGTGCGTCTATCCTGTGGGAAACTCCCCTTTATGAAGCATGCAGATATCTTCAGTTGGAGTTCAAGTTGTGCATGGAAAATTTTTCTTTATATACATTGTGAGAAAAATCACAGTGTGTAGTTATTTTTCTACAAAATGTGTCGACTCTCTCTCTCTCTCTCTCTCTCTCTCTCTCTCTCTCTCTCTCTCTCTCTCTCTCCATCTTGCTCGTTCTGCTGCACGTGCACCTCGCCATGAACTGCATCCGGTACCACCCACCATAGCTTACACCCATCAATATTCGGCCACATGGGCAGCCTTAAGTTACCATGCAAAACCATATTCGGACACATTTCACACCCTTCACCACCATAATCATAACCATATTCGGCCACAACCATTTTTAACCATATTCTCAACCAATCATTCAAGACTATATTTGGCTACATGAGCAGCTTTGCCCATGATCTGTCACATAATGATCAACAAGTATAGACAGTACCTGAGTGAGGTAGGTAAGCTTAATACCAAACCTTAGAGGCACCACATTAGAGAAATATAACCATAGTAGCTGCCCCCAAAAAACATTACGAGGCCACTTGACTTAAAGCCCAAGGTAAGCCAGTACCTACCATAAAATAGGGTCATCTACCAATTTGTAAGAGAAACATCAGTCACAAGGTAGCCATTAACCTTCATTGACAAAGACCTTTCAATGTATTTCACTACCTATACACATCCTTATGATAGTTTAGTAGGTAAATATTGACAATTTTAATTGAACTTGAAAGAGAGAAAAAAAACAGTGCCGTAGTTACCTAAGAAGAAGTAGCCAACCATTCCCATAATAGTCATACATCAACTTACTATAGTCAAGAGCATACATGAGTTCTATATTGCTATATTGGTAATGGTGTACTGGTACTACTATATTGCAATACTGGTATTTGTATACTGGTATAGTGGTACTGGTCTTAGATCTTCAGTGCTAGTACTAGTACTGGGGCAGTATTGATACTAGCAGTATTGGTATTGATACACCAAGGAATCCTTTCAAATTACAAAAGGCATTAGAAACTATGTCAATGAAAATGTGGTATAATTCCCATTCATAGTATAGAATAGTCTTTATACACAAGTATTAAAATCAAGATCCTCAAAATATAAAAGTGCGCCATCTTCAAGCCAAGGAACATTGAAAACCATAGTTGAGAAGGTAACCCTCACCTAAGGAAGGGCCCCAGAAGAAGTAGCCAACTATTCCCATAACAGTCATACATCGACTTATTATAGTCAAGAACATGGATGAGCTCTACTACCATATTAAAGGTGAATCACAACACAACCAAGCAGCTCGAACAATCGTCCATATTGGAGACAAAGTCACCTGTGCTTGAGTCGGAGCAGCTAGCTCCATAGTAGCTTGCTTCTCTTTGCCTTTTGCCATACAGACAACAACACCCCCCCCCCCCCCCCCCCCCTCCCTTGCGAGTTAATTCCTTACAAACTCAAGGTACATACAACCTTTCAATAGTACACACACACACACACCATAGATGCACACTTGTACCAATGCTAAGTGCTAGTAACCACATTCCATTCATAGCAGCAAGGCGGGTCCGTCTTCAAGAGGGCAAGGCAGTTTCATCTTCAAGAGGGAGAAGAACCAACAACGCTGCCTCGTACAGAGAGAGTGTGAGATCGAGAGAGAGAGAGAGAGAGAGAGAGAGAGAGAGAGAGAGAGAGAGAGAGAGAGAGAGAGAGAGAGAGAGAGCACTAGAGAAGCGTTGTAGAGCAGATGCTGTAGGAGGGAGCCACCGCGTCATCAAGCATATGAGGACACACTGTAAAGAGTCAGGCCAGCTCGTCTAAAACCCATTAACTTCATTAACTCACTAGGTGTTAGGTATAGTATATTATGCAACCACCCACAAATTTCCTATTATGAATTTCACCTCGTAAATACAAACCCCTTTTTTTTACAAGAGATTTCCTAGGTCAATATAATATATTAAGGCTAATCCCTAGTAAATTGAGGCCGTGGCAACACACCACTCCTATATCCAGAAGGAGTTTAATCCTTGTCTTAAAATCAACATGTGTGTGTGTGTGTGTGTATGCCCTCCCTTACCCAGGCACCATAATTAATGAGTATAGTAGGCCCATTAGATATAGGCCTACTTCCTTAGTAAAAGAATAAGTAATGCAATGACAAACCTTGCACCAGGCCATTCTTTTTTACCCAGGGTAGCTATTATGGTAGAAATCAAAATTCTTCTATGGAAGTCATTAGCTTGAAACTACCTAATAAGAACCCCAGTTTCTTCTAGGGCTGAGAATACATCAGAAGAGGAGTAAATAATTAAATGTAGAATACTCAAACAAGTATGTAGAGAAATTTTGAAAGGTCTGTTGCTCTTTTTCATTACAAACTTAGTGGCAGTAAGCTTAAGGTGATCCTGTTTCCAGAAAAACCTAGTAGAGAAGTTACCCTTAGAAGAAGTATCAATATTTAGTTCAATTGACAAATAATTAGTATGTTTAGTGAAGGTGATACCGAAAAAGGCGGGATCAATTGCTAGACAAGGAGGATACATATCCAACATCTGTTGGGGAAAGTTAGGGTTATTGATACTTAATGTGTCATCCATAAATCTAAAGGTGTGATTACATTGTATAAGCAAAGATAGCCCTTTTGCTTGGAATTTTGGCTAATAATCCATTTATATTCAAAATATAATAAATAAAGGTACACATAGCCAGAGAACAAGAGAATCCCATAAGAATGCCGCATGTTTGACAAAAGCAATTATTACCAATTAAGATATAACAGTGGTTCAAAACCCACTGAATGATTATTTGAAACTGCATACGATTCATATGAAGAGGGGAACACTTGCTCACTTTTTTGATCCACGTGGCTGACTTCAAAGGAGAAGCCAGAGAGCCCTTCCTTAATACATTCATGAGACCATATTCACCTACTAGAGGGATATTTTTGTAGCGTTGGGTAATATCAGTTGTATATACTGAATAAATGGTAGATGGAAGGTTCAAGAGGACTTTAGTGGAGTTACCAACTAGCCAAAAGGGTTGGATGTCCATTCTTGAGAAGCGCCTTGCATCTTCTCTTTTACTAGCACATATGTTTTTGAGCTCTTCACATACCAAATTAAGCCCTTCAGTAACATGTTTTGTAATATCGGAAAAAAGGCAATTGGAAGCATCTGAGCAGGATGGGAAGTTTGGTGGTTTCTTCCTAAAATCCTAATTCGGTCATACTCTTTGTATAATAATATCCAAGTTTCCTTCAATGTAACATAACTCATCACCTTTGTGTCCATTTTCAGCCGCTTCAAAAGTAAGCCTTTTGCAAATGACAGATGCCATATTAGATGCTTTATCTAAACCCACAATGAATCATTTCGACTTAAGCTTTCAAAAGGCTAAGGAAAGATCAGTGGTGAGCCATGTAGACAAAGTATGTAACCAATTGTGTGGGAGTTGTGAGACCAGCAAGGCAAAGATAGCCTCTAAAGTTATTTTCAATTCATGTCAAATTGACAACTCCGATTGGAGTTTACTGACCAAGTCGGCCAGACATTTAGTAAGTGCTTTTAAAGAAATATGACGATTAAGTGGGTGAGGGGGTATGTGATTGAGGCCTTTGGAAAGGAGGCATCTTATAGAGATATTCTCTATAATAGAGAGATTTGTGGTACATACGTGTATTCCAAGAATGCCCAATTCCTTCATAAATCCATCCCATAAATGACAATCACATGACAAGGGTTTTTCCTTCCTAAAAAACTCATTAGAGTATACCAGATATAGATTCGGTAAATCTCCATCCTATCCTAACCTGGTTTAGTAGATCCAAATTACCAAAGATAGTCATAAAGCATTTGTTAAATATAAAACGAGGTCCAATTTTTTTTTGGTGAAGACACAATGAACAAAAATCCTTGCATACTTTCCTCTTGAGATACAAGATGAATTTTGCCAACCTCATTACATAGCACCCGCATTTACGAATCCAACTAATGTTTGACAGGATAGCCTCTGCCTCTCCCTCTAATCATGCTTCTTGCTTTCCCTCTCCCTCCATAAGACTCAGCAGAAGAGGAGGCCGGAGTCAAAAAGGATGTGTAAGAAGAAGTAGGGGAGATTAGAGAATTGGTTCTTTTAAGAGTAGGGGAATCCTTAGTATCAGTATTAGGTTTTAGCAAGCCAAGGAGAGTTTTGATGCGAAGATAGCTACCATAAGTAGTCAAAAGTAGCCCGGGTTTTTTTTCAGCCAGCTCTTTGAGAAGAGAGAGCATAAGGGAGCAAAATTGAATGAAAGCCATTTGAGCTAACACAAGTTCTTTGGCATGGCCTACTACTCAAGAGCAAAAAAGGGAGAGATAGTGAGCTGAAGAAGTCTTGGGAAACATAAGATCCAAGTTGTTGAGGGCATACCATATAGCATGATCAAACCAGATAATGTTCAATTCATAAGATGCCTTAGGGTCAAGAAATTGACAAGCACATTTGACATATGGCTTGTAAACATTCCAATGGACTCAATGCAGTATTTATAGTTACTTTTGGAGAACTCCATCAATCCGTTTGTACGCACATACAAACCAGTGTTGGAGCCACATTTCTTTGAATCAAGAAACTGCATAGTGAAAGGGGTTTTAATAAAAACACCTTTATCAAGAGACTGGATGCCTCTTAATACTTTGAGTCATGCTTCTTCTATTGAAGATGCCGGTAGATTGGCTAAAAAAACCAAGGTTACAATAGAGATAGGTGCTAGAAATCCTTTGTTGGGAAGGGCCCAGAGGTGATGGTCCATACCAAGGGATTCAATTTCAACTTGTTTGGAAGGCAAGAAGGGAAAAACCTGAGAAACATTAGGTACCATTTCCATAAGAGAGGTCTCACTGAGGGAGCACATCTCTTTCTGCAAGGCCTTGACGGCATCTATGGCCAAGGGGTCCCTACAAAATAAACTGTTGGATATTTTTTGTATCGCGATGGATGGAGCTAAAACAAACCCAGGGGTGAGACCACATAATTTGCATAAATAATTGGTCAGTTCAACACCTTCAAAAGAGACCTTTACTAACTCTCCTTTGTGAGCAAGTGTCAAGGCAAGAACGTTTTTAATGAATTCCGATAACTTTGCCACCCCTTCCTTAGAGTTGCTGACAAGTTGGGCAAGGGTATGGACACATTTATCAATGACATGGTTTGAACCAAAGAGTTGGCTAGGTTAGCTGAATCCCCTACTATCAGTTCAAATGCCATAGGGTCATGAATACATCTACGTACCTGAAGTGAGGCTTTAGAAAGATGCTCAGTCGGAAGCTCTAACCCTTGAGATAGTGCTAAGCTCTACAAAGTTCATAAAAAGTTAATTAGAAAAATATACCACCAAAGGTAAGCAATGGTAGCCTTTTCAGCCTTCAATAGACCAAGAGAACCTATAAGGGCCTAGTGAAGAGAGCCCCAATGTTGAAAGGTCAACCTTTCAACAACGCTTCCACAAAGATTCCATAAATATTCCTCAAAGATTCTCTAAAGATTCCAAATAAAGATGTTGATGAAGTGATGAAGATGAAGATGGATGCTGTAATGTGAAGATACAAGCTCATGGACATCATCGAATATCCCGTTATTATTATTTTGAGCCACTACGGCCACTTTTGTAAGGTTTACGGGAACTTCATATTTTAAGTCAGCAATTGTATTGAGGCCACAGATGCTTGTTGGATGAGCAAAGCCAACTCACGGTGTTGTAATTAAGCTCTATAGAAGCCTAGGGACAAATAAGGTCATTTTGGTCGGACATTAGGTTTTCTAAGGCTTAGTATATAAGCCAAAACCTAAAGCTTTGTAAAGAGACTTCTAATAAATCTGATCTTCTGTGTCGTTGGGAGACTGCGAGAGAGTGAGAGAGTGCTACAGGAGCTACGGTGGTCAGAATCGCAAATGGAGAGCAGCAGTGAGTTGCCCACGAGGAGAGCTACGCGTTGATGCTTACATCACACGCGTTCGTCTGTGTTTTGGCAAATTCACACGCGAGCTACTTTTGGAGTTTCGGTGAGTAACTGTTGTCCGTTTTTGCATTTCAACATATCCACGCGATCAAAGCGAGTAGAGCTACACATTAGGCACTTTAGTTTTCAGAAACGTCGACCTGCAAAAACTGGCCAGACATCCTACGTGTTTCTGCACGGAGGGTATTGAGTAGGTTTTTTTGGTCACGGATCTTAGGGAGAGTGGCCTATTGGTGTTGATAGGATATCCCTCAAGTTTCGTAACGTTTCGAGAACGTCTAATGGGCTTTTGGCTTGCGGTAGCATCATAGAAGACTCTCACATTCACAGAACCGATAGCATGTAGAGTTGATATCTCTGTAGGAAGTAGTCATTAGTCGGTCGAGTAGAGGTTGACACCCTTTGCTTGCTTCCACGCGCCTGCGGGTCGAGCTTCGTCCTCAGTTGACATTATATGTTAGGTGAGTTCTCGCTATGCTGACTTCCGTCGCGGCGTATCCGTCCAACATTGGCGCCGCTGCCGGGGACGAGAGCCCTAAGTAGGTGACCGAGACTAGTCCTTGAGGATAGAGGTCCCTCTGGCTTGCCAGAGTACTATTTTACATTTAGATAGGATCAGAGGGTGGTGGACTCTCTAGGTCTTAGGAGGAGTCTAGGGAGCATGTGTCTGGCCTAGATCTTCCGTCTTAGGTAGTATTAGGTAGTAGTAGGTTGTGGTGTAGAGAGTAGGAGTTGGAGTGGTAGATGTGGTGGTAGGTTGACTTGAGAGTCCGTGTGAGGCCAGGAAGCAACCAAGACATCAAAATCACCATCTCACATTGATGAGTAGGACCAGGGTAAGTAGGATATCTTGATTGCTGATCTAGAGTACTTTATGCATGTCTTATTTGCTATTAGGCTCATCAGAAAAGTGGGAAACGCTAAGTAGGAAAGACTGTAAGTTGTGTTTGGAAGCTGATTTGAAGTCCAAAAGTTTCTGTGATTATTGCTGAGAGCTCTACAGAGCAAAGGGAGTACTACTGCTAGAAAAAATCTGCATTTTAAGACAATAGACATCCTACGCGTAGGATGTCTCTATGGCACTTTTGGCAGGGAATTTGGGAAAAATGAGGTTACCAGTGTGTTCGGAAGGGGGGGGTTTACCCTAAGTTTACATTGAAACTAAAGTTTTGACAAACTCTTGACACCCAAAAGACCAAAGACGGAGTGTCAAAAATGCGAAAACAAGAAACTTAAGATTATGAGCACAATTTTGCATAAAAACTGGTAGGAATGCTTGAAAAGTAGTGCTCAAGACTTGGGGATGCCTGTGGATGAATTCTGCCACAAATTTCATCAGTAGACATCCTACGCGTAGGATGTCTAGAGAGTGATTCTGGAAGCAAAAATCAAGTTTTGGCATCATACCCATATTCTGCATGTTGTGTTGGACACACACACCAAAGATCATGTCATTTGGACATATAGACTGAGAGTTAAGGGGATGTTATTCTTTCAGAGAAATATTTTCCCAAAAGTGGTGATTCTGAGCAATTTTGACATCCAAAATTTGTTGTGATCACATAATCTTGTTATATGCATCAAGAAGCACCTTGGGTAGAAACAGAAGTCCATTTTGAGAAAAAAAGACATCCTACGCGTAGGATGTCTACATGGTGATCTGGTGAAAATTTTGAAATTCTGAGTTGACCAGTGTGTTCAGAAGGTAGGTTTTACCCTATTTTCACATGGAAGGGGGAACTTGACCATATCTTGACAGGATAAGGCCAGATAGACTGAAATTGCCAGACATCCTACCCAAATTGTGCCAAGGCATTATTCCAAGACCAAAACCGGATGGCTGCAGGAGCATGATCTGCATGATATATTGAGTGAGTGAGAGAGTTTTCATCTCATTTGGGGAAGAAAAGGGGGTCCTAAGCAGACTTTAGCACTTTTGACTGAAAAAGACTAGAACAGCTAAAATTGGGGTCTTTTGAAATACAAACCAAAATCTGAGCATACCACTGGGTTGCTGACATCAAGGGGAAGCATTGGGTCAAGTCTGGGGTCAAACAGGCCAAAAAGACATCCTACGCGTAGGATCTCATATGTGTGATTTTGCACTCCAAACTTAATTTTGAGCACACCACTGTGATCAGCACATCAAGGAGAAGCTAGGGTGAAAAATTCAAGTCATTCTGAGCAAAAATACATCCTACGCGTAGGATGTCTCAAGGCCATTCTTAGGTCCAAATGAAATTATGAGCATACCATTGTGTTGCTGGACTTAAGGGGAGTCTCTGGACCAAATTTTGTTAAATTCTGAGCATATAGACATCCTACGCGTAGGATGTCTCCATGCCAGTTTTAGGGTCCAACTAAAATTTTGACCATACAGAAGTGTTCACAGTGTCACAAAGATCCCAAATCTTCTTCCATTCTAAACTGCATTTCACTGTTTGGCCATAACTTTCACAAACGGTATCGGATTGGAAAAGTTTTTATATCAAAACGTAGCTTGAGAGCGACTCTACAGATCTTAGAGCAGAACTTGAACTAAATGTATGCCAACGGCAACCATTTAGTTCAAATTTGAAAAAAAACGTCGTTTAAGGTTTTAAAATGCATCCGGAAGTCAGGGGTGTCTAAAACCGACAGTTCGAAAGAATTGTGAGGAAACGGTCACGGTTTTGAAGACTGCTAAGTTAGCAGATTGAAATTATCTTTTGGGAAAACCATTGGTCACCTGCTGGAAGGTGCTCAAGGAACAAGTGTGGCCGTTAAAGGTACATCAAGGATTTATGCATTCATTGTGAAAAAGTTTGCCACCTAAATAGAATTTTGTAGATTGTGTGCTAAAGTGAACACAGGTTAGCTCGACTCAAGAATCGCTACAAAGGGAGCAGTCGTTGCAGTATAATGGTAAGTTGCATAACTTATCACAGTGCTTCCACTAGATCGAGGCTTGCTAAAAAGCTCTAGGAAAAGCAAGCAGCCAGACAAGACAGTATCAGCCTTGGCAAGCAAGGGAGCTAAGAAGTTCAAGCAAAGCCCAATTCAAAAAAACTCAGAGATTAAGGCATCCACAAAAGCTGAGGACCTCAAGCGAAAAAGACCGACACAAGGGTGCTAATAGTTTTTATTAGCATTGAGGCAAGCAATTAGAGATATCACTAAATAGGTACAACAAGGGAGTCAAGACGAAAGCAATGGCGTCTCAAAGGAATCAGACCAGTTAGGAAGAAGCTTCAAGTACATCCACAGATATTACAAGAGAGCAAATTCAGATCTATCTGATTGGATACTACAAAGGACTGCCATGCTATGAGGATGTCAATCGGAATTTGTACATCAAGACAAAGAAAGATACAGAGGAAACTCGGACATCTCAATATGTGGAAGTTGAAACAGCGAAGAATGTACTACACCCACATCCAAATTTCATGGAAGACTGTCTGGGATCAATTTACATGAGGCACGGAAAATACATCGACAATGAGATAGAAATGTTGTACAAGGATCAACTTACAGAACTCTACGCATATCCTCCAAATATTTTTCTGTACAAAGCACAAGATGGAAAACAGAAATTTGGTACCCTCTATGGAGATGAAGACGGTCGATACTACAGGGCTGTCACAAGTCATGAAGTTCCTGTAGAAAACAATCATTACTTTACAGCAGAAGCTTTTGGCTCAAGAGGAGAAGACTACATGTCTAAATGTGGTAATGTATACCATCTCGTCATGGGTTTACCTCTAACTACGCACCTGGAAGAATTGACACCTACGGCTGTCACTACACAAATGAGTGACACACCACATGACACACAACAAGGCACAACACAAGACACAACACAAGTCTCGTGCACTACACCAGCACAAGAGGTACCAGCTATGAAGATAGCCCAACTTCAAAAAGAACTAGCTTGGTCTCAAGAGCTACTTAACAAAGCACAAGAAGTCATATCACCAGGCATTCAACAGATGCCAACATCAGATATGGAACACTCTTGGATGGGGGGAGTTCAAACTCAACAAAGAGACCCTATATCTTCAAGAGTGGGATTAAGAAGTCCATCTTTACAAGAAGCAGTGTCCTTTTCAGGAGTCCAAGTGGAATTTCAAGAAGCATTGGAAGATGCAGAGCCGGAGGAGAGACCAATGGAAATTCACAATGCCCAATGTAGAAGGTCAGGTCAAGATGTCATTGTGGTTGACAAATACGATAGGCACTATGAAATAGCCGATGTGAAAAATATGGATGAGTTTGGCAATTGTGGGCAACCTGTAAGTCACATACTTGGACCCCGTCCAAAAGCACCATCAAGGGAAATGGAAAACAAAGATTCGGTTCAATCTTCACCCTCGGTGTAGAACTCGCCAAAATCAACTCGGAAACATAGCCCTAAGGCTATGCAGAAACCCCACGTCAAAGACCATATACTGATGGAAGAATTAGCATCACAACTGCTAGAAAGCATGGATAGTGATTTGATCTTGTATGCAAGCAATAATGGAAGCTATTTTCAGCTTCTCAAGGACAAGACGATGAAGGATAAAGAGACAAAGCCAGTGGATACACCTAAGTCAGCGAAACCATTATCAGCAGTATTATGGAAAGCTGCCTCGTCCAAAGGGTGCACATGTTGAAATAACAACATATTGCGACCAATGTGCCATTGGTCATTTAGTGAAGGACTGCCCAACAAAGCTCTACATGGAAAAGAAGAAGCAACAAGCCAAAAGCAAAGTTCAGACAGTGACAACAAGGGAACGGAAGAAGGAATCCCCAACAAGATCTCCGAAAAAGAAGCAGATCTTGTCGCAGAGCACAAAAGATAGGCTCAAGACACAGTTGCTTGAACTCAAGGGTGTCAACGACATTATCATAGAGAATCAGGCTTTTAAAAAAGATCAATTGAATCAGCTGATTCAAGATCGTTTAAGGAACCTCAGTGAGGACAAGTCAGAGCATCCACAAGGTGATGAAGATGAAGCTCGTAGTTCAAGGTTCGAGAGCAAAAGAAGCCAAGATTCTGACGATAGTGAGCCAACACAAGAAGGGGTGGCAGAGGTAACAAAAAATCTTAGTGCCACATCACAAGCGGAAGACATGCAAATAGAGTCAATGGATGAAGCTGAAAGTCTACCAAATAAATTTTCTATTGTGGACTCTTCATTGGTGATTGAACAAATCAAAGAGTACGAGAAACTAAAAGAAGATGTAACTAAAGACATACAATGCACAGAAGAACAGGAAATGACTGAGTCCAAGATTGGCTACCAAGGACAAGCAATACAGGATATGAATAAATATTTTCAAGAAGAGACTCTACAAAAACCCATGGAACAATGGAAACCAAAGGCCACGGCGACCATTGCATCAGAAGAAGAGAGTAAACCTCAACATCCTGCTACACAAGCTTCAAAACATTTCCAAGAAGAAAAGTCACCATTGAATGACCTTCAAGTGCTAGAAGAAGTAAATAGTGACAGAGAGCTTCTGAAATCAAGAATCAAGGCGTCACAGTCAGAAACTAGCAATGAACACCAACAAGCAACTACAACAGAAGATAGTAAGCACTTGGGACATCATGCTACAACCAGTCAAATGACAAAGAAGTTCAACATACAAGAGGATGACAAAGCTTCCAAGGCACAAAAAGTCCAAGACAAGTACCAAAAGTAAAGAGGACATCAGTTACTTGGCAGCCAACAAGAAGATTAAATTCTCGTTGGATGTGTATGAGAAACTGAAATTCAACTTTACAGCAGAGATAGATTGCACTGCCACGATTAATTTCATGTCTTATGGGCTATGGTTACTTCTAGGTAAGCCAGAACTGTATGAAATTCAGGTACAAGTTCCTATATCACATGGAATAGCCGTCACAAGTTTAGGGATTGCAGAAGCTTCCCTTAAATTATGGTCAAAGGTAATCAAAGACAAATTCTAGTGGTGGATTCATCGAAAATGAATACACATTTGATTTTGTCCAAGCATTGGAAAAAAACATTGGCAGAAGAACCTGGATTTTCAACAATGGTCATTACGACTAGCTCTCAAGAAATCCAGCCTACTACTGCTCCAAGATTATCGGCTACCGACAAAGGCAAAGCCAAAGTGAACCCACAAATGTCCTACCAACAGAAGCAGCCCCTTGAATCAGAGTCTTCAATCCAGCCCCGAAAAGTTCAAGACAGAGCTTCGACATCAACTGACCATATGCTTCCACATGAAAGACAGACTCCAAAGAAAATCTTTCAACCAAAATACCCTACACTTCGAGATCATCGTCGACAAAAATCTTCAAAGGTCTACATCAAAGCTGAAGAAATCAAGGTCAAGGACCCAATATGGGTAAATGAGCCTAGCCGATTGACGAAAGGTAAACACATGGGATGGATAGCCTCCCACTACAGCTTAGTAGAGCAAGGCTATTATGAGGGTCAAAAGAAACTTTGGTTACCAAAACCACAGATCTCGGCTTATGTGGTGGATAAAGGTTTCAAAAAGTGTCCCCAAAAGCAACAAAGATCATATTTATATCGCCAAAGGAGACCAGCCAACAAGGCTCGCCAAAGGGATGCAGAAAATTTCAAATCCAACTGGCCTTCATACCAACATAGGACTTCATTGATAAATAATACCAAAAATGGCACTCTTGTACATCTCAATACGACATCAAAAACATCATGGGAAGTGCCATCTACAATTCTTCAAGCACAAGGTTACTATCAAGGAAATCGAAGAATCTGGCTACCAAAGATGCCAGGTAAACATTCTTCAAGCAAACGACTTCAGCTTGAAAATAATCGCAATTTCACGGAAGGCAAAATCAAGGACAATGTCACACTCAAGGAAAAGGATATCTGCAAAGACACGCTAATCACACGATGCAGATACAAATGGGTGCCAAAAGAAAAACACATACCGAAGAAGATTGAAGTCATCTCTAGCTCTCAAGAAATGTCAAGACATGATAGACAAAGTGTTACGGGGAATGGAGCGAGCCAATCTTCTCAACCAAGGGACCAACAACAACAAAAAGAAATTTTGACAACCAAGGTCACCCAGGTATGGCAAAAGAAACCAATATTGCCAGTATGGTCCTTTACAAATCCTCTCTTCGAGGATGGGTGTTTTGAATTTCAAAACCTATTCTTGGTCGAAAGCTCCCGAGAGTAAGACAAGTCGCCATAAAAATAATGGTATAAGAGTCCAGAGTCGGGCAGCTGAGCCACTAAATGAGCAAGCATTAGACCCAAGCTTCATGTCTTAATATTTTTTGTGGTCTATGAGTCTAGATATTTAGATTAAAGCTCAAGCTGGAGAGTTGAGCATACATAAAGTCATGTCACTCATGCTGGAAGAGGTGAGCATAAGAGTCAAAGTCTACTATTTTAAATGGTGGAGTGGCGGAGTAGTCCAGAAAACACTCACGCACATGAACACAGTGAGGAGAGTGGAAAAAACCTCGTCGACAAAAACCCTTCTTGCAAGTAACGGCAGCTCTTGAAGTCAAATATCTTTTTGCTTCTCTAGCTACGTTCACTCCAGGAAGCACCCATTCAAACTCCTCTCGCACCGCATATTGTTTCCCATGCATCTATCTGTGCAAGCATATATAATGTCCCATCATTGGACATTTGCATTTGACACGATTTGTGTTCCACCCATGCACTTACACAACAAAATGACGATGACGAAGTGGTAACAGGTTTCATAAGCATTTGCTCAACAACAATGACTCTGACTTCAAGCTACTAACACTTATCCACTGTATATCCAGTAATAGTAGCCATACGGCCATAAGTACTTTAACTCAACAAAACTCGGTTACATCAAACATAAGTACATATATAGCCTCACATTTAATGGTGACTAAAGGCATTTTTTTCCCACTGGGTTTTTCCCTTTAGTCCTATCCAGGTATCCAAGACCTTCATTTTGTAATATACATCACATTTTATTTTTACTATTTTATTTTTCTTATAAAAACACAGAAAAGCAGACCAACGACATCCCCAAACCACTACATGCTCATCAACTATAGGATCCAAGGGGAGCGGCCCAGAAACAATTCAAAAAGGCTTCAAGATTATAGGTACACATGCAGGATGACACCCAAAGAACAAAAAATACAGAGCTGCCAAGATAAAGACTTGCTGCAACAACAAACCTCACTCAACCTATTCATGCTACAACAACCAATCGGAGGGGGAGAGCTATGGCTTCAACTATACTACATGTACAAGAAAAAGGTACCTCTACAACATACAAAGCATCTGGTAGAAGCAACTGCAACAACAAAAGCTTGAACCAACACCAAAACATGAAGCACTCGTCAAGGCCACTGCAGACATAGGGTCTTGTTGGGGACGACAAGACTTAGGAGGGGGAAAGTGTTGAAAGGTCAACCTTTCAACAACGCTTCCACAAAGATTCCATAAATATTCCTCAAAGATTCTCTAAAGATTCCAAATAAAGATGCTGATGAAGTGATGAAGACGAAGATGGATGCTGTAATGTGAAGATACAAGCTCATGGACATCATCGAATATCCCGTTATTATTATTTTGAGCCATTACGGCCACTTTTGTAAGGTTTACGGGAACTTCATATTTTAAGTCAGCAATTGTATTGAGGCCACAGATGCTTGTTGGATGAGCAAAGCCAGCTCACGGTGTTGTAATTAAGCTCTATAGAAGCCTAGGGACAAATAAGGTCATTTTGGTCGGACATTAGGTTTTCTAAGGTTTAGTATATAAGCCAAAACCTAAAGCTTTGTAAAGAGACTTCTAATAAATCTGATCTTCTGTGTCGTTGGGAGACTGCGAGAGAGTGAGAGAGTGCTACAGGAGCTACGGTGGTCGGAATCGCAAATGGAGAGCAGCAGTGAGTTGCCCACGAGGAGAGCTACGCGTTGATGCTTACATCACACGCGTTCGTATGTGTTTTGGCAAATTCACCCGCAAGCTACTTTTGGAGTTTCGGTGAGTAACTGTTGTCCGTTTTTGCATTTCAGCATATCCACGCGATCAGAGCGAGTAGAGCTACACATTAGGCACTTTAGTTTTTGGAAATGTCGACCTGCAAAAACCGGCCAGACATCCTACGCGTTTCTGCACGGAGGGTATTGAGTAGGTTTTTTTGGTCACGGATCTTAGGGAGAGTGGCCTATTGGTGTTGATAGGATATCCCTCAAGTTTCGTAATGTTTCGAGAACGTCTAATGGGCTTTTGGCTTGCGGTAGCATCATAGGAGACTCTCACATTCACAAAACCGATGGCATGCAGAGTTGATATCTCTGTAGGAAGTAGTCATTAGTCGGTCGAGTAGAGGTTGACACCCTTTGCTTGCTTCCACGCGCCTGCGGGTCGAGCTTCGTCCTCAGTTGACATTATATGTTAGGTGAGTTCTCGCTATGCTGACGTCCGTCACGGGGTACCCGTCCAACACCCAACCCTCAAGGATCAATCCAAGGTAAAATTATCTAGGATAGACACCGAGGGATTAAAATATAGTAACTAGGTCTTTGAATAGTATCAATATTATTCTTGGTGTTAGGTGTGTGTGTGCGCTCAAATAGCAATATAACATATACACCAAAGAATCCTTTCAAATTACAAAAGACACTAGAAACTATGTCAATGAAAAGGTGGTATAATTCTAGTTCATAGTACAAAACAATATTTATACACAAGTGCTGAAATCAAGAGCTAGAAGATATAATAGTCTACCATCTTCAAGCCAAGGAACTTTGAAAACTATACTTGACAATGTAACCCTCACATGCACCCATGGAAAAAACACAACATTGGCACTATATGCAAGTGATGCATGGGTATCCCACGTGTTATAGATTTCACCAAACTAGATTTCTTTCAAACCGAATAGTAAAAAACCATAACATATATATTCACAAATGGTTTTGTTTACAAGGGGTTGCAAGGAAACCAAATGGAGCCCTTTTTGCTTTGCAAGTTCTCATGAGATAAGGTTGAAGATGAGTTTTATGAGGTTTTTTAGCCCCGAAGTGGGCCACATATACATGTTTCTTAACTCTAGGAAGTTTGGCGTTAATTGCCGCTGTTTTTTCCGGTTCAATAATAGTGCTCATACGTGCAGTCAAAGTATACTTTGGAGTTGCCTGTAGCACAAACAAATGTTAGTAATTGTGTACTACTCCATCCTAGATGGAGTCAAAAACCATATGAAAGATAGAAAGTATGAATGCTCAGTCCTCTTTAACCATAAATCCATAACGGTGAGACATTCCAGAGTCCCTTAGTTGTTCCATAAGCCAAGGGAGTGTATCATCAATGCCCATTACATAATATGAAAATGATGTAATAAGCCACCATATTCAGCCATAAGGTACCATGCACAACCATACTTGGCAACCCATATTCAACCACAACCCTTCTCAACCATATTCACACCCACTTGGCCATATACGCAGCCATATCAAGATGTAGCAACCATATTCAATCACATGGGCAGCCTTAAGGTACCATGCACAACCATATTCGGCCACGTTTCACACCCTTCACCACCATAATCATAGCCATATTCGGCCACAACCATTTTTAACCATATCCTCAACCAATCATTCACAACTATATTTGGCTACATGAGCAGATTTGCCCATGATCTGTCACACAACGATCAACAATAATAAATCGTACCTGAGTAAGATTGGTAAGTTTAATACAAAACCCTAGAGGCACCACATCAGAGAAATATAACCGCAGTAGCTGCCCCCAAAAAACATTACGAGGCCGCTTGACTCAAACCCCAAGGTAAGCCAGTACCTGCATTGAGAAAGACCTTTCAATCTATTTCACTAGCCATACACAACCCTATGATAGTTTAGTAGGTAGATATTGACAATTTTAATTGAACTCAGAAGAGATAAGTGCCACGGTTACCTAAGGGTCAGAAGAAGTAGTCAACCATTCCCTTAACAGTCATACATCAACTTAGTATAGTCAAGAGCATGCATGAGTTCTATATGGCTATGTTGCTATATTGGTACTGCTGTATTGGTAGTGCTATATACTAAAACACTGGTATTTTATAATGATATACTAGTACTGGTCTTAGATCTTCAATTCTAGTAATGGTACTGGCAATAATGGTACTGACAGTATTGGTACTGGTAATACTTGTATATTGGTACTGCTGCACCAAAGAATCTTTTCAAATTACAAAAGACACTAGAAACTATGTCAATGAAAAGGTGGTATAATTCCCATTCATAGCACAGAATACTCTTTATACACAAGTATTAAAATCAAGAGCTTGAAGATATAAAAGTCTACCATCTTCAAGCCAAGGAACATTGAAAACCATAGTTGAGAAGGTAACCCTCACCTAAGGAAGGGTCAGAAGAAGTAGCCAACTATTCCCATAACAGTCATACATCGACTTAGTATAGTCAAGAACATGCATGAGTTCTACTACAACATGAAAGGTGAATCACAACACAACCAAGCAGCACGAACAGTAGTCCATATTGGAGACAAAGTCACATGAGATTGAGTCGGAGCAGCTAGATCCATAATAGCTTGTGTGTCTTTGCCTTTTGCCATAGAGCACACCCCCTTCCGAGTTAAAACCTCACAAACTCAAGGTACAGACAAACTTTCACTAGTACACACACACACACACACACACACACACACACACACACACACCATAGATGCGTACTAATGCTAAGTGAGCATGGAAGCTCACCCTTTATAGGCTTTGGTGCCAGTAGCCACATTCCATTCAGAGCAGCAGATGGGTTCGTCTTCAAGAGGGGGAAGAACCAACAACACTGCCTTGTAGAGAGAGAGAGAGAGAGAGAGAGAGAGAGAGAGAGAGAGAGAGAGAGAGAGAGAGAGAGAGAAGCGTCGTAGAGCAGATGCTGCAAGAGGGAGCCACATTATTATCATGTATATGAGGAAACATTATAAAGAGTCAAGCCAGCTCATCTAAAACCCATTAACTTCCTTAACTCACTAGGTGTTAGGTACAGTATATTACGCAACCACCCACAAATTTCCTATTACAAATTTTATATCGTAAATAGAAACCCCTTTTCTTAACAAGATATTTCCTAGGTCAATACAAGATATTGAGGCTAATCCCCAGTTAATTACACTGAGGCCGTGGCAACAAGCCACTCCTATATCGAAAATGAGTTTAATCCTTGTATTAACAACAACATGTGTGTGTGTGTGTGTGTGTGTGTGTGTGTGTGTGAGAGAGAGAGAGAGAGAGAGAGAGAGAGAGAGAGAGAGAGAGAGAGAGAGAGAGAGAGAGAGAGAGAGAGAGAGTTCCTCAGTGCTCATGATCAAGCCAAGGAATGAGCCCATCAGAGGAGGGTCTAGTGGGATACATGTTGCGACATAACTCATGCATGCCAAGAAAGAAACACACGCACATGTTCTTGACCTCCAAATTAAAAAATTCCAAAAAAACAACAAATTTTCCCTCACTCATCAATTTCCAACTTGGATAAGCTATTTATCACTTTAAAAGTGGTTGCCCGTTGACTTAAGCAATAGGGCCACCTTATCATGCTTCCATCCAAAAGGAGAATTGATCAAATACTCAGAAGGTGTGTACTAAAGTTTGAACAAAGCATCGTTTTGGCTGAGGCACATGTAGTGATATAGTGGCCATTTTTCCACCACATCTTACTTTCACACCCTACCTGTTGGAATCTACGATGGTATCTTGGGAATGGATTGGCTAATCAAAAATCAAGCACACATTCACTGTGCCGAGGGTAGTTTATCGTTTAGAAATGAGTTAGGGGAGGAAATTTTAGTTCAGATACGCAATGGGAAACCGAAAGCCCATCTAGTTAAGGCCAGTATACTTATTTCTACACAAGGAACAACAAATCTTCATGGTCAAACTAAACAAAGCCAAATTTTCAGAGGCCAACCAACTTCTAGAGTGGCTTAAGAAAATTTCAGATGTGTTTCTAGAGGACCTCTCAAATTTTACACCCCCCCCCCCCCCACCCCCTTTAAGGGACATAGACCATGAGATAGAAACGTTTCTAGGTAGTGAACCTATTTCCAAAAGACCTTACAAGATGTCTCTACCCAAAGCCATAGAACTCAAAGAATAGCTTCGACAACTAATCGAGCAAGATTTAATCTGAGCAAGTATTTCTCCCAGGGGAGCACATGTTTTGTTTTAGAAAAAGAAGGATGGATCCTTATGCCTCTGCATAGGTTACCGGGGCCTTAATCTGGTATCTATAAAGAACAAGTACCCTATCTCTATCATAGACAAACTTCTAGACAGATTGCACGGGGCCAAAATGTTCTCAAAAATTGATCTCAGGTCAGGATATCATCAAATCCAAATCAAAGAAGCAGACATATACAAAACTGCATTCAACACTCGATTTGGGCACTATGAGTTCATAGTCATGCCCTTTGGCCTTACAAATGCACTAGCAACTTCTAATCGGCTCATGCAAGATATAATTTGAGAATACCCGGGGATTCTTTTATGGTATTGTTCAATGATATATTGGTATATTCTAAAGACGCTAAGGAGCATGAGAAACATGTATGCAAGGTCCAAAGTATCCTTCGGGGTGAAAGCATGTTAACCTGTCGTGCTTTTTGTGCTAGTTAGCAGTTTCAAGTTAGCACATCTTCGAAAAGTTGGGCGTCCGGTAAATTTTTTACAAATAATATCAAAATTTGTCGGAGGTTGTACATTTGGATTCCTTGTTTCAAGTGCTTTCTATTGATATATCATACGTCATAGATCTTGGAGATGTACCTCAAGTTATTGTACTAGTTAGCATATGTCAAAATTGTGCTAGTTAGCATTGTTCGGGACATGAAAAAGCATGACAGGTTAACATGCTTTCACCCTTCGACAACATCAATTATATGCCAAGATGAGCAAATGTGTCTTTGCACTCCTGAAGTTAGCTATCATAAAAGCATTGGGATGTCACATTTTAATGCTCTATATGGGCATGAATGCATATCACAATGGAATTTTTTTGACCATACTATAAGGGTAGAAGCCTAAAAGAAAATGCTAGAGGAAATGGAATCCCAGACCAAAGCCATACAACAAGATATCCAGGCGGCTAAGATCGTCAAAAGAATTATGCAGAACAAAAATGATCCAATTAAATCTTCAAACAAGGAGACAAAGTCTTTCTTTGAGTGCACCCAAAAAGAAGCAATATATCTCTGGGAAATTTCAAAAAGCTTAGTCCCCGATATTGCGTTCCTTATGAAATAATCAAGGTCCTCGGTGATTAAGCATACAAATTAAAGCTGCTCGAACATATCAAAGTTCATAGTGTATTTCACGTCAGCCTACTAAAACCCTACATCCCAAATCCCAATCATGCATTGGAGGACGAACAGATTGTAATGCAACATCAAGGAGCTTGAACTTCAGTCAGATTGTATCTTGGAAACTAAGAAAGAACTCTTAGAAATAGATAATATTTGGTAAAGTGGAAAGAATCTTAGAAATAGAGTAATCAGAGAATATTTGGTAAAGTGGAAAGATTATCCCACTGAAGATGCCACTTGGGAAGATGAGACCTCCCTTCTCAAAAACTTTCCCAATTGCGGTTGAGATGAGGGCATCTCAAATTCTTAAGTTGGGGAGATTTTAAGGTTTCCACCTTTCTACCTACAGTGAAATGAACTCAAAGCTATAGAAGAAAGCATTGGACGTACAAAGAGGTAAAAAGTTATCTCCAAAGCATTTAAAATTGGTATTTTTAAAATCTTAAGCACAACAAACATATAGCTAAAAATTATCTGAACTATATTCGGCTAAATAATGACACCCCTATCCTATTTCAAAGATTCACTGCCTCTTATTCTGTAAAAAAAATTGGATAGTTTTTAGTAATCATTAAACATTAGGACTTTCATTATAACCCTTAGATATTTTCCCATATATTTATTAAAATAGCAAAAATAGCACAAAAAATTAGTAGGCTTGATTTTCAGACCAGGCAGGTATTAGGAGAGGGTATCTGGACCTTCCAGGGACAATTTTAGCAACAAGGGTCACCTTCTTGAGGATGGGGACTGCGTGAGCTGCAAGCTACTGCCACATTCAACCCGGGTGAGCTTGTGTGTGCCAAAAAAAACTATAAATAGGACCCTAGGGTTCTCATTTTCACTCAGACACGGAGTTTTGACCAGAAATCTCTTGTGCAAGAGAGATACTTCACAAAGATCACTAAGAGAGAAAAATCTAAGTGATTAAGCGAGGTAATTAT
Source organism: Adiantum capillus-veneris (assembly GCF_014529385.1). Classification (NCBI taxonomy): domain Eukaryota; kingdom Viridiplantae; phylum Streptophyta; class Polypodiopsida; order Polypodiales; family Pteridaceae; genus Adiantum; species Adiantum capillus-veneris. The sequence goes on from NC_140945.1 coordinate 46,832,044, forward strand.
GATAATCTCAATTAATTAGCAATTTATATCTAATTCTTTTAATTAATCTATTAATTAAAGAAGATTAGATTATCCTCTACTATTAATACTCTATTATATATTATTTATCTATTGAGTACTTAATCTTATTGAAGATTAATAATCTACTTAATTAAGATTATTAACCTTAATTAGAATGAAAATTGATTGATTTTGACCATAATTAATGGGAATTATATTAAACAAGCTTATTTAGCTCTAGGATAATTATCAAAGCTTAATTATACTATTAATAAGGTAGAAAAATTATATCATAATTTTTTGATTAATTTTTATAGTTATTTAGATATAAAATAGATGTTTTTATCTATAAAACTAATGGAAAATTTAGTAAAACAACTGAACAAATCACAAGATAATTATTAAAAGTTAGAGAAAATTGTTAAGAACACAGAGTAATTTTATCATTAACAAAAAATAAATCTAACTATTTAATTAAGTTAAAGCAGACTAATTTTAGCTAAAAATAAAAGGGATAAATTAGCTGATCAAGTCAGATATTTATCAGAGTTAATAAACATCATAAGTAAGTGGTGATAGTTAGATTATTGTCAGAAAGTTAATCTAGCTATTTAATTAAGCCAAAATAGATTGATTTTAACTAAAAATAAAAGGGATAAATTAACTAATCAAGTTAGATAATAATAAGACAATTATGAGAGTTATTAAACATTATAAATAAGCCATGATATTTAGCTTATGGTCAAAAAGATAATGTAGCTATTTAATTAAGCCAAAATAGACTCTTTTCAGTTGAAAATAAAAGAGGGAAATTAGCTAATCAATTTAGATAATTATAGAATAAATATCAAAGGTAGTGAACATTATAAATAAGCTGTGATAATTAGTTATGGTCATAAACTTAATGTAGCTATTTAATTAAGACAAAACAGATTAATTTTAGCTAAAAGTTAAAAAGGAAAATTAGATAACTAACTTGAATAATTACAAGGTAATTAATAGAGCTAGAAAATATCATTATCTAGCTATGATAATTACAACATAATTATTTAATTAGTTTAAGTAATTATAATAGGTCAAAAATCTTATTTTAAGCTAAGCATTAATTAGGATAAACAAAAACTACAATTAAAATTTTCTAAGGAAATTAGTGGAAGTTTAAACCATTGATATAAATTGAGGAAATTCAATCTTTAGGATTTAATGAATATAATAAATATTAAGAAAACAGTAGATTTCAAGCTTAATAAAAATAGGAAAATTAAGAAAAAGATGCGAGAATTTATAAGAAAATTAAGGGAGCTTAGAAAATCCTTAGGGAAGCTTTGATAAAATTATTTTACCTATATAAGCAAAGAGGAAATATCTAGGTCAAGAAATTATCATCTAGGACTACAAATTTAATCCTAGTTGGGACAAAAGAGGAATTAGATTGAATACGAAGGTAAAGTCAAGTTTTTGGATGATTTACCTAATAAATAGACATCCTTTTTATAAGGATAGAAGTCAAGCACCAAAAAGGACCCGAGCCAATCCTCAATTTGATGATGAGGGTAGTATTTCCAAGAGAGCTAGAGTATCCCATGACGACGAGGTTGGGCCTAGTAGTAGGCCTATTGATGAGAGCATTCAGGTCCCAACACTGCAACAAATGCCTGACCAATCCCATGCGGGTCTTCATTATAATTAATTTTGAATAATTCAGGTTTTTCTTTAAATATTAACATTGCATATGTAAAAGAGAGAGTAAGGAATTAGGAAAAGTAAAACTGGCTGAAAACGAAAGACGTCTTTTAAGAAACTAACATTTGTTTGTAAATTAGGAAGGAATTTTTTGGGTTAAGGTTGGGAATCAGAGGTGTCTTGAGACAAGCTATCTTAAGGATGACCAATCAATTTTTTGGGAATTTTTTGACTTAGGAAAAATTGATTGGTCATCCTTAAGATAGCTTGTCTCAAGACACCTCTGATTCCTTGGAATATTTTCACTTCAAGTATGAGTAATGATGGCTTGTCAGCCATGGATGAGCCAGTTTCACCTATGTACGTGGAGTCTTTACCTCCTACATGTGTATGTTTGTGGATACTACTTAGGATATCGTTTTTATCCTAGGGGAACCGTCCGGTTGTATGGGCAACTGGTTTGGCATATGGGCGCCATGAACTTGGGTGATGGGTTTCTACATGGATTATGAATAAGGAAGGGTAATGTTTGTTTCACCTAGGTATAGGTGTGCTTGAGACAAGTGGAGTACATGTCAGGGTTTTCAAGATATATTATAAGTGACAGTACCTTGTTTTAAGTCTAAAGATGTTTGTTTTCTAAAAGACCATTTTTAATGCCGATTTCCATGACTTGTCTCAATGAATTATTGTGCAGACAAGTTAAAAATGAATCCATTATTTTAAATGTTAAAACACATATGGTAGTAATTAGGAAACAAAAGAATCATGTGCGAGTGCGGGGTGGAAAGTGGGGATTGACTAAGGTTACTAATCATGGATGGGTGGACTGTCGAGAAGTTTTCTAAATGTTTTTAGTGCACAAGGATGACTAAGGTTACTAATCAAATAACTATCCATCCCTGTGCACTAAAAACATTTAGAAAACTTCTCGAATTTGCAAGAGGAGTTCTCCAACAGCTATGCCCTCACATTTATTAGGGGGGAAAAAGCGTTGATTGAGAATACCTTATCCCAAATTGTGGAAGTTATAGGGTTGAAACCCTTTTGGAATTGTAAGATGTTGTCCCGTTTCTGTTGTGGGACACAACTAGGTCTTCTTCTAGGGCTATAGACCCAAGCCATTGTCAATGGTAAAGGTCTATTACCTGGACCCTTCTTAATTAGAGACTCTTACTTTTAATAGGCCTAGACACCTGTCAACAAGGACCCCATCCCAATTTTGGTATTGATGGGTTAGGGGATCTCACAGAGTTGACAAAAGGTCAAAATTTTACTTTTTCAAGCCTAAAGATAATAAGCATGCTTAAAATCTAGGTGCCCAATTTTGCTAGTTTTTGCCTGTTGCCATATACATGTGGTAGGGATGTGTGTGAACACACTAGGACCATTGGGGCATTTTTTCCCTCTTTAGGAGGTTTTTTCCCCCATGCACTGTATAAACGCCCATCACTCTATGGCTATCTATCTTCCCATTGCACACTAAGTAACACACTCTCTATTGTGTGTCTTGAGCTTCCTTTGTCTTCTCCAAGCTGTGTGTGTTTTCCTGCAACCCTACTTCCAACAATTGGTATCAGAGCAGGTTGCATCCTCCCGGGCTTAGTTGCGAGCAACTCCATCACATGCCTACTCACTTTCTCCAATTTTTGTGAGCTTTGGCGAGCGTTTGCAGGTCGACAAAAATTTCTAATTCGGGCTCATTTTGGCCTCTGTTTCCACTACAAGCAGTACTGCATAGGCTATTTTGTCATTTTGTGCTGAATTTTTATCAGTGCCATTTTCTACATAACAGGTGCCTTACAATCTTCTACGGTTTGTGCTATATAGCATGTATTGTTCTCGCTTCGTTTCTTCTCTTTTTGGGCAGTTTTCACATCAAGTGCAGCATTTACCATGGCTGACAACAACACAGATGTGTTCAAGATGTTTGTTGCTGAGGACAGATTGGATGGGGACAATTACCCTATGTGGGCTTACATGATGCAACATGTTGTTGTGTCGAAGGGCATCTGGAATATTGTGCAGGGCATTGATGTACGTCCTTGTTCTGAGGATGTAGGCGATGTTGAGGATGTTGCAGGTCTTGCTGCAAGAATTGCTACTATTAGAGTTGTTTTGCCTACGGTAGAACAAGCTAGTTGGGATGTAAAGGATGCGCAGGTGCATGCGTTGATTGTGTTGTCTGTAAAGTGCACCATTACTCCTCACATTGGTTCAACGAAATCTGCAAAATAGGCTTGGGATACTCTAGCAGGTCTTTATGCAATCTGCAATGAGGCTAAAATTGCTTTGCTGCGTAAAGAGCTAGAATCAAAGATTATACATGAGGAAGATGATATGGACACTTTCCTTGCTAGTGTCCGAAGTTTTATGAGCTTCAAACAATTTTTGGCTATGGCTGCAAATGTATTGAAATGTACTATGGGCACCTCCATTCCGATCGAGGGCGAAGTATATGTCTCATGAATTTAATGCATTTCTGGCTAGTCGTGGGATAAAACACCAATTACAGTGCCTTATACGCCTCAGCAAAATGGTGTTGCTGGGAGGAAAAACAGGTCACTTACGAAAATGGCACAATGTATGGTCAAAAGTCAAGCTCTGCCGCATTCTTTTTGGCTTGAGGCCATCATGTGTGCCACTTATGTGCTTAACAGGTGTCCTAAAAAAGCTTTCTAGTCTATTACTCCATATGAAGCATGGCATGATAGAAAGCCTTCTATTGAGCACATGCGTGTTTTTGGTTGTTTGGCATATGCTTTTGTGCCACAAACATAGCGCAGACAATTGGATAATAAGGCTGCCAAATGTATTTTTGTTGGTTATAGTGCTGAAATCAAAGGTTATAGGTTGTATCATCCGCAAACAAAGTGTATTCTGGTTTCATGGGATGTAGTGTTTGTGGAAGATTCTATTCACCCCTTGCTGTCATGTACTAGAGACAATAATATAAGCTCACAGGACATTTATGACACTCTGTTGCCTCTTTTTAGTGTGGAAGTTTGAATGGAAATTCCAATGAGGCAAATGAACAACGTATGAGGGTTTCTAAAAACGTATAGATCAATCTATTACTGATGCAAATGTACATGATGCGGAAAAGGTTGAAAATGAGCAGGCTAGAGGTATGCGAAAATGGTTGGTGCATACATTGCGTGACCGTAAATTGTATGCACCTTTGTCTAGTCGTACTCGTTCAAGATCTCGCCATGCATCTTATGCATCAGATTGTTATGCTTTGGCAGTGTCTAGCTTACATGATGTTGAGGAACCTCTGTCTTTTGATGAAGCACAGAATTCAGAAAATTGGATGGCTGCCATGCAATCAGAATATGATGCACTTATAGAAGATGACACATGGACTTTATGTGATTTTCCTCCACGCAAAAAGGCGATTGGTACGAAGTGGGTTTACAAGTTGAAACGCAAGCCGGATGGTGAGATCGATCGCCATAAGGCTCGACTTGTTGCAAAGGGTTATGCACAACAAAAAGGAATAGATTATAAAGAGACTTTGATCCCACTTTCCGTATGACTACTGTGCATTTTCTATGTGCATTGGAAGCTCATTTTGGTTGGGATGTACATCAATCAGACATTGTTACTACTTTCTTGAATGGTGAAATATTTGAAGAAGTTTATGTAACGCAACCTCGCGGTTTTGTCAAGAAAGGACAAGAGGAAAAAGTGTGTAGATGTAAGAAGGATTTTTATGGGTTGAAGCAATCTCCTTGTGCTTGGTATGAGAAAGCTGACACTCATTTGGTCAAACAAGGCTTTCGTAACAGTACAACATAAAGCACATTGTATGTAAAGCGTGAGGGTGATGTACTTCTCATTGTGGTTCTTTATGTAGATGATTTGCTAATCACTGGACCAAATGAGAGACATATTGTTGAATTTAAGGATGATTTGAATGCTACTTTCAAGATGAAAGATTTGGGGATGTTGCATCATTACTTGGGCATACAGTTTAAGTAGTGTGATGGTGGTATTGCCTTGTGTCAAAAAAGTTACATAGAGACATTGACTATGTGAGTTTGGACTTGAGGATTGCAAACCTATTGCCACTCCCACCAAAACAGGTTTGAAATTGAGTCTTCATGGTGCTGGTGATCCTACAGATGTCACTCTTTACCAAACTATTGTTGGATAACTCATTTATATATGCAACACAAGGTTGGATATTCAATTTGCAGTCTCACAGGTCAACAAATTTATACATAGCCCAGGGTCTAAGCATTGGCAGGTTTTCAAGAGGATTTTTCACTACCTTAGTGGCACTTTACATCTTGGCTTGTTTTATCCCAAGGGAGGATCATTGCCGCCAGACTTACATGCTTTTTGGGACTCAGATTGGGCTGGTTGTTATGACACGAGAGTGTCCACAAGTGGTTTTTGTTTCATGCTTGGTAGTGCATGTATATCATGGTTGAGAAAGAAGCAACCTACTGTGGCCACTTCTAGTTGTGAGGCTGAGTTAAGGGCATTCTTCATAGCTATGGTTGAGTGTGTATGGCTCAGACACCTTATGGCTGATTTGGGTGTTGGTCAGGACACTGCCAACACTATCTACACTAACAGTCAAAGTGCATTCGCAGTTGCAAGGAACCCAGTTTTCCATGCTTGTTGATGGGGGTCCCATCATTGCAATAGCTCCAATGACCAACAAAATTATTAATCCGGAGGGATGAGCTACCCTGCTAGGGCATGGAAACACTCACACGGTTAGTGAGCTAGTTGTGGCAACACAAATGGTTAACTCTACGAGGTGAGCTTCTTGGCCTATGGAGGAGCTAAGCCACAATGAAGGGCAATCTCCACATCCACTTTTCTTCACCTCAAATCAACCCAATCACACACACTATGATTGCAAGATGCACATAACACTAATCCTATCATGCAAGACACTAATCGCAAGCACACATACATAGATCTATTGAGCACCACACTTCAATCAAACCTACATGCACACATAAGAAAAAGAGGGCAATCACACAAGATTACACAGGGATTAACCACTAATTAGTTAAGATCTAGCTAATCTAAGAATCATAGAAAATCATAAGAAGCATGAGAGAGGCATAGTGAAAGAGAATGAATCATTTATTAGTGTTAATCAAGTTTCATGAGAAAGGAGAAGCTCAAGGACTCCATAGCCACACACCTCAAGAGCTCTCAGCAAAGAGTGCTCTCAACAAATGAGCTTGAGAACCCTAATTTCTTTTACACACTGCCTTATATACCTAGGGTAAAAATATGCAATGTCCAAGTGCCCAAGGCCTTTAGGGCTCCACCACTTATTGAATCTGCAACCTAGGTGTAGTAACTGACCTGTTCTTTACAACTTGGAACTCCCGTTGAGGCTGTAACACATTAAAACATTACAATAGCTTGAAATAAATTAGGAATTTACACTACGTGACCATTTTGGAAAATGTGAAAAATGTGTAACTCCAATCTTTACTTCTTCTTGTATTCATCCTCAATTTACATCCGTACATCTTCGGTCTTTAGCAGCTTTTGTTAACTGATGTTGACTCAATTAGAATTCCCCCCTTCCGATTTTAGTGCCTGTCCTCGGGCACTGCTGAAAAGTGTCCATGGAGGTTGTGGAAGGTTTTTTATTGGTTGTTGATGGCTTATTTCTTCAATTTTTGTTGGATTTGTTGGTGAGATTCAATTTGCTACAACATCTTGATTGGTCCGTATATGTTTGATGTGAGAGAGATGATGTTGCATTTGTCCATTGTAATAGCCTCATGAGGAGGCTTGTGTTTATTTATGAAAAGTATGTACAAGAGTAGTAGAATGATGAGGTTCTAAATTAGGGTCTGATACCTGGATGACCAAAGGGAAAAACCTAGTAGGAAAAAAGTGCCTTTGGGATACATGCACTATTGGGGTACTTATTAGCATGGGAAATATTAATAAAGTACTCAAGGGATTATTTGCTGATAGATATGGAATTAAAAAAGGCAGCAAATATGAGAGGGTACCATGATGGAACATTCGTTTTCCTATTGTAGTCCACTCAAGGTGCATAGGTGGAAGCAAAAAAGAGGTCTAATGCATATGTCCAATGATGGGACATCCTATTTATGTATACAAAGAAATGCATGGAAAACAATATGCTATGCAAGAAAGATTTTAAGGGTTCTTCATAAAGATGGTGTAGCTATAAAAGCATATGACATGGCTTTGCAAGCTGGCACCCCTTTAAGAATGGTTTTCATTGATGAGGATATGTGCTCTCATCTTACTGTGCATTGTCCATGAGTGTTGGACTCTACGACACTCCACCAATTGTAAGTTAATAGACTTTGACTTTTATGCTCATCTCATGCATCATGAGCAACACAACTTAGATATGCTCAACTCTTCCAGCTTGAGCTTAATCCTAATAACTACGAATCTTAGCAAAAATTTTAATATGACTTGAAGCTTTGGGACTAATGCTTTGCTCATTTTATGGCTCAGCAGCCCGACTTTGACTATGCCAAAGAGTGTTTTTTGCACCCTGGCGACTTGACTTTTAACATTCTTGTGCTTACTACAAATATTTCTTCAGGTAAAAGTAAGCTTGAATCCTCAAAAAGAGGATTAGTGAAGGACCAAGTTGGCATTGAAGGTTTCTTTTGCCATACCTGTTTTATCATCTTTGAATCTGCATTCACGTTGGTTGGGTTGTCCTTCTTTGACTGTGAAGACTCCATTATCTGTTTGATTCTCCAATTAGGCCTGCTTATAGGAGTGTTTGATGTTGTTGTAGGCCTTTGTTCACTGTCAGCATTTGGGTTTTGACTAGGAGCATTGGAAGACTTAGTAATCCAAATCTCTTGAAGATCTTTGTATCTCCATCGTTGACTTTGCTTTGCTCTAGGTCTTGTTGAGTTCTTGAGACCTTCATGCAGGTCCAGTGTAGCTGCAGTTGGCTTGCGATTGACTAGTAGCCAATTCTTTGTATATCTTGTGTAGAATCCTTGTCTAAGAGGAAGATTCTTTGAGAGTCATCTTTGTTTTGTATCCTCTTGAGAGTTGTGGTTGACTTTAGCATCGTTTGATTGTGTTTTTTTGTATACCTACTACTTAGGTATCCTAGGATATTGTCGAGGTTGATACCTTGTGGGCCTTCTTTCTTGGGAGGGTCCTCACTGCACTTCATATGCTATAACCTACAGTTTTGGTACCCATATATGTCTATTACCTCTATAGTACTCCTATTCTTTTAAGCTCCATTGTGATGCTATCCACCCCATGTGTTTGTCTTTTTGTGTTGATTTCCTGTATTTAATCCAAACCAGATCATTGACTTTGAGTAAATTGCTTTGAGCAAACACTTGCTTGACTTTCCTTTGCTTTCTTGAGTACTTTGGCTAAAATATCTTTGCTTTTGTGGGTGTCTTGTTGGAGGTTTCTGTTGGGTCAACAATTGACTTTAAGTTTTGAAAGCCTGACTTGCTTGAAGAAGCTGATCCATGAGTGTTCTTTGATGTAGAAGCATATGCTATCACACCTTCTTTCATAAGCGGTGGAAGGTCCACTTTGGCTTTACCTTTTTCTGCAATACTTATCTTTGATTCCTGTGACTTTTGCAACTTTGATTCCAGCATTAATGGTAGCTATAACTGTTGCTTGTTACCTCTTGGAAAAGAGAGTATTAGCATGTTATCTTCTTTGTAGGCATTGTATTGGTCTAACCACTGATGTCCAATGATGACATCTGCAAGCATTTCCTTTGAAGGCTTCAGCTAAAACTATATCTGCTCTTCACGATTTTGGATGCTAAGGGTAGCAACCATTTCTTCTTGACTTGTATGCAAACCTTGCATTGTTTTGCTATCATGTTTGTATGGAGTGATTTGGAGGATCCTTTCGATGTTCTCTTAACCATATTGCACTTTGCTTCTTTATCCACTAGAGCATTGCATCTATCACTTGCTCCTTTTGTTTTGTTGAGAACTACAACTATTCTCATTGTTGGTTCTATTGAAAATTTTTGTCCTGCTTTTGCCATGGTCTCATCTTGATTCAACTGTGTCTCTATGGAGGGTAGCTTGAGACTCTGTTTTCCAATCTGGATTTCATCAGTTGATTTAACTGGCTATGTCTCATTGATCTTTAGGCTTACTACTGCTTCCTGGTTGTTTGCAACTTTGGTCTTCTTAACTTCTGGCTTTGATAACATTTCCTGCTCAATAGCTTTTGTGGGTACTCTTTGCTCTGTTTGATCTGCACTTGCTATTTCATGATTCGCTTTAAGCTCTTCTACAATTTTGTTTGATGGAGATGAATCATCTTCAATAAGATCTACTTTGATATAAGTCTCCATTTTAAATGTGCTTCAGGACTTTGTGCTGTCGTCCGCGGGTGACCAGCCTTGGTCTTCATTCTTGGTTGTCTCTGAAGCCTGCATCTTCATTGAACTCTGTATCTCTAACATCTTCTCGGCCATTGGCATTCCCATTATGATGTCATATGGAATATCTTTTGTTGTGATCACGTGGAATTGAGTTGTGATGATCTGTGAACTTACTTCAATGGTAGTGGAGATGATTCCCCAACATTCTACTCGTTTGTTTCTTGATATGCTCACAAATTCAGGAGCATCTTTTAGCTGTGGTTGGCCACATCTTTTCCAAGTGCAAAAAGACATGAGGTTCTTGTCTAACTAAAAATCCAGCTTTCCTTCTCTTGACAGTTTTTCTTCATTCTCACCAACAATGTTGCACTTGATTGTCTCAGGATTTCTTTCTATAGTGATTGATTTTGCTGTGGTAGTGTCCTTTGGTTAAGCTACATCTACATTTTCTTTGCTTTGATCCCCTGCTTAAATCAATGTTAACTCCGTTGGCTGTGACTCTATACCTTTTTGCAAATTGTTGAGCATTGTCCACCCGCATCTGAGTAACCTTTGACCTTAAAAGATCCATTGTACTTTTCGGCAGAATCTATCTCTTTAGAGGATATTTCGGTGGTGACCTTTGTGTAGCTTTTTGGACTTTACTTTAGCTCCCATTGACTTTGACTTTTTTGTCACCTATACTGGCAGCTTGAGGCTTTGCATCATCTTCAAATAGTCTTTGACTTCAGTCGGGCCATCTGTAGGCGTTTGTACAAGGTCATGAACTTGCTGGTATTCATTGCCATATGCACCTTGATATGCATATGTGAGCTTGGTCACATGTAATTGTTTGAACACTATTGGATCTGTCGGCTTTTGGCTTTGACTTGTGGAGATCAGCTGAAACTTTTGTCCCTGATAATCTTCATGGAGGCATTTATCTGTAGATTCTGATGGAATCTGGGTCAATTGGAAACTTCCAACAACCATATGATCTTTCAATGGTTTCTGCCTTGAAGGGGTCTTTTGGCTAGAAGCTCTAGGGCTTCTAACTGGTGTTACAGTTCTTGGTGCATAAGTTGATGGATTTACAGCTCCCCCCTTCCTAGGGTGATCACTATAGCCTGCTTTATTGTAAGAGTTCAAAATTGTTTGGCTCTGGTTTAGTCTCACCTTTTGGGACTGTGAAGTCACACTTTGGGTAGCACTGTTGATGTTTGACATCTGTGAACCTTTTGCATAGTTTCCAATGTATCTCCTTGAAGCATGACAAATTATTCCCCAAGTTACGCTGTAGATAGCATTATCTTTTCCCTGATATTGTCTATCCCATGGGTCTCCTATGACATGAGCATCCATGGTTTCAGGACCCAAGGCATCATAGATGCTAGACTCTCGTCTATATCTACGACTGTTTTGGTCAAAGTATATGCTCATTTGGTCACAACATCGAAGTTTGATTTCTGATGGAGGAGAGTTTGGCTCTGAACAGATTTCTGGGTTAACTCAGGTAATATCCTTCAGCTCTAGAGAGGATGGGCTATGATAGATTCTTTCCTCTGAAATAAACCATCCTTTCTGATCTATCACTGGACGTACTTCTATGAGCTGGTATGTGGGCCGTTCAAACAGTAGTTGATCCTTTTTGTACAGTTTTCCTTTTTGGTTTACATAGTGTGCATATGAATTATGGGTGCCATACAAAGCTAACATCATTCTGTTTGATGTATCCCTTAGACTCGTGAATAATTGCACACTTGTGTTAGTGGATGCAAAATCATTTGCAAATTTAACAGTCTTTTTAACCTTTGGTGATATCTCGACACCTTTACTAAATTCATGCAAGAATTTGTTGTTCAAAGAATCAAGTTTAGGCTTTTGAGGTGCTTGTGCATCTTTCTGTTGATCTTGAACTTGCAGTGTTTTTTTTGGTGCTTCTAATGGTAATGCAGAATCATGTGATTGCATTAAAAGTGACAAGTTAGATGCACTTACATCGAGATTTGCATTTCCAATTGGCTCTGTGCCTTGCTTGGCAGTTGATGTGTCCATGTTGTCAGGATTTCTTGGACAATCTTCAAAAAAATGTCCACCTCTTTGTCCACAATTTGAGCAATATGCCATGACTGGTGGTATTTCAATCGGCTCGGTCATGTCAAACTCTAGATGAGAAGTTTCTGTTTCTGTTTCTGTGCTTGCCAAGTTGGTGGATTCTTCTTTGAAAACATTGAGCATCAAGTTGTAGACTGCTCCATCTTGACCTTTGTACTGTCTTTGGCTTGGTTCTCCAATGAGACTTGCTTCTATTGGTTGATCTGTTGGATCTTGTAATTATGGTTCTCAATTATAGATCTGACCATTGTGATCCATGTACAATGACCATGATTGCATATGCACCAACTATATGTTTTGCTAGCTTGTGCATATTTCTAGATAAACACGTGGGTTGACCTTCTAAACTTCTATTTGCACTTCATCCTTGAGCTTGCAATACCTGGCTCCACTAAAGTTTGGGAGCTTGGGAGTTATCTGAATCTGGCTTTACTCTGATCAATAGAATCTTGGCTCCTGTGTTGCTTTTACTACTCATCAAGTTCTATGGCCTTCTGAATCTGCATATAAGACTTTATCTCCATTGTAGCCATATAGCTGCAAAATTTGCTCTGTTGCAGTTGTGCATGTGTTGCCACTGCTACTGGTTTGCTCTGTTGTACTTGAACTCTTGGCTCGATTTGAGTCCATGTTGGCTCATTCTGTAAAAACTATCTCCTAGAAGATTTTGGTATTAATTAGCAGAATTTCTCCTGCCTGGCTTGATAAAATTGCTTTAGTCAAAGCACTTTTGCAGTTGACTTCTCTTTGGACTCACACGAGTTGATTAACTCTAGCTTGACTGTGTCAAAATTAATTGCAACCTTTTGAAACGATGAAAACTGGGCCTTTAACAGATTAATCTGCAATCATCGTGATTTGTGCCTGTTCATCCAATTGGAGGCTAATTTGCAGTGCAATTACTTGCACTTGCCAATTTCTAGCATGCAAAATTCTAGAAATTTGACTGACGCTCCACTGTTGGTGGTTTTGCTTGCTACGGTCGTTCTTTTGCTTCCCTTTAGGTGGTGTGCTCGTTTTGCGGTGTTTTCTCGATTTGCGATGTTTGCTCGATTTTTCCTGGTCGTTGTTCTCGATTTATGTTCCCCTTGCGGTGCACTTCTCCGGCTTTTCTTTTCAGCTTTTGATTTTCTCGTTGTGCTATTTGCTCGGCATGTGATACACTACTTCCCGACTTCTTCGACGTTGCTATTTCTGACTTTTTCTGGCTCTTTCTATCTTTTTTTGGCACTTTCGACGAATTTCTTTTTATTTTTCTATTTTTTGGTAAAATTTTGAATTTTCTAAAAATTTTGGTGTTTTTATGATTTTTTACAATTATTTTGGGAAAGTTTTGATTTTTCACAAACTTTTTGAGAATCTGTGAATTTTTCAATTTTTTCCGTGAATTTTTAGATTTTTTGTGACTTATTGTGTTTTTTTCGGCCAGTTTTTGAATTTCCTGTGAACTATTGAATTTTTTATGATTTTCTATGTGATTTTGATTTATATGTGAAATTCATGTTTTTTTTCTATTTTTTTAGAATTTTTTAAACTCTTTTTTTATTTTTGTGTTTTTTATTGGATTCTTTTTTATTTTTTAATTGTTTTTAGGTTTTTCTTTGTTCTTTTAAAAAAAACAATTATTATCTTTATAGTTTTTTAATGTTTTTGTAATTTTTAAAAGCCCTTTTTATAATTGAGTTTTGATTTTTTAAATTGTTTTTATGTTTTTTAGATGATTTTTTTATTATTATTATAAAAATTTATGTGAGTTTTTTTAAAAAAATCCTAAGGTTAACGCAAAATGGATAAATTAAAAGAATAAAATAAAAAAGACGTTTCATTACCTAAGGCTTGAGCTTACCTGGAGTCGTTGGCGGCCGCTGATTGCGGGTTGACAGCGAACAACCAACACCGAAAGGCAGTCGACTGGCGCGCAGTCCTGGCAGCGCATGTGAGAGCCGAAGGGGGTGTCGAGATGCACGCGTGGATAGAATGATGTGGCAGCTGACGGGCTAGAGCAACGCGTCAAGCAGCCGGGAGTCTGGATGTGTTGAGGTCAAAAAGAGAGAAGCGAGGAGAGAGAGAAAAAGTTAGAGAGAGAGAGAGAGAGAGAGAGAGAGAGAGAGAGAGAGAGAGAGAGAGAGATAGATAGAGAGAGAGAGAGAGAGAGAGAGAGAGAGAGAGAGAGAGAGAGAGAGAGAGAGAGAGAATGAGTTTAAGAGGGGGAGAGAGGGAATGAGAGTGTGTATGCGTATGTGTGATGGGTGGTGTTCACCAGGAGAGAAGAAGAAGAGAATTTTATTGTCGGAAACTATGTAAGGATTTATCCGCACGAAATCCTTATGCGCCGCAAGGCAAAGCGGAAAAAGATCGGCGTCGACTTCGAGATTTGCTTTTTTTTCTTTTTTTTCTCTTAAAAAATAAAATAAAATTAAAAGTCCAAAAATGCCATAAATAGGCCAAAAAATAGCCGAAACTCCAAAAACTCACCAAAAAATCCCAAAAATTGTCATAAAAATCCAAAAACACTCATCATTTTGTAACCATTGATTGTAATAAATGTCTTTCCAACATTAATTTTAATTTGAGCCATTCATTAAGTAACGGGACTCAATTGAGTTTCCAGCTTGTAATCCCGAAGTAATTTCACTTGCTGATGTAATTAGTTAGAGATGTTCTCACCTCCAAGGCTGAGGTATATAAGCCAAAGTTTTTGTAACCTAGGGAGTCAGATCATTAATCAAAGTGAGTTTTTGAGCGCCGTGACTATGTCTGAGAGAGAGTGAGAGAGAGAGAGAGTCTTATCTACTTGCTATGCGAGCTACGGAGCCGCCATTAGAGAAGCGACACCGCCATTGTGTTAGAAACGGCGAGAGCTATGCACAGATACCAAGAGTGCACGCTATCGGCTTCTATGTGTGGTAAGCTCCTACGAGCTTCGGTGTGAGTTTTCTTCCAACTTGTGTCGGAATTGAGCGTGCAGCATATCTATAGAACCACACTGAGTAGAGCTACACATTAGTACCATCGGGGTCAAGTTTCGGTCACTTGTATTTTTCGGCCTGTCTTCATACGCGTTTACCGCACGGAGTGGTTATATGTTGATTTTGCAGTTCAAGTCTTTAGGGTGTTGTTCTTACCTAGTGTATAAACTTCCCCTTGAGTTTGAGATCGATTCAATGATTCTAGATCCTGTTTCGTATAGCATTCGTTCGTAGTACGGATTTCAGTCACTTACGTATTTTAGAACTTAGATTTGATCTCCTTAGTAGTGATTGTCATTAGAAGGTCGAGTAGGTGATTCGACATCCACCTAGTTGTTTCCATGCGCATGCGGGTCAAGCTCCGTCCTCGTCTGACAAATTCTGTTATTGGTTGAGTTCTCGCTATTTAGCTTCCGCTAGTGGCGTAACCGCCTTAACATTTGTCGCCGCTGCCGGGGACGAGAGCCCTAAGTAGGTGACCTTAGACTAATCCTACGAGGTGAGTCGTATAAACTACTTTGTATACTTTAGTTAGAAAAGATCTAGGAGTGGTGGACTCCGAAGATCTCGAGAGATACTAGGAAGTGGGGTATTCCTGGGTCTTCCGTGTTGACAGTATTTTTAGTTTAGCTTAGATTTGTTTGTTGTTTTGTTGGTGTTGAGTAGTTGTTGATAGAAGAAGAAGTTGCTAGTCCGTGAGTGGCAGTGGATCTCTTTAAAATCACAATTACCAAACCCATTTTATGATTAGGAATAGCTTAGGTAGGACTTCATTTGATCCTGATCTAGAGCTAGTAATCATTGGAGTATTTGCTTGATATGGTTGATTGCATGTTAGATCACTAAACCGTCGAGTTAGTAGTGAAACTTGCAATAAACAAAAGTAAGAGAAATTTTCTGATCTGGGAGTTGCCTAGCACTCGAGAAAGCTTTAGGAAGGATTCTGTGCCAAAAAACTGGAAATCTGCAACTTTAGACATCATACGCGTATGATGTCTAAATGACCAAACAGAAATTTTGACTTTACCAGAGTGTTCAAAAGGGGGGTTATACCCTAATTTCAACTTAAAACAAGAGCATTAACACTCAAAGAAACCCAAAAAGACAAGTCGGAGTCCAAGAAACGCAAAGAATAGGAAATTTTGGATTCAGATCTTGTTTTTACATTCAAACCTGACAAAAACACTTGAAACTCAATTATAAACATTGGAGAAGGCTTAAAACCAAGAATAGTCAAAATCTGGGACAAAAGACATCATACGCGTATAATGTCTTTTAGCACATCCACTGCTTATTTTTTATATCTGACCTGACAAGATTGTTGCAAACACTGTAGAAAGCATAAATATCAAGTCTTGACCCAAATTGATGAAAAAGACATCATACGCGTATGATGTCTTTGACCTAAATTTGGACATATTTTGATACTTTGCCAACACAGATCCATTGTAATAGCTGTCTAGAGGTTATATTTCAAGTTTCATCCCAATTGGATCACAATTGACCCAAAACAAGTCAAAAGCGGAAAATTGCCAAGAAAAGCCTAAATTAGCCATAACTTGCTCAAACAGAGTTCAAACTGAATTTTGTGAGTGGACAGAGCATAAGGGGGCTACTGAGAGTGAGCATAACCAAAATAGTCCAAATCTGTGAAAAAAGATATCATACGCGTATAATGTCTTTTTCAGCATAACTGCAACAAAATTCTCACTTGATGAAATAGAAGTTGTCCAACTGACAAGATTAAACAATTGACCAAGTATCAATGAGTTTGGATCAATTCTGACCACAAAAACTTGGGAAAACAAATTGCCGAGACGGAAAAGTTAAAGTCCTTTAGGGGAATTGATGAATTTGAGATCTGGCAGGAATCTCCAGAATAACCAACCAAAACAAGGGGAACAAGCAAGTGTCATATCAACCGAGGGAAGTGTAAACCAAAGTTGGGTGCAACCATTAGAGCCGATCTTTGAAGGAAGTGTTTCTGATACTTCTTCGGAGAGATCTTACGAGATCTTCACCGAACACTTGGAACACTTGAACCTGAACAACAGAGAAAATATGGCAGCAGGACCATCAAACCCTTCCACCACAATGAAGCTATTGTTCATAAAATACCAGTATGACAATGAGCAAGGTGCCAAGATCTACAAAGATGGAATGGACCGCTATTGCGTAAAGATAAAAGATGGACCTAGTGAGTTCAAGGACTTAGTGCCTGTGAGCTATAGCGGAGATAGATATCTAGATGACGAGGGTACCATGTATTTGGTAGTCCTAAACCCTAACATTGTGGACAAGTGGGGATTGATGGGCACCAAAGCCAAAGTAGATGAAGAACTTGAGGAGATAGCACCAATAATGAACTTCCCTGATGCGAGGTTAAGAAGAGAGAATGAAACTACAAGGATCAACACTGATAACATCTATGTGGGGCTATACAAATATAATAATGGGGAGCAAGATCTCTATTATAGATGTGAAGAACCCTACACTGGAGAGTTGACAGACCAAAAAAGACTTTATGTCTTTACCTACACAGAGGGATCGGAAGTGAAAATTGCCGCTTACGACAAGTATGGGAGGCAATACTCAACAATGGGCAAGAAAGAATTAGAAGGATATACATACTTTGGGGGACCACTACATCAGTATTATGGTACTTCTAGCTCACAAAGACCAACACCAACAAATGGAGTGCAAGACCCAATGACAACAGGAGGACAAAGAATTCAGGCTGCTGACTCTTTCAGTCAACCTCAGTACTCGAAGCCCGGACCAATGGGATCATTACATTCCAGAGAGTCAATGGATACGAATCAAGGTAGTGCAGTTCCAATCCCCACATATACCACTCCAGGTCCAAGGTTCAAAGCGGAGCCATCACATTTACCTCCTAGTAGTAGACTCAGGGCAGGGGAACCGACAAGGGTAACCCATGAAGTCCATGATGCTAGCGAAAGCTTTAGCCGGGACACAGGAGCAATGAGATTGGTAGCAGACCATAGACGTATGAGACCATCTCAAGTAGCCAAGTGTATGCCAAAGAAGTATTGTGGTTCAGGAGATCCGTATGCACATGTGTCACTCTTTAAGCAAGTCTTAAGAGCTGAGCAGATAACAGATTTCCATACACAATACGAGGGATTTGGTCTTACTCTAGAAGGTACGGCATTGACATGGTTTCAACCACTGAACAGAGGGGGATTCCATGACATTGACCATTTGCTAAGAGAGTTTGCTGAGGAATTCTCAAAACGAGGGATTAAGCACAATACGGTCTCACAAATATATGCTTTTAAACAGAGAGAACACGAAAAAGTGAAGGAAGCTTCACTTCGCTTCAAACAATACATTGAGAGATGTCCAGTACGTGAATGACCACAAGATGACAGAGTATCTGTTCTCTTTATTGAAGGATTGAGAAACGACACTCTCAAGAAGGACTTGCACTTGAAAGCTTGTACAAGTTTCGAGCAAGTAACGAGAGAAGCATTGTACTTAGTGGATAACTGTACAGTTTATGGAGAGGTGTCAGCGGATATAGATTTTGCATCCAGTAGCTCTTCCTCCGTAGCGAGCGAGACTACCACTAAAAAGAATGTTCAAACAACAACCATGTCAAATGTAGAGCAAATGATAGAAGATGCTCTAAAAAGGATGGCACCATACCAAAAACCATTGCCAAAACCACTGAAATGGTATGCTATTGAACAAAAATGGACAAACCATCCAACAGAGGAGTGCTATTACAACAAAGGGTATGTAAGGGAGCATCAGTATGCACCTCCTGCTCAATTAGCACCACCTCAGGTACATCCAGTACCTCGATACCCAACGGGAAATGTACCAGGACCTATGGGGATAGAAAGGCCGCAACCGGTATTGGGACAACAACCACCTTTACTAGGAGCAAGACCAGTGGGCATTAGATATGCACCAACCTTAGAGAATCAGGAAGAACAAGCCTTAGTGCCTGTTCAAGCCTATTATGAAGAATCTGGTGCACACATGTCTCCAACTGTGTATTACCCACCAGAAGAACCCAAACAACCAGAACCATGGGGCATGATTGGGAATGTTGGAACACCAACAGTTACAAGTGCTTCTGATGAAGAGAGATACAATTTGGACGCAAGAACATTGATGTTCATAGCTCATGGAGGGTTAACAGGACAAAGACCATCCTATCCACAAAGGACGAATCAAGTGGGACCAAGACCAGCACTAGGACCCTGTTACAAGTGTGGAGGTGACCATCTGATGAATGTTTGTCCACATACAGAAATCATTAGAATTAACGCTTATTGCATTGAGTGTGGGGTTACTCACTTCATTGTGGATTGTTCAAAGAATCCAAACAAAGTGCAAAAGACGACATTGAATATGCTAGAAACTATTCCTACCAGCAGTGGGTCTGAAAATGAAACTCTGATACCAACGCAAGTTGTTACTAGAGCTCAAGCTAAGAAAACCACTAGAGAACCTGAGAGTGGAAAGTTAGCGACTGAAGTGGTTAGTCAAGGACCGCGGAGTCAGAGAAACACATGGAAAGCTAGAAAAGCACGCATGAAGTTGAGAAAAGAACGTGAAGACGCTATTCTAGCTGAGGAACTAAAGCGAACTAAAGATAGATTAGAAAAACTTGAAATTCAAAACGGGAAACGAGAGATGAGCCCGGAAAGAACGAAACAAAAGAGTATCAAAGAAACAACGAGCTTAAGCTCAGGGGGATCAGTGCTAGTCGACAAAGTACATGAACCATTGGACGCACTGATGAGAGCTTACGAAGCTAGGTTAAAGAACAACCAAACACAAGAACAGAGGTGGATGACATACCCAAACGCGGAATTGGAAAATCAGAGACTTGAAATGTGCCAGAGAATGATCGAGACTGCACAAACCTTATTAGAACCACCAAGAGAAACAAGGAATTGTGGAACGGAAAACCCAAGTCAGCAAGAGACTATCATTTCACGGGTAGCTGAAAAGACTCCCAATGCACAAAAGCCTGAAAATACACACAAGGATGACCGCATAGTATTGAACACAACCGATCACGAGATAGAGAGTTTTCATCCAGTCATACAGAGGTCTTACGGAAGAGAGGAGGATTACAATGAATTTTGGAAACAAGTGAGAGAGGCAAACTTTGCAAACGAGCTAAGTTGCCAAGCTAATCAGACAAATTGGGAAAAGGACATCAGGAATCCTCCCATAGTGGAATTTGAGGCAGGATCTCAAGTGGACTTGGATCTGCAATCTTACTGGGGAGATGGGGGCTCTGTTAGAACAATGGAGAGCAAACCTCATTCACTGAATACCTTACCTTCATACTTAGGAGAGTATGAAGCAAAATCCGAGATTAGAGCACTTCCCTCACGAAGAATTTCATGAGAAAAAGTCATGGACTCGCAAGGATTGATAGAGATCTTGTCAACACCAGTGACATGCACTATCACTCTAGCTGAGCTTTTGAGGCTAAGACCACATATGTGGACCACTGTAGGAAAATGCTTGGAGAAATTGGGGATAAAAGACCCAACATCGAGACTGCAAGAGGGTATACAAGAGCTGAGCAAACCACAAAAGAACGCTAAGCCTGTACCCTTAAACAAGGTCGGAGAGTATTGCGAAGGTGAAGAGGGGAATACAACCTTACCGGTTGAATTCCAAGGAGTGAACACGATGGCAATACTAGACAGCGGAGCTGGGGTAGCCATTGCTACAAAGAAATCTGGAAAAAATGGGGGAAACCATCAATAAGGAAGACTAGGTTGAAACTCCAATTAGCAGATGGACACATGGAGAAACCTATGGGGTTATTAGAGAAAGTCGTAGTAACTTCTTGAGGCATTGAATACGAACATACTTTTGCTATTGTCGATTTTGGCAGGGAGAATAACTATGATATCATACTGGGAAGACCATTCATGAGACAGTTGAAAATGGTCCAGGATTGGGGCTACGATCACATATACCTGAGAAATATGGAAACCACTACACGTGTGAACCTGAGAGACCATAGCTACAAAAATGTGAACCGAACACCGGTAGAGGAGTTTGATTCAGCTACTTTGGCGGGATCAGAATTTCCAGCTTGGTTAGGTAAGCCCAAGGAGTTATGGATGTGTGGAGCCTCGAAATATGGAAGTCTGAGGCGAGAAGAATATGTTTTAGAAAGGGCTATCGAAGACGAAACTTATATAGGAGAACCCTTTCCAGAGGACACGCTTGAACCATTAGAATGGACACACATTCTAGCAACCCTAGATGTTTGTGCAATTCCGGATGGTCCCACAATGAAATTTTGCGACAAGGACGGGTACGACGTGGTTCCGTACTTCATATTGAGAACTGTACTCGAAAAAGAAACTGAAAAGAACGATACACTGGAAAAGGAAGATGAAGAAGAGGTGTTTCACGACATTCCCGATCATCCAGAGTGGGAAAATGAAGCAGACAACGAGTCAACGGACAATTCAAGTGGAAACGAAGAAACTATAACGGATGTCCGATTTTATGATTTTCCGAACCAAACTAAACAACGTCAGAAACGCTATAGAGCAAAGAGAAAAACAAAGGGGGTTAGAACCAATCCGATGCCTAGAATAAGAGGAAAAAATCAGTTCCTAATGCTAGTAAAGGTGGAAGATTGTGTTAAGGACAAGATTTCTGGAAGAATGATGAGGCAATGAGCAAAAGAGCTTACGAAAAGACAAAAGAAGCTCAAGAAATCAAGTTCACAAGAATGAAACGAAAACTGAAACAGAAAAATCAAAAAAGAACAAGTGCAACAGAGAACACACGAATTCCAAGTTAGAACATAGAAACAAGTACAGAGAGCTCAAGAAAACTCTGAAAGAAGTTTGGACGACAGAAATTGAGAGTGGAGAGGACGAAAACGCCAAAATCAAGGAAAACATGGATGTTCCCTCCCACTACAGGAAATTCACAATAGAGGATAGGAAGGTGGTATTAACCCAACCTATTCTAGAGAGAAAGGAGAACGAATCTTATGACGGACCGGAGGATGCAAAAAAAGTTGATTTAGCAGCTCCAGGTGAGACACCTAGACCGGTGTACATAGCCACAGATTTGTCTCCAGGCGAGGAAGAGAGACTTTTGAGTCTTCTCAGAGAGTACAGGGATGTGTTTGCATGGTCTTATAACGACTTAAAGGGAGTTGACCCATCAATATGCCAACACACAATCCCACTAAAACAAGACGCAAAGCCTAGTAGACAGAGACCATACACATATAATGATACGTTTGCTAAGCGAATCAAAGAAGAGATAGATAAGCTAATGGAAGCTGAATTCATATACGAGATTGAACACACCGATTGGGTATCTCCGATTGTGGTGGTACCCAAGAAGAACGGAAAACTTCGAGTGTGTGTCAACTTAAAGAAAGTGAATGCTGCAACAATCAGGGACAATTATCCCCTGCCGATAACTGATCATGTTTTAGAGCGTGTATCAGGGAAAACAACATACTCCTTTCTTGATGGTTTTTCAGGATATAACCAGCTAGCCATAGCACCGGAAGATCAACATAAAACAGCTTTTGCAACGGAGTGGGGAATTTATGCTTATCGGGTTATGCCTTTTGGTCTAACCAATGCTCCCGCAACCTTCCAGAGGCTGATGACGCATGCTTTCAAAGAATACTTAAGGTTGTTTCTAGAAATATACATGGATGACTTATGTGTACATTCTCTTCTGAGAGATGAGCATCTAGAACACCTAAGAAAAGTATTTGAGAAATGTAGGACATATCGCATTTGTCTCAATCCTGAGAAATGTGTGTTTATGGTCCGACAGGGCAGAATTCTGGGACATATTGTCTCACAAAACGGAATATCCACGGATTTAGAGAATATAAAAGTTATAGTGGATATGCCTAGACCAACCAATGCGAAACAAGTACAGAGCTTTATGGGACATTGCGGATATTATAGACGATTCATTTACATGTACGCTATAATAGGCCAACCACTTTACAGGCTAATAGTGAACTTTGAATGGACAGAGGAGTGTGAGGAATCATTCAAGAAATTGAAAGAGGCACTCATTACTGCTCCAGTTTTGAAATCACCAGATTGGGAGAAGATATTCCATGTGCATATAGATGCTTCGGCATATGCAATAGGATGCATTCTGGCTCAACCAGAAGAAGGAAACATGGATTTTCCTATCTGTTACGCCAGTCGACAGCTCAACAATGCAGAGAAGAATTACACCACAACAGAGCGAGAAGGATTAGGAATGATATATGCTGTGAAGAAATTTCGGCATTATGTTCTAGCCAACAAGTTTGTGTTTTTTACGGATCACCAAGCCTTGCTCTACCTAGTGAATAAACCATGCAATACCGGTAGAATAGTGAGATGGTTCATTATCTTACTGGAATTCAACTTCACGGTAGTAGTAAAGAAAGGAAAAACACATCTTAGAGCTGATAATCTTTCGCGATTGACGAATGGAGAAGACCCTATAGGAGTAGACGACAACATGCCAGACGCGTACTTGTTCAACATAGAAATGATACCGAAGTGGTCTCAAAATGTCGTTAGCCTATTAACCTATGGAGGAGAGTTTGATAGAAGAGAATACAACGAGAAACATATTGCTATTCAGTAATCCAAGAATCTTCAATTGGTTGCAGGAAGGTTGTATCAATTGGGAAATGATCATGTTTTATGACTATGCATCAATCCTGAGGAATATAATATATATCTGCGCGAAGCACATGTTCAGGAATGTGCATTTCATTGTTCAAGAAGGAACACATATAGGAATTTGTTACAATTGGGAGTCTATTGGCCAAGAATGAAAGAAAGAGTACATGAATATGTCACTGTATGTATTGTATGTTCATCAAAACCGCCAGCAGAGTATTCGACATTATATCAGATAATGATTGCTCCGGAATGGAGTCAGTATATTGTTGAATATCTCACAAATAGAACTTTCCCAGAAGGAACGTCAAAAGCTCGTCAGAAATCTGTAGAGACAGAAGCTAGAGATTACGCTTTAATAGGAGATCAACTCTATAAGAGAGGTGAAGACAACCAGCTTAGGATTTGCACATCAGAGTCTGAGTATGTGATAATCCTGGAGCAAGCTCATGGAGGAGTAGGTGGAGGCCATTTCTCAGGTGATAAGACAGCACAACTTGTCTTAGCCGCAGGAATATGGTGGCCAACATTACATATGGACGTTGAGGAATACGTTAAACGGTGTGATGACTGTCAGCGGACCAAAGTACCACTTAAAAGAGATGATATGCCGCTTAGACCAATGATGGGGGCAAGAGCTTTTGCAAAATGGGGGATTGATTATGTCGGACCCATTTCACCTCCTGCATATAAGACTCATGCACAACACATCGTTGTGGCTACAGACTATCTAACAAAGTGGGTCGAAGCAAAGGCAACTCAAAAAGCAGATGCCAGGACCACGGCACAATTTCTATATGAATACGTCTTTGTACGATATGGATTGCCAATAGAAATTGTGAGTGATCGAGGCACACATTTTATAAATGAAGTGATAGAGATCCTTCTATATGAATTCATGGTAATCCATAGGAAATCAGCCCCGTATCATCCACAAGCAAACGGACAAGCTGAAGCAACAAACAAAACCATATGCACGGTCCTTACGAAGATTGTATTTGAGTCGAGAGCTGATTGGGATCAAAAGTTGCATTCAACATTATGGGCATATAGGGTAGCATATAAAACATCAATAGGAACGACCCCATATAACATGATTTTTGGGCTAAATGCTATCTTACCAATAGAATTCTTAATTTCAACCTTAAGGGTGGCTAAGGATCTAGAGTGGACAGGGCACGAGCTTTCTGATAGAATAGATGACCTGGAAAAGCTAGACGAGCTTCGCCTAAAAGCAGTAGCTCCTATCTATGCTCAAAAAAGGCGACAAAAGGAATTTTTTGATAAGCATGTGCGGACTAAAGAGTTTAAGGTTGGGGACTATGTCCTAGTTTACACTCTGAAACAGCATGCTAAGAAGCTTAACAAGTGAGGGATGGGACCTCTGGTGATTAAAGATCTATCACCAAGTGGAGCCGTCAAGCTTGCTACATTAGACGGAGAAGAAATGCCCAATTGGATTAGTGGATGCAGAGTGAAAAAGTATCTTTTGCCGCTAACCCAAGACATGCTTCTCAAAATACATCAAGAAAAGCTGCGTGTCCAGAAAAAGAAAAAGATTGTGGAGGAAGCGCAAGCCGAGGCGAAGGAAAGAATGGAGAAAAGAAGACTACTGCGTCAGAAACAGCGCAATGAAGGAGCAATACGAATAAACGCAGTCAGTATGACAGAAATGGATAATGACAAAGAAGAACCCATCATTGAATGCAAAGCAGGAACCAACCAAATCAAAGCCATAGCACTATTGGATTCAGGAGCTCAAACTAACCTACTTTCACTCAGTTTGTATAGACAATTGACAAATGACACTAAATTACAAACTGCCAAGAAAGAGTTAAAGAGTTACTCTGAGAATTCAATCAAAACTGTCGGATGCACAGTTTTACATATACAGATTAACCAGTATGTGTATCCTCATATGTTTTACGTGGTTGAAGACCAAGCTACACAACATCCATTATTGCTAGGACAACCATGGCAGAAGCAATACTATGCAATGATTGATTGGAGTTCTAAATCAGTGCTTATCAAATACGAAGGTGAAATTCAATCAGTTAAGTTCACCAAAGGAGCAGAGCCAACTCCAAAGGAAGAATCCAAGAACAAAGGTAAACAACAACCAGAGAAAAAGAAGAAGCAATGACAACCAAAAGTTTCTATACAACTGGATTGCTCTTCGACGAGGAACTCTCAACATTGGATAAGGAAGACAAGCAATAATATAACAGCTCCAAGATCTACAAGAGCAACAAAGAAGAGAGACAGAGACACCACACGAAGAATCAGGTGGAGCAACCATAGAGCTACCAGAAACTGGAGAGGCAACCACAATTGAAGATCCAGCCCCAGCTCAAGAGGTGGCCTCGACTTCAAGAATCTCTGAAGAAGAAGAACAAAGGCTCCATGACCAAATAGAAAAGTCAGCAGAGGAGAGTGCCAATGCGGAAATGGAATGAGAGAGGAGACTCCTAATCTCCATTAGACTTCAGGGACTAGACACAAAAGTGCTCCATGAACAGTGGATGCAACCCAGCCTGCCTTTCCCTTTGATGAAATTTGAAGTGCTAAAGACGAAAAAGAGACTAGAACGGGAGGAGTATGTCGCTCTTTACGAAG
Organism: Adiantum capillus-veneris; assembly: GCF_014529385.1. Lineage (NCBI taxonomy): Eukaryota > Viridiplantae > Streptophyta > Polypodiopsida > Polypodiales > Pteridaceae > Adiantum > Adiantum capillus-veneris. The sequence goes on from NC_140945.1 coordinate 46,858,455, forward strand.
GCGACATCACAAAGGAGGAACAATCAAAGAAGATAGTAGATTCACAACCTAGATGGAGGAAAGGTTGGCTGAACAAATACCCAGCCTACCTCATCTACTTGGTGGAGGCACCAAAGGAGATTCGGGAGGATGCAACCTTCTGCCCGGTGCCAAGAGTCAGAAACTAGAAAGAGCATGGCAGAATTGCAGAAAAGAATCCAAATTGGCTTAATTATCCCAGGATGCCAGGACCAAAGGCAGGAGAGAGAATAGGTAAAGCCTACATGGTGAAAACCCTAACGGGCACCATCAAGCTCTTTACTGGCTCTCTTGACCTTTCATGTCAGATGCTCAAGAAAATCTGCAGGACTCTCTTAGCTTGCATTGAAGTGTTCGCGCCAGATAAAGCCACGACCTCGAGTCTACTATCGACGGCCGACACGGTGTCTGATATGATGTACGATCTTTCATTGCAGCCTTCTCCAAAAGTGTTACACCTTCTATACCAAAGGATTATGTTTTTGCCTAGCTTCCACATGCAAACATTCGAAGAAGCTTTCTACACCGGCTTTTTCACCCACGAAAGCAAAATATTCGGCCCAACCTTGACCATCGGCAACCTACGATACGAATCACATTTGCAGATGCTCAAGACGACAGGACTTTATTGACCAAGCATAAAAGTCATGTTAGGGACGACATGAACACGGAGGGGGGAGTGTTGAGCCAGCAGAGGATCACACCCACATTTTTGCTCACACTCATCATTTTGTAACCATTGATTGTAATAAATGTCTTTCCGACATTAATTTTGATTTGAGCCATTCATTAAGTAACGGGACTCAATTGAGTTTCCAGCTTGTAATCCCAAAGTAATTTCACTTGCTGATGTAATTAGTTAGAGATGTTCTCACCTCCAAGGCTAAGGTATATAAGCCAAAGTTTTTGTAACCTAGGGAGACAGATCATTAATCAAAGTGAGTTTTTGAGCGCCGTGACTGTGTCTGAGAGAGAGTGAGTGAGAGAGAGAGTCTTATCTACTTTCTACGCGAGCTACGGAGCCGCCATTAGAGAAGCGACACCGCCATTGTGTTAGCAACGGCGAGAGCTACGCACAGATACCAAGAGTGCGTGCTATCGGCTTCTATGTGTGGTAAGTTCCTACGAGCTTCGGTGTGAGTTTTCTTCCAACTCGTGTGTCGGAATTGAGCGTGCAGCATATCTATAGAACCACAACGAGTAGAGCTACACATTAGTACCATCGGGGTCAAGTTTCGGTCACCTATATTTTTTGGCCTGTCTTCATACGCGTTTACCGCACGGAGTGGTTATAGGTTGATTTTGCAGTTCAAGTCTTTAGGGTGTTGTTCTTACCTAGTGTATAAACTTCCCCTTGAGTTTGAGATCGATTCAATGATTCTAGATCCTGTTTCGTATAGCATTCGTTCGTAGTACGGATTTTAGTCACTTGCGTATTTTAGAACTTAGATTTGATCTCCTTAGTAGTGATTGTCATTAGAAGGTCGAGTAGGTGATTTGACATCCACCTAGTTGTTTCCATGCGCCTGCGGGTCAAGCTCCGTCCTCGTCTGGCAAATTCTGTTGTTAAATAATAGTGAGTTCTTATTAGGTTTTTACAAAAGAATATGTGTACATATCTGGCGGCCTGCCCACTTACCTGGGCGACCACATTGGGCTTTATACCCCAACAACCTCCCACTTAAAGTCCAATGTGGTACCTCAAGTGTGAGAGAAGCTACTATACAAGCTAATATACAAGAAATGTAGAGAAGTGATGTACTACCCTACACCTAACTGCTTGCGAAAATGCGCAAAGCTCTCTGAGGGAAGTCCTTTTGTAAGTAGATCAATAGGATTTTCTATGGTGTGAACTTTGACAAGCTGAAGTTGCTTATCCTCGAGCATTTCTCTGATGAAATGATACTTCACATCCACATGCTTTGTCTTTGAGTGATAAACTGGATTGCGAGCCAATTGTATAGCACTTTGACTATCACAATATAACACAGGCATCTCTTCTTTGATTCCCAAAACTGCTACTAGTCGATTAAGCCAAATTGATTCTTTGCATGCCTCTGATGCTGGAACATATTCAGCCTCTGTAGTAGACTGAGTAACACAATCTTGTAATCTAGAACGCCATGATACTGCTCCACCAGCCAATGTAAAGACATACCCTGACGTAGACCTTCGGTTGTCTAAGTCACCTGCATAATCTGAGTCAGTAAAACCCTTTACACTTAGCTACTGACTCCCATAGCATATACGCATACTCTTTGTAGCTTTCAGGTATCTCAATATTCCTTTCACTGTCTCCCAATGTTTCTTGCCTGGGTTTGACATGTATCGACTTACTACTCCCACTGCAAATGCAATGTCTAGGCGAGTAGCAATCATTGCATACATTGAACTACCCACTGCAGACATTGAACTACCTGAAAGCATCTCAATGTAGTCATCTTGACCACCGGAGAGAAGACTTCATCAAAGTCAATACCTTGTTCTTGCTTAAAGCCCTTGGCAACAAGCCTTGCTTTTTACTTTGGCTGACTATCATGAGCGGTGATCTTATACCTGTAAACCTATTTACAAGGTAGAGCCTTTTTGCCCTGTGGTAATTTAACTAGCTTCCATGTCTGGTTTTTATGCAGAGCTGTCATCTCTGACTGCATGGCCAATTGCCAATTCCCGGAGTCCTTCATTTGCATTGCTTCCTTGTAACATGAAGGCTCATTGCAATCAGTCAACATGACATAGTTCATAGATGGAACAAACCTATCAGGAGGTCGCGTGATACGTCCAGATCTACGCACAATAGGTGGCTCAGGCTCAGCCACAACCTGTGGTTGCAATATATCCTGTGCTTGCTCCTCTTGAGCCCTGACATTTTGTCTTGCACGTGCAGGTCCATCTTCTTGGAAGACAACTCTTATAATCTCCTCAACCCTCTCTGGTTTAGAATGATATTTGGATTCATTAAAGTGAACATCATTGCTGCGGACAACCTTTCTGCATTTGGGATCCCAAAGTCTGTACCCCATCTCACTAGAATTACCATAGCCTAGAAAGATGCACTTTCTACTCTTTGGCTCAAGTTTGTTCCTAAATTCCTTTGGAACGTGAGTATATGCCTCACAGCCAAAGACTCTGAGATGCTTGTATGAGGGCATTTTGCCTGACCATACCATCTCTAGCACTGAATCCTTCTGCAAAACCTTGCTAGGAGATCTATTTACAAGATGAACAGTTGTTGATACAGCTTCAGCCCAAAACCCATTTGGCAGTTGTGCATTAGAAAACATACTTCTGACCTTCTCTTGTATGGTCCTATTCATCCTCTCAGCAACACCATTTTGAGGAGGATTGTAAGGAGCAGTAAGTTCACGTTTTATACCTTTTGACTCACAAAAGTCCTGAAAAGCGTTTGAAACATACTCTCCACCATTGTCAGTGCATAAGCATTTAAGCTTCTTGCCACTCTGATTCTCCACAAGTGTCACAAACGTTTTGAAAACACTAAACGCTTCATCCTTGTGCTTGAGAAAGTAAACCCATACTTTCCTCGAGTAATCATCTATAAATGTCATAAAGTAAGAAGCTCCCCCTAGAGATAGGTTAGGCATAGGTCCACACAAATCACTATGAACAAGTGCCAACTGTGTATCTCTTCTACTGCTTCTATGCTTATGTGGCTGCTGTGTTTGCTTACCATACAGACAATGTTCACAGAATCCAAAATCATTAAATGAAAAGCCAGGCAAATAACTAGAATGAGACAAGATTTCCATTCCCTTCTTGGACATATGTCCTAACCGGCTATGCCACAAAGAAACGTTCGGCTGCTCGGTTACATTGATTACATTTTTTGAGACATTTGATACATAAATCATGTAAAGTCCTCCAGAATTTACTCCATGTGCTACTGTCATAGAACCCTTGGATATCTTCCACATGTTCTGTCCAAAAGTGGTGACGTAGCCAACATCATCAAGTAAACATGTGCTGATCAAGCTCTTTGTAATTGCGGGAACATGTCTCACATTCTTCAGCGTGAAAGAAGAGCCATTATGAAACTTCAATTGAACATCTCCAACACCTAAGATCTCATATGTCTACCCATTTCCTAGCCGAACATGATCTTTAGTGGTCACATAAGAGGTAAACCACTCCTTGTTTGGAGACACATGAAGTGATGCCCCTGAGTCTATAATCCAGTCACTCAGTGCATTTCCATCAGATGTTGTAAGAAGAGCTGAGTCCATCGTATTCTTCAAGAAGTAGATGTCTCCTGACACTAGACTGCCATCCTCTGCAACAGTGTTTGTCACATTTATTTCTTGAATCTTTACTGAGGACTTGTTCTTCTCACCATGGTCTTTAGCTTTCTCTTTGCCTTTTTCCATTCTCTGCAGTCTCTTTTCATGTGACCCTTCTTGCCACAATGGTAGCATTCTATGTCACTCTTGCCTTTAGCACTGCGGGACTTGCTACGAGACTGATTCCTCTTTCAACCTTTGTACTTTTCTTTGGTCCTTCCCCTGACAACTAAGGCTGTTCCTTTGCCTTTGTCCATTGTCTTTCTATTGGTTTCTTCAGTAAGAAGACTTCCTTCTACACCTGCTATGTTCAAACCATCTGGAGGTGCATAATTACTCAAAGCTGTGCGAAAAGTGTCCCAACTTTCCGGAAATGTGATCAACAGGAACATAGCTCTAACAGGTTCATCAAACTTGACACCTTGAGCTGACAATTGACTGTAGATTGTGTTGAATTCATTCAGATGATTGGACATAGGTGTCACTTCTTTCATCTTCAAGTCAACAAGCTTCTTAAGCCAGTATTCCTGTGAAGCTGCACTCTGCTTCTCATAAATATCACTCAGCTTTAACCATGCTTGATAAGCCGACATCTCGTCTGCTACATTGAAGTAAACGCTTTCTGCCAAAGTCAGCATAATGGTAGAAAGTGCCAATTCTTCCATTTCGCTATATTCATCTTCATCCATATCTTCTGGTTTTATCCCCTTGAGCTTTATAGGTTTTATCTGCTTCTTTTGTACCAACACGTGCCAAATCTGCTTCTTCCACAATGGGAAATTGGTTCCATCCAGCTTCTTGATATTGTAAAGAGCAGTGTCCTGTGATCAAGCCATAGCTACGCTTCACAATAGTTTACTTTCCTGGGAAAAATTCGGCAGAGTTTCCCCTGTAAACTGACCTTTGAACCAATATCAACCTGTCAAATGAACCAAGAAAGCTTTAGATTCTGCATAAATTTCGACAGAGTCTCCTTTGTAAAATGGCTATGGTGTACTCAAAAAACAGACCAAAAAACAGCTCAAAAAACCACTGTCTCTCTAACACTGTAAGCTGTGGGTAAACCTGTCCTACACGTGTACTGTCTCTCACTGTCCTGTCACTGTCCTGTAAGCATAGACTGCGACAATGCCTGAACAGCAGTAAAGCAAAGATGCAATCCCAATTGTCTAACTCACAGTCAATACATCCTAGCTACCTATCTAAGGATGCTCGAGGGGTCGCTCCAAGACCTGTATCACCGAAAGGATCTCAACATTCGAGAATCCCCCAGCTCAATAAAACCTCACTCGACCCTCAACAAAGGCTGCAGTAAATCTGATAGTACATAGACTTCCCACAAAGTAATACATCCACAAATTTCCCACTCTATGCTGTAACCACTGCGGCGGTTGTTTGCTGCGTGACTCACAGCCAGCAAACCCTCAACAGACATACATCATCTCTGACAATACATCCCATGTGGAAGTACCTGCAATGTCAGGATGAAATCTGGAATATCAAGTAGCAAACACAAGCTACCTGATGAACTAGTGAATGTCGCCTACAGTCTGTGTGTAGATGCGCCCGTGTCGTATGTGACACGCCTCCAAGAACTGTGAGCCGTCCTTCGATGTGTAGACAGCCACAAATCAACACTCTGGGAGTGCTGATATCCTCAGCACCTGCAGTCGTAGGCCGAAACCCCAAATTTGCAGAGTCGGATCTGCACCCGCTGAGACCACGTAGTCGAAAATGGCTTGCGTAGAACTTTGTCGAAGTCGAACGGTGGCCGAGATGACCTCAGAATGAAATTTTGAGAACACCAGGCCCTTCGAGTTCTCCCACAAGATTTGGGGCCGTGTCTTCGCCTGTCAAATCTCACTCCAATCTGAGCAAGTGACTCTGGCTACCTGCAAATGCTGCCCCGAGCCTCGATCTGAGCTTTGATACCAGTTGAAGGAGTACGAGCGGAAGTGCGACGCGAGAGAGAGTGCGAGAAGAAGAGCACGACGATATGGTGAACTCACTCTACTGTAATGTGTAGAGCATAGTGAGTTCTTATTAGTTTTTTACAAAATAATATGTGTACATACCTGGCGGCCCGCCCACTTACCTGGGCGACCACATTAGGCTTTATACCCCAACATATGATGCCGGTGATAATGATGATACAAGCTCGATTAGTTGGGAGACAAGCGAGGAGGATAGATCGCATGAGTCCACATCCTATGACAAGGAGACGGGGTCTAACGAACCTGAGTTGGTAAAGGTAAATCTGCCCTATTATGTGTCTAATGATATGGTAGTAGCCCATGTGCAAGAAGAGCAGGGAACAAAGCAAACCGAGATGCTTGATGAAGACCAAGTGGTGTGGTCCAAGCCTACAGGTGATGATATGCAGGTGAAGGTGGTGTGTGGGGCCATGCTAATGGTTGTGCCGATGAAGGTAGCGGTGGAATGTGCCATGGCGTTGCAGTAGGTGCAAACTTTTGCCAGGAGAGATAAAGCAGTCGTGCCTATGGAGGAAGTCGAGGTGGATGCAAAAGAGAACAAGGTTCTCTCTTCTTGGGCAGAGCATGATGCAATGGTAGAAGAGGTGCTTGAAAAGGTCCTTCAAAGGACATCGGAAATGTATGTCTACTGTGAGTTTTTAGGCCAAGAAGGCTCTAGAAAGTTCTAGAGAGTGGTTGAAGCTGAAGATCGACCTTGAAGGGCTGGTTGATGAGGAATGGCTCGATGATGCTAGAATTAGAATTGAGGGTGTGACCAAAGACGAGGTTGTGATTCTAAAGACGATGGAGATTCCAATGGAGTTGACATGTCCAATGGTAGAGAAAGGAGAATCCCAGACAATGGCTTTGCTTCCATTGAAGGTATGTAAGCTATGGTTGATAAATATGATGGTAGATGCAGCTATGCGGTGGCTGGTTCAACAAATGTAGGGGTCTATGATCGAGGCCTCCACTTTATTTGGTTGGGAGGCAGGGTCAAACATGTGTTGGAGCTCGTTTCCAGGTACATATTTTTTTGATGGTATGCTTGATGCTGCTTGATGTGGAGTAGACAGTTTGCAAAGAGATACTTGGAGTGCTGAAGGTAGGCTAGGGGCAGCCTACACACATGATGTTCTATGTGCCGGGGTACGCCACTATGGTGAGCAGTTATAGGTGGGTGGAGGATATCCAAGGCAAGTGTTTGATCCAAGTGGAAGGTATATGATGCAAGGGGTGGGGCAAACCAATTGAAGGTTTGGCAGTAGGATGCAATAAAATTGTGTACATATGGCTTTGGTTTTCTCATAGTGTTTGCCACGTTTTGTAGTTAGAAGTGGTATAAAACTCTTATGTGGTTGAACAGCAACTAGGGGGTGGGCAATGATGGTACATCCAAAGTGTGTCGACCATAGAAGATGGCATAGGCAGATATGTGCAGGCTAGTAGAAGCATGGTAAAAGGCTAGAGAAACTAGGAAGATCATGGGCTGACAGGTAGCATCGAAGAAGTATGCCCGATGTGGTTTATAGGCTAAGGAATGCTCAAAAAGGGGCTAAATTTGGGTAGTAGGTGAAGGAGATGCAAGATGCAGCTTTTGGGTCCAAGAATGTAGAGCTTGAAGTTCTAAAGGAGCACGTCTAGACAACTCATCAAACCGAGCTACGGAGCCCAAGATATCGGAGTTTGAAGGTTTAGTGTGTTGCAGATTCTTGCCGAAGAGGCAGCTCGGGACAGGTGGCTCAAGTGGATGACAGGGTATAGCCATGTAGTGCTCAATTTAGGGAGCCTACCTGTCTTTTGAGATTGCATATTGGAGCCAGGGATTGTTGTTTATGGCTAGTTAAAGTTTTGTCGGGGCCTAGGTTGGTGCCCACCTGACCACATGGGGAATCATTCCATCTGGCATCTTTTGAGCCTCGACAAGGTTCTAGAGCAGGGTATGCATCATAGGGAGCTAGCACGAATTGATTGCACGTCAAACGAAGCCCCGATCGAAAAGATATAGAAGCCGAAAGATTGGGTGAATTTACCCGAAATTGATTGTAGATGAAATTTGGCATTTTTGCGGCCTTCATTCGGGGGCTCAGGGAATTGTGAAGTGCCTCAAGGTCAGTGGAAGTCAAAGCGGCTCAATGAGTTTTCGATCGGGATTTCATGCTTGGAAATCCGACACTGGAAGAGGCCATGAAGCTAGTGGCTGCCACATGGCAAGCAAAATCCCACATGCGCAGTGTAATGTCCGGATGCAGGGGTATATAACCTAGACTGTGAGCCCCATTATGGTATGTTGAAGCAAGTGTGAGCTTGGAGCTCAACAATGGCGGGCCTCGAGGGGCACTATGCCTGGCGCAATGTGGCCCTGCAGGGGCGCATGGTGGCGTTTTTGGATGGGTGTGGCGCGCAGTTGTGGTCGTAGCAATGTGGTCGGTGGTGGCGCTGTTGTGACCGTCGGTGAGGATGAAATGGCATGCGCATCCGCAAGGGAAGGGTCCCGTAGGCCCAATGCCACCAAATATTTTTGAAGGGGAAAGGACCCCCCCAATAGTGATGTCGCTATTGCTTAAGGGGGGTGTCCTGTGAACAGTGAACCCGAGGGAGTGGCAACTCGAGGCCAGTCAAGGGGAGGGTCTTGCAGCCAGTTGCAAAGGAAGCTCAAGAGGCCTATCCCGCCAATGGGAAACAAGAAGGAGAAAGAAGGTGAGTTCAAATGCCCAAAAGGGCAAGTGAAAGGAGCAAGCAGGAGAGGGCCATGTCAAGCGGCCGAATTGAGCAGACAAAGAGCCAAGAGGTGTGTACCATGCAGATACCAAAATAAATCAAAAGTGCCAAGTGGTGGCAACGGAAAAAAATTTCTATAAGAAGCTTTAGTGGATTGTACCTAGCTCCTTGTTTTTTCTTTTTTAGCCTTAGCCAAGCCTTATAAAAGGACATAGAAGTGATCTTTTCAGGGCTTTTTTGCCAGAGAGAGTTATTGGAGGTTTACAAGCCTGTGTATTGTAAGCTTGCCATTGGATCTTCCCTATGCAATACTACTAAACATCTGCCCCTATTTCTCGTGTTTCTTCTCCCCATACCCCTCCGTTTCTCTCGCTCTTGTGTATTTACCAGTGCTTGCAGAGTGGTATGCCTGCAGCTTGAAGGGTGTTACCAAGAGGGCAAAATCGAGGTGTTTTGTGGGTGGGGAAGGGTGAGTTGAGCAGTGTGGGTGCATTTGTGCTGCAAGGTGTTTTTGCAAGTTATGAGATAGTTGTTATGTGCGCTAAGGTGGATCTGTTAGTGCAAATTAGCCAATTTGAAGGTGTTATTTTGAGAGGTTAGGGGTGTTGTGGATAGCCTGAGTTGTAGGTAGTCTTTGTGTTGTGTGTCGGGTGTGTTCCCTATCCCCCCTCTCCATCTTCTGGTGCCCCACGGAGGAGCTACCTGATGCTCTGATTTGTGGTTGGAAGCTGTTTTTTTTATCCGACAAAGCAGTTGGTTGTTGAACTATCCTCACGCATCATCTTTGAGCCAGTTAGAGTGAGTAGAGATGGCGGTCTCTAAAATTCCTGTGTGGCCGGGTAAGCTAGAGAGTGAGCGAATTGCATCTACGGCAATTTAGCCATGTAGGAACTCTTTTATGCATATGTGTATAGATAAAGTAGCCATAGAAACTCAGCACTGTATGTGCATGTGTTAGTGATGATGAAGGCATCCATGGGAGGTTAATACGGAGAGTGAGAGAAATTCTAAAATCAGCATAGTATTGGCATCTAGTGTTAATATGTCAAATGATCAAGAAAGGAGTGAACATGCAATGAGTTAAGTGTAGGTTCACAACATGTGTATTTGTACAAGTATATCATGCTTTACACGTAATTTAAGAGGTGCCATGAGCACGGTTTGGGATAGACGGAATGCGATCCCTATTGCCAGACAATGTGGCAAGAGGAGTAGATAAGGAGAGAGAACTTTGGCATATGTGTCATAAGATCCACTGGCGGAAAGTCTGAACATGGAACAAGAACAAAAATGGGTATGGGCTGCCAATCCTTGTCAAAAATACACATAATGAAAATACAAGATAGGGATTCTGAACAAGAATTTGGAATGAGACAGAAAGCTCTCATTTACTAAGGGTAAAAACAAACTGTCATGTTTAAATGTGTGTGTGTGGGTGTGCATGCATGTGTTGCTTTGCACGTGAATAACATGTATGTGGGTGGCAATAAAGGTGCTCTCTCTCTCTCTCTCTCTCTCTCTCTCTCTCTCTCTCTCTCTCTCCTTCTCAAGAAAAATAGTTGAGTAATGGAGCAGCAACAACAAAGCGTATCATGTTTGAGTCAACTTTGGAAGGGGTAGTTAGAATTGATGGGGTTTCCACCATAGCAAGCCAAAGAAACCTTCTAGCATGTTCATATGACGAGGCAAAATGTGAAGCTGACATGCATATGCCAGAGAGTGCATGGGTGTTCATATAGGTTGATGCTATTGAGGACAAGGGCTATCAACATAGAATGGAAGACGCATGGGTGCTTCTTCAAAATGCTAGTTTGGATCGTCTTTGGCAAGTTGAGGTGTCACTTTGCACCTTTCTCTCTCTCATTGTTAGAGATGCGTACTCAACTCTCTCTGCCTTGTTTCTCTCTTGCTATTGAAGTTGTGCAAGCACTTCTCTCTGGCCTATCAGAGGTGTTGGCTTGATGGGCGAGGAGCACCAAAACCATCATGGGAGAGAGCATCGCAAGGATGCATTCGCACAGAGGATGACCTCGGGTTGTAGCAGCCTCAGACACAAGGGGGGGCATCGTGCAAGCTACTAGCTGGCCTTTCCTTTTGGAAAGGGGAGGGGGGACAAGAATATTCACCAAAAACTTAATCAAAGTATAAATCGAGCGAGCATGCAATTATGCATCTCAACATTGGACATTTGGTTAGCATCTTTTAACGATTGACCCCTCTTACCCTCCTCACTGAGTGGCATGCACCACCGTGTGGGGTGAGTGATGGGATCGATAATGGAAAACTCATGCATGAATCTCAAAGTGAGTGGGTCAATGAAAATTATATGCACGAGTGTACCAAACGAGGTTTAATCCCACTATCTCAGACTTCTCAACATGGTGCACTAACCATGTGCACATATCACATGTGAAAAAAGATACGCGAGTAGGGCTGAACCCATTTCTTTTGAGTAAGAATCTACAAAGATACTTCGACTTCTAGTTGTTTTGTCTATATGTGAACAAATGTTTGATTCTTGAAAATTGGCCAAGCTTATAGATCGATACATTTGATGACCTCGAGTCTATCTACCTTTCTAGGTGAGTTTGCATGCATTGATCCCCTCACTTGCATGCATTGATCCCCTTTCTAGGTGAGTTTGCATGCATTGATCCCCTCACGTGAGCTGTGGGACAACACATGTGAGATAGTGTGCTAAGGCGAGCCCTCCTACCCTAACAAATCAAGTACTTTCATGGGACATAGACTTCTAAATGTTTAGCAATTGAACTTCGAGTTCCACTCCTTCTTTTTGGCTTTCTAGAACAAGCCAAGAAGAACGGAACAGTTTGATGTGATGATTCATGTTTTATATATATATATATATATATACACACACACACATATATATACTCTTTAGTTTAGTCTTTTTGTAGATTGTACCATTTCTTTAAATTGTTTTAGAATGACAACGTGGCCCTTCAACATGTCTCGATTCACGTGTTACAAATTGTTGCGTTGGGGGTGGCCTTTTCCCAATTAACAAAAAGATGTGCTTGTTGAATTGAAAACAAGATAACATCACGTAAAGAAGCCATATATAAAAGACAATATTTGATGGCATATTACCTAGAGATATCCCAGCACAAGCCTTGCGCACCTTCTAGGAATGATAGCCATGGTTGTGTCTTCTCTTCATCCAAAGACAACTCAACTTTAAAAATCTTATTAGATTGAGGTCTAAGAAGCATAAACCTTTGAAATTCTTGATCATACAACCATTCTAAGGTTGCAAGTTTGATCAAGTGTATTATGTATGTGGGACACATCTATGATCTTTTATTGGTTTAAGAAGGGAAAGATGCTAAGATTCCTTCCTTGCAATTTATTGCACCCAACAAAGTTGTAGCAAAATGACCTAGTTTGCACTTACACTAAGAAAATTTTCTTAGAATTGGCTATTGATTGATTGCAAGCAAGTAGCGGGAGGCTTGCTCGCAATTGATCGGTAGCCAATTGTAAAAAAAAATTCCTTGTCAAAAAGTTTGTGTGTGGGCAGTGCCTCAAGGACTTGCACTAAAGTCCTTCTACAAGTGAATTTTGTGTGCATGCATGTGTTCTTTTTTGGGGGTTTTTTTGTTTGTGTGTGTGTGTGTGCGTGCGCGCGCGTTGGTGGGTTTGTGGTGGGGGGGGGGGGGGGGGGGGGGGGGGGAGGTTTGTTTTATTAGGCAAAAGATGGTGCCTTTGATGCTTTGTTTTGGGGAGACACCCTCTTGCTATTGAAGGATGTAAGCCTCCAAAAGGTACAACTCAAACTCCTAGGAATCTTATTGTTGTTGGCTTCTTGCATATTTCCCGAGTGATTTTGATTGAGGAAATAAAACCAATTGTCAAAGTTGCTGGTATACTTTTGGACCCATACTAGAGAGAGATTGCTAGAAAGGTAAATAACAAAGGACTCAAGCGTGTGACCCACTTGTGGGACGACATTAGCGTGAATTAGAAAGAGGCGGACTTTGTGACTCCCCAATTTCACCTTAAAAGTATGGAGAGGGTACTGATTAACAGAGCTTCGGAAAGGCTAGACAATCTCTTAATGCTCTTAAGTGTACCCAACTTTGAGTGGAAAGCTTGGCGATGGCCACAGAGTAGCCACTTCTTCAAACCACACACCAGGGGCATATACCTAGCTCTTATACACAAGGCCGACTGGTTTGCCCCCTGAACAAACGGTGGGGTAAGCAACGGCTAGAGGCTCAGTGGTTGGCATCTGCGAAGAACATATGGAACCCTCAACTACCATTGTTAATGAAGATTTTTCTATGGAAGGTGCTATGGGGGGCCTTTCCTACAGGTGACATGATCTTAGATCGAGGTATAGGCTCCGATAGTGTTCCGATTGCAAAAAAAACCAAGGAGGATCTGACCCACTTGTTCTTGGAGTGTCCAGGGGTAAGAGGCCTAGCAGGTAACGTGAGAAAATGGATCCAAAGGACTTAGAAGATTGGGTTTTCCAAGAATGATCTGCTCCTTGGAGGAAAAGGGATGATAAGCCAACCAATTCTACTATGTACTCAAGTAGTTAGATTTTGCTTCTTCCACCATGTTTGGAAGGCCATGAATGGTTGACTGTTTGTCCAAGAGCTCTTTGTAGCCAGCTACGCAAAGATTATCCATGATAGCAGGGAAAATATTATTGTGATTAGAAAAAGCAAGACTTTGGATGAGTGGAATTGGGTAACTCTTACCGCCAGGTCTTTGCATGGTTTTATTTTATTAATACAACCTCTCACATATTGTGAGATTTGAAAAAAAACTGGTCAAATTTTAATGGGTAAAAGTTTGTAACCTCAACGTGTTCATTCTTTCCATTGATCTTCAGCTTTTTAAATAGGAAAAATATACATGGCTTACTGTTACTGCTTTCTAGCTTATGGGTCGGTGTACTTTGTTTACCAAGGATTTGATCTTTGTTGGTATCGTGCATGAAGCCATATGCACAGTTTCATCTCTTTTGGCATACATGAAGCTCTCGCAAATAGAGCAAAGTTTAGCTTAATCCAACATAAATATAGCAATTGCCACTCTCTTTTAGATGTTTAACTCTTTGTCCTGTATAAAGGCCACCTCCTCTTCTTTATGTTTCTTCTTGGTTTAGTGTCTAGCCATCTTGGATTTTCAAAACATCTTTCTTGGCTCATGCTTGCATAATTAGTTTAGCCATTTTTTCCTTTCAATTGCACTAGATGATGATAAACCCTTAATTAGATTTGCCTTTTTGTTCTTGTCTTGATTTTCAAGATAATCCACAATGATAGGATTGACCCAAAACACTTGTTGCAGAATGATTTAGGCATAGTACCCTTCATGTGCACACCTCCAGACCTATAACATGGTCCTCTTTGTTGTTGCCGTATAATTTTTGTTTCATGACACCATTGGCTACTATGAACATTAGAACCCTATGATCTATCAAAAAGTGTTCATCATTATTGGGTGTTGATTGATAGATGCATTGGATGAAGACATCTAAGGATCTACATAAGTTTCTTAACAATGTGAGTGACCACATAATCTAGTACCTCCAAGACTTCCTTCCTCAAAATATTATGGAAAACTAGCATTAGACCTTGTTCTTTTGTATGTTCTCTGTAGATCCCACATATTTCATAGTATCTCGAGATTCCCTTAGTAGGTGAGGTTTTTATCCTTGGTTGAGGCTTTTCGATCATACCTTGGCATACCTTGAAATGGTCTACCTGGGTACCTAGAATGTGGTAGTTGAGCTACTACCCTATATTGCGCTTCTCTCGCGTATTAAAAGCTCATTTGTGTCATGATTTTTTGCCATTTTGGTTTTTGATAGGGCATTTTTTAAGGTGTTGTAGATCCATGTTTGGCTAGATTATCTCCTCCACATTGCTCACAACTACACATCTATTACAAGCAATATGCAGGTGGTGAAGTAAGAACTAGATTTATTTCTTTTCCATCTCATTTTATATAGCCTCTACATTGACTAATTTCCTTTTTACTCTCTTGGGATGTTTTGAATTCCTGCAGGCTATTATTTAATCATTTGCTAAATATTTATCATAATTCGCCTTCACTCTATGGATTCTTGGATGCATTCACCTCAAGTACTTGGGTGTAGGAAGCTTCATGTGTGAGAATCTATCCACAAACTACTTCCTTCAATTGGTTGCATCTAAAAGAAGTTATTATGGATGTTGTTTTGTAGATGTAACTCATAGACATCATTGTATGCTTGATTTCTCATTTTATGAACCATTAATGAGCTCGTTCATTGGGGCATTTACATCCCAAAAGTACCTAGGATTGTTGATTGAAAGCATGTCAGGGCCTTACCTTCTAAAGTTACTACGATTCCTTCAAGCGGCTTGCAAGACTCCTCTACTTGGTTATCAACCTCTAACACTTGTCTAAATGTTGTTGAGTGATTATATGGATTGGCAATATGATTGGAAGGCTTTTCCACCCACTTTATTTCTTGAATGATCTTATCTTTGTAGGATACTATGATACATATATCATCACAATAGGTGTATTATATGGCACTTGATCCTAATTTGGTCTGATATCCATCTAATGTCCTTATATCTAGTGCCATGATAGGTAGTTCTTAATAATCTTGCAGTATGGGTTTTTATAGTGCATGCAAGAGACTCAAGATGTACATGGATCTCATCTTTGTTCTGAGATCCTTTGACATCAATCAATACATAAAATCCCAGCTGCTTACTCTAGGATCATACTCGAGCACATTCTGAAACTCATTGCCATAAATGCCCAAGATTAACATGTTAAGCATCCAAAAATGATATCAATGTTGGGCATGCTTATGCAAGTGCCAACACCATTTTTCTCTCCCATGCTACTAGAAATTGGGGTGCACAAATTGTGCACTACACTATCATTAGATTGGTGCTCTTGGAGAACAACGAGCTCCTCCTTGTGCTTAATGTATCTTCAATCTTTGGTGCAAGAACCATGCCTTGTAGAAGAAGGGGAAAGGTGATTTTTTCCTTACTGTAAGTGTGTGAATGGGTCGTTTCATCAAGGGCTTTTACACTACTTCCTTGTCATTACTTAGTTTTGTAATCCTTTTTTTTTTCTTTCTCTAAAGTTTGTAAATGAGTACCTTCTAGCTCACTTCCTTTCCTTTAGGCTTTCTTTGTTGTAGAATTCCAATGAGAATGCATGAAAAATTATCTAGGGGTCCTTAGATTACAGGGGTCCATATCTATTCACAAACCTTACAAAACACACACACACACAATGATATTTATTGTTTGGTGCATTAACAGACATTCCTTGTATGATTTATAGGTAGAAAGAAACCATTCATGGTATGGTGGATAGATAGAAAGAAAACTAAACCATTGGATTATCTCTCAGCATTTGATAGTGAATGTTAGATGCTCACGAATAAAGTAATTATTTCTAGCACCCTCTCTCTATTCTTGTAAGACTCGATAAATTTATAAATAGATTGATGAGGGACCCATGTGGGGGGCAAGTAGCCTTTGCCCTTGTTGGGTGTTCAGCTTCTTCGTTCTCCCCTCTCCTCTCTGCTTTATCTTGTGCGCATGTATAGCACTTCAGCCTAAGAGGTGTACATGCCGCTTTAGCTCATCCTCTTTTCACTCATACGCTTTGCAGATGGACAATAGTATTGATAATCATTGTATAGATTTTCAGAAGATGGTAGTGTGATGGTTTGGTCCTCATGTAGTCAAAAATGTTTATGACAATGCTACTTACTTGTTATGCGAGCTAGGTGGTACAAAATGAAGCTACTTGGAGTTAAGCTATTCAAAAAGAAAATTCAAGCATACATGTTGAAAAATAAAAATGTTGGCATTGTTTGAAGATTAAGCATTGGATGATGAGGATGATGTCATGAGTATTGAAGGAGTGAAGAACTAAGTTTGTGGTTGATGCTGGCATTGTTTGAAGATTAAGCATTGGATGATGAGGATGATGTCATGAGTATTGAAGGAGTGAAGAACTAAGTTTGTGGTTGATTAGGTTGGTGTTGTTTCATGTGCAAGCTACAAATAAACAACTTCTGGCTATTTTGTGCAACAACTACCAGAGAAGAGAGCTAAAAATAAACAACTTTTGGTTATTTTGGGCAAGAATGACTAGATGAGAGGGGCGGTATTTTTTAAAAGACTATTACTAGTTTTTTGGTGTGAGCTTGGAAGAAGAAGAGAGAGAGAGGGTGGTCTTTTGAAAAATATGTGTGGCTTTCAGAGGTGAACTCCATAATGGAAGCGTCATCTTCATCATAGATGTGGTGTGTGAGTTTGGAGGGAAACTTGGCATTGGTTGGAGTTCTGCAGCCTTATTGTAGCTATACATATGCCCCACAGACAATTCATTCTTGGTTCTAATATGTGAGCTTATTAAGGTATATGCTACCAGGATAATGAGATTACAACTGATGCCCTAATTGGTTCATTGGATTCCTAGAAATTAATCTACAAGTTGTTGGATTTTTAATAAGGAATCCCAATCCTCGAGCGAGTACTTCCGAGCGAATAAGAAACCGAGCGAGCATAAGCAATGAAAAAGATTAGATCAAGATCTCAATAGTTACTCTATAGAGTATAATGTAGCAAAGTAACCATGTTGCATCTCAAATAGTCTCAAACAAAAGATCCATACTCTTCCTTTAATGTGTTCACACGCACATTGATACACAGTCATATCGTTGCTTCTGAACCATCTTGTTGAGCATATTCCAAAACTCTATTTGTGCAAACTTATTCTCCATGGTAAATTCACATGTTGCAATTGTCATAAGTTCATAGCACAAATAGATCAAAAGATGGTAACTCAAATGCCACAAGTCCATCATAATACATAAGTAGCTCTTGAACTTGAATGATATCCTTTGCTTGCTTGAGTTCCATGTGTAGGTTGCTTTGTGAAGGCATTGCATGTAGTATACCAACTACTCTGGAGGAACCATCAGATCATTACTAGTGTGTCCTTCATTCCAATGCCTTGTGTGCTTTCAATAGAAATGTGAACCTTCTAGAATTGACATCGGCCATGATTGAGAAGGAAGATTTGTTCACCACTAGCAAGTTCAGTAGCCTTTATTTTCACATGCTCTCCCATTAGAGTTAATGGATTATTTCATAATGTTGTATCACAAAAGAGATAGAAATTGCATAGATGCTATCGTCAAACATAAGAATAATCTTGTGGCCACACTATCGTCCATAAATGGTTATGTGCTTAATTGCAGGATGAGGAATTTCAAACTTCAAGTAAACCTTTCCAAGCAATCATAAAAAGAGCAAACCTCCACAAGATATATAGAACTTAAATCATAATAGAAACATTTAGCATCAAATTAAATATTACAATCTATCTATCATTGTCTCTAAATGTCTAGATCATTCCTTATGGAGACTTTAATCATCCACCCTTATATTAGCTCCTTGATTATCCAAGGTTATGCTCCCTCCTCTCAATCACAGCTTGTGGTCATCAATACTCAAGCCATGGTAGATGCTTGGACAAGTAAAAGTGTGTGTGTGTGTGTGTGTGTGTGTGTGCGCGCGCGCACATGCAATGTTGTGGAGGAGGGGGGAGGAGGGTTTCTCAATACATAATATTATGGCAAGTTCTTATAGGGAAGTTATAGAAGAAGTAGATTTGGTAGATCGTATTCGTAGGTTGGAGCCAATATGAACAATGTGTATTTGCAATCTTTAGTGCTAGATTGTACCTTATTTAAATTGGGGAGGAATGTTTTTAGGTGAGTGACTCCATTTTGTCTAGCTTGCAAAAAAGATCTTTAAGTGTATAATCATGACACTTGAGAAACAAAGAGGAAAAGGAATATATCCTTCACATCACATACTTGAAAAGAGTAGTTTTCATGGACTAGAGACTCTTTTAAAGTGTTCATGGTGAGTTGCAAAAGAGGAGGCTCCAATCACGAGGACTTTGTGGTCAAGGGAGGGAGAGTTGATGAAGATTATAAGGTACTATTGACATGAACAATAATCACCACTTGCATGCAACAGCTTGGCAGTCACCTCTTATGCAATGCCTTCGCAATCACCTCGGCCCCATCTTCGCGAGAACAAAGATGAAGAGTTTGTGTGTATGTGTGTGTGTGTGTGTGTGTGTGTGTGAGAGAGAGAGAGAGAGAGAGAGAGAGAGAGAGAGAGAGAGAGAATGAGGGTTGTTTTCCAAAGTTGTGGGATCATAGCCGAGGAATCTTTTCTCAAAAACCAAGCTTTCTGGTCGCGCGTCAAAATGACTTTGATGCACTGATGCCCTTGTTCAGCAATCCTTACCTCCACCTTCTTTTAGGGTTCCACAAAAGTGGGCCTGACTCTGCCACTTCTTTCTCGTTCTTTGGATTCCTCCTCCCTTATGGCAGAGCGTCTTCTTCTGGGAGTCTCATCAAGAGGCTTCCTACGCTCTTTCTCCTCTTGGAGAGGAAGGGAAATCCCATAAGCACGAAGTTGTTAAATAACTTCGGCTTGCAAAGCAGGGTTGTCCATAGCTTGTTGCAACCTAGTAACAAGATAATTAACAAACATGGGGGCATCATCAATAGCACCTTCATGTGCAAAGTCAAAGTTGTCAATATTCATTCTACTCTCTTGGTTATTTTCAGCCATGCTAATTAAACTTATGTATAAATTACTTTGTGCTTTGGTTCCCTCAAAAATCTTAGCCGCTACTCTTCTTTACCTTTGAAAATTAGTTCCCAAGCAGCCACATCCGTCGTTTAGAGACTGTTGATTGCAAAGACTAGTGGAGAGGATCAAACATTGCTTGGTTGATTATGGTTCCTGCTGAGCTTGCTAATAGCTCAATAATGGTTAAGCCAAAGGCAAGCCCCAAGAGACTCCATTATTAAGACTATAGTTCCCAACGATGTACCTCGAACTAAGTCCTTTTCAACCAAGATAATAGATCCATGTCCTACTTACCCTATTGCAATGAACATGTCCAACCTTTTATGGACAACTTAAGGACGTCTTTTCTTAAGTAATAAAAGAGAAACCGATAGCTCTAATACAAATGTAATAAAAATGGCCTACAAACTTTGAGAACATTGGAATTAAGAGATGTCATAAAATATAATATCTAACTATACCAAATGATTTTTGCATATTAAACTGATCCTTTAATGTGGAAGAATAAACGGGAACAAGAGTTCGAATAGAGACATGTGCTTCTAGACCTATCTCAACACGGGACCAAAAGGAGAGATGGTTGCATCTCAATAGGGGTCCAAAAGGATATGGTCTATCAAAGAGCAATGTGCAATAAGTGCTTCTCAACTTACCTCAATAGAGGACCAAGAGGAGAGATGGTTACATCTCAATAAGGGTCCAAAAGGAGGTAGTCTATCAAAGAGCAATGTGCATCTAATGGAGCTTAAAAGATCTTAGGGTTAGCTTCATTAAAGACCTCCAATGGTTAGTGTTAAAAATCCTTTTACCTTAGGCAAAGCTAGGGCTGAGCTTGAGGTGGGAACCCGGCATAAACTTGCCTTTGACCTTAGGCAAGCTAGGGCTAAGCTTGAGGTGGGAACTCCACCTAAGGTGCTTGTCATGCTCAATGACTAAGGTACTCGAGGTACTTGTCATACTTAATGAGGAAGGTGCTTGAGAAGCTTCATATGCATGGGGGGTAAGATGCTTGAGTCAAAAAGAGACCCTACAAACTTAATGAGGAAGTTGCTTGAGAAGCTTTCTATACATGAAAGTCCCAAAGTTAGGGGAATCTTTGACCTAACCTTCCACTCACCCAAAGGGCACCCCTTTTCTCAAAGGGCACATGGGACACTTGTCAGACTCTCCCTAAGCTTAACCACATGGTGTGTTTGAATGCTATTGGTTGGGCTAAAGAGGGTTCCAATGAACTTCTAGTTCCATCCAACAAATATATCTCTCTCTAAGGGGTAAGGAGGACACTTGTCAAAAGACTACCCATGTACTTGACTACATGCTGCATGTGATTGGCTAGGAGGAGAGGGGTCCAATGAGCTTGCAGCATGTGGAAAAGTCACAACTCGCCCCAAGCAAACAAGGGGGGTGCTAGGGGGATACACACCACACACACACACACTCATTTTGTGGAACCATTCTCACTTGGTGAAAGTTGAGAAACTCCATCTCCTTCTCCAAGCTTGTGAGAAGTGAGAGCCTACACCACCACTCTTGGCTATTGAATGCAAATCCAAGAGCCATGCTTCAATGCTTAAGCTTGCCATCTTCTCCATCTTCATTACTATGCTATTATGTATGCTAGCAAGAAGAGTGATGATAAGTGAGGAACTATTTATTTCTCCTATGGAATATTTCTTCTTCCTCTTCCCTATCCTCATTCCCCGCTAGCTCTCTGCGCCTCCGAAGGTGTTTGAGGCCTTGGGATTGAGGCTTGGAATAGTTAATGCTTTCTATAAAGTTTATGTTATGTTTGTGATGCATGAAGCTTTCCATATTCATTGCATCACCTAGGTCACAAGGAACACAAAGATTGTATTGTACCAAGTCTCTCTTGATGGGAGAAACTATAATACAAATGCCTATTGGAGGGGGGACCGGGTCCGTATGAATCCGGTCCTCGACTATAGTCATGTTCTCTAAACTCTCTCTCTTAGAAAAGTATTGTTCATGCCAAGTTAACTAAGTACATGTTTATATTGCTACCATCAATTAAGTTCACTTGCTATGCTCACAAAGTAATCTCACAAAGTGCTTCATCTAATTTCCTAATTCCAATACTCTCAAAGTTCATAGGCCATTTCTGCTACAAACGGGAGCGTGGAGTTCCCTGCAAAATAGCAAAATAACACGTTGCAATCATAAAACCGACAAATCCGCATACCTGACGAGTCTCGTAGCACAGAATCGAGGCCATAAGCGAACACACACACACACACACACACACACACACACACACACACACACACACACACACACACACACACACACACACACACACACACACACACACACACACACACACACACACACAGCAAGACAACACACGTGCAGGCACACCTCCTAGAACGGAGTGCTACGCCTGGCACGACGAGAGAGAAGAGAAGAGAGGAGAGAAGAATACACAAACACTGGGTGCAATCTCCCCCCGTGCAAGAGTGACCATTTCCCTCTTGCACGTATTTGTTTTATAGATTTCTTGAATGGTCAAATGTGAGTACAAACTGGCCGGCCGGTCATAAATGGCCAAAGCTCATAAAGAGCACTTGAATAATCAAATATACATAAAATATAATATCCTTCTGCATAGTCCATTATCTGCTAATGCTTTTGTCACCTGTCAGCTGCAATAAATGGATAAATATCAATTCCGTAACATACCTCTCCGTTGGAAAGCAATTGTCCTCAGTTGCGAAGATAAAAATATGCAAACAATACTTGTCAAAAACAATGATTAGAAATCTGTATCAAATAGTAATAAAATCCATAAAACTAGATAACATTGCT
Organism: Adiantum capillus-veneris; assembly: GCF_014529385.1. Lineage (NCBI taxonomy): Eukaryota > Viridiplantae > Streptophyta > Polypodiopsida > Polypodiales > Pteridaceae > Adiantum > Adiantum capillus-veneris. The sequence continues at coordinate 46,880,967 of NC_140945.1, forward strand.
TATGCCTGCCGTCATCCACATACTACCTATTCTAGTGTCCCATACCACTAGAATAAGTAGTATATGTCATACCCTGATGAATCAGGATATCATTGGTCACACTCATCATTTAATAATCAATTCTCATCAATCTCAAGTTCAACACTATCGCGATCATCATATATCCATTCCAAATCCAATTCCAATTCCACAATATAAGTCCAAATCCAAATCACTTTCATTATGTACCCGGGTAACAAAATCATACCAGTTACAGTGGTGGCCAGCCACTGCAGCATGATTTTGTGATCGGTGTTGCATCATCCGGCGAGTCTCCCTAAATCGACGAATCTGCACTAATGCTGCCTAAATCGGCGAATCTGCATTTGGTATAAGTGTAAAAATCATGAATCTGCAATTTATCAATGTGCTGCCTAAATCGGCGAATCTGCACCAAGATGAGTATCTACACACTGCCTAAATCGACGAATCTGTGTGTCCGTGACCAATGGACTAGACAAGACATAAAAGGGAAAAGTTTTTACTATGTGTGTGACACCATTTTGGAGTATAGCAAGGTGCTTACAAAGTGTTGGTCACTATCCAGAGCACCGTAGCTCACATGAGTAGCTGCATAGCTTATTGACAAATTATCTCAATAAAGAATTCTTTCAATACAATCAGAAGCCATGTCCTTAGTAGTGTTGTTTGAGTATTCAGCGTAGAACACAATGGAGAGAAATGAAATAAGAAAAAGAGGAATGACGTATTTGATGTACATACCAGGAGGGTAAATTGTATTTGAATATATAGACCATTGTTGGTATATGGATGAGGTACAAGTGCTGCAACTCGCGTTTTACACCAAAGTATAAGTAACAAAGTCAAAATGTTTTGTAACCGTGTTGTTCTTTGTGGAATGGTATATGTGTAGGACTTTGAAAATCATAGAATTTTGAGAGAGTCCTATTAGTGTATGATTACTTGTGGTTACAATAATATTTTTTGAAACCAAAAATTAAAATGCGGAGAGAACTCACCTGTGTGCTTTCTGTAAACCATTAGACTCTGGATGATGTACTACATCTGAAAATATGTACTAGTTTGTGCATGGGGAGAGAGGTACAAGTAGGAGAAAACTGAAACCAGCAAACTTAGACCAAAGTATGGGTAACAGATCCAAAATGTGATAGTGTGGGGTTAATGATTAGTCAGGAACTTGACAACTACAAAGGGGATTAGTATACAACGGAGACAAATGTGAGATAACTGGGGGGGGGGGGGGGGGGGGGAAGCAATTTTCTATAGTGTTAACTTAATAGCATAGATAAAGTAGTCACAATCGAAAAAATGTATGAACGACATTTGATTTGAGTTTAGATATTAATGTAAGAGATAAAATTACAGTACACGAATTACTTACAGACATCTACTAAATGAAGCAGCCCTCATGATATTGCAAATTGTTGTTTTTAAAATGCGTAAAAAAAAGTTTATTATTATTTTTAATTATTTAAAAGACATTGAATTAATGTGTCGTCATCATGTACAGGCCATACTATAAACAGTAAAGAAAACTGTGCAAAATTAATTCCGTTGTAGCGGCTCTTTCCTAGAAGTCTCTATTTACAACATGCAATTCTAGTTCGACACTCGCGATACGTGTGTGTGTGTGTGTGTGTGTGTGTGTGTGTGTGTGTGTGTGTGTGTGTGTGTGTGAGTGTGTATGCGTATAGCACTCGAATTTACAAATGAGTGTGTGTGTGGGTGCCAAGAAGTCCGACTTGTGAGGTTGTGGATAATCAAATATAAAGATAGGGGCCGTAGTTTGGTTTGAGCATTGGATATCGACCATCATCCAAAAGAGAAGGGGGAGAGGGAGGGGAAAGAGAGAGAGAAATGAAATGAAATGTTATATTAACAGTCTTCAAAATGCCCAAATTTCCTAGATGAGAACAATTGGATACAATCCTTGGGGATCTACTCCAATGCCGGGGTACAAAAATAAAGTGAAAGACTCGACGAATTAGAAGCCAACATCATCATTGACAATGCCCACCAACGCGTTGTCGGAGAAAGTATTACAGTGATTGTTGAAGAACTTCATCGACGTCCGGCTCTGTAAGTAGGGGAGGGGATGCCATAGGTGTGTGTGCATCCAATGCAGTAGTCGAGGGGGGGAGGAGAAAGAGTAATGAAATGTTTTCCTATGGGACCTACCTCATACAATCCTTAGGGTTCTAATACTATGTCTGGGTATAAAATAAAATGAATTAGAGTAAAAAGACCTCAAAAAAATCATCGTCAGCAACGTCAAAGCTGCAGCGGCGGTGTCGCAGAAAATAGTGCAGCAATCGCGGAAAAGCTTCGTCAATGTCATGTTTGTATGCAGAGTACTGGGTGTGTGTGTGTGTGTGTGTGTGTGAGAGAGAGAGAGAGAGAGAGAGAGAGAGAGAGAGAGAGAGAGAGTTAGTTCGATGTCTGCATGATAGCTAGAGGGAGAGAGACTCATATATACTGCCGCCTTGTGCGTATATATTGATAGCTTCTCATTTATATTGTTATAGAATCTCTAGAGATTCGTCCGCTTTCTCTTCTCTCACGACAACACACAGTAAGCAAAATTCAAGGTGACAAACTAATTTGAACCTTGGTGCCTCATGCTCACATTTGCAAACAAACTGTTCCGCTAAACAACCCAACCTACTGGTCACGACTTCAACACTGAAGCCCATTTTGTATATATAAAAACCATATTCCGGCCTTTACCCCCTCGTCCAGTGGCATGGCTTCTCTCTGTCGTTGCCAACCGACGCAGTCAATGCTCCCTACTGCAAGCGACACCCGTCCTTGCTCTTACTGCCGGTGTGGCAATTGTTTCTTCTAATAGAAGAGGGTGCATCTCTCGCGATTCTTGTAACGAAATGAATTTTCAAGGATCATAGGGCCGCCCTGTTGATGCAGTAGCTGAGCATGGGCAGCGTTTGTATCCTCGACAGCGACCCTGACATTGTCAGGAGTTTTTTGGAGCAAGGTATTGCACATATGTACATACACATGCATGGTGCATCGAATAAAGGATTGCCCATTTTCCAGAGCCAGGTGGTTACGTGGGGCCCACATGTGTACAGGTAGGACAACATGTACATAGTGCATCGATTTTCACTATTACCAATACCATTGTGTTTTTTCTACAATAAGGAGGAGTTGGTAGAGCGTAAAACTTCTTGAAGAAGCTATCCACGGGCCGACGACATGAGGTAAGCAGGTGCGCTAGATGGCATTGAGTGGCATCAGGAGGTCGAACGGGATCAATACTTGCACGTGGATGAGTACAGACACAACGTGGATGTTTTCTTGTGATAATTATGCAGAAAGGTCATTATGAGGACCATATTTTGGGGCCACTTCATGTGGTGGCGGGATGCATTATTGGAAAAATTTGAGTGTCAGGTGTGCGCATGGATGCAGCAGGGTGACAACTATGCACTGCGAGGTCAGTTTTTGGCCTGTTCGGGGTCCGTTTGAGGTCATCTAAAAGGCCAAGGGTGCCCAAGTGATAAAGCTAAGTGTGGGAACTGAAAAAACAGAGAGAAGACAAGAAAAAACGTGGAGAAGAGAGGAGGAACAGCCGCAACTGTGTTTTGGGGTTTTTGGAGCTTGTTTTGGCCGTAAACTGCTCATCCGAGGTCGGATTTGAGCACTTTGACATTGTAGACTGGGGTTTTGGGCCGTTCCGGACACAATGGCGCTGTCCATTTTGCCAAATTCCTCAGTATTTTTTTGCTATTTTTGCTGTGTAAGTTTCTCCTATGAGCGAAACTTCTGCTCCAATTTGTGATTATATCTGGTATATTTTACCCATTTTGTGTGAGCTATTTGCCCATTGGTATTGGCCCAAGCTCATTTGTATCTAAACATCAAAAGTTATCCTCTTTTGAGCTGAGTTTTTTGGGTGTGTGTGTGGAGTGGGCAACTGGATAGTTTCTCTCCTCTCACTCCATAGGTGTGTTTCTTGTCTCGGCCAGGTGTGTTGTGTAAGCTGAGTGGTGCCCCCTAGTGTGTGTGTGTATCTTCCCAAGAGTGTGTGTCGGGTCGTTATAGAGGCGTTCTGTGTTTTTCCATCCCGCTCACATTCTTTTGGCGCCCCCACGGAGGATCTTCTTCGAGTACCTACTGCTTCGAGCTTCAAGCTTCGAGATTCGGGATTATAGGTTGCAGGGTGCAGATTGCAGATTATAGGTTACAGGGACAGGTACAGGTACACGTGATTCACACAGGTACAGGTAGCTGGAGTACAGTGATATACTAGCACTAGTGTCACTTGCAGTTGTTGTGGGTATGCATCACTTGGCGCCTGTTTGAGCGCATTGTCTGTTGGATTGTACGTTACTTGTGGAAACTGCCATTGTACGCCTTTGTGGAGCCATACTTGGTTTTATTTGGCAGTCCCAGCCATTTCTAAGGCTTGGTCTGGAAGATAGTCATTTCTAAGACTTGACTATACGCGATTTGCATTAGCTTTTGTGTGAGGGTCGATAGCGTGAGGTTTTATTGAGTTGGGGAATTCTCAAATGTGGAGATCCTTTCGGTGATACAGGTAGCTGGAGCACCCTTTTCGTGACCTCGCCATAGGCTATGTACTAGTGAGTCCTATTTGATGCTCGGGTTCTATTGTTGACAGTTTATGCATACATATACAGTCTATATTTTGGGTTCCTACTGCTCTACTTCTGGGGAAACTCTGTCAAAATTTTTCCAAGTTATGATGGCTGGTTTTTTGGTCTTTTGAGCCATTTATGCTGTTATGCTGCTGAAATTTTGGCAAAATCAGAGGATAAGACAGGTGTGCTTTCTTGGGAGCTTCATGGTTGGCTTTAATGGATGATCAAAATGGACCTCAATTCACTCCTTTTCATTTAACACAGAGAATCCAGATAAATGTTCATGTGTCCAGGAAGATTTTTTTCCAGCAGCACATAGTCTTTATGTTCGGGCCAAGAAGATTAAGAGAGATATTGGAATGTCCTTTACCTGTTGTAATTCCAATGATCAACTACGAAAACTCATTTGATGTGCATGTGTTTGTCCTTATCTGAAGTTGAGCTCCATTGAAGTTTATGGGAGTTGAGTCAGTCAAAAGTTTTGGGTTCTTGCACGTGTGTTCGAAGGGGTTCTCAAAGCATCGTAATTTGGGTAGCCATGGCTTTCTCTTATCCGGAGTTTCATGGAAGAAGTGATGAAGATGTGGAAGACTTTTTGGAAAAGATGGAGGTTGCCTGCATTAGCAACCAGATTCATGACCCAACGCAGATGTTACGTCTTCTCCAAATCTATTTGAAGAGTGATGCACGAGTCTAGTCCAAAGCATTTTAAGAGGAGTTGCGTGCAGCGGATCCACCTATAAGATTGAGTTGGGACAATCTAAGGCATGGATTGGAAGTGGAGTTTGTGAAGATAGAAGATCCTGACAAAGTGTGGCAAGAAGTACAGGCTTTAGTGCAAAAGGAAGGTGAGCCAGTAGATGCGTACATACGTAAGTTCTCATTGGCATGGGAGAGGATGTGCAAGGCCTTAGCACCACAAGTACCTCCGCCTGACATGATGAAGAAGGACAGGTTCTTGGCTGGTCTTTGGGAGAATATACGTTGGAGAGTGGAGCTAAAGAAGCCTAGGACATATGAAGATGCACTAGAGGTAGCAAGGAACAAAGAGTGGAAGCTGAGGAAAATGAGTCGGCTAGGAGTAGAGTCTTTGTCCATGAGGTCTGATTTTCAGCCTATGGACTCTTTACAAGGTCGCATGCCAGGGGTTCATCATGAACCAGTGGTTTCTGCTACTCCTCAGGTTATGCCAGCAATGGTCACTACAGCAGTGCAAGATGATGGGCTAAGGCAAGACATGAGGCAAGTGGTAGATTTAATGAAGAATCTCAGTCTAAACATGCTAGGGCAAGTGGGAAATAATCGAGGTCGAGGGAGGTTTGCAAATCAGCCAGGAGGTGAAGAAAGACCTAGGAATGGTGCTGGACAAAGCAATGGTAGGTTCTAGAGACAGACGCCCACATGTTATAATTGCGGAGAGTTGGGCCACATCAGCCCACAATGTGATAAGCCACCAAGGATGGGGGGAGACATGTATCCATTGCCAAGACAGGTGCTAACTAGGTCAAATGATTATGGCATCGAAATTAAGGGAGATGAAGGAACCAGTGGATTAACCCAGGAGGAAAAGGGAAAGACAAAAGTGCTAAGTGTAGTCACCTTGGAGAAGGCATCAAAGCTAGAGGATACATCAATGATGACTATTAGGAAGAGGACCACAGAGGATAAGGAAGGAAGAAATGCCCCAGGTCCTAGTAAGAAGAAGGGAAAGAGTCATGAAGGCGAGGATGTCAAGGCCAAGAGAAAAAGGAGTGATCATCACAAGTTTCATGTTTCAGATTTTCCACTAGGGGATGGGCAATTAAGCTATGACTTGAAGGAGGATCTGACGAGCAGGAAGGCAGATGTTACTTTTGGGCAGCTTATAGAGATGGTGCCTAAGCTAAAGCGACAGTGGAAGAGGATGGTTAACCCAATGGAGAAAGAGCTAGAGAGGGGTTCAGTGAAGGTGTTGGCAATGGATGAGCTACCAGACATTTGTCCAATCGTAGATGTGTGGCATAAAAGAAAAAATCTGGGACAAGGTTATGTGGATGGAGGAGCCCAAATATGTGTGATAACACACTCATGCGTTGAGAAGATGGGTCTCACAGTGGCTGGGGTGTCAGGTTTCTGGATCAGATTGGCAAACCATCAGAAAGTAAAATGTTTGGGTGTTGTAAAGAGCTTAGAAGTGGAAGCATATGATGCAAAGGCAGTGGTTGATTTTCATGTGATGCCAGCAGGGTTGGGAGCATATCCTATTATACTGGGCAGACCATGGTTACATGCAGTGGGAGTTGTTCAAGATTGGCGACATGGTACGATTAGCCTCTATGGAAAGACAGGTACCAAGAAGCTTTATAATATGGACACAAGGTGATAGCACTACTAGCAGTGATGAGGATGTTGATGTTGCATATGTTTTGATGGACAAAGAAATCCAGGAGTCTGGTTTAGTTGCATTTGCAAATGAGGTTGAATATGAAAGTGAAGGGCCTTATGAAGTGATTGAAGGGCTGATGCAAAACAAGGTTGAGTTGTCAAAGAAGCAGGAATTGATGACACAAATGATCAGTGGAGACCTCTCAGCTATGGAGAAGGAGATATATTTGCACATGCTAGCTAGTTTTCTTGATTTTTTCATTACTTCATATGAAGAGATCAGAGGGTTCAAGGGCCAAGAGATGCATATAGAGCTAAAAGAAGGTGCTAAGCCAGTGCGGCAAAGGCTAAGAAGGATGGGTCAGGAGCAAATGGAAGCCTTGCAAGAAGAGGTGGACAAGTTATTGAAGGCAGGGTTCATAGTCCCTGTGGAGACCACAGAATGGGTGAGTCCAGTAGTAGTCAGTCCCAAGAAGGATGGGAAGTGGAGGATTTGTGTATATTTTAAACCCTTAAACGCAGCCACTAAGAAGAACCCATATCCTCTTCCATTCATTGATCAGATCTTGGATTCAGTGGTAGGTTATGAGAGGTACAGTGTGTGTGATGGTTTTTCAGGCTATTTTCAATTGAAGATTGCTCTTAAAGACCGCACAAAGACAACTTTTATTACGCCATGGGGCTGCTATTGCTACACGGTATTGCCATTTGGGTTGACAAATGGACCATCTTTCTATCAAGAGAGAGCAAATTGGGTATTGAAACCATTCATTGGTAGTTGTGTTAAAGATTTTATGGATGACTTTTGTGTCTATAGCAGTAGGGCTGAACACCATGAGAAGTTGCAGATGGTATTAGCTCGATATGATGAATGTGGAGAACAACTAAATCTAGAGAAATGTCATCTAGCGCAGCCAAGGGTGAAGTTATTGGGCCACATGGTGTCAGAAAATGGCATTGAGGCTGATCCACTTAAGGTAAAGTCTATTATTCTTCTTCCATCACCTACGAGTACGAAGCAATTGGCAACCTTTATACACAAAGTGAAGTACATGGCACGGTTTATTCCATTTTCTTCGCAGCTCCTTTACCCATTACAGCAAGTGGCAAAGCATGATCCATTGCACTGGGATGACAAGTGTGAAGAAGTGTTTCAAGAGGTGAAAGAGGTGTTAGGGGGGTTGTCAGCCATGCAGGCTCCTGATTGGGAGAAGGAGAAAGAAATAGTTCTTCACTTGTCATCACTCTTCTTGCTTAGCATAGCATAATAGCATGAAGAAGATGGCAAGCTTAAGCATTGAAGCATGGCTCTTGGTTGGATTTGCATTCCATAGCCAAGAGTGTTGGTGTAGGCTCTAACCCTTGTTCCTATTTATTCTCCCACATTAAATGATTAGTTTAATATGAGAAAATCATATGGGTTGGTTAGATATTAGATTTTATGACAAAAATATAGCACCCCTTCACCGCATGTCCGTCTTGGCCCTTGGCCTGCCCGGTCTTACCTTACGCATGACATTACTCCCCCCTTGGAGAAGCGTTGTTGTCCTCAAAAATAAATGTGGTGATATGTTCATAAGAACACTATTGTTTTTTTGCAGTGGCATCATTCATGGATCTAGCTATACATTTGACATGAACATGGTTTAGTAGGAGGTTCAATGAAATCAAAAAGAGCATCTTGATTTTCCACATTGTTGTTCCTTTGCAACCGTCTTGTGTAACCGGCCCATATCTGCCAGCATTGTGTATAGAATCCATTTAGATCTCACATGAGTATCCTAAACAAGTTATCACAAGTAAGATGTATCTAAAAGAGTACCTCTTTTTACTTTCCATGAAAGTAATTGGTTGATGTAACTCATCATCAAAGTATAAGTCCTTGACTTAATATCATTCTTCATCAGTAAACAACCACACCGTAACTGCTGATCAAGGTTGAGAGCCTGATATAAACATTAAGGGACTAAACTTAGTCTTGCAACATGCTTTGCCTCATGGTAAGCAAACTCCAACTAGAGAGATAAACTTTCCAATTAGATTTCTTGGTGATAACGTACTTTTTTAGCATATCCTTTGCACAAGGATGACTGGCAATATTGATATGGGTATGCCCACCGTTTACAAACAATCCTCCAAAATGACTGGTAAATAGGGATCATAATTTCTTGCAACATTGTTGATTAATCAACAATGTTAGGAACAACGATTTTGACTAATTCTAGTAAGCTAACCTGCAAGCACCCAAACCAAGCCATGTCCTCTATTAGTGATTGATTAACAGCATAGAGATATTGCACATATAGTGCAAAATACTTTAGAATCTACAAATGTCATGAATGTGCATGCCGCTCCAAGTCAGCCTTTGCTAAACACTAGGGTCCATAACACCTAGTGTGCATGCATTTAGCAAAAACAGATCTGAACCTGCATATCCATAATTGTACTTGCCAATTCTTATGGCTAATGTTATGTTCACGGCTCACATGGAGAGAATTAAATACTTTCCACGTGAAAATTGTGCTAGCATATTTGTACCATAATAGAATGTGAAATCCATCACATCTAAGTACCAAATGAGCTAGTTTATTAACAAAACATAACTTTGTTGCATATGTAAACAACCATCCATTAAAGTTGTATGATTGTACTTGTAACCTTAACAAGTCTTACCAGGTATCCAACAATTTTTTGCCACTGAAATCGTTACTAATATGATGTGCTCAAAAGGGTCTAACAAATGGATACAACCGGCACCTAGGGACTCTGTTGTGACACATAATTGAAATAACGAGTGCCACTGTCAGTCCCAGAGACTCATATTCTCCACATGTGGAATATGTCTCAGCAGATAAGGATGTCTGAGAAGAGAACATCCTTCAAGTACGAGATATACTTGTGTGTGGAGGTAATTGTAAACACTCTTCAACATGAGTGAGAGGGACCCTCGTTATCCTTGCTCCACACTGGCTAAATTGAAATCCATGAGTTCTGAGACCATGTTGCTCCTCTTGTGATAACATGTGCCAAACAAAACTCTACCATGTAGGTCAACTGCATAATGCAAAAATATATCGAGGACACTACATCCCAAAAAGTAGTGACTTGAATCAACTTGGAAAATTGAACATTTTTACTACCCCTTGGTAGATTGCAAACGTCTTTTCTTGAAATTACAACTGTGATGAGATCAAATTGTGACAACACCTATGGAGTGACTTTATATTAGTTGAGTCATACCCTTAAAATTACCACTTCTAGAGATACAATCATTGTTGTAGCTAAGCATAGATCGTTTCAAAGTTGGAATCGTATTCACAACTTGTACTTAAAGGAATCATATCTCTCCAGGAACAAAAGAGAAAAAATATCAACACCCCAAACAAGGTAGTCATACTGAAATTTTGTGAGTGTTCAAAATAGGAGATCACCTACTTAGAAACTCTTAGTCTAATCATATCATCCCATCAATTATTTGCTTGATAGCGAGGCCATGCCTACTTGCTATCCACAAAAAACATGATTTGTATAGCCAACACCTTGTGCACAAAAATTACCCACTATGGTAGTCATATACAACAATCACAAGCAAATATATCAACCTCAACCTTTTTTTTTAATAGAGTAGTTGACGTTATAGCGGAAGCGTAAACCACGCTTTAGTGGAATGATTCCATGATAATGGCATGCTATGCATGCATATTAGAAAACTAGTGTGATAAGCCCTTGGATTCAATGACAGTCTCCACAATGTGAGTAGATGACATAGGTGCCTTGCACAATGTGTATTGGCATAGATATATCACAGTTTGTGATTGCAAATCATAACTGTGAGATTATATCCTCTTATTGCCAAATGTGTGTGGCATTATCCTTTGTCCTAAATCAATGGATAGTATTGTAGCCCATAATAGAATCCTTGCTTCATAGTAAGTCTATCAAAGCACTTTGCTTTGCACAATAATGAAAATCTTTTTCAAATGAAATGTTAAAGACATAAATACAAGTAGAACCTAAAATTATCTAACCCTTTTGCCCCTCTAAGAGAAATTGCTTCGTTTGAATCTGGATCATAGCCATGTATGTTGAGAAATTTTGAGTTGTCAGATGTACCTTGCATACCCACTTGGCTTGGTTCAGACATTCCTCTAAGAAAAAACAGGTAGACACTAGGGAAAATTTGGACTTTCAAAGGGGCCCTATAAGGAGGTTTGACTTTGCCTCTCTTTTCCAAAGTGGGCAACCCAGTGAAGTACATAAACGCTTTGTCAAAACCCTATCAACTTGTTGGGGTAAAGCCTCGTGTGGCCGGTTAGGCCAGGTGCCTGCCCACTATGCTTATTCATTATGTACATAATAGAATAAGGGGGCTCACATGTAGAGAGTGTGTTTTAGCCCCTGCAAACACAATGTCTCCTCTTCTCCTCTCTTCTCCATTGCTGCACACACTCACACATGCTCTCGCTTGTGCACTTCAACTGGTATTAGAGCACAGGGATTCGGAGCACCATTGGATCTCAACGGGAAAGCAGACAGAGAAGCAGCAAAAACTGTAGCACGTTTTTGCAGATCTGTTTTGGCCTACCAAAACATCTTCATTCAAGCCAATTCCCGTGTTTCCTGTCTGACCGCTTATTTGTTCTCTTCAACTTTGAAAAAGAAAGCGCCGTGACGGACGTCAGCATAGCGAGAACTCACTTAACATATAATGTCAATTGAGGACGGAGCTTGACCCGCAGGTGCGTGGAAGCAAGCAAAGGGTGTCAACCTCTACTCAACTGACTAATGACTACTTCCTACAGAGATATCAAATCTACAGCCCATCGGTTCTGTGAATGTGAGAGTCTCCTATGATGCTAATGCAAGCAAAAATCCCATTAGACGTTCTCGAAACGTTACGAAACTTGAGGGATATCCTATCAACACCAATCGTCCACTCTCCCTAAGGTCCGTGACCCAAAACCCTACCCAAAAACACCCGGTGCAGAATCGCATAGGATGTCTGACAGGTTTTTGCAGGTCGACGTTTTCAAAAACTAAGATACCTAATACGTAGCTCTACTCGCTCTGATCGCGTGGATATGCTGAAATGCAAAAACAGACAACATTTACTCACCGAAACTCCAAAAGTAGCTCGCGAGTGAATCTGCCAAAACACAGACGAACGCGCGTGATGTAAGCATCAACGTGTAGCTCTCCTCGTGAGCAACACGCAGCTGCTCTCCGTTTGCGATTCCGACCACCGTAGCTCTTGTAGCACACACACACACACTCTCTCACTCTCTCGCAGTCTCCCAATTGACACAGCAGATAAGATTATTAGAAGTCTCCTTACAAAGCTTTAGGTTTTGGTTTATACACTAAACCTTAGAAAACCTAATGTCCAGCCAAAATGACCTGATTTGTCCCTAGGCTTCTATAGAGCTTAATTACAACACCGTGAGTTGGCTTTGCTCATCCAACAAGCATCTGTGGCCAAAATACAATTGCCGACTTGAAATATGAAGTTCCTGTAAACATTAAAAAAGTGGCCGTAATGGCTCAAAATGATAATAACGGAATATTCGATGATGTCCATGAGCTTGTATCTTCACATTACAGCATCCATCTTCATCTTCATCACTTCATTAGCATTCATATGGAATCTTTAGAGAATCTTTGAGGAATCTTCATGGAATCTTTGTGGAAGTGTTGTTGAAAGATTGACCTGTCAACACTCTCCCCCTCCGAATTCTTGTCGTCCCCGACAAGACCCTATGTCTGCAGTGGCCTTGACGAGTGCTTCATGTTTTGGTGTTGGTTGAAGCTTTTGTTGTGCAGTTGCTTCTACTAGATGCTTTGTATGTTGTAGAGCTACCTTTTTCTTGTACATGTAGTGTAGTTGAAGCCATAGGTCTCCCCCTCCGATTGGTTGTTGTATCGTGAATAGGTTGAGTGAGGTTTGTTGTTCCAACAAGTCTTATTCTTAGCAGCTCTGTATTGCTTGTTCTGTGGGTGTCATCCTGCATATGTACCTATAAACTTGAAGCCTTTTTGAATTTTTTATGGGCCACTCCCCTTTGATTTTCTAGTTGATGAGCATGGAGTTGTTTGGGGATGTCGTTGGTCTGCTTTTCTATCTTTATATAAAAAATAAAATAGTTAAAATAAAATGTGGCATATATTACAAAATGAAGGTCTTGGATACCTGGATAGGACTAAAGGGAAAAACCCAATGGGAAAAAAATGCCTTTAGTCACAATTAAATGTGAGGCTATATGTACTTATGTTTTGATGTAACCGAGTTTTGTTGAGTTAAATTACTTATAGCCGTATGGCTACTATTATTGACTGGATATACATTGGATAAGTGTTAGTAGCTTGAAGTCAGAGTCATTGTTGTTGAGCAAATGATTATGAAACCCGTTACCGCTTCTTCATCGCCATTTTGTTGTGTAAGTGCATGGATGGAACAGAAATCGTGTCAAATGCAAATGTCCAATGATGGGACATTATATATGCTTGCACAGATAGATGCATGGGAAACAATATGTTGTGCGTGAAGAGTTTAAATGGGTGCTTCCAAGAGTGAACGTAGCTAGAGAAGCAATAATATATTTGACTTCAAGAGTTGTCGTTACTCACAAGAAGGGTTGTTGATGCTCGAGGTTTTTTTCACTCTCCTCACTGTGTACATGTGCGTGAGTGTTTTGTGGATTACTCCGCCTCTCCACCAAATAAAATTGTTAGACTTTGACTCTTCTGCTCACCTATCCAGCATGAGCGACTCAATTTTACAATATGCTCAACTCTTCCAGCTTGAGCTATAATCTAAATATCTAGACTCATAGACCACAAAAAATATTAAGACATGAAGCTTGGGTCTGACGCTTGCTCATTTAGTGGCTCAGCTACCCGACTCTTGACTCTTATGCCATGATTTTTATGGCGACTTGACTTACTCGGGAGATTTCGACCAAGGATAGGTTTTGAAATTCAAAACTCCCATCCTCGAAGAGAGGATTTGTAAAAGACCATACTGGCAATATCGGTTTCTTTTGCCATACCTGGGTGACCTTGGTTGTCAAAATTTATTTTTGTTGTTGTTGGTCCCTTGGTTGAGAAGATTGGCTCGCTCCATTCTCCGTAACACTTTGTCCATCATGTCTTGACATTTCTCGAGAGCTAGAGATGACTTCAATCTTCTTCGATATGTGTTGTTCTTTTGGCATCCATTTGTATCTGCATCATGTGATTAGCGTGTCTTTGCAGATATCCTTTGCCTTGACTGTGACATTGTCCTTGATTTTGCCTTCCGTGAAATTGAGATTATTTTCAAGCTGAAGTCGTCTGATTGAAGAATGTTTACCTGGCATCTTTGGTAGCCAGATTCTCCGATTTCCTTGATAGTAACCTTGTGCTTGAAGAATTGTAGATGGCACTTCCCATGATGTTTTTGATGTCGTATTGAGATTTACAAGAGTGCCATTTTTGGGATTATTTTTCGATGAAGTCCTATGTTGGTATGAAGGCCAGCTGGATTTGAAATTTCCTGCGTACCTTTGGCGAGCCTTGTTGGTTGGTCTCCTTTGGCGATATAAATATGAGCTTTGTTGCTTTTGGGGACGCTTTTTGAAACCTTTATCCACCGCATAAGCCGAGGTCTGTGGTTTTGGTAACCAAAGTTTCTTTTGACCCTCATAATAGCCTTGCTCTGCTAAGCTGTAGTGGGAGGCTATCCATCCATGTGTTTACCTTTTGTCAATTGGCTAGGATCATTCTCCCATATTGGGTCCTTGACCTTTATTTCTTCAGCTTTAATGTAGACGTTTCAAAACCTTTGGCGGCAGTGATCTCGCAGTGTAGGGTATTTCGGTTGAACAATTTTCTTTGGAGTCTGCCTTTCATGTGGAAGCATGTGGTCAGTTGATGTAGAAGCGCTGTCTTGAAATTTTCTGGGTTGGATTGAAGACTCTGATTTAAGGGGCTGCTTCTGTTGGTAGGACATTTGTGGGCTCATTTTGGCTTTGCCTTTGTCGACAGCCGATAATGTTGGAGCGGTAGTAGGCTGGCTTTCTTGAGAGCTAGTCATGATGACCATCATTGAAGATTTAAGAAGCTCTCTCTCACTATTTACTTCTTCTAGCACTTGAAGGTCATTCAATGGTGACTTTTCCTCTTGGAAATCTTTTGAAGCTTGTGTAGCAGGATGTTGAGGTTGACTCTCTTCTTCTGATGCAATGGTCGCTGTGGCCTTTGGTTCCCATTGTTCCATGGGTTTTGGTAGAGTCTCTTCTCGAAAATATTCATTCATATCCTGCATTGCTTGTCCTTGGTAGTCTATTTTGGAGTTGTTCATCTCCCTTTTTTCTATGGGTTCTAAAACTTTAGCTACATCTTCTTTTAGCTTCTTTTTCTCTTTGATTTCTTCAATCATCCTTGTAGAGTCTACAATAGAGGAATTCTCTTGTAGAATTTCAGCTTCATCCATTGATTCAACTTGCATGTCTTTGTCTCGTTAGGTGACACTAAGTTTTGTTGTTACCTCTGCCACCTCTTCTTGGGTTTGCTTACCATCTTCAAAATCTTGGCTTCTTTTGCTCTCGAACCTTGAACTGCGAGCTCCATCTTCATCACCTTGTGGATGCTTTGACTTGTCCTCACTGAGGTTCTTTAAGGGATCTTGAATTAGTTGATTCAATTGATCTTTTTTGAAATCTTGATTCTCTATGATAATGTCGTTGACACCCTTGACTTCAAGCAACTGTGTCTTGAGCCTATCTTTTGTGCTCTGCGACAAGATCTGCTTCTTTTTCGAAGATCTCGTTGGGGATTCTTGCTTCCATTCCCTTGCTGTCACTGTCTGAACTTTGCTTTTGGCTGGTTGCTTCTTCTTTTTCATGTAGAGCTTTGCTGGACAATCCTTCACTAAATGACCAATGGCACATTGGTTGCAATATGTTGCTATCTCAACATGTGCACCCTTTGGACGAGGCAGCTCTCCATAATACTGTTGATAATGGTTTCCTGTGGTATCTAGATACAAATATGACCTCTTCTTTGTATGCATGAACCTGTAGATTACCACTGACTTAGGTGTATCCACTGGCTTCATCTCTTTATCCTCCATCGTCTTGTCCTTGAGAAGCTGAAAATAGCTTCCATTATTGCTTGCATACAAGATCAAATCACTATCCATGCTTTCTAGCAGTCGTAATGCTAATTCTTCCACCAGCATATGGTCTTTGACATGGGGCTTCTGCATAGCCTTAGGGCTATGTTTTTTAGTTGATTTTGGCGAGGTTTGTACCGAGGGTGAAGATCTAACCGAATCTTTGTTTTCCGTTTCCCTGGATGGTGCTTTTGGACGGGGTCCAAGTATATGACTTACAGGTTGCCCACAAATGCTAAACTCATCCATATTTTTCACATCGGCTATTTCATAGTGCCTATCGTATTTGTCGACCACAATGACATCTTGACCTGACCTTCTACATTTGGCATTGTGAATTTCCGGTGGTCTCTCCTCCGGCTCGGCATCTTCCAATGCTTCTTGAAATTCCACTTGGGCTCCTGAAAAGGACACTGCTTCTTGTAAAACTGGACTTAATCCCACTCTTGAAGAGATAGGGTCTTTTTGTTGAGTTTGAACTCCCCCCATCCAAGAGGGTTCCATATTGATGTTGGCATCTGTTTAATGCCTGATGATCTTGTGCTTTGTTAAGTAGCTCTTGAGACCGAGCTAGTTCTTTTTGAAGTTGTGCTATCTTGATTTAGCTGGTACTTCTAGCGTATTCCCTGTTTGTGCAATTTGGTGTGTTTGTGCTTTGTCTTGTGTTGGTGTGGTGCACGAGACTTGTGCCATGTCTTTCCATGTTGTGCCTTGTTGTGTGTCATGTGGTGTGTCACTCATTTGTGTAGTGGCAGCTGTAGCTATTAACTCTTCTAGCTGCGTATCAAGAGGTAAAGCCATGACTAGATGATAAACATTACCATCTTCAGATTTGTAGTCTTCCCCTCTTGATCCAAATATTTCAGCTGCCTACAAAATATTGGTTACATTCTGCAGGAACTTCATGATTTGTGGCAGCTTTGTAGTAGCGACCGTCCTCATCTACATAGAGGGTACCAATTTGACGTTTCCCATCTTGAGCTTTGTACAGAAAAATACTTGGAGGATATGCGTAGAGTTCTGTAAGTTGATCCTTGTACAATATTTCTATCTCATTGTCGATGTATTTTCCGTGCCTCATGTAAATTGATCCCAGACAGTCTTCCATGAAATATGGATGTGGGTGTAGTACATTCTTCACTGTTTCAACTTCCACATACTGAGATGTCCAAGTTTCCTCTGTATCTTTCTTTGTCTTGATGTACAAATTCTGATTGACATCCTCATAGCATGGCAGTCCTTTGTAGTGGCCAATCAGATAGATCCAAATTTTCTCTCTTGTAATTTCTGTGGATGTACTTGAAGCTTCATCTCGGCTGGTCTGATTCCTTTGAGACTCCATTGCTTTCTTCTTGACTCCCTTGTTGTACATGTTCAGTGATAGCTCTAATTGATTGCCTCAATGCTAATAAAAATTATTAGCACCCTTGTGTCGGTCTTTTTCACTTGAGGTCCTTCAGCTTTTGTGGATGCCTTAATCTCTGAGTTTTCTGAATTGGGCTTTGCTTGCACTGCTTGAACCTCTTAGCTCCCTTGCTTGCCAAGGTTGATACTGACTTGTCTGGCTGCTTGCTTTGCCTAGAGCTTTTTAGCAGGCCTCGATCTATTGGAAGCACTGCGATAAGTTATGCAACTTACCACTATACTGCAACGACTGCTCCCTTCGTAGCGATTCTTGAGTCGAGCTAACCTATGTTCACTTTAGCACACAATCTGCAAAATTCTATTTAGCTGGAAAACTTTTTCACAATGAATGCAAAACTTCTTGATGTGCCTTTGACGGCCACACTTGTTCCGTGGGCTCGGAAGTGACTCTCAATTTTACACTAGGCCGCGGTTTGCTTTTACACCTTCTAGCGGGTGACCAATGGTTTTCCCAAAAGATAATTTCAATCTGCTAACTTAGCAGTCTTTAATGGTCAATTAGAAGGCCTAGAGACCAAATCTGGTTTCAAATTTCAGCTTCCCGATGATGAAAATCTCACATGCACTCGTGTCCGCTCTAGGTCGATTTGAGCGGTCTGTTCCAGAGCCTGAGTTGACTCTAGCCGATGACCTCGCTTATGGCTCACTAGCCCCTCTCCTAGGGAAAAGTCAAAACTATGTTCAAAACAGTGACTGTTTTCTCACAATTCTTTCGAACTGTCGGTTTTAGACACTCCTGACTTCCGAATGCATTTTGAGGCCTTAAACGACGTTTTTTTCAAAGTTGACCTAAGTGGTTGCCAAAGTCATACATTTAGTTCATGTTTTGCTCTAAGATCTGTAGTGTCGCTCTCAAGCTATGTTTTGATATCAAAACTTGTCCAATCCAATACCGTTTGTGAAAGTTATGGCCAAAATAGTGAAATGCAGTTTAGAATGGTCAAAATGAGTCCAAATTCAATTTTAAAAGAAGATTTGGGATCTCTGTGACACTGTGAACACCCCTGTATGGTCAAAATTACAACTGGATCCTAAAACTGGCTAAGAGACATCCGACGCCCAAATTTTTTTCTGCTCAAAATGAAGCAAGATTTGGTTCAAAGGTTCCCCTTGAGTTTAGCAACACCTTGGTATGCTCAGAATTTCATTTGAATGTCAAAATCACTCCAAACAAGCAATTTATGAATTTTTCGCTTTCTGACTTCGCCTTTTGACTTTTGGACATCAAAAACACGGGAAAACACTCAATTCAACATGTTCCTAGGGTAAAACCTACCCTCTGAACACACTGGTGGTGTCAGAATTCCCAAATTCCTGCCCAAAAACCCCCTAGAGACATCCTACGCCCAAATTGTTTTCTGCTCAGAATGAAGCAAGATTTGGTTCAAAGGTTCCCCTTGGGTCTAGCAACACAGTGGTATGGTCAAAATTTCAAAATAAGCTCTTAGACATCCTACGGGTAGGATGTCTTTTTGCTCAGAATTGAATAAAATTTGGTCCAGAGACTCCCTTGGTGTGTTGAACCCCTAGGTATCCTCACTTTTTGTTTCTGACACCTCTAGGCTGGTCAAATGCTCAAGAATCTGTTTCAGAAGCTGCATACTCTATCAGCTGATTTTTCAAGTCAAATGAGCTCCAAATTGGACCAAAATTGATGGCAGGCATATAAGATGCTATGAAACACTTTGCTATTGTCAAATGTTGGTCTAGGGTCCAAAATCATGCAGAAGACATCCTACGGGTAGGATGTCTTTTTGCTCAGAATTGAATAAAATTTGAACCCTAGATTCCCCTTGAGTCAAGCAACCCAATGCTATGCTCAGATTTGAATTTGGATGCCAAAAGGTCAAGATTTGGGCTGCATAAGCTTCTGGTGCACTCAGAGGGTAGGATGTCTTATATCAAGAGCAAATGATGTCAAAATGACTTGAAACTTGATGGCTAATATTAATAGGACATGATAACAATTGTATGAGGTCAAAATCTCCCCAGAAGTTCATTTAGCACTTGGAGACATCCTAAGGGTAGGATGTCTTTTTGCTTAGATTTGGCCAAAATTTGAACCACAAGTTCCCCTGGAGTCTAACAACACACAGGTATGCTCAAAATTTCAATTGGACCTAAAAATGACCTTGAGACATCCTACGGGTAGGATGTCTTTTTGCTCAGATTTAGCCCAAAATTGAATCCAAGGTTCCCTTTGATGTGCTAAACACATAGCTATTCTCACTTTTTGATTCTGACACTTGTAGGGTGGTCAAATGATCAAGTATCTGTTTCAGAAGCCAGATGTCCAATCTGGTGAATTTTCAAGCAAATCAGCTCCAAATTGTACCAAACTTGACTAGCAGGCTTATATAAGGTTATACAACACTATGGTATGGTCATAGTAGGGTTTTGGCCTCAAAATCATGCAAGGGACATCCTACACGTATGATGTCTATTTGCTCAGAATTAGCCCAAATTTGAACCTAAGACTCTCCTTGTGTCCAGCAACCCAATGGTATGCTCAAATTTTCATTTGGACCTAAAAATCACCTTGAGACATCCTACGGGTAGGATGTCTTTTTGCTCAGAATGACTTGAAATTTTCACCCTAGCTTCTCCTTGTTGTGCTGATCACAGTGGTGTGCTCACATTTTGGTTTGGAGTCCTAAATCAACTGGAGACATCCTACACGTAGGATGTCTTTTTGCTCTGTTTCAGCTCAAACTTGCACTGTAGCTTCCCCTTGATGTGCTAAACTCACATCTATTTTTACTTTTTGATTATGACACCTATAGGTTGGTCAAATGATCAAGAATCTGTTTCAAAAGCCTGATGTCTGTCTGATGAATTCCAAGTCAAATCAACTCCAAATTCGACCAAATTTGCCTAGGAGGCTTATCGAAGGCTATATGACAGCATGGTATGGTCACAGTAGAATTTTGGTCTCAGAATCATGCAGTAGACATCCTACGCGTCTTTTTGCTCAGAATGAACACAAACTTGGACCAAAGATTCCCCTAGTCTTCAGCAACCCACTGGTATGCTTAGATTTGAGTTTGGATGTCAAAAGACCCCAAAACTAGCTATTCTTGCCTTTTGTCCGTCCAAAAACGTTAAAGTCTGTTTAATCTTCACTTTCACTGACCCAAATGAGATGAAATTTATCACATGCACTCAATACAACATTTAGAACATGTCTATGGAGTCATCATATGGTTTGGTCTCAAAATTAGGCCTTGGACACAATTTGGGTAGGATGTCTGGCAATTCTCGTCTTTTGGCTTTAATCTGTCAAAATTTGATCAAATTTCCACTTTCCAGGTGAAAATAGGGTAGAACCTACCTTCTAAACACACTGGTAACCTCAGATTTTCAAAAAAATGCCCAGATCACCTTGTAGACATCCTACGCGTAGGATGTCTACTGCTTATTTTTTCAGACTGAAGTGTCCTTGATGCTTCTTATGCTCTCAGCAAGTGCAAGTATGCTTCACACTTGCAAAAACATGCAAAAATCACTCAATTTAAGCCTTTTCTGAAATTTTACGTTTTTTGACTCCGAATTTTGGCTTTTGGTCAACAAAAATAGGGAAAAACACTCAAGTCCATATGATACTAGGGTAAAACCTACCCTCTGAACACACTGGTAACCTCAGTTTCCTCAAATTCCCTACCAAAAGTGCCCTGGAGACATCCTACACGTAGGATGTCTACTGTCTTAAAATGCAAATTTTTTTTGGCAGTAGTACTCCCTATGCTCTGTAGAGCTCTCAGCAATAATCACTGAAACTTTTGAACTTCAAATCAGCTTCCAAACACAATTTACCATCTTTTCTACTTAGCGTTTTCCACTTCTCTGATGAGCCTAACAGAAAATAAGACATGCATAAAGTACTCTAGATCAGCAATCAAGATATCCTACTTACACTACTCCTACTCATCATGTGAGATGGTGATTTTGATGTCTTGGTTGCTTCCTGGCCTCACACGAACTCTCAAGTCAACCTACCACCACATCTACCACTCCAACTCCTACTCTCTACACCACAACCTACTACTACCTAATACTACCTAAAAACGGAAGATCCAGGCTAGACACATGCTCCCTAGACTCCTCCTAAGACCTAGAGATTCCACCACCCTCTGATTCTATCTAAATGTAAAATAGTACTCTGGCAAGCCAAAGGGACCTCTATCCTCAAGGACTAGTCTTGGTCATCTACTTAGGGCCCTCGTCCCCGGCAACGGCGCCAATGTTGGCGGATATACCACGACGGACGTCAACATAGCGAGAACTCACCTAACATAATGTCAACTGAGGACGGAGCTCAACCCGTAGGCGCGTGGAAGCAAGTAAAGGGTGTCAACCTATACTCAACCGAGTAATGACTACTTCCTACAGAGATATCAAATCTACATGCCATCGGTTCTGTGAATGTGAGAGTCTCCTATGATGCTACCGCAAGCCAAAAGCCCATTAGACGTTCTCGAAATGTTACGAAACTTGAGGGATATCCTATCAAGACCAATATACCACTCTCCCTAAGGTCCGTGACCCAAAACCCTACCCAAAAACACACGGTGCAGAATAGTGTAGGATGTCTGACAGGTTTTTGCAGGTCGACGTTTCCGAAAACTAAGATGCCTAATACGTAGCTCTACTTGCTCTGATCGTGTGGATATGCTGAAATGAAAAAAGAGACAACATTTACTCATCGAAACTCCAAAAGTAGCTCGCGGGTGAATCTGCCAAAACACAGACGAACGCGCGTGATGTAAGCATCAACACGTAGCTCTCCTCGTGGGCAACACGCAGCTGTTCTCCGTTTGTGATTCCGACCACCGTAGCCCTTGTAGCACACACACACTCTCTCGCAGTCTCCCAATCGACACAGCAAATAAGATTATTAGAAGTCTCCTTACAAAGCTTTAGGTTTTGGTTTATATACTAAACCTTAGAAAACCTAATGTCCGGCCAAAATGACCTGATTTGTCCATAGGCTTCTATAGAGCTTAATTACAACATTGTGAGCTGGCTTTGCTCATCCAACAAGCATCTGTGGCCAAAATACAATTGCCGACTTAAAATATGAAGTTCTTGTAAACATTACAAAAGTGGCCGTAATGGCTCAAAATGATAATAACGGGATATTCGATGATGTCCCTGAGCTTGTATCTTCACATTACAGCATCCATCTTCATCTTCATCACTTCAAGCATCTTCATATGGAATCTTTAGAGAATCTTTGAGGAATCTTCATGGAATCTTTGTGGAAGTGTTGTTGAAAGGTTGACCTGTCAACAAAAAGTTTTCTCAAAATCTTCACCACTTTTGAGATACGTCACTCAGACTGCCTGTATGTCTAGGGTACACGGGGGCAGATTTTTATAGATCTGTTGCTACCTATAAAAATAGCACATTTCAGGTCCATTCTAGCGATTCCCAACCATTTTTGTGTAGTCTACAACTTTGGAAAAGGAATTTTTTGCAAATTCTGAACGATTTGGAAGATATGGGCTGATCGACTGTAGGGTATTCGAAAAGTTGAAGATTATGTATGTCTATTGTGGTGATTTGCTACATTCAGAGAGCTCGGATTGAGCTTTGTCATTCTCTTGTTTTGCGCATTGATATTTTTCTCTTAGTGAAGAGAGTGTGGGTTGATATTTTCAACACATTTATGCGCTTACCTTGAGAACACTTTGTGAATGTATGCATTCTTGTGGACTCTCAGGATTCGAGAGTGGCTTCATCACAGGTTATGTGCATTGACTTATGCGATTGAGCAGATTTTAGAAAGTGTGGTGCACAGATTTGCAGAGAGTTTTGCAAGCATTTCTAGCATGATTGTGAGATGCATCTCCGCAGTAAACATCTGTAGGGTAATCTATCCTTTTTGTTTTCAAGCCAAAACCTTGTATTAAAAAAACCAATTGTATATTGCCACCTCTCTCTAGGTGATGGTCACAAAGGCCCACCTAGGATATATCATTTTAAAGTTTTTCTAAAACAAAGCAAGGGTCAACAATCTGGGACCCCGGGTCCTTGCTTTGTCTCTCTTGATTAGGGACCTAACCTAATCAGATTATCCTAAACTAATGCATTCTCTACCTATAAAAGAACATTGAGAGGTCACTATCAATGAGAAGCACTTGTGAGTCAGCAGCACTATGGGGGGGGGTAGCACTTGGGAGTCAGCACTTGAGAAGGAAGCCATGCACACACCCTGACTCCAAGGATTGCTACACACAAGAGTAGAATCTCCATGTGTATGGGATTTTCCCTAGAGAACACACTATAGGCTCTCTCTCTCTCTCTCTCTCTCTCTCTCTCTCTCGCTCTCTCTCTCACACACACACACACACACACACACACACACACACACACACACCATGGTCTCCATCTCGCCAAAACTGAGTTTTCTATAAATACCACTTTGAATCAAGATTTCCCTCACATCCGAGGGGTTTTCATCATCTACGTTACGTCTCTCTCTCTCTCTCTCTCTCTCTCTCTCTCTCTCTCTCTCTCTCTCTCTCTCTCTCTCTCTCTCTACGGTGTGCAGTATTAGTGTTATCTTAATCACTAATGTCCATGTCCTAGCCGCTCAAAGCTAGTTGGTGCCCCCTGTTCACTTCGCATGACGAGTCCAACGTGCACGATCCTAGTGTTGAGACCGTCGGGCTTTGTTTTGTGCTTGCACTTGTCATTTGGTGTCCCTGTGGAGGAGGGATTCTTGAAAACTTTCAGTTTGCAACGCTGAGATGATGCACGTAGTCGACCATGGACGAGTGGATGCGAGAATTCTCCAATTGGAGAACAAAGGAGGAAGAAATTGAAGAAGTAGTGACCGCCTTCATCGAAGTGATGCTGCCGCAATACACTATCATCAAGATCCAAGAAGTAATTCCTCCGTCTTCCATCTCTCGCTCTAACCCCAAATCAAGAGCCACCCGAGGGAGGACTACAGGCTGCTCTCATTGTTGTCGCCCACCGCACTCTATCAATCACTGCCTTCAATGGAGGTTAAGAAGAAGCGAAAATCCTCTACATCATTGTCCACCGCGAAGAGGTCATCCATATCAAGGAAGGAAAAAGTTCAGTAAGGCCTCTCTTCCCCAAGGAATCTGCATGTAAAGGTGTAGCCTCTGCTCCTAAGTGGCCCAAAGGGGCTGCTCGTGCCAAAGGAAAGGGAGGGCTAGCCCAATCCTAAATCACATGACCCCCAAGGAAGAGAAAACACCTGGCCACGCAAGTGCTTCAAGTTCGGAAAGCAGAATCGTGCCTAGGCTGCCAAAAAAAAGGTCATCCGAAGTAAGGCGTTGAAAGATCACCTATCGATACATGCGATGCATGTGAGTGCTGCTAGTTCACTTCAACAACCCCGAAGCAAAAGTGGTAAGTAGGTTCCCATTTCCTAGAGAGGAGTGGTTTGGCTATTGTGCTTGCTGCTTTGGAGGGCAAGTAGAGGGTATTTCTCCTCTCTCCGTACAACTCATCCTAAAGAAACTGTCTACCACAAGTGAAACCCAGTGGACCAGAGACGAGTTACAACTAAATGGTGTGGAGTTCATGCAACGAGCCGACTACAGTAATTACTTGCAGCTGGTGCTAGCTAAAAGGCTAGGAGTGGTCAAA
The DNA here is from genome assembly GCF_014529385.1 of Adiantum capillus-veneris. NCBI lineage: Eukaryota > Viridiplantae > Streptophyta > Polypodiopsida > Polypodiales > Pteridaceae > Adiantum > Adiantum capillus-veneris. The sequence continues at coordinate 46,906,176 of NC_140945.1, forward strand.
CGCATCGCCATCACTCCGTACGTGCTGAGCAATGAAGGGAAGGTGGAGCCTATGAAGGGCGATGACCTCCTATGGATGTGCCGACTTATCAACACCGGCATGGTAAGGGTATAAGTAAGTACTCTACACTCTGTGCATCATGGATAACGGACCACCGCTCTTTTATTTAGGTTTCTGCAACACATGCACGTAAATATATATGAGATAGAAAAATCTTCCATCAACAGAAGATTGTGTATCTATTTGGTGTTGCGGTTCTAGGAGAGATCCTTAGCTCCCCAAACCCCATTATTCTCCCCATATTGGATTACCACCACTCTTTCAATGTTTTCATTTTTATCTTATTTTAATCTATCCACCTTGCCTTGTAAGTAAGCCTCTATAAGCCGCTAAGTCATTTGTGTTTAAGAAAAAAAAGACTTGAAAAAAAAAAATTGTTTGTTTTGCAATGGCAAATGTTTCTTTCCCAACCTTCATGGGTAAGGTGGGGGAAGATGCTTCAGATTTCCTGGATAATCATGAGATAGCATGTGTTGTCTCTGGAAGGGATGACGATGCTTCACGTCTACGCATTTTTTTACTGCTAATGAAAGCGAAAGCAAGATCATGGTAAAACACCTTGGTGCCAGCCACCAAGGAGAGGTGGGATCTGCTAAGAGCAGCATTCTTAAGGCGTTTTGGAGAAGGCACCACGTCTGAGAAGCTATGGCAATTGCTGATGGAGTTGAAGCAAGGAAGTATGGTTGAGTATAATCAAAGTTTGTGGATCTATGGGGATGATGGGTTGCATCGCAGAGGGAGGATGAAGGGGCACCCGATTTCTTAAAGAAGGACCGGTTTGTGGCTGGTTTATGGCCAATTCTTAAAGAGAAGGTGAAGGGAAGGCTTCCTGTTACATATGAGGTAGCAGTTGAAGTATCTCGCCTTAAAGATAAGAAGTTGTGTCTACAATCCAGAACTACTGAGGAAGAGGAATCGGGAAGGACCCAACCACACCTAGCCGCACCTACAACAACCGTCCACGTCACAAGATCCGGCTAAAGATCAACAAGACCTGCTCAACCCAATCACCAACTAGTTAGAGAATCTTTCAGTACATCTGGTGCAATAAGTGCATGCACTTGCCAGAAATCTAGATCAAGGAAGAGGGCAGCAAGGACAGAATCAAGACTACCATTGTTACAACTTCGGAGAGGACGGCCATGGCATGTACTACTGTCCTCATCCAAGAAGGCAGAACTTCAATAGAGAAGGAAGGTAAAATCAAATTTCTCCACCAAGGGCGAGACCACCACCACCCAGGCAACCAAAGCTGATTCCACCAGTCCAGATCCTTCGACCACCCATACAACCACCACCACCACCACAACCTCTCATTCCTCCGCTACCTCCACCACTTGTTGGAAACCAAGCAATAAGTGTCATTAGCCTTGAAGCTAAAGGGAACAAAGGTAGAAGAGCATGCCAAAGAGAAGGACAAAGGAAAAGGAAAAGTAGAAGAATCCATGTGGATGCCATGGGAGTAAAGCGTGCCAGGCACGAAGAGGCCTCTCAAAGGGAGGAGAAGATGAAAGGAAAAGGAGATTCTAGCAAGCATGCATCTAAGCCTCGATGAAAGATCAACATCGTAGATTTTTCACTGGGTGAGTATGCTAAACTATATGATCTAGTTCAAGATGTATTAATGCAGGGTCCAAAGATAACGTGGCCCCCACCTGGCCCCAATTACTCCATCTTGCACCAAGGATGAGGAGACAATGGACGAAGATGGTAAGTACAAGAAAGTCAAGACCAAGGATAGCTGGGGCTATCCCTAGGAGGAATCTTGACGACATCCTACCTGTCATGGATGCCCACATCAAGGGGCAATGCATCTCTAACATCTACAATGATGGTGGTGCGCAGATATGAGTCATGAGTGAGAAAGTGATGCACCATCTAGGCCTAGAGGTAAGTAGGCCGGCACCCTGCCGAGCTAAAATGGCAAATAACGTCAAAGTGAAATGCATAGGCATTGTGAATGCAGTCAATGTGAAGGCATTCAAAACAGAAGTGGAGGTAGACATTTTTGTCATGCCACACAAAGGGGAGGGCTACCCTATCATTCTTGGAAGACCATGGCTCATGGCTATGGAGGCTAACTAGGACTAGAGTACCAGAATGATCCAGATGAAGGATGCTAAGGAAAAGTCCATATTCTCCGACATTCCAACGCTATGTAATGCGACATGAATACTGGGAAGCAACACAACATGATCTTGGAGGCATCGGAAGATGAGTTCACCAGTGACTCTTTGACCACTTCAGGAGAAGAGACGACAATAACTGAGGAGAGCGACAATAGCATCAAAGTGATGGGAGTCATTCTCAGAGACCCAAAGGGATTGACACATTCTAAAACACCACCGGAGAACCAAGAGGGACCATCAGGTACGCAACCCTTGGTGGATACAGGTAAGTTACATCGGATGCTCTCCAGTGAGTTAGCTAGTGAAGAGAGATAAGAATACATCTCTATGCAAGGTAACTTCACCACATTGTTCATTGATGGTTATGACAAGATCAAAGGCATCACAACGGTGCAACACCGCATAAGACTCAAGGAAGGAAGGAAGCATGTAGTGCAAAAGATCAGAAGGCTTGGGGCAATTCAACAAGAGGCATTGCTCAAAAGAGGTAAGGAATTTTCTACAGGCAGGTTTCATTTACCCATCAAAGACTCAGAGTGGTTCTCTCCAATGGTAGTACCACTAAATAAGAATGGTAAGTGGAGGGTTTGTGTAGACTACAAACCTCTCAATGCAGCAACAAAGACGGATCATTTTCCCCTCCATTCCAGGACGAGATTCTCAACGAGGTAGCAGGTCATGAGTGCTACACAGTATGTGATGGCTATTCAGGCTACTTCCATATTAACATTGTAGAAGAAGACTAGAAAAAGACAACTTTCATAACACCATGGGGATGTTTTGCTTACAGGGTGATGCCTTTTGGCCTCACCAACGCTCCAGTCACATTCCAACGCTATGTAACTTTTGTCTTCCAGCCATACTTTGATAAGTCAATACGGGTTTTCATAAATGATTTCTGCATCTACAGTTCTCGCTCCCTCCATTTGAGCAAGGTCTATGATGGCCTGGCTAGGCTACAAACCTTGGGTGGCTAGCTTAACGTCTAGATAAGTGTCACATTGGTGAAAGCAAGGTCACTCTTTCTTGGCCATGTAATTTCAGCAAAAGGAATTGAGGCTGACCCAAGCAAGGTTCAAGCTTTAGTATCTTTGTCATCACCCACAACAACTTAGCAATTGGTCTCTTTCCTTCAGAAGGTAAGGTACTTGAGCAGGTTCATTCACTTTCTCTCTCAGATGGTTCTCCCTCTACAACAAGTCACCCATAAAGATGTCTTCCTATGGAGTGAAGAAAATGAGCAACAGTTTAGCGAAGTGAAATAGATCCTGGCTACACTTCCCACGATTGCATCCCCTGGATGGGACGAGCCATTTTATGTCAACCTCAGTGTAGGAAGTGATACACCTTGGATCCGTACTAATGCAGAAGGACCCCCAAACCTCTTTCATGTGTCCTATCTACTTCTCTAGTCGCGTCATGAACCCATCAGAGAAAGGATTCACCACAATAGAGCACATGGTGCTCGCATTGATGTTTGTCACTACAAAGTTCCACTCTTATCTATTGCCTAGACCCTTTGTAATTCTAACAACGGAAGAGGTCTTTCCATATGTGATGCAACACATGGAGGTCTCATCTAAAATCTCTAAGTGGCTTGTCAGATTACAAGAGTTTGATTACACTATGCAAGTGGAGAACTCCACCAGGGCTAGTCTAGTAGGTATTCTTACTCATTGTCACTATAAGAAGAAGCTAAAGGTCAACACAAAGGGGTGACACCAATGGTGGAAATTCCTAAGCTAGAAAGAGCTCACTTCTTTTTTTTATGGAGCTTACCAAAGGACAGTGGACCAAGTTGCAGCTAGCATCATCATTATCAATGAGCAAAAGGAAAAGGTATTCTCCATTGGGCAGCTGCTACACTCCCACTCCAACAACAAAGCAGAGTACACGGCCCTAATTTTTGGTTTAGAACAATGTGTTTTGGAAGGGGTTCAGTGCCTAAATGTGTTTGGCGATGCCATGCTCTTAATAAAAAACAGAGAATGGCACTTGGATTTGTAAAAATCAGGTTTTTCTTGGCCAATTGCGTCGAGTTAAGGATCTTTTAAGAAAGTTTGAAGCAATGCAGTTATTTCATTTCCCTAGGACGGAAAATCAAGAAGCGGATGCTCTAGCCACGGAAAGAATACAAGTTGTTCCCATAGGAGCAACAAACTGAAACTGCCTCTCTTTCAAGGTAGCGATGCTATGCATGATGTCATCGGCTTCTTAGATACAAGAGAATGTCCTGAAGGGTATACCAAGGGCTAGAAACAATGGCTTGTCCAAAAGGCAACAAGATACCACCTTATAAACTGCACTTTGTACTGCAAGGGCAAAGACCAGATTCTCAGGCTAGTGCCAATGTCCAGTGAAATCATGAAGGTAATCTCAAGCTGCCATGATGGTATTTGCGGCGGCCACTTTGCTCTAGATATTACTAGTAGGATTCTCTTGGCCTAGTTTGAACAGGGATGTGCATCATTGGTGTAAAACATGCAGAGCTTCTCAAGTATCTAGTGATCGAACACTAACCTATGCGCCACAGACTCCTATCATCTCATATGGCCTGTTTGAGAAGTGGGAAATAGATGCAATTGGTCCTTTACCAAGGGCCCAATCAAGTAAACTGTACATTCTAGTTGGTGTAGACTACATGACCCGATGGGCAGAAGCGGCAGCCACCACATGCATTACAGCCCAAGAAGTGGTGAAGTTCATATTTGAGCACATTTGCTGCCGCTTTGCCACACCTATGGAGATAATTTATGGTAGAGGGCTAGGTTTCAAAGGCGATTTGGTGGGAGAACTGATGAAAAAGCTAGGCATCACACGCCGACATTCCACCCCATAGTATCCACAGTGCAATGGTCTAGTGGAAAAGGTAAACGGCATGATCTGTCAAATCATCACAAAGCAGGTGAATAACCACACAAGTGATTGGGATAAACATCTCATGGCCGCTCTTTGGGCCTACCACACGACATTCCGAACATCACTAGGTTTCATCCCTTTCCATTTGGTATATGGAAAGTACCAAATGGAAAGGAAGCCATTCTACCCATTGAGGTACAGATAGCCAGCTTGTGAGTCATGACTAATCAGTTACAGTGCCCAATTGCCCATCTTCGCAACCACATCCTCTTATTCAATCAAGGGCTTAAGGAAAACAGTCTAAAGAAAGGCATGCTAGTATTGAGACACGACAATAGATTCGACACTAGGAAAGACAAGAAGTTCCAGCCCAAATGGGAAGGACCATTCATTGTCAAAAAGTGATACGCCAATGGCAGCTACAAATTGATGGAAGCAGATGGTCGAATTCACAAGACCATAGTCAATGGATGGAGGCTAAAAAGGTACATCTTAAGGTTTGATCCAGAGTTCATACTAGATATTCCAGAGGAGGGAGAACCCTCCAACTCAGCTGCCAGAGAGTCAGAAGCAAAGCTAGAGACATGAAAGCCTCTAGCCAGAGGGGGAGGACTAAGGATTGTCGGCTTTGACAAGCCGCGGCCACGGGAACAAACCCCATTTGGGGAGCTTATAATGCAAGGAGAAAAAATTTAAAAAAAAGTTTTTTTTGCCTGTTTGCCGCCAACCCACTTCCCCTCCCTTGCTCATGCACGTGGAGTGCCCCCCCCCCCCCCCCCCCCCCCCCCCCACCGCCCCTCGGCACCACCCTTCTCCCTCTCCTTCATTATCCACCTTCTCCCTCTCTCTCTCCACTCCATTATCACTGCAAGCCAAAACCCTCTCTCTCTCCCTTTTTCGTCACCAGCCCAAGCTAGGCACAAAAAAGTCTCTCTCTCTCTCTCTCTCTCTCTCTCTCTCTCTCTCTCTCTCTCTCTCTCTCTCTCTCTCTCTCTCTCTCTCTCTCTCTCTCTCTTTTCCCCACCCACACACACCCACTCACACTCCCTCTCTATCTCTCACTCTCGCCATCCTCTCTCTCTCTCGTTCTCTGTGTAGCCAGCCCATGCAGAGCGCAATAAAATATTTATCTCTCTCTCATTCCTCAACCCGAGGGGGCCCGCCATGAGGCAATAGGCTCTCTCTCTCTCTCTCTCTCTCTCTCTCTCTCTCTCTCTCTCTCTCTCTCTCTCTCTCTCTTGTTTCCCACCCATGCCCACATGTCCCTCGGTCTCTCCCTCACCCGCTCTCTCAGCCTCTCATTCCCCTCGTTGACTCCCGTTCTCTCTCTCTCTCTCTCTCTCTCTCTCTCTCTCTCTCTCTCTCTCTCTCTCTCTCTCTCGTTTCCCCACCCATACTCACACACACACACACACTCACCCACACACACACGCACAAACACTCTCTCTCAGCCTCTCTCTCTCTCTCCTCTCTCTCTCTCTCTCTCTCTCTCTCTCTCTTCCTCGGCAGCATTAGAAGTCTCTCTCTCTCTCTCTCTTGTTATTTTCACACACACACACACAAAACCATATACATACACATAGTCACATATACACACTCTCTCACTCTCTCCCCATCTCTCGTTCACTGTCTCTCTCCCTCGTTCAACCTCCCTCTGAAAGGGCAAGGGGATTGGAACATGCTCATCACCACCCAGCCATGCCCTATATAGGCCCTTGGCCTTCTAAATATATGGACCCCCTTGACTGCATGTCCGTCCTGGCCCTTGGCCGTGACTGATCCTACCATTGTCCTAACATTACTCCCCCCTTAGAGAAGTGTTTTCGTCCGCGAAAACACAAGTGATGGTATCTTCATAAGAACACTAATGTTTTCTACCGTAACATCCCTCATGGATCCAACGGTTCATTTGAGCGGAACCCGGTTCAGTAGGAGGTTCAATGAAACCAAGAGTAACATCTTGATTTTCTACATTGTTGTCCATTTGTAACCATCTAATGGTATCGGTTCCTATCCAAACATAGTGTGTAGACTCCATTTAGAACACTCATGAGCATGGTAAACGAGTTTATCACAACAAAGAAAGTAACTTGCTGACATAACTCATCAACCAAGTTTAAGTCCTTGACTTGTTCCCAAATTTCATCATCAGTGAACAACCCCACCCTAACGAGTGTTCAAGGTTGAGAACGTGAGTTATACATGAAGAGACTACACCTAGTCGCAAACATGCTTTAATTTATAGTACGCAAACTCTAAGCAGAGCAATAAATTCTTACTAATTTGATCGCTTGGTGCTAACGTACGCACTTTGCATATCCCTCAACACCAGATTACACTTTGTAATTAGCCTATCCCCTTGGATAACTGACAGTACTGAGATGTGTTCCCTCACGCTTTGTAATCTAACTACCCCCTTGGATAATTGACAGTACTGAGGTGTGTTCCCTCACGATTTACAGACAGTCGTCCCAAATGACTGGTAAATGGGAATCACAATATCGTGTAACATTGTTGAGGAATCAACAATGTCCGGAATAACCATCATGGTTAACTTGAGAAATTCACAAACACCCAAACCGATCCATGACCTCTATTAGGGATTAGTAGACCCAAAAGTAATCTCATAGAGATACTGCACATGGAGTGCAAAATGCTTCATAAGCAACAACTTGGGGAATATGCATGCCGTTCCAAATCAGCCTTTGCTAAACACTAAGGCCCATAACACCTAGTGTACATGCATTTAGCAAAAAACAGATACGAATCTGTATATCCATGGTGATCCTTCCCAATACTTATGGAAAATGTGATGCGCCTAGCACACATTAGAACGGAATGTAAATAGTTCTGAAAAGAAACTAAATACTTTCAGTTGCAATCTTTTGCAAGCCTTGCTGAAATGTCTGAATCACAATAGAAGGTGAAACATTGATCACTTCTACGTACAGACAATGAAACTTTTTCATTAACAACTTATAGCCTTGCTATATGTATAAACAACCATCTGTAATGTTGTTTAGCAATACTTGTAGCTGAACAAGTCATTCTAAGTATCCGACAATTTCTGGCCACTGAAATTGTTCTTGATACGTCGTGCTGAAAATGGTCTAGAAAATAGATTTGACCAGCACCTAGGGACTTTGTCGTGACACATATTTGAAATAGGAGGCAATAGTGTCAGTTCCAGAGATTCATATTCGCTACATGTGGAATATGTCTCAACTAAGGATGTCTGAAAAAATAACATCCTTCAAGTACAAAATGTACTTGTGTGTGGAGGTAACTCTAAACACTCTGCAACAAGAGTGAGAGGGACCCTCATTCATTCCTCCACACTGGCTAAACCGAACTCCTTGAGTTCCTAGACCATGTTGTATCCCATGACAACATGTGCCAAATTGAACCCTACAAGTAGGTTCGTAATAGCATAAGGCTGAAAGATAGATTGCACACTTGGCCCAAAATACTTTGTGCCGACATGCCCTTGGCATGGCTCTGTAACATTCAAGCATACTTATACGTCTTGAAAAACCAAGCAAAGCATACTAAAAATGGAATAAAACCAAATCAATATATGCGTACCTGGAGATTTGAACGTAATGTTCACTTACCCGTATTCAAATGGAGAGGAGCACGTCCCCTACTGGAAAAAACAAACAGCATTGCACTGGGAACCCTAGGTGTTGCCTTTGCAATCCAAGCCCTTGGATTAGAATCTACGTAGTCAAACCCCTTGGTAAGACTCTTTGTAGAAACTGCTCAACTAGCAGATAACGGTAACCAACATAGTCAATCGTGTATAGAATGATTGGAATCAACTTGAAAAGTGTGTTCGTCCACTACCGCGTGGTAGATTGTGGAATTCTTTCCTTGAAAGTATAACTGGGAGAGATCAATTGTGATCCTCAATGCAGATCAAACTGTGATCCTTAATGCCTATGGGGTGATTTGGTAAGCACCCGTTGGGTCGTACCCCAAAACTGTGATGCCATAGACAGTCAAAGTGCTGTAGAGAGAGGAAGAAAGCCACACAAGTGAGATACCTAGCTTGTATTAATAGCCATGCTGTCTCAACTGTTTGCTGCCTCTAGACTCCATGGTATAGATCAGCTGATGTAAGTGCAAGAGTATCAAAACTCAACTTGAGCATCACACTAGAAACATATAGTGCAAAAATGACACCCTAATCCTCCGAAATGACAAGACTCTTGCTCGTCCATTAACGTCGATATGTTCGATGTGTACTCCACTGGGCAAATCTATTCGATCCTAAGAACAATCACCCAAGGAATGCCAATAGTTGGGTCTTACCCAAGATCTGAAATGGCTCTTGGCGAGCCTGTGTATGGCTCCTAGCTCTTACGGCAATTAGTGTTCAATCGATAAACCGATGAAAACTAATGTGAATGGCATCTTGGACCATTTTTAGCTGAGAGTTAGAGCACCTTGGCTCATACTGACTTCCAAATTAAACATGTATGAACTTCTTAGAAAGTTTTCATTATTCAAGAGAGAAATATGAGAAAGAGAGAGAAGAAGAGCATGCTCGGCTGAGGAACTTTCCTTAAATTTGTAAAGTGTGTGCCCAGAATGTGTGCTCTTAGACATCTTATGCCTAAATTGATGCTTATCCTATAAGCATACCACAATCTGTCAGTATGAAGCTCTCATCGAGAGAGGCAATAGAAAACACAAGTCAAATCTTGACCATTTACCATGTATGGGTCGTGACTGTGGATGACTTGAATAGGGCACCTTGCAAGTGAATCTAGTCAAAATTTTAGGTTCTTTGCAGTGTTGGTGTGTGTTGATAGCAACCAACAATAATATTAAACAATACATCCTTAGTTTGTCCTTGACAAAGTTGCGAGTGTGTTAGCGAAAGCGTAATTCATGAGGCGGTAGAATTGAATCCACCCAACTAGCATGCCTTGCATGCAAAATTGTAATCCATGGCCTCAACCGTGAGAACCAAAACCATAAGTGCCTTGCACAGTTTAGACTGGTAGGGATTCTATGAGCTGATATTCCTTATTTTGCCAGTTACCCGAAGCCTTGCTTCCTATAAAATTGTCAAAGCACTTTGCTTTGCACAATGACAGTAATTGCCAAGTAAGGTGTACATAGGGAAAAACAAGAAAAACTTAAATTGGCTAACCTGGTCGTTGCTATAACCAATTGGCCGATATTTTGTGGAAGAAAAATCGCTTAAAAATGGCGCATAGCCATACCTGCTGTACGAGTGGGATCTGTCGTATGTACAGATACGTCCCTTGTATCATATACGCCTGTTTGTTTCTCATGAAATAACCTGCTGGCATATTGTCAAGTCTGTCCCAAGTTTGTATGCTCATAGCATAGGCCAAACATGGAAGTCTTCGCTTTGCATGATACGTTTCAGTAGACCCACTTTGGATGCTACCGTGCCTCAGAGCTACAGATACTGTTGCTCATAGACAAATGTCCTAGTAAAAGAAAGTCGACCTTGTCGAGCAGTCACAAATAATCAACCTTGTCGAATCCTACAATGTATTGAAAAGAAAAAAATAAAAATTCCTTGAAAAATATGTACCTCGTACTGGATTGGCTTGATGACGGAGACGAAGCCGTGCTCCAGTGATGTCTAGAAAACAAGCCCTAACAATTTGCTTGACAGCTTCTGGAAATGGTCGTTAATGGTTGGTCATGTCGAGCACATGTTGCCTCCTTCATCAAGATTAGCAACAGACTATTCCGATCTCCATGAGATTCTCCAGCACCACCATGCCCTATCCTTTGGTATGCATGGACAGAAGCCTTACTGCTAAATGCCTTTGATAATTTGTCATATCGGCCACAATGCCTGTGTTTTTTAGCATCTGCACGGCCCAATCTACGCATGCATAGTTCACAGGGCTCCTAAAAAAAGGGACCAAGGGCCTATTTAGGGCAAGGTTGGGTGCAGACGAGCATGTCATAGTTCCTTTCTCCTCATATTGGTATTAGAGCTTGGAGGAGAGGGGTAGCAAAAAGGGGGACAAAGGCGTGGGGCGCAAGCAGGAGGCGGAGGGGACAGAGGCACGAGGGGTCACTCAAGCAGGAGGCGGAGAGGAAAGTGGCAAGCATGTTGTTTTTCCAAAATTAATGTGTATGCTCCGTAGCATAAAAGCGTAGTGACCCTTGTAGTGTAGGGTAGTAGAGCTAAAACGACAGAGACCATGCAAGTAGGAGGCAAAAGACGGGGACAAGCAGGAGGCGGAGGGGACAGAGGCACGAGGGGTCACTCAAGCAAGAGGTGGAGAGGAAAGTGGCAAGCATGTTGCTTTTTCAAAATAATGTGGATGCTCTGTAGCATAAGACTATAGTGACCCTTGTGGTGTAGGGTAGCAGAGCTAAAACCTTCGTCACCTCCACGTGAGTTCAAACCCCTCTTTTGCTGAGAGAAGGAGAGCACGTCACTTGTCTTATGACATTGAGGAGGAATCTTTGGAGGATTCCTCCTAATAAATTGAGAACCTGCCACAGTAGCATGGAGAGCTAGTAGACTCTCTCGCGATACTAGTAGTATGGCATGCCGAAAAATTAAGATGCACCACCCCGTGGGACACGGGGAATGCCAAATATGCCAATGTCTTGTAAGGCTGTCTTGCATGGCACGCCAAACAGAGTGTACATGACTGAAGCCTTGCTGGCATGGCAACATACATACTACTGGCTTGGTTCAATTTGAGCATGCCTTGCATGCTTTTATTGAAAGTCCTTCACTTGTGACCGTTTCGTCTCGAAGCTTGCTTTTACTAATGAACAAGTTTCTTTCTGTTTACCTTGATTTCTTTTGATGCTTGAAAGACTCACTCGGTACCAAACCAATGCTTTATGAATCCTCTATTGAACTTGAACGTCATTTCCTTCTCTAGCATCTCTTACTCGCTTTATAACGTTGTAAGTGGAGACCTTTGAGAACAACACAACCTCTGCTGCCAACTTTTTGTGCCAAATTCTGCAATGATAGTAAAATGGCAGCTTGTAATTGTTACAGGGATATTGCACCTTATCGTGATACGGTGGATGCCTTGTATGGAGTGTGTGGCCGGTGTGGGCACGCCCCTTAAGTTTAAGGTCACAATTGGCCGTCGGGCGGCCACCAATGTGAAGGCCTTGCAAGGCCTTGCAGCGATGGACGCTGCTGCAGCGGACGACTACGCAGGCAAAGGAACTCTGCATGTAGCTTGTGGGGTTGCACTTCTCTGACGAGATCTCCTTGGCTCGGCGGTGCGAACAGATCAAGCCCAACCTCTTGGCAGTTAACGCAGGTCGGAGTTCCTTCTCTTCCCCGCAAGCAGCCGTGCACACGCTCTCCATCGGTCTCTTGATCGCCATGAACCTCCCCATAAGGGGTTACTCCTGCAGCTCCTCCCTCGGCTGCCCCTTCATGCACGCCCTCATTCCCACACTGCGGCTCCCCTTCCTTCCCGACTTGCAAGGGTTGCTCTCCACGGTTCTCCATGAACGCCCGAGAGAGAGAGAGAGAGAGAGAGAGAGAGAGAGAGAGAGAGAGAGAGAGAGAGAGAGAGAGATAGATAAATAGATTGAATTATCGTCCATGGAGGTCATATATGACCTATAGGACCAGAACAAAAGAGTACAAAGGATTTCGTCTCATACATATCAGTTAAGGACTGAGAGTCCATCGAGTGGGGAGAAAAAAGATAAGGTGGGATGAACAAAAGTCTAAGATGAGGTAGGTGAGGAGGAGGGGGCCGGTTTGGGAGTTCGAAACTCTTGGATGATGGCTTTGCCTCCTCGGTAAACTGCCCATTTCCCTGCTGTGCGCGCTTCTCGCATCTTTTGGAGTTCGGTCTTCTTTTGTTTGAGTTGGGTGGGTGTGAGATCTTCAGCAAACCAAATTTTTGTGTCCTTGAGAAGCTGCGATTGCTCAAGGAGCTTGACTCGATCCGCTTTGGTCTTGAAGGTAAGAATTGCATGGTTGGTGCGATGCTCGTGAGCGAGAGTGGTGATTGTCGTTGGATCCCATTGTATCATGGGGGTTGTTGTTCGGATGCGATCGAAAGACTTGTGGAACTTGGGGTCCTCTTTTCCTTGCCAATCGCTCGGGAGTCCGCCAATGCGGACATTGAGAGTAATAGCATCTTGTCGTTGTTGTTCGCGTAGCGTAGACGCCACACGAACTTCGACTTCGCGAAAAATGACATCCTGTACTTGAGTTTTGACCTTCTCTGTGAGGGTGACTTCCGTCTTCGTATTGAGCTCGATTTCCTTTTGTTCCGTCTTCCCCTTGTTGGAGTCCTCCACTGTGGTGAGGCAAGACTCGATGGCTGCGAGTCTTTCCTTCAAAGCGCCATTTTCCTTGCGAAGTCTTTCGACTTCATGTTGAAGCCGGGCCATGCTATCCACCTTTGGGGGTGTTGCCACGACGCCGACGAATGTGGGCTTCACGCGAGAAGAGGCCCAAGTGGCCATGGTGGGCAGTCTCTCAAGAGAAAAAATCACCTTCAAAGGCTTATAATCAACTTTAATTAAAGGAGCTCTCTCTGTGTAGCAGGTCGAGACTCGGGTGAGCAGAGGCTGAGACTAGCGGGCTTCAACATGGGCAAGGCTGAGACTGAGACTGGCGAGGCTGAGATTGGCCGGGTCTGGGCATGGGCCGAGACTGGCGAGGATGAGATAGGCTGAGATTGGCTGGGGTGAGCAGGGGCTGAAACTGACGAGCTCTACAGAGAGCGAGAATGCACGTGAGCAGAGCTGGGCGGGGTTGCTACTAGAGATGGGGAGCAGGGCTCTGTGGCCTCCCCTAGGGCTGCCCCCTCACCCAAGGGAGACCGGAGACACAGTAGGCCGCGAGAGAGAGAGAGAGAGAGAGAGAGAGAGAGAGAGAGAGAGAGAGAGAGAGAGAGAGAGAGAGAGAGAGAGAGAGAGAGAGAGAGAGAGAGAGAGAGAGAGAGAGAGAGAGCAAGGGTTGCTTTCCACGATTCTCCATGAACGCCCGAGAGAGAGAAAGAGAGAGAGAGATGCACAAGCCATGCAAGGATCCCTTCCTCCATAGCTCTCCCCCCTGAGCTCTGATACGAGTGAAAGGGAAAGGGGACTGGAACATGCTCATCACCACCCAGCCATGCCCTATATAGGCCCTTGGCCTTCTAAATATAGGGACCCCCTTGAATGCATGTCCGTCCTAGCCCTTGGCCGTGACTGGTCCTACCATTGTCGTGACACCCTCTCTCTCTTCCTCATTCCTGTATCAATATGCCATGTAAATATCTCTCTCTCTCTCTCTCTCTCTCTCTCTCTCTCTCTCACACACACACACACACACACACACACTTGCTGACATACTACCACTCTTATACACACACACACACACACAACCCCAGATACACACCCACACACACACTGCCTCACCCTCTCTCTCACCCATCTCTCGCTCTCTCTCCATTTCTCTCTCTCTTTTAGTTAAAATATCTCTCTCACTCTCTTTCCATACACAAACACTTACACACACGCATACACACTCACAAGCACATGCACATACATACACAAGTACATTGAACGTGTGAGCGCACGCACCCATTCACACAAGTACACGCACGCCATACACACGCACAAGAAGAAAATTGGGAGAAACTCGACATCAATGCCCAAAACAACGAAAGAAGAACGGCAAAATCACGCAATGGCGACCATCAACCAAGAAATGACGCCGAAGGCATGCCCCGGCCGGCGGCCGCGAAAGTGATGAACGCGCTACACCGACGCACCAGCAAAGCCCGTCATTCATCGCCATCTTGTCCACGACGCATCTCCACAGTAAACATCCGTAGGGTAATCTATTTTTTCTGTTTTCAAGCCAAAACATTGTATAAAAAAAACCAATTGTATATTGCCACCTCTCTCTAGGTGATGGTTTCAAAGGCCCACCTAGGAGATATCATTTTAAAGTTCTTCTAAAACAAAGCAAGGGTCAACCATCTCGGACCCGGCTCCTTGCTTTGTCTCTCTTGATTAGGGCCCTAGCCTAATCAGATTATCCTAAACTAATGCAGCCTACACCTATAAAAGAACACTGAGAAGTCCCTATCAACGAGCATCACTTGTGAGTCAGCAGCACTTTGGGGGGGGGGAAGAACTTGGGAGTTAGCACTTGAGAAGGAAGCCATGCGCACACTCTGACTCCAAGGGTCACCACACACAAGAGTAGAATCTCCATGTATATGGGATTTTCCCTAGAGAACGCACTATAGGCTCTCTCTCTCTCTCTCTCTCTCTCTCTCTCTCTCACACACACACACACACACATACACACACACACACACACACACACACACACACACACACACACACACACGACGGTCTCCATCTTGAATCAATACCACTTTGAATCAAGATTGCCCTCACATCCCGAGGGGTTTTCATCATCTACATCTCTCTCTCTCTCTCTCTCTCTCTCTCTCTCTCTCTTTGTGTGTGTGTGTGTGTGTGTGTGTGTGTGTGTCACCATAGTCTTCATCTTGAATCAATACCACTTTGAATAAAGATTTCCCTCACATCCCGAGGGGTTTCATCATCTACGTCTACATCTCTCTCTCTCTCTCTCTCTCTACGATGTGGAGTACTAGTGTTATCCTAATCACTATTGTCCGCGCCTTAGCAGCTCAAAGCTAGGTGGTGCCCCCTATTCCCTTTCCATGACGAGTCCGGGGTGCACGGTCCTGGCGTTGAGGCCGTCGGGGTCCGTTTTCCGCTTGCGCTTCTCAACACTTTGTTGCCTCTTTTCAATGGTGAAAGTTCAATTGTAAATTCCAATGAGGCAAATGTACAGCCTATGGGGGTTTCTGAAAATGTTATAGATCATCCTATCATAAACTCTAATATCTAACCAACCCAAATGATTTTCTCATATTAAACTGATCATTTAATGTGGGATAATAAATGGGAACAAGGGTTAGAATATAGACATGTGCTTACGGATCTATCTCAACACGGGGCCAATGGTAAAGGGGTCCAAATGAGAGATGGTCTGTCAAAAAGCAAGGTTAACTAATGGATCTTAAAAGAGCTTAGGGTTAGCTTTATTAAAGACCTCCAATGGTTAGTGTTAAAAGTCCTTTGACCTTAGGCAAGCTAGGGATGAGCTTGCGGTGGGAACCCAACCTAATCTTGAGGTGCTTGTTGTGCTTGATGCTTAAGGTGCTTGAGGTGCTCGTTGTGCTTGATGACTAAGGTGCTTGAGGTGCTTGTCGCGCTTGATGACTAAGGTGCTTGAGGTGCTTGTCATACTTAATGAGGAAGGTGCTTGAGAAGGTTCCCATGCATGAGGGGTAAGGTGCTTGAGTCAAAAAGAGACCCTACAAACTTAATGAGGAAGGTGATTGAGAAGCTTCCCATGCATGGGAAGTAAGGTGCTTGAGTCAAAAAGAGACCCTACAAAGGAGGGGGAAAGTCCCAAAGTTAGGGGAATCTTTGACTTAACCTCCCACTCACCCAAATGGCACCCCTTTTCTCAAGGGGCACATGGGACACATGTTAGACTCTCCCTATGCTTAGCCACATGGTGTGCTTGAATGCTATTGGTTGGGCTAATAAGGGGTCCAATGAGCTTCTAGTTCCATCTAACAAATATCTAGATATTTTCAAGCTCTCTCTCTCTTTCTAAGGGGTAAGAAGGACACTTGTCCAAAGACTACCCATGTACTTGAATGCATGCTTCATGTGATTGGCTAGGGGGAGAGGGGTCCAATGAGCTTGAAGCATGTGGAAAGGCTAGAACTCGCCCCAAGCAAGCAAGGGGGGTGATGGGGGGGTTATACACCACACACACACTCATTTTGTGGATCATTCTCACTTGGTGAAAGTTGAGGAACTCCACCTCCTTCTCCAAGCTCGTGAGAAGTGAGAGCCTACACCAACACTCTTGGCTATAGAATGCAAACCCAACCAAGAGCCATGCTTCAATGCTTAAGCTTGCCATCTTCTCCATCTTCATTACTATGCTTTTATGTATGCTAGCAAGAAGAGTGATGATAAGTGAGGAACTATTTCTTTCTCCTATGCAATGTTTCTTCTTCCTCTTCCCTATCCTCATTACCTGCTAGCTCTCTCCACCATCGAAGGTGTTTGAGTCCTTGGGACTGAGGCTTGGGATAGTTAATGCTTTCTACAAAGGTTATGTTATGCTTGTGATGCATGAAGCTTTCCATCTTCATTGCATCACCTAGGTCACAAGGAACACAAAGATTGTATTGTACCAAGTCTCTCTTGATGGGAGAAACTATAATACAAATGCCTAATGGAGGGAGGACTGGCTCCGTATGAATCCGGTCCTCAACTGTTGTCATGTTCTCTAAACTCTCTCTCTCTCTCTCTTGCAAAAGTATTGTTCATGCCAAGTTAACTAAGTACCATGTTTATGTTGCTACCATCAAATAAGTTCACCCGCTATACTCACAAAGTAACCTCACAAAAGTGCTTCATCTAATTTCCTAATTCCTCTACTCTCAAAGTTCATAGGCCATTTCCATTACATTGGTATCAGAGCATTTGTTTCTCTTTTCTTGCTTAAGAAGAGAGGTCCTTAAGTAGCCTATTAATGGTTGATTTTGTTAATTATATTAGGGTAAGTGGGACTGGGATCTATTGTCGGTTTTGTTGAGCCCACTATGTGGGATATGGTGCACACCTTGGGAGCTTTGGTCTTAACAATGGAGTCCTTTTAGAATTGCCTACGGCTTTACCATTATTGAGCCATAAGAAGTCCGAAAGGAGCTACCCTCGGCAACTTCGCTATGTTAGACTCACTCCACTACTCTCTATACTTAACCAATTCGAGCCGTGGGTGTAGATACTTAAGTGCATAATTTCAAAGGCTAAGGGGAGTAGCAACTAAGGTTTTGAATTGCCAAAGCATACACCAAGTAAACACATCAATCTAATTAACATGGCTGACAATAACCAAGAGAGTGGAATAAACATTGATAACTTTGATTTTGTACATGAAGGTGCTAATGATGATGTCCCTATGTTTGTTAATTATCTTGTCACTAGGTTGCAACAAGCTATGGGCAACCCCGCTTTGCAAGCCGAAGTTACTCAACAATGTTGTTCTTATGGGATTTCCTTTCCTCTCCAAGAGGAGAGAGAGCTTAGGAGGCCTCTTGATGAGAACTCCAAAAGAATACTCTCTCCCATACGAGAGGAGGAATCCAAATATCAAGAAAGTAATGAATCCCTAAATTCCTTCGAAGATGTGGCTCCACAAAGATGGCAGACTAAACGATCGCCAACTCCTCCCAGGACAAAACAGTTAACCCATAGTCCTTCTGCTCATCACTTCTAAAAGGGAAGAGAGGAAACAAAGGAAGAAAAGGATAAGAAAGAGGTCACCCTCTTCTCCTTCTTCTTCACCTTCCTCCTCTTCCGACGAAAGCAATAGTTATTCTCCTAGAGAATACAAGAGGGGAGGACATCGCAAATCTTATCCTGCATGGCGAATGTCACAAAAGCTCAAGAAGTTCAAAGAGGGAGAAAGAGTATCTCTCACCTATGATGGCACCTTTGGTGCTACTGACAAAGCATTGATCTTCATCCAACAATTTGATGCGGCCTTTGGAGTCCTCCAAGCTACACCATGTAGCTATGCACTTCCTAAAATCGGCTCGTCAATGGTGGGCTAGCCTTCGTGGCAACGGCGAAGCCACAAAGATGTGGAAAACTCTACGAGTTTCCATCACGAAGCAATCTGAGGCTTCTCTCTCATGATTCTATCCACAAATATGTGGACATGTTTTGGGATTTACATCTCAAGGCTATTGTCTTTTAAAAGATAGACTTTGTCGTACAAAAGAAACAATTATGTGTGGGATTCCCCAAAGAGATGGCCGAGTATGTCAACTTTCAACGGCCTGGTTCTATAACCAAAGTAATCCACCACACCATGGTTACTTTGCGCGTCAATTTCCAACAAGGGGCTAGATAGAATGTCAAGGCCATGGAAAATATACACAAAAGTGATGCCAAGACGAAAACCAATGCCCAAAATTCTTACCAAGGCCATTCCAACAACAACAACAACAATCGGTCAAAGGAGAAAGGAGTTTACAAAGGTAAACATAAACTCTCTTGAAGAGATTGAAACTTTTTGCAAGGATCACAAATGTTTTAAGTGTGGGGAGCAAGGACATGGTTATCGTTCTTGCCCCAAAAGAAATGCTCACAATGAGACTCCTAGAGCTTCCACTATTGAAGCTCCAAAAGAGGATGCTCATTGCAAAGGATCACCTCTCTGCTATGCTGGGGAAAGGTAAGGAAGCATGATGCCTTCATCTTGTTTGACCTTGGTTCTACTCACAACTTCATATCAATGGAGTTGGCCACCAAGTTGGGCATTCAAGCTTTTGAGATGGGAGATGTTGTAACTACCGATGCCGCTTTCAAGGGACAACAAGCCTCCGTTACTCCCTTGATTGGGAATTTGAGGCTTTATGTCCAAAGCTATGTCCACAAAGAAGACTTCTTTATCTCTCCTCTCAAACATGAGGATTCTATCCTAGGGGCACCATGGTTCAACCGCATGGCTGCCAACATGAAGTTCCGTGAAAGGAGAATCTACTTCACCTACAGGGGAAAGAATACGTATATAGATGCTAATGAGTCTGGTCGTACTATACCACTTGTAAATCCTCTTGCCCTTGATAAATCAATGAAGAGCTCAGTTTTCGTATACATAATTTTTATCAAAGAGTCCCTAAAAGGTCCTAATGTTTCATCAAAGGTGAATAGTAGGAATCAAGAAGAGTTAGACTTGTCTAACTTTCTAGAAGGATTCCAAGAAGTTTTCATCGATGATATCCCTATGGACTTACCTCCAAAACGAGGGGATGATGACCATCGAATTGAACTCCTATTAGGAAGCTCACTGCCTAACAAACCTCCTTATCGAGTTTCCCAAGCTCAACAAGAGGAGATCATGAGGCAAGTACAAGAACAGGTAGACAAAGGGATGGTGAGGCCTAGCTCCTCTCCCTTTTGTTCTCTAGTCCTTTTAGTGCAAAATAAAGATGGTACATACCGCATGTGTGTGGACTATCATGCACTAAACCATATCACTATCAAAAACAGATTTCCCGTACCTTGGGTAGAAGGTCTATTTGATAAGCTACAAGGCTCTACCTACTTCAGTAGGATAGACCTTAAAAGTGGCTACCATCAAATAAGGATAGTGAATGAAGATATCCTAAAGACCGCGTTTCGTACAACGTTTGGCCTTTATGAATATCTAGTCATGCCTTTTGGCTTGACTAATGCACCGGCTACATTCAATCGATCAATGGAGAAAATTTTTAGACCCTACCGTAAATTCACTGAAGTGTTCTTTGATGATATCATCATCTACTCCAATTCCTTGGGAGAATAAGCTTTTTCTCAATCAAAAGAAAAGCGAATTTCCTTTAAGAGATTCAATACTTAGGTCATACTATCTCTCAAGATGGTATCCGTATGGATCCATTAAAGTTGGAGGTAATAAAAGCATGGCCTAATCCAAGGAATCAACATGAGCTAAGAAGCTTTATTGGTATGTGTGAATACTATAGACGCTTCATAGCAAAATTGTCTTAAATAGTAGGACCATTACATGACTTAACAAAGAAAAACGTTAAGTATTCATGGACTTCTAAGAAGCAAAGTGCTTTTGAAAAGCTCAAAAAGAAGCTTACCTCCCAACCAGTCCTTATGCTTTCGCATCTCTCAAAACCATTTGAGGTCCAATGTGATGCTTGTAGTGATTTCCTTGGAGCAGTCTTGCTTCAAGAAGGGCATGCCATAGCATATGCGAGCTGAAGGCTCAATACAAATGAACGGGTCTTAGGCATTTATGAGAAAGAGATGTTAGCTGTTCTACATGCCCTAGACACATGGAAGCACTATCTATTGGGGACTCCATTCATTTTACAGACAGACCATCAAAGTCTCAAGTACTCCATGACGCAAACAAAGCTTTCCGACAAACAAATGAGGTGGGCAAATTTTCTTTCGCAATTTAATGTCCACATTGCTTACATTTTTGGTAAGCACAATCAAGTGGCTGATGCACTTTCACAACGACCAAAAGTTAATGATGTGTCAATAGCAACTCACATTGATCTATCTTCTATGATAGATGAGTATGCTACTGACCCTGAATTTAAAGACATAATGTCAATCCTTGCTTTGGGGAAGAAAGAGGAACCATTCACCTTGCAGGATGGTTATCTTCTCCATGGCAATAGGCTATGTGTTACTCACTCCCTTTGTGAGAAAGTCATGTATGAATCCCATGCTCCTCCCTATGCTGGGCATAGAGGCATTCAACTCTACTCTATGAGGAGTAGAGACGTACTTTTATTGGCCTACCATGAAAGTGGACATACAAGAGTATGTTTCAAAATGTGTGGTATGCCAAAAGACCAAGTATGATAGAGGGAAGCAACCTGGATTACTCCAGCCATTGCCAATCCCTAATTCACCTTGGGAGAGTATATCCATGGATTTTATTTTTGTATTACCCAAGTCTATCCATGGGAATACGGGAATATGGACAATAATCGACAGGTTTAGCAAGCAAGCACACTTTATCCCTATCAAGAATACTATTAAGGCACACCAAATGGCAACTCTCTTCATATCCCAAATTTTTAAACACCATGGATTGCCAATATCCATCGTGTCAGATAGAGATCTTAGAATGACCAGTAATTTTTGGAAAGGTCTCTTCAAAAATCTAGGTACAAGATTTCATTTCTCTTCAGCTTATCACCCACAAACGGATGACCAAAGTGAGATGGCCAATCTTATGATTCTTGATCTACTAAAGACCTATGTTATAGAAGTAGATTAGCGCTCACAAAGGAAAAAGTACTTACCTCTTGTAGAGTATGTGTATAATAATACTATCCATACTTCTACGGGAAAAGCACCTTTTGAAATCATAGAGAGAAGACCTAAAAGTCCCTTGCTACTTAAAGTACATGGGAAGATCTTCGTTGCCAATGAGTATAGCAGTGACCTGCAAGCATATTTTCAAAAAATTAAGGAGGCTATATCCATCTCCCAACTAAGGCAAAAAGCTGCCACCACTGACAAGCACAGAAGGGCCTTAACGTTCAAAGAAAATGATTGGGTCTTACTTAAGTTTCCTAAGGCTCGATTGAGGCAAACAACGGGCAAAAATCCTACGGGCCGTCAAAAGTATTATGCTAAACTAGCAAAAAGATACTATGGTCCTTTTCAAATTTTGAAGCCAATCAATGAGGTAGCTTGTCAATTCAAGTTGCCTAACCATTGGCTCATACACAATGCTTTTCATGTGAGCGTATTTAAGCCCTACAAAGGAGAGCCTCCAAATGAACCAATTATTGAAGACCCTCTCTAAATCAAAGACCAAGAAGAGGTGCTACAACCCGAAGCTATCCTTTGGCATGAAGACAAGGTACTATTACATGGTAAGATTATCCGACGGTATCTTATTAAGTTCAAAAATTATCCTTTTGAAGATGCTAGATGGATGCAAGGAATCCAGCTTAAGGATAGTATAAACCTTGTCAACACTTACAATGCTACATTAGAGTAGGCAAGTGTACATGTTTCTTTTAAATGATCAATGTTTTTGTCTTATAAGACTAATTCTCTCTTTATTGTGTACAGATTTAAGTAGTATGCATACTAAGAATCATGTTTGTGATGACAACGTCTCTCAAACACCATGTAGAATTTGTCACTCTACTTGGGTGGATGAAATGGACTAAAGAGCAGACATGCTTGCCGCAGCTATGTCTCACAAGCACCAAATGGATTAGCCATCCATCTTGGAATGATGTCGTAGGGTAAAAAGGGATCCTCTACCCGCTAAGACAAATTGATTAATGACTATGGCTTTATCTCTTTTACTCATAGTCGAGGACGACTATGATTTCAAGAGAGAGGTAATGTCATAAAATCTAATATCTAACTAGTCCAAATGATTTTCTCATATTAAACTGATCATTTAATGTCGGATAATAAATGGGAACAAGGGTTAGAATATAGACATCTGCTTACGGATCTATGTTAACATGGGGCCAATGGTAAAGGGGTCCAAATGAGAGATGGTCTATCAAAGAGCAAGGTTAACTAATGGAGCTTAAAAGACCTTAGGGTTAGATTCATTAAAGACCTCCAATGGTTAGTGTTAAACGTCCTTTGACCTTCGGCAAAGCTAGGATTGAGCTTGAGGTGGGAACCCGACCTAAGTATGAGGTGCTTGTCGTGCTTGATGACTAAGGTGCTTGAGGTGCTTGTCATACTTAATGAGGAAGGTGGTTGAGAAGCTTCCCATGCATGAGGGATAAGGTGCTTGAGTCAAAAAGAGACCCTATAAACTTAATGAGGAAGGTGCTTGAGAAGCTTCCCATGCATGGGGGGTAAGGTGCTTGAGTCAAAAAGAGACCCTACAAAGGAGGGGGGAAGTTCCAAAGTTAGGGGAATCTTCGACTTAACCTCCTACTCACCCAAAGGGCACCCCTTTTCTCAAGGGGCACATGGGACACATGTCAGACACATGGTGTGCTTGAATGATATTGGTCAAGAAGGGCTAAAGAGGGGTCCAATGAGCTTCTAGTTCCATCTAACAAATATCTATATATTTTCAAGCTCTCTCTCTCTAAGGGGTAAGGAGGACACTTGTCCAAAGACTACCCATGTACTTGAATGCATGATGCATGTGATTGGCTAGGAGGAGAGGGGTCCAATGAGCTTGAAGCATGTGGAAAGGCTAGAACTCGCCCCAAGAAAGCAAGGGGGGTGCTGGGGGGAGTATACACCACACACACACTCATTTTGTGGATCATTCTTACTTGGTGAAAGTTGAGAAACTCCACCTCCTTCTCCAAGCTTGTGAGAAGTGAGAGCCTACACCAACACTCTTGGCTATGGAATGCAAATCCAACCAAGAGCCATGCTTCAATGCTTAAGCTTGCCATATTCTCCATCTTCATTACTATGCTATTATGTATGCTAGCAAGAAGAGTGATGATAAGTGAGGAACTATTTCTTTCTCCTATGGAGTGTTTCTTCTTCCTCTTCCCTATCCTCATTCCCCGCTAGCTCTCTCCACCATCGAAGGTGTTTGAGGCCTTGGGACTGAGGCTTGGGATAGTTAATGCTTTCTACAAAGTTTATGTTATGCTTGTGATGCATGAAGCTTTCCATCTTCATTGCATCACTTAGGTCACAAGGAACACAAAGATTGTATTGTTCCAAGTCTCTCTTGATGGGAGAAACTATAATACAAAATCCTATTGGAGGGGGGACACCGGCTCCGTATGAATCCGATCCTCAATTGTTGTCATGCTCTCTAAACTCTCTCTCTTGCAAAAGTATTGTTCATGCCAAGTTAACTAAGTACCATGTTTATGTTGCTACCATCAATTAAGTTCACCTGCTATACTCACAAAGTAATCTCACAAAAGTGCTTCATCTAATTTCCTAATTCCTCTACTCTCAAAGTTCATAGGCCATTTCCATTACAATCCTATTACTGTTACAGATGTACATGATGTACTTGATGAGGAAAGGGCTGAAAATGAGAAAGCTGGAGGTATGCCTAAATGGCTGGTGCATACTTTGCGTGACAGTAAATTGGATGCACCTTTGTCTAGTCGTACTGGTTCAGGTTCTTGCCATGCATCTTATGCATCACATTGTTATGCTTTGGTTGTGTCTAGATTACATGATGTTGAGGAACCTCTATCATTTGATGAAGCACATAGTTTAAAAAATTGGATGGTTGCCATGCAATCAGAATATGATGCACTTCCAAAAAATGACACATGGACTTTATGTGATCTGCTTTTGGCAAAAAGGCCATTGGTATGAAGTGGGTTTACAAGTTGAAATGCAAGCCGGATGGTGAGATTGATTGCTATAAGGCTCGATTTGTTGCAAAGGGTTATGCACCTCAAAAAGGCATAGATTATGAAGAGACTTTTTCTCCCACTATTCATATAACTACTGTGCGTTTTCTATGTGCATTGGCAGCTCATTTTGGTCGGGATGTACAACAATCTGACATTGTTACTTCTTTCTTGAATGGTGACATATTTGAGGAAGTTTATGTAACGCAGCCTTGTTGGAATTAGGGTTGCAGAGAAACACACACAGCTTGGAGAAGACGAAGGAAGCTCAAGGCACACAATAGAGAGTGTGTTACTTAGTGTGCAATGGAAAGATTGATAGCCCTAGAGTGATGGGCGTATATATAATGCACGGGGGAAAAAACCTCCTAAAGAGGGAAAAAATGCCCCGGCGGTCCTAGTGTGTTCACACACATCACTACCACATGTATATGGTAACAAATCCCCCCTGGAGTGATGCGGTGAACGAGAGCTGGCACATGAGTAAAGGGAAGTGCCATGCCCTGAGGACAGGATCAGTCCACAAAGGGGAGTAAGCCCAAAGCTTTGCGGAAAGCTTCAAGCTTCTCACGAGACAATGCCTTTGTGAAAAGATCTGCAAGGTTGTTCTGTGTTGGCACATAAGCCAAGCTGATCTCTCCTGCTGAGAGCCTCTCCCTGACATAGTGGTAATGCACCTCAATGATCTTTGTGCGAGCATGAAAAACTGGGTTCCTCGCAACTGCCAATGCGCTCTGACTGTCAGTGTCGATAGTGTTGGCAGTGTCTTGTCCAACACCCAAGTCAGCCATAAGGCGTCTGAGCCATACACACTCAATCGTAGCTGTGAAGACTGCCCTGTACTCAGCCTCACAACTCGAAGTGGCCACAGTAGGTTGCTTCTTGCTCAACCATGATATACATGAACTGCCAAGCATGAAACAAAAACCACTTGTGGACACGCGCGTGTCAAAACAACCAGCCCAATCTGAGTCCGAAAAAGCATGTAAGTCTGGCGGCAATGATCCCCCCTTGGGATAAAACAAGCCAAGATGTAAAGTGCCACTAAGGTAGCGGAAAATCCTCTTGACAGCCTGCCAATGCTTAGACCCTGGGCTATGCATAAATCTGCTGACCTGCGAGACTGCAAACTGAATATCTGGCCTCGTGTTGCATACATAAATGAGGCAGCCAACAACAGTTTGGTAAAGAGTGACATCAGCGGGATTGCCAGCATCATGTAGACTCAACTTCAAACCTGTTTCCATGGGAGTGGCAATAGGTTTGCAATCCTCAAGTCCAAACTTACATAGCAATGTCTCTATGTAACTTTTCTGACACAAGGCAATACCACCATCACACTGCTTAAACTGTATACCCAAGTAATGATGCAACAGCCCCAAATCTTTCATCTTGAAAGTAGCATTCAAATCAGCCTTAAATTCAGCAATATGTCTCTCATTTGGTCCAGTGATCAGCAAATCATCAACATAAAGAACCACAATGAGAAATACATCATCCTCACGCTTTACATACAATGTGCTTTCTGTTGGACTGTTACGAAAGCCTCGTTTAACCAAATGAGTGTCAGCTTTCTCATACCAAGCACGAGGAGATTGCTTCAACCCATACAAAGCCTTGTTACATTTGCACACTTTGTCCTCTTGTCCTTTTATGACAAAACCGCGAGGCTGCGTTACATAAACTTCCTCAAATATGTCACCATTCAAGAAAGCAGTAACAATGTCTGATTGATGTACATCCCAACCAAAATGAGCTGCCAATGCACATAGAAAACGCACAGTAGTCATACGACAAGTGGGAGCAAAAGTCTCTTCATAATCTATGCCTTTTTGTTGTGCATAACCCTTTGCACCAAGTCGAGCCTTATGGCGATCGATCTCACCATCCGGCTTGCGTTTCAACTTGTAAACCCACTTCGTACCAATGGCCTTTTTGCCAGGAGGCAAATCACATAAAGTCCATGTGTCATTCTCTATAAGTGCATCATATTCTGATTTCATGGCAGCAATCCAATTTTCTGAATTCTGTGCTTCATCAAAAGACAGAGGCTCCTCAACATCATGTAAACTAGACACAGCCAAAGCATAACAATCTGATGCATAAGATGCATGGCGAGAGCCTGAACGAGTACGACTAGATAAAGGTGCATCCAATTTACTGTCACGCAATGTGTGCACCAGCCATTTTGGCATACCTCTAGCCTGCTCATTTTCAGCCCTTTCCTCATCAAGTACATCATGTACATCTGCATCAGTAATAGGCTGTTCTAAAACATTTTCAGAAACCCCCATAGGCTGTACATTTGCCTCATTGGAACTTACATTCGTATTTCCACCACTGAAAAGAGGCAACAAAGTGTCATAAGTGTCCTGTGAGCTTACATTACTGTCTCTAGTACATGACAGCAAGGGCTGAACAGAGTCTTCCACAAACACTACATCCCGTGAAACCAGAATACGTTTTGTTTGTGGATGATACAACCTGTAACCTTTGCTTTCAGCACTATAACCAACAAAAATACATTTGACAGCCTTATCATCCAATTTTCTGCGCTGCACTTGTGGCACCAAAGCATATGCCAAACAGCCAAAAACACGCATGTGCTCAATAGAAGGTTTTCTATCATGCCATGCTTCATATGGAGTAATAGACTGCAAAGCTTTCGTAGGACACCTATTAAGTACATAAGTGGCACACATGATGGCCTCAAGCCAAAAAGAATGCGGCAAAGCTTGACTTTTGACCATACATCGTGCCATTTCCGTTAGTGACCTGTTTTTCCTCTCAGCAACACCATTTTGCTGAGGTGTATAAGGCACTGTAGTGTTTTATCCCACGACTAGCCAGAAATGCATTAAATTCATGAGACATATACTCCCCCCCTCGATCAGAACGGAGGGTGCCCATAGTACATTTTGAGACATTTTCAGCCATAGCCAAAAATTGTTTGAAGCACATAAAAACTTCGGACTTCGCTTTAAGCGGAAATACCCATGCATGCCTGGAGTAATCATCAATGAAAGTCACGAAGTACAGGTAATTGCCCAAAGACGGAGTTTGCATGGGCCCACAAACATCACTATGCACAAGCTGCAACCTGCATGTGGCCCTAACTGAACCATCCTTTGGAAACTTAGAACGCTGCATTTTACCCAGAATACAGCCTTCACAAACATGTTTGACAGGTGCTTCAAGAGGCGGCAAAGAAGCAACCATATCAGATTTCTGCAAATGCAGCAAACTGGCAAAATTCAAATGACCAAAACGTGCATGCCAAAGTTTTGCATCTGAAATAGCCTTTGAATCTACAACAGCATTTGCAAAATTTTGTCCACACTTGTCATACAAAGTGAGCTTATACAGCCCACGGCACAAAAGCCCAGATGCAACAATTTCATCACCAAAACTGAGATCATGAACTGTACATCTGTCATCCACAAATTTGACTACAAGTCCAAGTCTAGCAAGTGCGGATACAGACAAGAGATTCTTCTTGATCCCAGGTACATAAAGTGCATCAACAAGTGTGAAGGAATTGCCATTAGCAGCAGTGAGCACTATCTTTCCAACTCCCTGAACTGGATAAGAGGCGTTGTTGGCACAAGTGACTGAATTCCCATGAGGGACAGACTCGAGAGAGGTAAACAATTCACGATGTGAGGTAATGTGCTTTGTAGCACCACTGTCGAAATACCACACATGTGAATCTGCAGCAACTGACAAGCATGCATCATGGACAACAGGATTGTAAGTGCACTCTGCGCTAAAAGCCCATTCTGCATCAACATCAGCATCACAATCTCCTTTCACAGAAGACTCAACAATGGCTGCATTTGTAGTGGATCCAGCATTTGCAGTGGAACCACCCTCTTTCTTCTTAGCCTCTTTGGCCTTCAACTTAGGACACGACTTGATCAAGTGATCATTGGCTTTACAATAATGGCAACGCATCTTCTTTTTGCCCTTATCACCAGAATTGCCAGACGAAGTGCTGCCACCAGAAGCATTAGGAACAGAATTTTTGCCACTCGCAGCAGAACCATAAGAAGTGGCTGCATTACTGTTACCACCCTTTCTTTGAGAAGCAATAAAAGCCTGTTCAACTGCACGCTGCCTAGTCCTGTTTTTTCTAGAAAGTGACTCTTGCAATAGCAATGTGCATAATGCATCAAACTTGACAACTTCAGGATTTCCTTGGGTCATCAGTCTCCAAGTACTAGCAAAAGTCTGGTAGGAATCTGGTAAGGCATCAAGAACAGTCTGCACAAGGGAACTGTCCGAAATGACTTCACCTGCAGAAATGAGTTGCTCATTGATATCCTTGACACTAGCAAGGAAAGTGTCCATATCATCTTCCTCATGCATAATCTTCGACTCTAGCTCTTTACGCAGCAAAGCAATTTTAGCCTCATTGCGGCTTGCATAAAGACCTGCTAGAATATCCCAAGCCTGTTTTGCAGATTTTGCTGAACGGATGTGAGGAATAATGATGCGCTTCACAGACAACGCAATCAATGCATGAGCCTGCGCATCCTTAACATCCCAACGAGCTTGTTCTGCCATAGGCAAAACAACTCTAACAGCTGCAATCCTTGCAGCAAGACCTGCAACATCCTCAATATCGCCTACATCTTCAGAACCAGGACGTACATCAATGCCCTGCACAATGTTCCAGACACCTTTTGACACAAGAACATGTTGCATCATATAAGCCCACATAGGGTAGTTGTCCCCATCCAACCTGTCCTCAGCAGCAAACATCTTGAACACATCTGTGTTGTTGTTGTCAGCCATGGTAAATGCTGCACCTGATGTGAAAACTGCCCGAAAGTAGGAGAAATGGAGCGGGAACAACTTGTGCTATATAGCACAAACCGTAGAAGACTATAAGGCACCTGTTATGCAGAAAACGGCACTGACAGAAAATCTGCACAAAATGACGAAATAGCCTGTGCAGTACTGCCCGTAGTGAAAACGGAGGCTGAAATGAGCCCAAATCAAAATTCTGAGCAGACCAAGCTCTTCGAGCTAGCCCAAAATATTTGTTGACCTGCGAACGCTCGCCAAAGCTCACTGAAATCGGAGAAAGTGAGCAGGCGTGTGTTGGAGCAGCTGGCGACTAAGCCCGGGAGGACGTGACCTGCTCTGATACCAATTGTTGGAATTAGGGTTGCAGAGAAACACACACAGCTTGGAGAAGGCGAAGGAAGCTCAAGGCACACAATAGAGAGTGTGTTACTTAGTGTGCAATGGAAAGATTGATAGCCCTAGAGTGATGGGCGTATATATAATGCACGGGGGAAAAAACCTCCTAAAGAGGGAAACAATGCCCCGGCGGTCCTAGTGTGTTCACACACATCACTACCACATGTATATGGTAACAAGCCTCACGGTTTTGTCAATAAAGGACAAGAGGATAAAGTGTGCAAATGTAACAAAGTTTTGTATGGGTTGAAGCAATCTCCTCATGCTTGGTATAAGAAAGCTGACACTCATTTGGTCAAACAAGGCTTTTGTAACTGTCCAACAGAAAGCACATTGTATGCAAAGCGTGAGGGTGATGTACTTCTCATTGTGGTTCTCTACGTGGATGATTTCTTGATCACTTCCCAAATGAAAGACATATTTCCAAGTTTAAGGTTGGTTTGAATGCTAGTTTCAAGATGAAAGGTTTGGAGCTGTTTCATCATTACTTGGGTATACAATTTAAGTAGTGTGATGGTGGTATTGCCTTGTGTGAGAAAAGTTACATAGAGACATTGCTATGTAAGTTTGGACTTGAGGATTGCAAACCTATTGCCACTCCCATGGAAACAAGTTTGAAATTGAGTCTTCATGATGCTGGTGATCCTGCACATGTCACTCTTTACCAAACTGATGCTGGATGCCTCATTTATGTATGCAATACGATGCCGGATATTCACTTTTATAGTCTCACAGGTCAACAAATTCATGCATAGCCCAGGGTTTAAGCATTGGCAGGTTGTCAAAAGAATTTTTCGCTACTTGAGTGGCACTTTACATCTTGGCTTGTTTTATCCCAAGGGGGGGATCATTGCCGCCAAATTTGCATGCTTTTTTGGACTCAGATTGGGTTGGTTGCTTGACACATGTGTGTCCACAAGTGGTTTTTGTTTCATGCTTGGCAACTCATGCATATCATGGTTGAGCAAGAAGCAACCTACTGTGGCCACTTCCAGTTGTGAGTCTGAGTACAGGGCAGTCTTCATAGCTACGGTTGAGTGTGTATGGCTCATACGCCTTATGGCTGATTTGGGTGTTGGACATAACACTGCGAACACTATCTACACTAACAGTCAGAACGCATTGACAGTTGCGAGGAACCCAGTTTTTTATGCTCGCACAAAGCACATTGAGGTGCATTACCACTATGTCAGGGAGAGTCTCTCAGCAGGAGAGATCAACTTGGCTTATGTGCCAACAAAGGACAACCTTGAAGATCTTTTCACAAAGGCATTCTCGTGAGAAGTTTGAAGCTTTTCTCAAAGCTTTGGGCTTACTCCCCTTTGTGGACTGATCATGTCCTCAGGGCATGGAACTTCCCTTTACTCTATGTGCTAGCTCTTGTTCACCGCATCATTCTAGGGGGGATTTGTTACCATATGCATGTGGCAGTGATGTGTGTGAACACACTTAGGACCGTCGTGGCATTTTTTCCCTCACTAGAAGGTTTTTTCCCCGTGCATTGCATATACGCCCATCATTCTAGGGCTATCTATCTTTCCATTGCACACTAAGTAATACACTCTCTGTTGTGTGCCTTGAGCTTCCTTCATCTTCTCCAAGTTGTGTGTGTTTTTCTGCAACCCTAATTCCATCTCACAACCTCAAGCTACAAATGTGCTTTCCATGCTTTAGGAGACTATTTCCACCAAGCCTCTGACATTTTCCAGCATTGGCTATAACACTTGGCCAAATTATTTAATTGCTGACCTATCAAGCAACACTACAATATTTGCTAATTCTTCCACACTCATGGCTCCATGACCACACGTATTGGCAGATCGGATTCAATTCCACATTGCAGCTTCAATCGACCATAAATTTCCGCCTAAGACTCCAAATAACAAGCTGAAAGCATAGCTTGGAAAGCGCATCCAAACTTGTAATCTCCAAGCTTTCACTTGCAATTTTGACATTCCAAACTATACAGACTAGCAATGAAAAAAACATATGACTTGACCTTCTAAAACTTACATAAAGCATCCAATTTGCATAGGGGTTGGTACCTATTTGCATCAAATCCTGTGCACACATTGTATTATCTTCAATTAGGCTTGCATTCCTAGCTTTGGCCACTTTTTGGTGTCAACATAATTTTTGGTGTACGAATGAAAAATCTTTGAAGAAGATGAATATTTTGTGGTGGAATTCACCTCCGGAAGCCACACATAGTTGTTGAAATCTCCCCTTCTTCTTCCTCCTTTGCTCTCTCCTTCTTCTCCACCAAAAGCCTAATAATAATCTCCAAGAAAAAACACCCTTCCCCTCTTCTGGTTGTTGTTGCCCAAAATAAGAATCCACAACCAATGCAAAGTTGGCAACTGCAATAGCCTATCTCAACTAATGGCTCTTCTTGTCTGAGGGTTGGTTTGTGCACTCCTGAATGAAATTGGAGGAGACTCATCGCAATCGCAAATTTTTCGTTTTCGTTAGGTATTGGCTATGAGACTTCGTGCTCTTTTCGAGGGTGCATCTCCAGAATGGCTATGGGGGAGCCCTCTACTGGCTCCACTTTTAAAGAGAATCAACGAGTAATGAAATTTTGTGAAACCCCCCTCGCGCCCCCCCTTCTTGCCTCTCCGCCGATTGAAGAAGGCATCATTGCAACATGCCCATTGCCCACTCCTTACATTTTGGGCCTTTGCTACACACTTACATCCCTTAGCTGCCCTTAAGCGTCTTCGTCATTCAACACCGATGGCCTTTCATCCACACCTCTGGATCCCATGCTGCCTCATGGCCCTACCACAAGCAATAGTACCACAACTCACCTTAGAGCCCCGTCCCACTGGGCGCTTGTAGGGGATGCAACCACCACAGGTGTTGGGGAATCCAATCACGCCCAATACATGTAGCGCATGTAGTGGCTATTCCAATGTGCTGAAGTTGCTGCATAACAGAGCCTCAAACGGAGTTTTTACAGTGCATGCATGTTAGAACCGGCTATTGCAAGTAAGCGCAACTTTTGCCCAAGAAAGAGACTCGATTGCTGCAATCATGGAAGCCTCACGTTTTCTATAATGCCACTCAACTACTCAATCGGCAAACTCAACACAAAGTACTAGAAGGGTGTGACGGATTTAACAACTTCTGGCACATGACTCGATGCCCCCCTCCGATGCTCTGCAAGGGTTGGGTGGGATGCGGCTCTTAACACTTATAGTTTGCCACGACACGTGTATGTGAGAGAGAGACAGATAGAGAGAAGGGGAATCTCTGCATATTCCGCTAAAAGCACCATTAAAATGAATTCACCTATAGAGAAATTTGCAAAAGGGGCGAAACAAGGGGAATCAACCGTGTGGAAGCTCGACAAATAAAGGAAAAAAAATGGCTTCTTTTCGAGCAGTGGTCTGATGAGCTTGCCTTGCCCGCACTCCCAGATCCACTTGTGATTTGCATGCGTTTTCTAAGTTCTTACCATCTTCTTCTCACTGGCCTGCATTCACCTGTTTTATGTAATCTTGCTGTGCGCGGAAGAGAACCCTAAGCAGGTTTCCTGACTCTCCTGCCTTTTGCCCATCAATCGTCCTTTCCTTCTCATCATCTCGCCAGTCATGGCTATGGCCCCTCGTTGCACTGGGGTAGTCGCCTCCTCTGTGCCCTGCCCTGCTGTAGATCGCATGGCTTCTTCACTCACAGTCCCCAGGGCGCTCGGTTCATTGCAGATGAGCCCCTCCAAGCTCTGGATCTCACCTCGCGCCAGTGGAAGGCTTGCCCGAGTGGTCATGACAACAACATTGCCCATGCATGACCGGGACGTTGGCATTGGAGTTCAAGACAAGGGTTTGTATGTCCCTCAGGAGCTTCACACGCAGGTAACACACTCCATGCCGCTTGAGAAGATTGAGCTTTTCAAGTCGCTGGAGAGCTGGGCTGAGGATAACATCCTTCCTTACCTCAAATCGGTAGAGAAGAGTTGGCAGCCTCAAGAATTTCTTCCGGAGCCTTCTTCAGATGGATTCTTGGATGAGGTTAAAGAGTTGAGAGCGCGTGCTGCTGAGCTGCCTGATGATTACCTTGTCTGTCTTGTCGGGGACATGATCACAGAAGAAGCTCTTCCAACTTATCAGACCATGCTCAACACTCTGGATGGAGTTCGAGATGAGACTGGAGCCAGTCTCACATCATGGGCTCGGTGGACCCGTGCATGGACTGCAGAGGAGAACAGACATGGAGATCTTCTCAACAAGTACCTCTACCTTACTGGCAGAGTGGATATGAGGGTCATTGAGAAGACTATTCAGTACCTCATTGGATCTGGAATGGTGAGTGGGCTTCTTTTCAAGCTTGAAGATTGGTCATTTGTGGATGAACGTGTTATTGTTGTCTCTTAACTGAACAATTGTTTGAATTTTGGGCATTCATGTGGATGAAAGCGTTTACTGTTGTCTCTTAACTGAACAATTGCTTGAATTTTGGGCATTCAATGGGGATGAAAGTATTATTGTTGTCTCTTAAACCCGACTATTGCTTGAAGTTTGGGCATTCGTGGATGAAAGTGTTATTGTTGTCTAACTTAACATTTGCTTTCGGTTGGGCTGTCAGAGATAATTGCAGCGTGCTTTATTCTGGGATGTAACATCTGGTTGGGGCAGTGTTGTGGAAAAATGTGTGTCACCTTACATTTTTGCCTGGTTGAGAGCAAGAGAAAAGAGAGAATATCCTCCTAGCATCTCCGCAAAATAGAGAAAGTATGAGAAATTAGTTCAATTTTGTAAAATTTGCGTTCCAAGTAAAGCACAAAAGGAATAATGTATGTTCAGGAAAGTGATTTTTCCCAAACATGGGTATTTCTGTCTAAGTAAAGCACTAAAAGGGATAATGTAGCTTTAGAAAATGATTTTCCCCAAACATTGTCTCGGGGTTATGATTACCTTGCTCTTTTGTTTTTTCCTCATTGTGATTGATTCGAATTGATCTGTGTTGCTGGCTCGTTTGTGATTTATTCTAGGACCCACAAACAGAGAACAATCCCTACTTGGGGTTCATATATACTTCCTTTCAAGAAAGGGCCACATTTATCTCTCATGGCAACACTGCCAGGCAAGCAAAGGATTTTGGAGATGTGAAGCTGGCACAGATTTGTGGAACAATTGCTGCTGATGAGAGGCGACATGAAAATGCATACACAAAGATAGTGGAGAAGCTCTTTGAAATTGATCCAGACTGCACTGTCTTAGCTTTGGAGGACATGATGAGGAAAAAAATCTCTATGCCTGCTCACCTGATGTATGATGGACGTGATAAAGAGATCTTTGAGAAGTTTTCTCTTGTGGCTCAAAGAACAGGTGTGTATACGGCTAGGGATTATGCAGACATTCTAGAGCATTTAATTAAAAGGTGGAATGTGGATAAACTATCCGGGCTGTCAAGCAGGGGCCAACAGGCTCAAGATTATGTATGTGGATTAGCGAATCGGATAAGGAAGCTGGAGGAACGCGCGTCTCGGGTGAAAAAAGGACCTATGTTGGGTACTTTCAGCTGGATTTTCAACAGAGAAGTTGCCCTTCGTTGAAAAAATTGAAATTGAGAGTGTTCAAGAGTTGGGTAGAGTATATAAACAAAGCTGCGGAAAACAGTCAAAGTCCAGATTGATAATTGGTGCCAGATTGACTTATCTATTCTGTGGATGCGTCATCAAAGTGTCTTCCCCTGTCAAGATTCTAGCCCCTAGTCTGGCTATTTATGCACAACTGGTTTCGTTAGTGTTTTGAGGGCGGTTGTAGTGCTAGCGTAGTAGCAGACGTTTTGCTGTAGTTTTCTCTCATGGCATGGAGGCTTATTTATCCTCTTACGAACTTTGGACCTAGTTGTAGGAAAAATGAGCAGTACGTGCTATTTTTGACGCTGTAAATATTTTCTTTAGTGTGTTTTTGGTAATGTGAGCTGGTGTTATGAGTGTTGCACTTTTTTATTCCCTGAGGCTCTTTGAATTGAAAGCAGCAGCACTTGAAGTGTACATTTAAATGAATTGTGTGCAGTGGGCTCCTCTTGTGAATGTCTATATGGGTCCACCTTCACCTGTGTTTTTGCTTGGTCAGTTTGTCTTGCTCCGGAGCCATGTCACCTGGTGCATGTTTTGAAGTATTCTGTTTGTATGGTTGCGTCATTCGTTGAATGTACTGTTGAATGGGAGATGGGTGTTAAGATCTTTACCCAGATAGTTGATGGTCTGAAATTGTGTCGATAACGAGTGGGGTGCATGTTGGGCTGGTCATTTGTACACGACCACTTGGGAGCTTTGCTGAAGAGATTTAGGTATTTTGTTACTGAGTGTTCAGGGCGAATTTGTTTTGACTCTGCTGATTTTGTATGCGTGGAATGTGATAGAGTCCTTGCAGCTTGTTCAGGCATGCATTTGGGGGCTTGTCGAAGAGACTCGAATTTGTTGGCACTGCTGGTTTTGTATGCTTTATGATTCGAGTCTTTGCAGCTTTTCTGTGGGCGAGCATCATCTTTTGCCATCTTGTTAGGGCATTCAGACTGCCGCCCGAAACATGCCTTGCAGGTTCGTGTGTCCTTGGTGGCACGATCTGGTTGGAGCAATGCAAAAACGTCGCATGTCTGGACCTACTCATCAGCGGGCGGCCTCATACCCCCGGAACAAAATGATGTCCACCCACTTTTCAGTGCCGAACGCGGGGAGGCTTTGAACCATCGACACCTCACAGAAGCGCGAAATGGCCTAGCCACGAGTCCACAGCCAATTTGCTACGCACCTTTTATCACAATTTAAATTATCAATGAGCAGTGTGAATTGAGTGTGCAAAAGGAGAGGCTGCCGCTGTGCTCTCTTGTGTGCAGTCTGAACCAGCCCTTAAGGCCTTGTCTCTGCTTAGGTTGGTATATTTGATTATGCAGGGTCCTTGAATGTACCATATGGGTGGTTACAATATGTTCGAAGAATGAAGTGATTTTAGGAGATGCAGTTTGTTATGGGAGTAGGCTGATTGTTTCAAGTAAAGCTGATGCAGAAATAGGGTATCATCTTTCTAGACCATGGTTGCGCACAGGAAGCCTTTGTTGTCTCATTAACAACATTTTGAGTGTGCTTCTGGCACAACACAAGTAAACCAACAGCGTGATAACCAGCTGTTGGCATACATTGACGCTTTCCAATCTTTAGGACGCTGCAGCAGATAAGAAGTCTCTCTCTCTCTCTCTCTCTCTCTCTCTCTCTCGCGCGCGCATGCATGCATGCATGCAGTGCAGATACACACTTTGTAGAATATTATGATCTCTTTGCATATACATCTCTTATTGTCTAGAATCTCTTATTGAAGGCCATGCATAATAACCCATCTTTGGTATGCCGTGTGTGCACTATGTTGGGGGACCGGTTCATGCGAGCTTTTCTCCGATAACTGTTTGTGTGGAGCCATGGCTTGTCTGTTTGAACTACTTAGAACATGTTCAACTGAAAGCAATGGTGTCACAAATAGTTAGTTTTGCTTCTTTCTAGAAATCATGCTACTTGTAGGAAAATAGCATCACTCCAATAGTTGGGCAGATGTTGGCTACCTATAATGCTGTTCTTTGTGTTCTCATTCTTGGGTTGTGCTTCATGATTACCAATACTTGCAGCAGTGTATAATTGTAATCTTAATAATGTTGTGCTGAAATCTTACTATTGGCTCAATTGTGATAATCTTTAAGGTTCCATGATGCGCATTTTTCATTTTTGTGATGCTTATTTTTCATAAGGCTGATGAGCCATTGATAGTTTCATCATTTCTTTCATATGTACGGCAATGAGAACCATTTACTTACTTTGTGGAAGTGATACCAATCCTGTATTTCAACAAAAATTATGAATGAAGAGGTGGTTTTCCTTAATTTTTTGGTAACAACTGGTAGAGGTATAGCAGAGAAAAGCGGTAATACAACGAGCCCGGATGGTCCAAAAAATTTACAAACTTGGCATCTCAAATGCACATGGAAGATTTTTGCAGCTTTGGTCGACTTGCTATGACAAATCTGGGATACCTCAATTAGAGGCCAGGTTTGAGGGCTCGGCCACCACTGCTTCTCTACGGCTCTCCAAGCACGCTATCTCCATCCCCTTCACTCACGATCTTGTCAGGTTCGATTCCCTGAGCGTCAAAATTCCCAACTTTGAGAGTGAGCGATGTACACATGCACAATGGATTCCATAGGCATTTGAGGTGTTTCTCTCTCGTGTCTCTCTCTCTCTCGTCTTGTTGCTCACGTTCTCTCTCATGCTCGTGCTCTAACCGCCTCCATCTCTCTCTATCTCTCTATTCTTACACATGGCGATCCCTGCTGGTATTTCTTCTTGTAGAGATGGGAACGGATTCGCATCATCGAGGAGGGAGATGATGAGGTGGTTACAACAAATTCTTCAAAGTCCTTCGATCACTCCGCATGAGTACAAATTCTAAAGGTGTTTTAATATTTTGCGCACACAAAATATTGTTTTATTCTCTTGCATGGCGGAGAGCTTCAAGCCTGCTACACGACGGCTGGAACAGACTGGCGCAACCATTATGGTACCATCATTGATGTACGCCAAAAGTAATTGGTTAAATATTATCAGTTGTATTTACTGTGAGGGAAGCCATGACGAGGCGAGAAAGCAAGCGACTGTAGCAATTTCTGTCTGCAAGGATAAGGTAGTGCATCAACGAATATTGAGCACTCTAAGGCACAACCCCCCCGGGTAATGAACCCTCTGTGCATAACAAACATGCTATTCAAGTTTCTGTGTAACTGCCGACGTGGGCGGCTTCACTCATTGTGGTGGCCTTTGTACCGGTTAAGTGCTTTCTGCGAAGGAAAAAGGAGGTTCAATGGCCTGCAAGTGCTAACAAAACCTGCGCTGAAATGAATGAATACAATGAATTATTGTGTGTTATTTGCATCTTGTGTAGCGACACGACCCACTGCAAACAGGGCCATTGACAACATATGCTGCATTGGCAAAGAGGGCTTTGCACTATTCTTTGCGCCATAATCACCAGAATCCCTAACGAGAGGGATTCCAGGTGCGTCTTTTGAGGTTCTAAGAGCATTGGATGTCACCACGCTGGTAATCTGCTTTGGGTTGCATCATAAGGGTTTTGGAACCTGCATCGTGTGTTGTTAATAAAAGCATGCGCAGGAAACGCTTGCAGTTTTCGACAATTTCATGATTTCAAAGTATTTATGTATGCTTCTAAGTGGCATTTCTCACACTTGTGACACGAAACCCATGAACGACAAAGGGATGAGGTACACATGTATGAAGGCGGTGCAAAGCTCGTCATTGACATGATGGCAGGTGACTTGTAAGTGCATGTGACATAATCTAAAGAACATCATCACGACTCCATGGTCAAAAAAATGGAAGCATTCTTGCATTTTTTGCAACCAAGATGACCATAATTGGAAACAATGTAAACAAAAACCTACTTCGCAATACGGTCATTATGACCATAAAGCCCGAAATTGCTCATTGAGATTATTGGAGAAATACTATGTTCTCGAGCATGATATTATACACAATAAATTGTATAAGCCAAAGTCATGGGTGGATGACTTTGAAGTCTCATTGGAGAGAGCATTCAATTGGTTTTGTGTTGATAGTAAAAACTTATACCATAGATATTTGCATTTGGATCTCATCAAAGATTTGAAAGAGAGCTAAAATTTTGCATGAGAGACTTCATACAAAGAGATTTAATTTTTTTATATTGAGAGCATGGCATATCCTAGCAGATGAGGGGGTATTTGATGATGATGATGACCATGACGAACATGGGATTTGTGGGCAAATGATGGAGATTGGAGTGAAGAGAGAGGACCCTATAAGCAAAACAAGCCAAGGAGAGTTTCCGAGTAGTTCTATACTCACATCTTGCACCATCAACCAATGCATTGTGGGTCAGATTTCATCGGTTTTTGATGGTGAATTGCATAGTTTTGATGTCGTAAATGATGAAGATGACATGGACTTGTTTGTTGATTATCATGAGATGGATCAAGAAAATAATGCTTGCAACTCTAAAGTAAATGAATGTTTTGATGACCTTTTTGACGAAACATTGAAGACAACTCATGATGAAAATGATGAACTCTCACTTCTTGTTCACGAAGAAAATGATGTGATCAATGCTTTTGTGAATTCTCTTGCACTAGGAGAAGATTTTTGTTGCTCATGATGTTGAAATGGCAACTAATCAAAATGAAGTTCTTCTTGATAAAATGTCCAAACATGAGAAACAAATTGTGATGTGTTTGAAGCAACCTATTTCAAAAACTGATGCTATGCTAAATGACTGTTTGCTTGAGGCAATGTTGTGTGATGGGATATGTGTATTTATCCACACAATTAGTGCCTATTAAAGCATGATGGGGCATGTATGCTTATCCATGTTAGGAAATGTGATGATGATGTGATTTTAAGCAAACTAATGCTTATTTTTGTGCATGATGATGCAAAGATCTTATGCCTTTTTCTCATTGTAAGCCTAAAAGGAGATCATGTTTGGTGTCTTGAAGTCCAAATTTCTTCAAGGAATGGAGTTTCTCTTTGCGCAAATAACATGGAGCTAATGTTTTTGGATTTCAATGTGCTTGTTGAAAGCATAGCTTTACAAATTGCAACCAAAGCTCACAATCTTTTTGAATAAGTGTTTGTCAAAGCAAAGGATTTTTTGTTGAAGAATTTTGATCCTTGTTTGCAAAACAATGAAGCTTATTTTGAAGTGATTGGCTCAAAGATGGAATCTACTCAATGGAGTGGAGATTTTCTCCTTACTTTATGGTTCTACAAGTTTGTTTTATATGAGTTCTCATTGATATTGATTTACTTGATGGGTTCCAAGTCCTTGCATGTTGTCAATAAATGGTGCACTTGTATTCACACTTTTGGTGAGAAGGCACACTATACCTGATTTGGTGATTGTAATGCATTATAGCTTTAGGAAGTGTATTTGTGCATCTTGGATTAAGTTCCAGGCACTGTGCTTTGCATTTTCTAAATACTTGGGGGAGAAAAGGGTGGTGTTTCATGGTTTATTGTGGTGTATATGTGTACCTTGGAGTAGACTCGAGGCACTGCACTTTGCATCATGCTATTCTATGAGCACTAAGTTTTTGGAACAAGGGATATGTGGGTGTCGAGTCAAAAGTTTTTGTCTTTGAAAAAACTTTCTACCACCGTAC
This sequence comes from Adiantum capillus-veneris, assembly GCF_014529385.1. Lineage (NCBI taxonomy): Eukaryota > Viridiplantae > Streptophyta > Polypodiopsida > Polypodiales > Pteridaceae > Adiantum > Adiantum capillus-veneris. Next base: position 46,947,562 of record NC_140945.1, read on the forward strand.
GTTGCCAGGTGTTGAACCGTTGGGCTTTACCCTAAGGTTTATGGGAGCCATGAAGAGGCACCTTGAGGGAAGTGCCAAGAGGCATGAGCAAGCTATACATGTGGAGCCTTGTTGTAAATGGAGAATGAATCAATCATGTGAATCAATGAGTAGTTATTCATGTTTCTCTCTCGTGTCTCTCTCTCTCTCTCTCTCTCTCTCGTCATGTTGCTCACGTTCTCTCTCATGCTCGTGCTCTAACCGCCTCCATCTCTCTCTATCTCTCTCCTCTTACAAATTGAAGCTCAACTCCCTTCAATGTTGAGAGTTGTCAATCCCACAGGCTTCTTGGTGGCTAATTTCTTAGAGGGTGACCTTCTTCAAAGAACATATCATATTACCCTAGATGCTGAGTCTATTAATATCCTTAAAAACTGGCAAAGAAAGATCAATGACCGTATTATTATTGTGTCCTTAAGGTTAGCCTAACCATCAATATTCTATATGGATTTTTGAAGATTGTTCATAACTAATAAGTGTTCTTTGAATTTCTTTGTAGATTAATGATGCATGGCTATAAGCTAGATATCCAATAGAAAGTGGACATGGTTGACCCAAGCATCTCTCACTATTTGAGATTTGATTCTGACATAAGGAACTGGGTAGCCAATATAGATTTTGAGGCTTGTGAACTCCTCTGCCCCTACCATGAGAGGTATGTTCTATTGTAATCCTACGTTATCTTCTCATTTTCTCCTTTGAGGCCTTGCCATATTTGAGTCTTATAGCAATTGATATCACTGATAAAACATGTTTCATATTGAACTCTCTTCAGGGCCATCATGGAATGGCTAGACTGTAAGTGTAACTATCCAATACTTTAGCCAATGCTCCCACTTTCAGTTATTTTGTAACAGTGATTTGGATCTTTCTAAATAGGGATGCCTCAAGGTTGGTAGAGGCAATTGAGCAATGTACTCCTATTACAAAGCTCATGGATGACATGCAAAGCTTAAATGTGATGGTAGATTGATCTTCAAATTGTAAGTAGTTTGAGCTTCAAATTGTGTATTTATTTTTCCTAGTTTGTTTGTGTATCCACCTTTGTAGGAGGAGTCTTTCTCATGTGGATGGAGAATGATAACAAATTCCAAGCTAGTGATTGAATACACCGATTACAATCCACAAAAGACTATTAGGGTAAGACTTTGACCATATAAATAGCTATTGCTATTAGGGTAGGCTAACACACCAATTTTTCTTTGCTAGATCAATAGGAATTGCTACACTGACAACCATGTTTGGTGGGTATGGGCAAAGTTGATTAGACATATGGTCAGTGTCTAGATACCACTAGTCATAGAAGCACCCAAGCCTCCAAAGGTCCAAACAAGCCAAGAAAGAGGCCACGCACCACACAAGGCAAGGAGGATACACAAAAAGGAGCAAAGGAAGAGAATCCCAATGAGGTTCCTAAGGTAGAGAATCCAAAGGAGGAGAGACCCAAGGAAGAGAAGCCAAAGGCAGAGAAGCCCAAGGAGGTTCCAAAGGAAGAGAGGCAAAACGAAGAGAAGCCAAAGGAAGAGAGGCCCAAGGTAGAGAAGTGCAAGGAGGTTCCAAAGGAAGAGAGGCCCAAGGTAGAGAAGCCTAAGGAGGTTGCAAAGGAAGAGAGGCCAAAGAAGGAGGTTCCAAAGAAGCATGCTCCACCCAGAAAGAGCCCCAAAAAAACACAAACACATGTCAAAGAGGAGCAAAATAAGCAAAAATTTGAAGAGGTAGAGCCCAATACACCCCCAAAATAGAGGAACCTAGCACAAAAAAGAGTCCTAGGACTCCCAAAACCCCCAAAAGTGTTTTGTGAAGTAGAATTTTGTAAATACAAACATTACATAATTGAGAACATCTACTTGAGAGAATTACATACTCTTGTAAAGAGACAACATTACATACTCATATTTTTTTGCAGTGAGAAAAGTATACAAATTCTCTCCTTGAGAGTTTACAATTTTCATTGGCGGCTACACAAATAGAATTTTCTCTTTCATTGAAGAGACATAGAGTGATCACAATGAGCCAGGCCTCCGGCCTTAAGCTTAACCAAGTTTCCTTTCTTGATGATCTAAGAGCTAGGTGGAAAGATGGTAGTGTAACGCAAATCATCCAATTTGGGGTCCAATTGCCCAAAGACATCAAAATCTTTGTCAATTTGGATACATGTCTGACATTCTGCAGCATAAACTCGCTGTCATGACGCAAAGAAAACTTGATACTACCAATGCCACATATATCAAGCTCATAAGAATTCCCTAGCTTCATTGTACCATGTGTGGCAGTACATGTGGAAAACCACTCTATATGAGGAGTCACATGAAGACTAGCACCTGAGTCCACTCTCCAATTTTGGGTATAACACTCGTCAAGAGCTAACAATGCATCAAGACTCACATTTGAAGTGAAGATCAAAACGTCATTAAACACATCAATAACAGTCTCAATAGCTAGAAACTCATCAACATTAAGTTCCTCTATCTTCATGTTGCTTTTAGGTGTGTCAGACTTCACCTTTTCTTTGCCCTTTTTGCATTGTAATACACGACAATCTTTCTTTACATGTCCCTTTTTATGGAAGTGATAACATTCAACTTACCTCCTGTGCCTTCCACGACTCTTGCTAGCATTTCTTATGATCCTTTTTATGGCAATGATAACATTCAACATTCCTCGTGTCCTTTCCACAACTCTTGCTTGTTCCTACGATCTTGAGAACGATTGCGACTACAATCACACTACCTTGTGTCATGGATGCCACTAGCCATACACACATCATCATGCCCACTCCATCAAGAGACTGATGTCTAATCTCCTTAGTGAGAAATGCGCTAGTAATATCACTGAAAACAAGCTTTCCCTTAAGGGTAGAGTTACTGATGGTTGTATTGAACGTATCACATGATAATAGCAACAAACATAGCAAGAATATGGCCTTCATTTCATCATCAAAGTTAAGACCTTTGGAAGTAAGCTAGGAAAAGACATTGTTGAACTCATTCAAATGAGAGCTGATACTGCTACCTTCTTTCATGTTCATGCACACAAGTTTCTTTATAAGAAAAACCTTGTTCAAAGCACTTTTTCCATCCCATGTTGCACATAAGGCATCCCATAGATCTTTGGCATTGGTCTTATCCATTATTGTAAAAAAAATGGATTCACCAAGGTGTACGTGAATCGTTGCCCAAGCACGCTCATTCAATCTTCCCACTAATCATCAGTGTATGCATTCTCTTTTCTCTCATGCAAAGGTGCTATCAATCCCTTATTGATAAACACAACTTGCATATGTTGCTTCCAAATTGCAAAGTTTGTGCCATCAAACTTTTTGATGTAGTAATCTTCCTTGCTCGAAGCACTACTAGCAGCCATTATTCAAGAGAATGTAACCAAAAACTTATGGCAAATTTCTGGGAGAATTTTGACAGAGTTTCCCCTGTAATGAGAGTAAAACTGTAAAATAATATGCAACAAAATCACTATGTGTAAGCAGTCAAATGTGCCAAGAACACATAGGGATGACTCGCAAAAAAATCTGACAGAGTCTCCCTTATTTGTAGAGCAAAATCTCAAGCAAAACTCAACCAAAAACAACACATAAACCAACAAAATGTAATCATTGGGCATAGACTGGCATGAACTGCTCAAATAAATTGTCGGATGGCTACCAACTCAACGTCAAAGCACCTATACCTGTCTATACATAACATATGGGGAGGCCACAAAAGGGATCTCTAGCAACCTAATCCACTTCACACTGGGTAACCCAGCCCCCACTGCTCGGCTTCAAAAAACCTCATGCAACGACCCTCACAAAAGGCTATGTAGACTCAAAGACTAGCCACAGTCTCAAAAAGGGCTCTTTTGGACCGAATCTTAGAAACGGCCGGGTAAGTCCTAAGAACAAGCCAAAAAATGGCTCCACAACGTCGTATCAAGAGGCAGTATCCGAAATTCAACATACATGTGAGGAAAAAACTCTGCTAGTGTAGCAGAAGTGCGCACAAAAGGTGCCAAAGAAATGCAAGCAATCAGTATTGACCTCGCCCGGCGGGGAGTAAAAAACCGCTCTCAAGAAAGCTCAGTAGCATGACAAGTGCTAATCACACATAAAATGATGCATAAAACTCCCACTAGAGTAATAATTTTCCAATCATAGGAAAATTTGGCAAAGGCATAAAGAGACAGACAATAAATACAAATTACCACAAAATTTCAACAACATAACAACAGAAAAATGGCTCGCAAAACCAAAAAACCAACCATAATGATCAACAATTTGGGAGTACATCTCAACCAAAATCTCAAACACAGTCTACAGCACTGCATGCTACCATAAATTCCATGCATGCACCATGAATGGTATGATAGAAGCAAACCTCTGAAAACTGCAAAGAAAGAGGCAAATCATGTAGTAGACGAGCTCAATGAACCCGTCTCCACCTATATTTGTAAGCCGACATGGGTATGGGAAAACCTATGGTGAAACCTCAAAAAAACTTGAACTTGGAACCACAAAAGACATACATAAATGCGTCATCCAGTGTGCCAAAAACTTGCTCATCGATGTTGATGCCGATGTCGAGAACGTTGAAGGTGAGGAAGTCGATGCTGAAACCACCGAAGCCGATGTCGAAGACCTCGAGACTGAGAAAATTGATGTCAAGTACACCCGAAAAACTAAAAATCGGAGTGTGTGTGTGTAGAGAAAACGCCAAGTTGATCTACTTGTGGAAAAGGAAACGCCGGGCTGATTTGTATGCATGCCAAAATCAGCCCTTCTTATCGATCTCCAATGCCGATGCCAAGAGAGAAAGCCTTCTCTCTCCCATCTCGCTTCCCTTTGCTTGCCAAAGTCAAGAGCGTCCCTCTCTCTTGCCGAATCTAAGGGTGTGTGTGTGTGTGTGTGTGTGTGTGGAGTCTGGACAACACACACGTGGTTGAATTTTCTCTTGATGCTTACGAACACGCAATAGCTCAAATTCTCTACTTCTTTCCTTGCTCAATCTCTGCTCTATAGCGCTACTGCCCAAGCCTGCACAACAGATTACGTTGTGTATTTTTCTGCTTGTTGCAGTGTTGCTGTTACGGCTTCACAATAGCGTTAAAAAAAATTTGTTCTCCAGCACTATGGTAATCGCATCCATGTTGTAGGCAATGATCACCTTGTAGCATTGCCAGCAACATGCTTCCAAGCTCCCTTTGATTTGCTCTCAAAGGTGCAAAGTTGCTGAAAGCGTTATCTGTAAAGCTATACGAAGCTTCACTACCTAGTGAAGTTCCCCTTCTGCTAAAGCTTTGAGCCTTAGCTCAAAACAAAGCTTCTGAATACATCAAGAGTGGGTCAGGGAGGCATCGTGGCTCTAATACCACTTGTGAGCATGCACGAGAGCGTGTGTGTAAGTGCAAGTGCAAGTGCGAGGTGCAGCAGTACATAGGTTTCCTCACTGCTCCTTATTCTTCTATATGTCCAAAAGAATAAGTCAATGGTTAGTGATGGGCAACTGACCACTTGGCTTGAACCCTAACACTTTTGGATTTTGATAGAGCATTTTGCTAATGAGTTGAGGTGTTGAAAAATGTTGTTTTGCTAGATTATCTCCTCCACATTTCTCACAGTTATACATCTAGTTATACATCTACTATAGCCAGTATGTGGTGGTGAGCTACTATAGCCATTATGTGGTGGTGAGCTAAGAGCTTAATTTATCTTCTTTCCCAACTCATTTTCCTTAGCCCTTACAATGACTCGTTGCACTAGGGAAGGTTTTCAATTCTTGCAGGTTTTTGGTGGATCATTTTCTACATATTCATCATAATCTTCATTTAATCAAGGGCTTCTTGGATGCATTCAAGTCCTACACCTTTGAAGTAAACATTTTTTGTAGGTGCTTATTGACCAACCCTTCATTAGATAAGGGAAACAAGTATTTGGGTGTGGAAGCTTCCTCTATGGGAATCTATCTACATACTACTTCCTTGCATCTCAAACAAATTATTATGGGTCTTATTTGAAGATGTGAATCTACATCCCAAAAGTATCTATCAGATTGATTAGTTGGAATCATGGAATGGTCTTACCTTATAAAGTTACTCCAGATCCTTCAAGCCACTTGCAAGATTCATTGCTTGCTCGACTTAACATTTGTCTACATATTTTTCAGTGCTTATATGGATTGCTAGTATGATTACAAGGCTTTTTTGCCCACTAATGGTCTTACCTTTATAAGATACTTTGATACATATTTGATCACAACACGTGTCTTGTATGGTACTTTGATGGTCTTAATGGTGCAAGGTGGTGGTCGTCATCCTTATTTGGTCTCATATCCATCCAATGTCCTCATATCTAGCACAAGAGTATGTAGTTCTTTAGAACCATAGTATGTAGTCCTTAAGTAAGAATCCTTTGGTATGGGTTTGTCTAGTGCACGCAAGAGACTCAAGATGCACATGGACCTCATATTTGAATATAGATCCTTTGACATCAATTAATAAATAAAGCTCAATTGTTTACTCTAGCATTAGGATTTTAAGTATGTGAATTTTTTTGTTATTTTTTCTTAGGCATGTTCTCAAACTCATTGCCATATTTGTCAGGATTAACATGATAGGCATCTAAAGTTGGTAGCATTATGCAAGTGCCAACACCATCAAGCTCCACTTTCCCATGCATTGACCTAAAGAAGCTCCAAATGTAAATCCCACTATTAAGTCTCCCAATTTCAAAAAAATAAAAATTCTTTCAAAATATATTAAGTGCATAAGTGAAGGGTGAGTTAATATAATGCCGTCTATAGAGACAATAAAATTAGCACAAACTCTTGAACTAAGTGTCACAATCAAGTTGTCATATGAGGCAATTTACATATGATCCCACAACTCATACGATCACCCAAGAAAAAGATGACATTTGGTTACCTTTGAAACATTTTTTGGCTACAACATGCCTCGGAGCCTAGAGGAGAGGAGAAAAGGCATTGTTTGCCTTATTTTAAGTATGTAAATGGGTATCTACTAACATAATATGGTGGAAGGGGGAGGCCTTTACACGTGTCGCAATCTCCAACCTGAAGGCTAAAGTCCAAAATTAAAAAAAGCTCGTTCGCACGCGATAAAGAGAGAGAGAGGGGGAGAGAGAGAGACCGCCGAAGGCGGCCGGCTGTACTAATTTTCATCTAATGCATCGTGGACCTCCTTGTCCTTTCTTTGTTGGCTTTCTAAATCGATCCTTAGTGAAGAAGAAAGGCAGGCACACTTTTGATGTGTAGTATACGTATACTTTTGTTGTAAAATATTGACTGATTGAAATTTGTTTGTAAAAGAGTCATTTTATTTAAAACCCTCACATGGGTCCAGTTTATTAAATTGTTTTTTTATTTCTATGTTATGTCAGTTGGACTTACTTTTTCAAAGGAAAGCTTTAAAATTTTCTTTTGTTTTAGTTTGTCCCTTCAACGGCCTTACATGAATTTACTTTCTTTTTTTATGAAAGTTATTGTTTTAGGATGCCTTTCACCTTGTTTTCTATTTTTTGGACTACATAAAGAGTATTTAGTGAAGGGTGGATTTTTGGGTGCAAATCTTGACCATTGGAAAAAGCTTGTCGATTGATAAGTTAATGATAATTTTAAAATTATTTTTTATAGAGCCTTGTGAGAGGGTATTGACAATTTTGTGTACATGTGTCTTTAAAGAGGGACATTGAGTTTTGTGTCAAACATTATTTTTTATGTTTTTGAAATATATTGTAATGTAAATAGTTCATTGTTACACGTTTAAAAAAAAAAATATAATATTGTAATGTGACACTATATGTTTTTTTGGAATGATCAATATAATTTACTCACAATTGTGAGTTTTGCTAAATTTTTTTTTAATAATAGTGTCACTTTTTATTTTTTTGAAAGAAGGTTTTTATTAGGAATTTCTTGTCAATAGCCTTATGTACGCCATAGTGAATTTTCACCTTCCAAGTTCTATGTCACTTCCTTTTCTTTAAACTTTTTTTAAAAAAAATGTAGATTCTAGAATGCCGATGTGAACCTTCACTTTGTTATGTACGAGAATCTATTTGGTTGGTCCTTAGCTTGCATGAGACACCTATATTACTCTTTATAATAGAAAATGGTGTGAACTCAAGCTTCCACTTGTCACACACTAGCTCGCTCACTGCAAAAAAAAAAAAAAGAGTAGAAAAGCCTTGTGACAACCGAAAGCCAAAAAACTTTCTAGCAAAAACTAATGAGTCCCTAACCTACCTCACTTCCTTCAATTTTCTTGTCTTGGGAATGCCAGCTTTTGGATGACGTTTCAATAAGAACCTTTCTTCAAATCAATTTTTGGCTGGAGAAGGATGAAAGTAGTTCATCTCCTATTGATCGACGTGTCCCTCAGGAGCTTAAAAGTATTGAAGACCGAAACAAATAATGTCTCTTTTGGGACGATGGGATCTTGACTTCAAAAGCTATTTCTCAAGGCTATATTCCCTTTTTAAAAAAAATTATTTTTTCTTAGTACTTTTCATAAAAAAATAAATTAAATCAATTTTTAAAGCATGCTCTTTGTAAATTCACAAAAAAAGAATTAAAATTTACAAGTTGTATTTTATTTATTCTCCTTTTGTTTAAAAGTAGAGTTTTCAAACTTTTAAACGGTAGAACTTTAAGCTAACATGTCCATGCTCGGAACGAGTCCAAGCTTGAGGGGCCTAAGGGCCAGGCTTGTGATGAGAACTTGGTCCAAGGTTGAGGAGCTTGAGGTGTCACAAAATCAATGCAAATCCCTACGAGGAGGGGGCGGGCTATACAAGAAGGAGGGTTGGTTTCTTGACCACTCTCTCTCTCCCAAAGGGCACCCCTTGCCCAAGAGGCAAGTAGGACACGTGTCAAGCCCCTAGCTAGGTTATCCTCAAGGAATGTCCAAAGCCTATTGGTTGGCCTCCCAAGGGCTCCAATGATAATTAAGTAGATTTATTCGATTGCTTTTGCATTTACTCAAGTCCTCTCAAAGGGGAAAAGGGGACACTTTTTGTAAGGCTTGCAGAGGTCCAATGAGCTTCAAGCTTGTGCTAGAAGAGGCGGTCCACCAAAGCAAGTAGGGGGCATGCTTGAGGGGTATACTCTCCCTCACACACACACACACACACACACACTCTCTCTCTCTCTCTCTCTCTCTCTCTCTCTCTCATTGTGTATTGTGCAAAGTGCAAGAGCTCCCTCTCCTTCTCCAAGCAAGTAGCGAGGTTGAAAGCCTACACCAATACTCTTGGCTATGGAATGCAAATCCAACCAAGAGCCATGCTTCAATGCTTAAGCTTGCCATCTTCTCCATCTTCATTACTATGCTATTTTGTATGCTAGAAAGAAGAGGAATGATAAGTGAGGAACTAATTCTTTCTCCTATGAAATGTTTCTTCTTCCTCTTCCCTACCCTCATTCCCTGCTAGCTCTCTCCACCTTCAAAGGTGTTTGAGATCTTGGGACTGAGGCTTGGGATAGTTAGTGCTTTCCACAAATTTTATGTTATGATCGTGATGCATGAATCTTTCCATCTTCATTGCATCACCTAGGTCACAAGGAACACAAAGATTGTATTGTATCAAGTCCCTCTTGATGGGAGAAACTATAATACAAATGCCTATTGGAGGGGGGACCGGCTCCACATAAATCTGGTCGTCAATTGTTTTCATGTTCTCTAAACTCTCTCTTGTTCATGCCAAGTTAACTAAATGCTATGTTTATGTTGCTACCATCAATTAAGTTCACCCGTTATGCTCACAAAGTAAATTCACAAAAGTACTTTCTCTGATTTCCACTACTCTCAAAGTTAATAGGCCATTTTTATTACGTTGGTATCAGAGCATTTGGTTTCTCTCCTTTCTTGGTTAAGAAGAGAGGTCCTTAAGTAACCTATAGATGGTTGATTTTATTAATTATATTAGGGTAAGTGGGACTGGGATCTATTGTCGATTTTGTTGAGCCCACTATGTGGGATATGGTGCACACCTCGGGAGCTTTGGACTTAATAATGGGGTCTTTTTAGACTTGCCTATGGATTTACCATTATTGAGCCATAAGAAGTCCGAAAGGAGCTAGCCCTCGGCAATTCTGCAATATTAGACCCACTCCACTACTCTCTATAATTAACCACTTCAAGTTGTGGGTGTAGATACTTAAGTGCCGACTTTCAAAGGCTAAGAGGAGTAGCAACTAAGATATTGAATTTCCAAAGAATACACTAAATAAGTACACAAATTTTGTTAACATGGATGACAATAACCAAGAGAGTAGAATGAACATTGATAGCTTTGATTTTGCGCACATGAAGGAGCTAATGATGATGCCCCCATATTTGTCAATTATCTTGTTACTAGGTTGCAGCAAGCTATGGGAAACCCCTGCTATGCAAGCCAAAGTTACTCAACAACTTCGCGCTTATGGGATTTCCCTTCCTTTCCAAGAGGAGAGAGAGTTTAGGAGGCCTCTTGACGAGACCCCAAAACGAAGACTCTCTCCCATACGAGAGGAGGAATCCAAAGAGCAAGAAAGCAATGAGACTTTAAGCTCCTCTGAAGATGTGACTCCACGAAGACGGAGGTCTATACAATCGCCAACTCCTCCCAAGAGGAAACGTTCAACCCATAGTCCTTCTCCTCATCACTCCAAAAGGGAGGAGAGGAAACAAAAGAAGAAAAGGGCAAGAAAGAGGTCACCCTCTTCTCCTTCTTCTTCACCTTCCTCTTCTTTTGATGAAAGCTATAGCTATTCTTCTAGAGAATACAAGAAGGGAGGACATCGCAAAGCATACCCTGCATGGCGAAGGTCACAAAAGCTCAAGAAGTTCAAAGAGGGAGGAAAGAGTGTCTTTTTTCTCACCTATGATAGTACCTTTGGTGCCAGCGACAAAGTACCATCCTTCATCTAGCAATTTGATGCGGCCTTTCGAGATGAGGGCTTCACAGAGTCCTCCAAGCTACCCCATGTAGCTATGCACTTCCAGAAATTGGCTCATCAATGGTGGGCTAGCTTCGTGACAATAGCAAAGCCCCAAAGACATGGAAAACTCTACAAGTTTCCATCATGAAGCAATTTCTTACAAGAGATGCAAAGGACAAAGTGCTTACCGAATGGAGAAGTTCAAAGCTTCTCTCTCATGAGTCTATCCACAAATATGTAGACAAGTTTTGGGGTTTACATTTCAAGACTACTGTCTTCCAAAAGATAGACTTCGCCGAGCAAAAGCAATAATTCTGTGCCGGATTACCTGAAGAGATGGCCGAATATGTCAACTCTCAGTGGCTTGGTTCTATCATCGAAGTAATCCATCACACCATGGTTGCTTCATGCGTCAATTTTCAACAAGGTGCTAGACGGAATGTCAAGCCCATGGAAAACAAAAACAAAAATGATGCAAAGGAAAAAACCAATGCCCAATTTTTTTCCCAAGGCACTTCCATCAACAACAAGAATCGATCCAAGGAGAAGGGGGTTTACAAAGGCAAAAACAAACTCTCTCGTGAAGAGCTTGAAGCTTTGCACAAGGACCATAGTTGTTTTAAGTGTGGGGAGCAAGGACATGGCTATCGTTCTTGCCCCAAGAAAAATACTGGCAATGAGACTCATAGGGCTTCCACCATCGAAACTTCAAAAGAGGATGCTCATTGGAAAGGATCATCTCTCTCCTATGCTTGGGGAAAGGTAAGGGAGCATGATTCCTTCATCCTATTTGACCTTGACTCTACTCACAACTTCATATCATTGGAGTTGGCCAGCAAGTTGGGCATCCAAGCTTTCAAGATGGGAGATATTGTAACGGCTGACATAGCTTTCAAGGAACAACAAGCCTCTGTTACTCCCTTGATCGGGAAGTTGAGGCTCCATGTCCAAAGCTATGTCGACAAAGAAGACTTTTTCATCTCTCCTCTCCAACATGAGGATGCTATCCTAGGGATGCCATGGTTTGATCGCATGGCTACCAACATGAATTTCCTTGAAAGGAGTATCTACTTCACCTACAGGGAAAAGAACATGTATATAGATGCTAGTGAGTGTGGTTGTACTATACCACTCGTAAATCCTCCTACTTTTGATAAATCAATGAAGAGCTCAGTGTCTGCGTCCATGATTTTTGTCAAAGAGTCCCTGAAAGATCCTAATGTTTCATCAAATAGAAATGGTAGGAATCAAGAAGAGTTAGACTAGTGTAAGTTTCTAAAAGGATTCCAAGATGTATTCATCGATGATATCCCTATGGACTTACCTCCAAAACGCGGGGAGGATGACCATCGCATTGAGCTCCTTCTAGGAAGCTCACCGCCTAACAAGCCTCCTTATCGAGTTTCTCAAGCTCAACAAGAGGAGATCATGAGGCAAGTACAACAATTGGTTGACAAAGGGATGGTGAGGTCTAGCTCCTCTCCCTTTTTTTCTCCAGATGGTACATACCGTATGTGTGTGGACTATCGAGCACTAAACCACATCACTATCAAAAACAAATTTCCCGCACTTCGGGTAAAAGATCTGTTTGATAAGCTACAAGGCTCTACCTACTTCAGTAGGATTGACCTTAAAAGTGGCTATCATCAAATAAGGATAGTAGATGAAGATATCCTAAAGACCGCGTTTCGCACAATGTTTGGTCTTCATGAATATCTAGTCATGCCCTTTGGCTTGACTAATGCACTGGCCATGTTCAATTGTCTAGTGGAGAAAATATTTAGATACTACCGCATATTCACTGGAGTGTTCTTTGATGATATCATTATCTACTCCAAGTCCTTGGAGGAATATAAGAAATCCAAGTAATTTTTTAAGCATTGAGGGAGAACAAGCTTTTTCTCAACCAAACGAAAAGCGGATTTTTCCTTCAAGAGATTCAATACTTAGGTCATATTATCTCTCAAGATGGTATCTATATGGATCCATCGAAGTTAGAGGTAATAAAAGCATGGCCTAATCCAAGGAATCTACATGAGCTAAGAAGCTTTATTGGTATGTGTGCATACTATAAACGCTTCATAGCAAAATTTTCTCAAATAGCAGGACCACTACATGACTTAACTAAGAATAACTTTAAGTATTTATGGACTGGTAAGGAGAAAAATGCTTTTGACAAGCTCAAAGAGAAGCTTACCTCCCAACCAGTCCTCATGCTGCCGGGTCTCTCAAAGCCATTTGAGGTCCAATGTGATGCTTGTGGTGATTACCTTGGAGCAGTCTTGCTTCAAGAAGGGCATACCATTTCATATGAGAGCCAAAGGTTCAATACGGATGAACGAGTCTTGAGCATTTATGAGAAAGAGCTTTTAGATGCTCTACATGACCTAGACACATGGAAGCATTACTTATTAGACCACCAAAGTCACAAGTACTTCATGACGCAACCCAAACTTTTCAACAAACAAATGAGGTGGGAAAATTTTCTTTCACAATTTAATTTCCATATTGCTCACATTGACAATCAAGTGGCCGATGCACTTTCATGACTACCAAAAGTTAATGCGGTGTCTATAGCTACTCACAATGATCTATCTTCTATGATAGATGAGTATGCTACTGACTCTGACTATAAAGACATAATCTTAGCCCTTGCATGGGGAAAACAGGAACCATTCACCTTGCAAGATGGTTATCTTTTCCATGGCAATAGGCTATGTGTTACTTACTCCCTTCGTGAGAAAGTCATGTATGAATCCCATGCTCCTCCCTATGCAGGGCATAGAGGCATTCAACCCACTCTCCGAGGAGTAGGGATGTATTTCTATTGGCTACCATGAAAGTAGACATATGAGAGTATGTTTCAAAATGTGTGGTATGCCAATAGACCAAGTATGATAGAGGGAAGAAACCTGGATTACTCCAGCCATTGCCTATCCCAAGTTCACCATGGGGGAGTATACCCATGGATTTTATCTTTGGATTACCCAAGTCTATCCATGGGAATACAGAAACATGGAGAATAGATGATAGGTTTAGCAAGCAAGCACACTTTATTCCTGTCAAAAACACTATTAGGGCACACCAAATGACAACTCTCTTCATTTCACATATTTTCAAACACCATGGATTACCAACATCCATCGTGTCGGATAAAAATCCTAGAATGACCAGCAAATTTTGGAAAGATCTCTTTGAAAATATAGGTACAAGATTGAATTTCTCTTCGGCCTATCACCCACAAATGGATGGCCACAATGAGATAGCCAATCTTACAATACTCGATCTACTAAAGACTTATGTTACTGAAGTAGATCAACGCTCACAATGAAAAAAGTACTTACCTCTTGTAGAGTATGCATACAATAATACTGTACATGCTTCTACGAGAAAAGCTCCTTTTGAAATCATTGAGGGAAGACCTAAAAGTCTCTTGCTACTTAAAGTACATGGGAAGATCTTCGTTGCCGATGAGTATAGCCGTGACCTACGAGAATCTTTTCAAAAGATTAAGGAGGCTATATCCATCTCTCAACAAAGGAAAAAAGCTATTGCTTACAAGCACAGAAGGGCCTTAATGTTCAAAGAAAATGATTGGGGCTTACTTAAGTTTTCCAAGGCTCGATTAAAGCAAATGATGGGCAAAAATCCTATGAGACATCAAAAGTATTATGCTAAGCTAGCAAAAAGATACTATGGTCCTTTCCAAATCTTGAAGCCCATCAATGAGATGGCTTATCAACTCAAGTTGCCCAACCATTGGCTCATACACAATGCTTTTCATGTGAGCCTACTTAAGCCCTACAAAGGAGAGCCACCAAGTGAACCAATTATTGAAGACCCTCCTGAAATCAAAGACCAAGAAGAGGTGCTACAACCCAAAGCTATCCTTCCGCATGAAGACAAGGTACTACAACATGGTAAGATTATCCAACGGTATCTTATTAAGTTCAAAAATTATCCTTTTGAAGATGCTAGATGGATGCAAGGAATACAACTTAAGGATAGTATGAACCTTGTCAATGTTTACAATGCTTCATTAGAGTAAGTAAATGTATAAATTTCTTAAATGACCAATGTTTTGTCTTGTAAGACTAATTTTATTTTCATTGTGCACAAATTTAATAGTATGCATGCTTAGAATCATGCTTGTGATGATGACATCTCTTAAGCACCAAGTGGAATTTGTCACTCTACTTGGGAGAATGAAATGGACTAAAGAGCAGACATGCTTGCTGTAGCTATGTCTCCCAATCACCAAATGGATTAGTCATCCATCTTGGAAAGATGTTGTAGGGTAAAAAGGGATCCTTTAGCCACTAAGAAAGATTGACTAATGACTAAGGCTTTATCTTTTCTACCTCATCCTCGAGGACGACTATGATTTCAAGAGAGAGGTAATATCATAAAACCTAATATCTAACCAACCCAAATGATTTTCTCATATTAAAATGATCATTCAATGTGGGAGAATAAATGGGAACAAGGGTTAGGATATAGACATGTGCTGATAGATCTATCTCAACACGGGGCCAATGGTAAAAGGGCCAAATGAGAGATGGTCATTAAAAGACAAAGGCTAACCAATGGAGCTTAAAGACATTAGGGTTAGCTTCATTGAAGACCTCTAATAGTTAGTGTTAAAAGTTCTTTGACCTTAGGTAAGCTAGGGATGTGCTCGAGGCGGGAACCCGGCCCAAGCTTGAGGTGCTTGTCATGCCTAATGACTAAGATGCTTGAGATACTTGAGGTGCTTGTCATGCTTGGTATGGGAACCGAGCCCAAGCTTGAGGGGATTAAGGGCCAAGATTGTGGTGAGATTGGGCACAAGGTTCAGGGGCTTGAGGTGTCACAAAAGTCAATACAAATCCCTACAAGGAGGGGGCGAGCCATGCAAGAAGGGGGGTGGTTGCTTGACCACTCTCTCTCCCAAAGGGCACACCTTTTCCAACAGGCAAGTAGGACACATGTCAAGCCCCTAGCTAGGTTACCCTCAAGGAATGTCCAAAGCCTATTGGTTGGCCTCCCAAGGAGTCCAATATTAAGTAGATTTATTTAAATGTTTTTTGTATTTATCAAGTCCACTCTCTCAAAGGGGGATACTTGTCCCAAGGCTAGCATGCTTGCTTGATATGCATCTTGCATGAGATTGGCCAGGCTTGCAAAGGTCCAATGAGCTTCAATCTTGTGCTAGAAGAGGGGGTCGACCAAAGCAAGTAGGGGGCATGCTTGAGCGGTATACTCCCCCCCCCCCCCCCCCCCCCACACACACACACACACACACACACACACACACACTCATTGTGTATTGTGCAAAGTGCAAGAGCTCCCTCTCCTTCTCCAAGCAAGTAGAGAGGTTGAGAGCCTACACCAACACTCTTTGCTATGGAATGCAAATCCAACCAAGAGCCATGCTTCAATGCTTAATCTTGTCATCTTCTCCACATCATTACTATGCTATTATGTATGCTAGCAAGAAGAGTAATGATAAGTGAGGAGCTAATTCTTTCTCTATGAAATGTTTCTTCTTCCTCTTCCCTACCCTCATTCCCTACTAGCTCTCTCCACCTTCGAAGGTGTTTAGGGTCTTGGGACTGAGGCTTGGGATAGTTAGTGCTTTCCACAAAGTTTATGTTATGCTCATGATGCATGAAGCTTTCCATATTCATTGCATCACCTAGGACACGAGGAACACAATGATTGTATTGTAACAAGTCTCTCTTGATGGGAGAAACTATAATACAAATGCCTATTGGAGGGAGGACCGGCTCCACATAAATCCGGTCCTCAACGGTTGTCATGTTCTCTAAACTCTCTCTCTCTCTCTTACAAAAGTATTGTTCATGCCAAGTTAACTAAATACTATGTGTATGTTGCTACCATCACTTAAGTTCACACGTTATGCTCACAAAGTAAATTCAAAAAGGTACTCTCTAATTTTCGCTACTCGCAAAGTTAATAGGACATGTCCATTACATAACATATACTTTCTAATTAGCTAATATGTTTTAACATACCTACATGATCTTCACATTGTTTTTACAATAACAATGTGCATTGAATAATATCAAAAAGAAAATTTACATCAGGGCAGAGTCATGGAGGAGATTTTGTTAAAATAAAAAATCCATTCAGTAATATACATAGGGACAAAAATATAGAATATTAGGTCAATTTTGGAAGAATACTTTGACCCCAAGGCTTCTATAAAAACAAATTTCTTGTACATTTTGGGAGGGTCTTTTGCAGTCTTCTTTTTGCAAACTGTTCAAGTATTCTGTTAATTGTTTTTTTCATGTGCTTTGAAGTAGCTTAGTTTATAAGCAACTTTTCTTGTAGGTTGTGACTTGGTATAATATTGATGCCATGGTCTTCTTTTCAAGATGGTCTTCTTTTCAAGATGGCGGCAAGCCATCTGGTAAATCACCAAAAACACATCCTGAAACTCCTCTAATAAATTCATTAAAGCACCTACGTACTTTTTCTTAAAGGTCTCTTTTGTCTTGGATTTTTTTCATTTTAGAATAACATCTATCCCAAACAAGGTTCTCAAAACTGCGGGTCTCATCCAAGGCTATGTTTTTTAGTGTGTTTGTCTATGCAAACATCACTTATAATTTCAACTACGAAAAAACTTTTATTAGTTTCACTTAAAACAATAAAATTTAAAAGAGAGTAACAAGCAAATACATTTTCTATTTGGCCGCAACGGACTGCTCTATGTAGCTCCACAAAAGAAATGAGAGGGATAGAGGGGAGACTATGGTCACCTTGTAGGGTAATGAGCCAGCCTCTATGCTCAATCTGTAGCGTGTTGTGCAAATAGCTTCTACTAGACTAGGACCTAGGTACAGCCTCCCTGTTTAGGTATATGTCTGCTCTAGCAAAATGCATGACCTGAAAGTCAAGTGTAGCATAGTAGTCCTGCATGGCTAATGAAACTCTCAAGACTACGGTATTCCACAATCTTATCATAACCATTGGCCAAGCCGACATTGTACTCATGATCGCTCCGTGATATCATGCAACCTTAACTTCTTAACAAATGAGTAGTTTAAAAATTTATGGCTAACTCCATCATCAATGGCTAGCTCCATCATCTATGAAAACAGTGACTCTACGGCCACCTATGGTGTCATACATGTGTACCGTCATGCGGACCTCCGTTAGGCTGCATTCAGATTGCAATAGTTGCTCGCCAAATATATAGTAGCACTCATTTTTACACGGTATGCATGCATGCCAACCCTCACTCATCACCATTCTACTAGGTGTACCTTTCTGACTGCCTTGTATCTACTTGGTCTCTACCTGTGTGTGTATACTGATGCGCGTGTAGGTTACATGTAAATGGGGTGTGTATGTGTATGTGTGTGTGTGTTTGTGTTTGTGTTTGTGTGCGTGTGTTCATGCACATGAGTGTGTGTGTGTGTGTGTGTGTGAGAGAGAGAGAGAGAGAGAGAGAGAGAGAGAGAGAGAGAGAGAGAGAGAGAGAGATAGAGAGAGAGAGAGAGATCATTATTATTGATTTTTTATGGTTGGTAACACATGATCAATGTTTCGCCAAGATTCGGCTTTCAACATCTTTTTGTAAGCCCACCATTTGGAGAGTGTGAGGTGCGGATGGAAACCATTAAACATGAAAGACTTGCATACCATAGGTGGAGCGATATAACTTACATAAACCCCTACATATGAGTTTTTGAGTATTTACAAAGCCCCACTACCTTACATGTACTAACCCTATTTCCATCTTGAATTTAAAGTATTGTTGTTTTGGCTCAAGGGTTGCTCACAAGTGACGTCCCCTCATCATAGGTAAATAATGAATACCCTGGGGTATGGACTCCACCTCACCTGCGATGCTACCAAAACGGGGGTACAGACTCCACCTCACCCAATGTGCTACCAAACGGGGAAGTGAATAGGTAGAGCTTATTTGCAGCCCATCTACATGAGCTTCCTGGAACAAGAATATCCTTTGATATGTGCCTTGATTTGGTTTTCCTTCGGACCCTTCAAGACAAATCCATTGGAAAGAGAAATGCCAGTCACCTCCAATGCATGTGCTCCTGACACAACCCACAACCTCCATGTTGGGGTGCTATGCTAGTGGGTACAATAGACAGACAGTCTTGCTGAACAAACCACACAACACAGACCAAAGAGAGAGAGAGAGAGAGAGAGAGAGAGAGAGAGAGAGAGAGAGAGAGAGAGAGAGAGAGAGAGAGAGAGAGAGAGAGAGAGAGAGAGAGAGAGAGAGAGAGAGAGAGAGAGAGAGAGAGAGAGAGCACCTTACTTGGATAGGGAGTTTATCTCCACTCAGGGCTCCTCCTTGCTTTGTCCAAATCTTTGGCAGTTTAGTTATCTTGTTTGAAATATTTGCTTCCTGAATTTTGTGTGTGCCAGCATCCAGTGTCCCTTTTCTCAACTTTTGGAGACTTTGTCCAATTATAATAGTTAGATTAGATTAGATACTAAGCCTAAGGGTAGGGTAGAGAAGCCAGTCTAGAGACGACAAGATTGAGGAGGCCTTTGCGCATCTGTTATGCACAAAAGGTGCACTGTTAGAAAAAAACCGGGGTGTAGTGTATTTTAACCGGCTGAAATTATAAAATCTCGGTTAAATTTTACTTTAAGAAAACCAACAAATTTACACAAGTTTTAGTGTAATTACCGGCAAAAGCTTTCAAATTTTGACCTGAAAACTGGGAGAATTTCAAGTTTCCCCTTATTTTGTTGCGTTAGGAAAAATGTATTTTGTGTGGGTGTGTGTGTGTGTGCGTGCGTGCGCTAATAAGAAGAGGAAAATTGTATAACCTTTCTATCACCCAAGTGTGGTAGATTTGTTATGACATTTCCCTCTTGAATAAGAGATCTTGAGTTCAACTCTCCTTGTTGCAAAGATCTTTAAGGTCTCTTGAGATAGTTGACGTTAAAATTCTCTTCTTCTTCTTCTTCTCGCATCTGTGTGTAGCACCCTCTCTCTCTCTCTCTCTCTCTCTCTCTCTCTCTCTCTCTCTCTCTCTCTCTCTCTCTCTCTCTCTCTCACGTTGAGGGAAACCCTGGCGCGACCACAACACCCACGAAATCCACAATTTCCGGCTATCGATGCCATATCGCCATGGTGTGCGTCACTACAGCAAAAGGCCCTGATGACACTATTTTCTACTACTAGGCACTCTACTTTACAACTCGATGCTGCTATGCCATGCCAACCATGGCCCAACATGTGATACCCTTGGTTGCTGCACTTATGTTGTTGAACTCTGTTGATTAAGTGGACGTTTCTACACCTTTTGTAACTACCCAATGCCCACCTTCATGATGCCTTAAGTTGATACTCATGAACAACTACTCATTAATTCACATGATTGATTCATTATCCATTTACAACAAGGCTCCACATTTATAGCTTGCTCATGCCTCTTGGCACTTCCCTCAAGGTGACTCTTCATGGCTCCCATAAACCTTAGTGTAAACCGTAGGGAGTGGTGCACTTTACGGTTCAACACAATCTCCCTAAGTTCCTTTGTTTCCAACTGCTCCCTGTCAACTTTGGGATCCTGAACATCCTCCTCTGTGATCTCCTCAATCACCACTTCAGGCTCTTTTTCTTTTCTTGATGGGCGTATGTTGAGAATATTGAAGGTCTTCTCATCTTGTAGAGGTATTGGCTCAAGAATTTTACTGAATCTATATCTTAATCTCCTCAAGATAATCATATCTTTGTCCACAAGTGTTACCTTGTGAGAGTGGACTACACATATGTATGCATCTTGGAAGAGATGAATTAAGTGTTGGGATAGGCATGTCCTTTCATCCTATGGGAAACATCTCTACACTTGTATAGCTTAGTGTTTGGCATTTGGCATATGTCCTGTACGGCTATGTGTAAGCTAAGTAGAAAGGGAGGGGCTCCAGCCGGATATCTACTCCAGGTTATAAATAAAGCCCTCTATGTACATATTTTTATTCTATGGTGTGTACTTTAATGTAACACCTTTTGAATCAAAATCACGAGTACTCTCTCTCTCTCTCTCTCTCTCTCTCTCTCTAATTGTGTAAGCTATGTTTGCACACACACACAAACCTCCTTGAGAACACACACACACACACACACACACACACACACACACACACACACACACACCATCATCCCCAACAACTGGTATCAGAGCCACTGGGGATTTCTAATCATCGTGCAAAAAAATCAAGCGAAGTCACATTCCGAGCAAGTCCAAGGGTAAGCAGCCACAATAGAAACAATTGTGAAATGAACTAATTATGCCATGCATGTTATTTTCAGTAACACAAATCTGTGAACCAATGGAGACAAATTAAGATTTTAGAACCATTCATAAAACATAATACTCGACACATTGCGTTGGAGAAGGGGAATAGGGAACACACCCAGCACACAAAAATGTTTGCCTCTCTATAGCCCAAGGATTCCACAACACCCCTAACCTCTCTAATAACACCTTCAATTTGGCTAATTTGCACTAACAATTCCACTTTAGCATACAGAACAACCGCCTCACACCTTGCAAAAAACACCTTACAGCACAAACGCACCCAGATTGCTCAACTCACCCTTTTCGGCTCAAAAGACACCCCAATTATGCCCTCTTGGTGAAACCCTTCAAGCTGCAGGCAAACCCTCTGCAAGCACTGGCAAGCACACAAAGAACGAGAGAAAAGGAGGGGGATGGGGAGAAGCAACACAATAAGTAGGGGCAAATGTTTGGTATTATTGCATAGGGAGATAGTACAGTCAAATATGCAGCTCCAAGGGCAACCTTGCAATACACAGGCTTGAAAACCTCCAATCACTCTCTCTTGCAAAAAATCCTCCTGGTCAAAAGACGTCAAAACATGAATGTCTACCTCCTTTTATAATGCTTGGCTAAGGCTAAAAAAGAAAAAAACAAAGAGCTATCTAGCTTGTACACCCAACTGAAGCTTCTTTTAGAATTTTTTTTGCATTGCCACCACTTGGCACACTTAGTATTTTGGTATCTGCATGGCACACATATCTTTGCTCTTTGTCTGCTCCATTTTGTCACCCAAATTGGCCGGGTTGTCTACTTGCTCCTTCTAGTTAACCTTTTAGGCTCCCATGGGCGGGATAGGCCCCTTGGCTAGCTCCTTCCAGCTTTTGAACCCTCTCTCTCCTCCATCTTGCCCCTGAGATCCTCCCCTTGACCGGCCTCGAGCTCACCTTCTTTTTTCCCTTTCACCTCTTGCACTACCGTGGGACACCCCTCCAAGGCAATAGCAACATCGCTATTGGGGGGGCCCTAACCCTCAAAAAACTTTTGCCCCATTAGGCACGAGCACCAACCTTTACGGGCTGCCACGTTGTGACGTGTTTTTACGGAATGATGCAAGCCACCCCAAAGACTTTGAAAAGGGTTTTGTAATGCTTTTGGGTCCCTTATATGTAAATAAAGCATGCTTGTACAAAGTGTACAAAGGCGGTGTGTGCCAGCTGTCTCTACGCATGCGGGCCAGTTGTGCGGGGTGCATAGTTTTGCTGTTTTTGTCCATAGACATTTTGAGACTTGAAAGAGTCACTTAGTACTTGAAAAATATGAAAAAAACTGAGTTTTTATCAGCTTGAGGTCGTGAGTGAGTGGGGGATTTGACAGAGGAAGATCTAGCAGCAAGAAGCCCTGATTGCCGCGAGGGATAGAGGCGTTTGGGAGTAGAGCAGCCTGTCTTGCTAGTCGAGGGCCCGATGTGGTGAGTTGAGAGTGTGTCTCTCCTCAATGGGCTGATGAAAGTGGGTGCTTAGCTCTGCATATTGACCTCTCTTCATCTTGTTTTGAGGTATGGTGGCTATGGTGTGTGCAGCTCCTTGTGGTGCAGCTAGTCGAGGGTAAACTATGTGCTGCAATGCCTTGCTTGTACATATATCAAAGGGCAAGGTTTCTCCCAAGTTTTCCATCACCTTTTTTGATTTTTTTGGCTGAACTTTGTGGATTTTCAAATTAAGCTTGATTTGAGTGGGTTTTGGTCAAGCTCTGTGTATATATGGGAGCGCCTATGGAAGCCCTACTAGCACATGGAAGGGCGTTTGAAAGGAAGTGAAGCTCTTTGAGTTATGGTCAAAAGTGCAGAGATTTCCATGGTTTTTTTCTCACTTTTTTCCTTGATTTTATTGCTTCCTTGGTGTCTTTGAATGCAATGGAGTGTAGTGGGAGTTGTAGCGGTGTAGAGGGAAGCTAGTCGGAGCTAGTCGAGGCTAGTCGAGGTTGAGTGTGTTTGAAATTGAGAAAATTAGTGAGAGAAGATCGGCCCATATTATCTTGAGAGAGCTATAGTCTTCATCCTCTTTTCTTGGTGTTGGTTTGAGGTGTTGTAGAGGCCAGCCCCCCAATCCTTCACATAAACTGGTGCCCCCACGGAGGAGAAGGGAATCCTTCTAACAGGGTTTTGATCTACAGATTCTTTTTGCTTTCTCTTGGTGGAAAGCAAGGGGTCGGGAGGCTTATTCCGGAAATGCAAGACGACCTTTGTTCCGGACGCCTTGCGAGGATTCGAACCTCCGTCCGTATTACGCACCACTCAATTTTGTGTCTGGTGTGCCTACCCTCGTTTCGAAGCAAAGGAACGTGAGGGAGTTCTGTGAACCGATTCAATTGTACCAATATCTCTCTAGTCCTGTCAACTCCTAAACCGGATTTTCATTCCTTTTTTGCTGCTTCATCCAGCCATTCTTTCAATGAACCTAATGTCGTAGGAGGGGGCATATCGCTATTAGATCCATTTGAAGATCAAATCAAGGCCTATGGCGGGAGATGGGTATGAATTCTTCGAGGATGGAGAAGGAGAAGATGTGGACAAGTTCATCCGAAGGATCGAATTGATTGCATTGAAGAGCAATAGGGACGATGGTGCATTTAAGGTACGTTTGGTGAGTTTGCTACTTGAAGGTGAAGCACGTGAATGGTATGAAGATAGGCTTGAAGGTGGTGTAAAGGGAGATTGGAATATTCTTTCCCATGCCTTGAGAGAAGAGTTTGAGAAGGAGGATGATCCTAAGTATTTGTGGAGAGAGCTAAGCAAGCTGCAACAAGGAGAACATGAAGACATCAATGTGCACATAAACAGGTTTGAAGCTTGTTGGAGAAATATCATAAAGGGACTTGAAGAGAATCAAATGCCCCCTGATTTCTTGAAGAAAGATAGGTTTGTGGTTGTCTTACATCAAAGCATTAGAGACAAGGTGGAGCTCAAGGACCCAGGGACCTACAATGAGGCAGTAAAGGTTGCTAGAGAGCAATGGAGAAAGAAGGTGAGAAGGCATGAAATGGAAAATAGGGAAAGAGAAGCAAATGTACATCAAAGGGATGGTTATGTATCAACAAATAATGTGGTCGAGCCTTTGCCTTTGGATATGTATGTTGAAAGGGAAATCCATGTAGAAGCTCCAAGAGTGGACAATAGAGGGCAGGAATCCTTTCACCAAGACATTCAAAGATTGACAGAGAAAATAGGAAACCTCAACCTTGATATGCAAGCTATCCAAAAACAAATAAGAAGACCTCAAGGAGAACGGCCTCAAAGGAATAGAGGTGATAATGTGATGTGTTACAATTGTGGGGAGAGAGGGCATATATCGCCCAATTGCAATCAACCAAGGAGAGAGCCAGGAGGTATATATCCTATCATACAAAGACAAATAGGTAATGAAGGCAATGTAAATGGAAATGTGAAACCTCTCCAAGGTCAAGGACTTGCACAACAACAGGGACAAAATCAAGCTCAAGAACCTCCACAATTTAACGTAGGAATTTTGGAGGCAGTTGAGGAGGGAGATGAAGATGATGAGGTTGATGTCTTTGCAAATAAGAGAACAAGGGCACAAAAATCAGGGAGTGAAGGCATTTTCAAAGAGGAAAGAGCAAGGACAAAGCCAAGGAGAGATGTAAATAAAGGCAAGGCACCTATGGAAGAGGCTGAAAGTAGTAAGCAGGCAAAGGTAAGGGCAAGAAGAAGGAAGATAGGCATGGATGATTTTCAGCTTGGGAAGGGTCAATCAACATACAATCTCTTAGAAGACTTGAAGAACAAGAGGGCAGACATATCATATGGGAAACTCTTGCATTTGAGCTCCAGTATGAGAAGGCATTGGCATAAACTAGCTAGTGTTAGAAGGGTGAAGGTAAAGACACGTGATGCACATGTAGTGCAGCTTCATAAATTTACTGATGTTTTTCCTGTGGTTGATGCTTGGATACATGGAAGGAGGGTGAATAAGGCGTACATGGATGGTGGAGCCCAAGTGTGCGTTATGACAGAGGAAACAATGCAACAATTGGGATTGCAGCTCACAGGCAAATCCTTGTTCAGTGTGAAGATGGAAAATATTAGTAGAGTGAAATGCTTGGGAGTTATTCATGACTTGGAGCTTAATGTTTTGGTTCAAAGGGCTATCATGGACATTCATGTGATGCCTGCAAAGCTTGGGGCATATCTAGTTATATTGGGTAGACCTTGGTTGATTGCTATGAGGTCACGGCAGGATTGGTACAGGGGATGTATTGACCTCTTTGTGGACAAGCCTAAAGAGAAGAGGATTAGATATGATATGAAAACATGTAAGGTGATGGAAATTGATGATGAACCAGCTATGCATCAAGATTTATTGCCATCCACTTATGACATGTGTGACAGTTCTTCTAGTGCATCCTCTACATGTACTGACGATGAGGTTTATGATCAAAGTCTTCTTGATCTTGATGTAGATCTTTGTGGGATACATGTATATGATGAAAATTGTGATAAAGGGGATGCTATGAGATCAAAAAATGACCATGGGGCTTATCATGAGCCGAATGTACCAAAAGCTGAATTAATGGATATGCTTGCAGGTGACCTGACTAGTCGTGAGAGAGAAGCATACGACGCATTGTTTGATAAGTATCCCAAGTTGTTTGCCAAAGATTATTCTCAAATGAGGGGAACAAAGATTGTTGTTCACGAAATAAAGCTTAAAGAAGGTGCAAAGCCTGTTGCTCAAAAGCTAAGGAGATTGGGCACCATTCAACGAAAGGTGTTGGAGATAGAGGTGAGTAAGCTTTTGCAAGCTGGTTTTATCTACCTTGTGGATGATGCAGAATGGGTTTCCCCTGTGGTTATATTTCCAAAAAAGGGAAATAAATGGAGAATATGTGTGGACTATAAGCCATTGAATGCGGCAACAAAGCGGCATCACTATCCCCTTCCCTTTCAGGATGAGATTTTGGACACTGTTGCAGGTCATGAGAGATATTCGGTATGTGATGGGTTCAGTTGGTATTTTCAAATTGGGATTGCATATGAAGATCAAAAGAAGACCAGCTTTTTGACCCCATGGGGAGTGTTTTGCTATAGGGTGATGCCCTTTGGCTTGATGAATTCTTATGCGAGCTTCCAAATTTGGATGGACAAAGTATTGGGGCCTTACCCTGGAAGCTTTGTAAAAGTCTTTATGGATGATTTTTGTGTTTACAGTGATAGAATGCTTCATGTGAAAAATCTTGATATGGTGTTTAAAAGGATTGATGATGATGGGGGTCAACTCAATCCTTTGAAATGTAAAATTGCAAGAGCTAGAGTGATACTTCTTGGCCATGAGGTAAGTGAGAATGGGATAGCTCCAGATCCTGCAAAAGTGGAATGTTTGCTTATGATGGAGAGTCCTAAAAGTACAAAGGAATTGATGAGTTTTGTACAAAAGCTAAGGTACTTGTCAAGGTCTTTTTGTATGCTTGCTGAATATGTACACCCTTTGCAAGAAGCAACACAAAAAGACCCTTTCCTTTGGACGGAGCATGAGCAAACAGCTTTTGAGGACGTCAAGGAAAAGCTATCTACATTACCTTTGATGATGCCTCCTTGTTGGGATGAAATGTTTTATTTGAGCTTGAGCGTGGGTGAGCATGCTATTGGTGCAGTATTGATGCAAAAAGGAAAAAAGAAATCTTATATGAGGCCGGTTTACTACATAAGCAAAGTGAAGAATGATGCAAAAAAATCATGGCATGAGATTGAGCAATTGGTTTGGGCTGAAATCTTATCTTATTTGTAAGCCTTTTGTGGTGTTAACATCATGTAGTTTATTTCCTCATGCACTAAGGTATCCTGGGGATAGTCCTAAATTGCAAAAGTGGATACTTAGCTTGCAACAATTTGACATGAGCTTTACTAAGGAGGATAGTGTGAGAGCAAATATGGCAGATATGCTCACTTTTAAAGAGATTCATGCAAGGAGTGAGTTGAAGAAGGATTTGGAAAAGAAGATAGAACCAAGTCCAACTATGCATGCGGAGCTTCAGGATGTAGAGGGTACCTTATACTTTGATGGGGCTTTCAAGAGGAGCATTAATAAGGGCACTATTGGTTATGTATTTGTGGATAAAAATGGCATTGAGTGCTGGTTTGGAAGCCAAGAAGTGGATGTAAAGAGTAATAATGAGGCTCAGTATGCAAGCCTCTGTTTGGGCTTGGAAGAATGTGTCAAAAACATGTAAGGAGCATTTTAATCAAAGGTGATTCTATGTTGATTGTGCGACAAGTTCAAGGTACCTGGAAGGTAAATCAAGAAGGCATGAAGGGCTGGTTTTTCAAAGTGAGGAAGTTGTTAAAGTCTTTTACTTCCTTTCAAATATGGCATGTACCACGAAATATGAATGTAAGGGTCATGAGTTGGCGGAACAGGTGTTCACCAAGGATGTACATGCGGTGATAATTAGAGAGCCAAGGTATCTTGGAACGGAATCCCTCCATGAGGAAGAACATGTGTTGCAAACGGGTTTTGCAAGAAAGGGATTGGCTTCTCAACAAAGGCATGCAATCACACGAAGAGCTATGAGGTATGTCTTGATTGGAGAGAAAATGTATCACAAGGGGGCTGATGGTGTCATGAGAAGAGTTCTCTACCATGATGAAATTTTTGATTGCTTGAAAGCATGTCATGAGGAAGGATGTGGAGGCCATGTTGGAGTGGAAATTACAAGAAGGAAAGTATTGAATGCTCAACTTATGTGGCCAAGTATGAATAGGGATGTTGTGCATTGGTGTAGAAGCTGTCACGAGTGCCAAATATATCAAAAGAGAAAGCTGATGCCCGAGCCTTTGAGACAAATTGTAAGCTATGGGCCTTTTGAGAAGTGGGGTGTGGATGTAATTGGTCCTCTTCCAGGCACTAGAAATGGGAAGCACTACATACTTAGTGCAGTGGATTATATGACAAGATGGTCAGAAGCAAAGGCTAGTAGAGGGGCTACAAGCAAAGATGTATGTAGCTTTATCTTTGATTGCATATGTTGTAGATTTGGAGTGCCGTTGGAGCTTGTAAGTGATCAAGGGAAAGAGTTTAGGAATGATCTTATCACTGAATTGGTGGAGAAATTGGAGATCAAACATAGGTATGCTAATCCTTATCATCCACAATGCAATGGGTTGGTGGAGGCATTCAATGGAGTTTTATAGAAGATATTGTTCAAGCTTGTGGAAGAACATCCAAAAGATTGGGATATGTATTTGGAGAGGGCATTGTGGGCATGTAGAGTGACTCAAAAATCATCCACGGGCTTCACTCCATTTCATTTGGTATATGGAGAAGAGTGTGTTATGCCGATTAATGTGATGCTTCCTTCATTGGAGTTCATTTTGAAGCATAGTTTGGTTGAGGAGGAGCATGTAAAAGAGAGACTGGCATCTATGCATAGCCTCTTGTTGGATAGAGAAAGTGCCATTAGATACTATGAAGACTTGGGAAGAAGAAGGGCTGATGTATTCAATGAAAAGATAAAGGAAAAAGGGTTATGTGAAGACATGTTGGTTATGAGGTATAATAGTGCTTTGGACAATACCTTTCAAACAAAGTTCAAGGCAGAGTGGGAAGGTCCTTTTGTGGTGCATAAGGTGTATGATAATGAAAGCTATTAGCTCAAGGACTTGGATGGAAATATGCATAAGGAAAGAGTCAATGGGATCCGAATCAGGCCTTATGTGACCAGAATCATGTGATGAAGCAAGAAATGTACATGAAACACTTGAAAGTGTTCCATGCTTGTTGGGGGGGCAATATGTGACGTGTTTTTACAGAATGATGCAAGCCACCCTAAAGACTTTGGAAAGGGTTTTTTAATGCTTTTGGGTCCCTTATATGTAAATAAAGCATGCTTGTACAAAGTGTACAAAGGCGGTGTGTGCCAGCTGTCTCTACGCATGCGGGCTAGTTGTGCGGGGTACATAGTTTTGCTGTTTTTGTCCATAGACATTTTGAGACTTGAAAGAGTCACTTAGTACTTGAAAAATATGAAAAAAACTGAGTTTTTATCAGCTTGAGGTCGTGAGTGAGTGGGGGATTTGACAGAGGAAGATCTAGCAGCAAGAAGCCCTGATTGCCGCGAGGGATAGAGGCGTTTGGGAGTAGAGCAGCCTGTCTTGCTAGTCGAGGGCCCGATGTGGTGAGTTGAGAGTGTGTCTCTCCTCAATGGGATGATGAAAGTGGGTGCTTAGCTCTGCATATTGACCTCTCTTCATCTTGTTTTGAGGTATGGTGGCTATGGTGTGTGCAGCTCCTTGTGGTGCAGCTAGTCGAGGGTAAACTATGTGCTGCAATGCCTTGCTTGTACATATATCAAAGGGCAAGGTTTCCCCCAAGTTTTCCATCACCTTTTTTGATTTTTTTGGCTGAACTTTGTGGATTTTCAAATTCAGCTTGATTTGAGTGGGTTTTGGTCAAGCTCTGTGTATATATGGGAGCGCCTATGGAAGCCCTACTAGCACATGGAAGGGCGTTTGAAAGGAAGTGAAGCTCTTTGAGTTATGGTCAAAAGTGCAGAGATTTCCATGGTTTTTTTCTCACTTTTTTCCTTGATTTTATTGCTTCCTTGGTGTCTTTGAATGCAATGGAGTGTAGTGGGAGTTGTAGCGGTGTAGAGGGAAGCTAGTCGGAGCTAGTCGAGGCTAGTCGAGGTTGAGTGTGTTTGAAATTGAGAAAATTAGTGAGAGAAGATCAGCCCATATTATCTTGAGAGAGCTATACTCTTCATCCCCTTTTCTTGGTGTTGGTTTGATGTGTTGTAGAGGCCAGCCCCCCAATCCTTCACAACGTCATCAACTGCTGTACAACGTCGCCGCTGGCAATCAACGCCAGCGCATGCCATCGACCACTTCCTTCTCTGCGCCACCGGGCCCAAAACAGCTCCCAGGGCCGCCCCGCCATAGCCTAGTACAAGGGAGAGCTCCCCTCACACCTCTTGTGACTTAAATGGGCTCACGAGATAGGCTTTATACTCCGAGTGTCTCCACCCAGATCTCGCATGTGGGATAATCTATGGCCACGTGGTAGCCATTGCCTCCGTGGTCCCTTGAGCTCACCAAAACCCTCATAAACATTTTTTAAAACCTTATTGTTTTTGGCCTTCTTCCCCCCGGCTCCCATGTAATGTCTACATATTGGATTACCAAGCCGAGAAAACCGGTCGCAAACTTACTTGATTGACCTTGGATTCCACCCCACCTTGCCGCACTTCTCAATCGTTCGAGCCCTCGAACTGAGGCCACAAAGATCCGACCAAAGCATTTGCAATCAACTCCGGATAAGTGCACCCAATCTTCCAGCTTCCATATCTTTCCGCTCCGTGCTCTGTTTGATATGCAGTCACTTCTTGCTAGCTCCATATGATGCATACCCTGCTGTCGCAACTTGTTGGAACTCAAAAGATGCCATATGGCACTGACGGGAGCAAAGCGAACCCCGAACCCCGACGGCCTCTAAAACACCGGGGACCGAATGGCGCACCTCGAGCCTGTCATGGTAAAGTAAACAGGGGGCACCACCTAGCTTCAGCGGCTAGGACGCAAACAACACACCACCATAACAAAGTTTTCATCCAAGAGAGATGGATGCTTGGGAGCAATGATGAAGAGGAAAGGGAATGAGATCGAGAGAGAGAGAGAGAGAGAGAGAGAGAGAGAGAGAGAGAGAGAGAGAGAGAGAGAGAGTGAGTGAGGGAGGGGGTATAGTGGCTTAGTACTTAGGCACCACAAAAGGATGGCGAATCCGCACACCCTTCACACATACACAAGCTCACTCCAAACACAAGACTAGGTGGTGATTCCGCACACCTCACATGGGCAAAACATTGCAAGAAAACATACTCACAAAACCTCAAGCTTTATTTAGAGAATAAGGCGATGAAATGGGGAGCATAGGGTAGGGGAATGAGAAGGGAGAGAGTGGTAGAGCACATGGCGGATAGGTGGGAGTTGATGGCGAAAACTCGCACGAGGGTTATGGCCATCATCCTTCATTTAGCTGCCCTTCATCTTCCATAGCCCAAGGGTGTAGAGGTCATGCTCAAGACAAGCATGGTGATTGCGGTGATGGTGATGGTGTGGGTGTGTGTGTGTGCACTAGGCACACACAGTGCATAGTGTGTTCTTTGGTGATGTTGTGTGTGTGTCCTTAGTGTGATGGTGGCCCCTCTTTATATAGGGGAGGATGGGGGAGAAATTATAGAATTTAGAAATGAAGAAATCATTATCTACATAGGCCATGTGACTGTGGGCCCCACTTGTCTGGCTGTGTGTATATGTGCCAGAACAGCAGTCTCATGAGAGAGAGACTAAGAGAGAGAGATGGGTTGATGCAAAAAAAGTGAGAGGTGACATGGAGACTAAAGTAATTACAAGAGGGGAGAGAGGGGAGTGTGTTCAGAGGTGAATCTGTGTGCAGATGTGTGTGAACACAAGAAAAATCAGGTAACCACCGGGTGGGGATGGGTCTGTGGGGACCTTTTTCAATGAAACTGAGTGTGTGTGAGTGTGGGGGAGGTTATTTAGCTATAAGACAAGAGACATGGCACCCTTTAGAGAGAGAGGGGGGTATTTGGGTCATGGGATATGATAGGAGAGAGAAAGGGGGGGGTGGGGTATACTATTTTGGAAGATAGAGTAAGTTGCATGTGAGTTAGGGTGCATTATTGGTGAGTTAGAATGCATTATTGGTGAGAGGTGGGGTAGCTTGAGGGGAGAGAGAAAGGAGAAAGGACAAGGGGAAGAGAGAGGGGGTTGACCTTTTGAGTGGAGGAGAAGAAAAGGGACACACGGCGGGGCAACAGTGAAGAAAAAGGAGGCAAGGTGGGGATGGGCTGCCCCGCAGGCATGAGGTGGCCTATTTTACCTTTCTTATATATTTACATAATCATACTTTATTTTTTTCTTACTTTTTTCCAATGCTTTTTATCACTCCCTCCCTAAGAGGGGGTTTTCATGGGGTGGGGACGAGAGAAGAGGGGTATGGGAGCTTGGCTTGTGAAAAGCCCCCATCAGCACACCTCCCCATGTGGTCAGGGGGGCACCAACCTAGCCCCCCACAAAACTTCAGCAGGCCAGAATTTGCAATCCGTGGCTCCTATCTACAATTTGAAAAGATAGGTAGGCTCCATAATTTGAGTACTACAAGCCTACACCCTGACTTCCACTTGGACCACCTGTCTCCAACTGCCCAGTTCGGCAAGAATCTGCAATACACTAAACCTTCAACCTTCAATATCTTGGGCTCCGTAGCTTGGTTTGATGAGCTGTTTGGACCTGCTCCTTCATCACTTCAAGCTCTTCATTCCTGGACCCAAAAGTTTCACTTTGCACATCCTTCACATGCTACCCAAATTAGCCTCTTATGGAGCCTTCCTTGGTCTGTAAACCGCATCGGTCATACACCTCCGCTGCTGCCTGTCAGCCCATGGTCTTCTTAGCGGCTCCAACCGTTTGCCATGCTTCTGCTAACCTGTATATATCTACCCATGCCACCTTCTAGGGTCGACACACTTTGGCTGTACCATCATTGCCCATCCCCTAGTTGAGCATTCATGCTCAACCACATAAGAGCTTTATTCAATTTCTAACCGCAAAACCTGGCACACACTATGAGAAAACCAAAACCATATGTACACAGTTTTATTCTGCCTAATGGAAAACCTTCAAGTGGGTTGCCCCACCCCCTACATCATATAGCTTCCACCTGGATCAAACACTTACCTTTGATATCTTCCACCCATTTGTAATTGCTCAACGTAGTGCCATACCGTAGCACCTAGTCCATCATGTGTGTAGGCTGGCCCTAGCCTACCTGACACCAAGATCCAACACATGTATGACCCTCCCTCCCAACCAAATAAAGTGGAGGACTTCACCATAGAACCCTGCACCTGGTGAGCCAACCACCGCATAGCTGCATCTACCACCCTATCCATCAACCATAGCTTACATACCTTCAATGAATGCAAAGTCACTGCTTGGGATTCTTCTTTCTCCACCCTTGGATATGTCTGATGCATCGGAATCTCCTCCATCTTGGGCATCACAGCTGCCTCTTTGGCCACACAGTCAATTCGAGCATCATCGAGCCCTTCCTTGTCAAATGGCCCTTCATGGTCGATCAACACCTCTTGCTCTTCAGCCTCAACCTTTTGTTCTTCAAGAACCTCTTCTACTGCTGCATCAGGCTCTTCCAAGGAAGAGAGAAACCCGTTCTCTTTTGCATTCACCTTGAATTCCTCCATAGGCACGACCGCTTTATCTCTCATGGAAAAATGTTGCACCTGTTGCACCACCATGGCACCTTCCACCGCTACTTTCATCAGCACAGCCATAAGCATGACCCCACACAATACATTTACCTGCATATTATCATCTATAGGCCTAGATTGCTCCATTTGGTCTTCATTAAGTATCTCGGCTTGCTCTGTTTCCTGCTCTTCTTGCACATGGTCTACTACCATATCATCAAACACATAAGAGGGAAACTTTACCTTTACCAGCTTAGACTCATCATACTGCGTCTCCCCGTCATAGGATGTGGATTCATCCGCACTATTCTCGTCTCTTGTCTCGCAGCTACTCAAGCTTATATACCCATCATCACCGGAATTGTAAATATTTCGTATCTGCATCTGCATCCACTTGCTTCTCCACAAAAGCTTGACCATCATCCTGACTTTGCTCACTTTCTTCATCAGCTCCTGAACCCTCTGTATCTGCAATCCCATTGCATTCTGCTATCTTTTCATGCAAACTTTCCACAAGAACAAGCTTTTCCTTTTTAACCCGCACCGGAACCTCCACTTCTGCTACCGCTTTCACCTCTTTGTTCACCTCAACATGGAGCTTCTCCTCGTTGACAAACTCGTCCACCCTCAGCACATGCACTTCACATACTAGAAATCTCCAAGGAACATAGCCAATAGTAGGTCTTAACTCAACAAGCTGGGGATTCCGAGCACTTGGAACCACCCTTGGACCAAGGAGCACTTTGCTACCTCCGCAACAGGCATATAATATGTTGTCTTTAGCATACTCAACTCCAGCTTCCGCTTTACCTTTCTGCTCTTTATCTTTGCCAGATACACCATGTCTTTTTAGGTATCGGCACAATTTTCCACCTTTTGTCTAATCCTCGGATGCAACATTTCAGCAGATTTGACAGCTTCAAATACTGGTTGCTTTTGACCCCAGTATCAACCAATAGCAACCTCTAACTACTTCCAACCAGCTTCAAACTGCTCAATGAAAATGGATAAATCTTTACTTACATCCTGGCGTACCGCCTTCAGCCTTGTACTAGCTTCTTCTGCCGTAACCACCTCTCAAAACCGTTCCAAAAATGACTTTGCAATCTTTGCCAACATTCTCGATCACTGCTCTATAAACCATTGAACCATGTCTTGGCTTGTCCTCGCATCAACAACGACACCGTCTGCAACCTTTCTGCATCCGTCGATATACGCATCGACAGCAGCCATAACTCAAAATCTGCTAACCAATCCTCAGGATCTTCAACTCCCGTAAAAATGGGGCCAAAACCTGGTTCCACCATCTTGGTCAGCTTCAAACTTGACCATCAAACATCTCCACCATCTACCAACCGCTTGGTCGGCTAAAAAACACCGCTTCAAACCTCAAATTGGAGCATCAGATAGCTCCTCCATTGGGGCACCAGAAGATGGAGAGGGGAAATAGGGAACACCCTCTCTATAGCCCAAGGATTCCACAACACCCCTAACCTCTCTAATAACACCTTCAAATTGGCTGATTTGCACTAACAATTCCACTTTAGCATACAAAACAACAACCTCACACCTTGCAAAAAACACCTTACAGCACAAACGCACCCACCCTGCTCAACTCACCCTTTTTGGCTCTCAAGACACCCCAATTCTTCCCTCTTGGTGACACCCTTCAAGCTGCAGGCACAAACCCTCTGCAAGCACTGGCAAGCACACAAAGAGCATGAGAAAAGGAGGGGGATGGAGAGAAGCAACACAAGAAGTAGGGGCAAATGTTTGGTATTATTGCATAGGGAGATAGTACAGTCAAGTATGCAGCTCCAATGGCAAGCTTGTAATACACATGCTTGAAAACCTCCAATCACTCTCTCTGGCATAAAAGCCTCCTGGTCAAAAGACGCCAAAAAATGAACGTCTACCTCCTTTTATAATGCTTGGCTAAGGCGAAAAAAGAAAAAAACAAAGAGCTATCTAGCTCGTACAACCAACTGAAGCTTCTTTTAGATTTTTTTTTGCATTGCCACCACTTGGCACACTTAGTATTTTGGTATCTGCATGGCACACATATCTTTGCTCTTTGTCTACTCCATTTTTTCACCCGACTTGGCCATTGTCTGCTTGCTCCTTCCACTTTACCTTTAGGCTTCCATGGGCGGGATAGGCCCCTTGGCCAGCTCCTTGAAGCTTTCAAGCCCTCTCTCTCCTGCATCTTGCCCGTGAGATACTCCCCTTGACCGGCCTTGAGCTCACCTTCTTTTTTCCCTCTCACCTCTTGCACTACTATGGGACACCCCTCCCAAGCAATAGCAACATCTCTATTGGGGGGGGGGGGGGGGGGCCTAACCCTCAAAAACATTTTGCCCCATTAGGCGCAGGCACCGACCCTTACGGGCTACCACGTCATCAACTACCATACATTGCTGCCACTGGACATCAACGCCAGCGTGTACCATCGACCACCTCTTTCTCTACATCACCGGGCGCAAAACAGCACCCAACACCACCCCGCCATAGCCTAGCGCAAGGGAGAGCTCCCCTCACACCTCTTATGCCTTAAATGGGTTCACAAGATAGGCTTTATACTCTGACTGTCTCCACCCAGATCTCGCATGTGGGATAATCTGTGGCCACGTGGCAACTATTGGCTCCGTGGTCCCATAAGCTCACCAAAACCCTGATTTTTTTTTTTTTTAAAACCTTGTTGTTTTTGGCCTTCTTCCCCCCCCGGTTCCCATGTAATGCTTACATATCGAATTGCCAAGACAAGAAAACCGGTTGTAAACTTACTTGACTAAATTTGGATTCCACCCCACCTTCCCGCACTTCTCAATCTTCCGAGCCCTCGAATTGAGGCCACAAAAAGCCGACCAAAGCATCTGCAATCAACTTCGGATAAGTGTACCCAATCTTCCAGCTTCCATATCTTTTCGCTCCGGGCTCCGTTTGACATGCAGTCACTTTCCGCTACCTCCGTTGTCGTGCCGCTTCGCTCCCATGACAAGAAAGTAAGCAAAGGAATTCCGGTCAGGTGTATTTGAATCCTGCATGATTGTTCAGGAGTTATAAGGGCCTGCTAACAAGACAATTTTTAAGCTAAATGTGTATCAGATGGGGCTCTAAGGACCAAACAATGTCTTGGTAATGTTAACTAGTAAGTGTGCTTAATGTGGTCATAGCTGGTGTTTTATAAATCAAAGTCAAAGTACTTGAAGGGCTCTACGTGCCTCTCTTTACGGCTCGTCAATCGGAGCTACGGATAAGAAGTTATGACATTTTAATTTCAGCCAGTAGCAGATCCGTACCGGATTGAGCACCTTCTGATAAAAGTTCAAAGATGAAAGAAATGCATGAGTCCGAAGTGCTCACCTTCAGGAGCATGTCGGTCTTTTTAGTTCGTCAATAGGGGTTTCGGTTGGCAAGATATGGCAAGTTTAAGTATTGCCGAGGGCCGGGATCGAACCTCCCTGGTCGCCCTGATTAGTCACATTCATCTGGCTTAATGCAGTGCAGTGCCCGATGTGTATGCCAAATGTGGGCCGATGCGGAAGCATTTTTTATAATATGCCTAGCCTTGACGGGACAACTCTCCAAAAGCAATCACTTACGCTTGCTTCTTGCACGCATGTGGCACTATTGAAGATTTTTTATGACATCAACATTCATGATGATATTGCTAATCGATGGCGACTAGAGAAGATGTTGTGCTTGACGACGCTTGCCCGATAAGGGCTATGGGGCCGGCATGTCATCCCTTATAGTGCTCGAAGGCCAGAAATGGAAAAGCTTAGCATTGCTTTAAACTCAGCTAAAGGTTGATTATCAGATTATTGACATTTCGGAGGATGGATTTGTGATGCCTTCTACTTGCAGGCGTTGCTTGACCGGCATGTGTACCAAATATGGTGCCCTAGCAAAGCCCATTAAGGCCAACCTCCCAAGGAGCTAAGCCAAGGCCGCCCAATGGTTGATGAAGTGGGAAAAAGAGGAGAATAAGAGGGGAAATGGCGCATCCCAGAAAGCCGCCACCCCACAGGGTTGCTCGAATGAGCGCACGACAGAAACGAAACTTGCTCAGCATATCAGCATATCCAGTCGCGTCGCGTTTCGTGCCGGCCATCACTCGGCCTACCATGTCATCAAGAGGCCATTCCCATTAGCGATATCGCTAATGGGATGGCCACGAATAGGATTTTTTTGCCCCATTCAACCTATAAAGAAGAAAGAATGGCTCTCTTAAGCTCTAGTGTTTTTTTTTGAGAACTCTCTTCTCTTGCCAGCAGTTCTCTCTCCGGGAGAGTAAGCAAAAGCTCTCAAGTACTCATTAACCAAGCCTAAGAGGGACCACCATAATCTCACTAAAGCCTAATCTTAAGCTCTTAAGCAAGCCAATCATATGCCGGATCCCCTAATCTCTCAAGCAAGCTAAAGCTCTTTTATGTTTTTTTCCCTTCCCTTTTCATTTTGAATGCTTTCGAGAAGCAAGTCGCGAAAAGCTCTTGAGCTCTAAAGCTCCATAGCCCAAGCTAAGCTTCGTTAAACTTGATTGAGCTGTGCCTAATCTAAAACTCCTAAGTCTAAGCCTATCTCTCAAGCCAAGCAAAGCTCTCAATTTCAAAACTCTCATTAGCAAAGCCTAATCCTAATCGTGCTTAAGCCGATTTTTGTAAACTCTCTATGCCTAATCACAAACTCTTAACCCAAGCCTAATCCTAATCTCGCCTAAGCCATAATCCTAAGCTCGCCAAGCCATAATCTCCAAGCCATTAACCCGGAATTAATCCGATAACCATAAACTGGATTGGACCACCCAAGGCTTTGGAAGTTGAAGACAGAGATAGTCCAAGGTGGTTACTACTGACCATCTTGATTAGCACCTGGATTAAGACAGGTTAAATTTTTTAAAGCGCATAAACGTTTCCATTATTATTTGATTAAAACAGGGATAATGTGGCTTATTTGGTGTAAAGCGAACAGTTTTTTTTGAGCTCTGTTTTCGTTAATTGTGCCTACTGCACCTCTTTCCCCGCACGTCTCATAGATAGGGGCCCGATGCCTTCCCGGCTCACCTTTCGCACAATTATCCCCCGACATTCTTGGTGAACTTGACGCGAAACAAGCTGGGGTGGGAGGTCAGGATGGAGATTCCAGTAGAGTTGAAGCAATTTATTGAAGATTACAAATTAAATAGATTTGATAAAAATCTAGCAGCATCAGATCTATCAAAAATGTTGGGCTTAGTTCAGGGATGCTTGCAAGAAGTAAAAGCTATGAAGATGAAAAGGCAGCTTGATGATGCAGTGGAGATGGCACTTGATGCCGTGCATGAGCAGTATGGAATTTTTCAAGGACATGATCCAGAAGGACTCCTTGCATGTTATAAAACGGAGATGAAGAGCCGAGGAATTCCAGAAGATCGGATGATTTTGACCTTTGAAGAAGTTGTAACCTCCGAGTTTAAAGATAAGGTACGAGAACTGGCCGAAAGATATCCCACGCAGTGGGACTATTTTGCAGATGGGTTTGCTCACGAAAGCTCAAAGATTGAAGGAGATTAATGAACGAAGCCAGATTGTTTTCTATAAAGAAGAAGGGCATCATATGCAGTTCCTTAATTATGATCAATTTTGGGATCATATTTCTGCAAGAAGTAAAGACAAGGCAAATACAGCTTTTGAAGAAGTAGATTCAACTTCAAAGGACCTTATTTTGAGCAACCGAGCAAAGATACATAATGTATTTACTGCCGAAACACAAATATATGATTTTTTTTCAAAGGTTGCTCGTACGAAAGTTACCTTGATAATGGTTCTAGCGAAGAGCTAGACTGTACAATTTGTTTTTTTCAAGCTACTGACCTTGGCATGGGATGCTCTCAACAAGTCTATCAAGAAAATGAGCCACTACAGGCTTCTAATGGATCTATCGGCACTATAGCTGAGCAGGGCAGCAGATTTACTACAGATGATTGCATAAACAAAGCTATTATATACACAATAGCTGATGAAGTGGCCGAGATTGTGGACCGAACACAGGATAAACCTGATAATTCCAATGAACCTATGGTTGTTCCTAGCAATATGCTTGCTGATTCTATTATCAGAGAAGCAGATTCCATAATTGATGTTTTTTTGGCCCAATCTGAAGGAGAAGGTTATAGCAGTATAGAAGAGCTTTGTGATGCATGTACCCCTTCAGAGGGGGTGCCTGATGGACCTTTTCAAAGTTATAATGGCTTGCTAAATCATGGATGCAGATGAGGAAGCAGAGGACGATATTGAAGATTGCCTACATCATGTTGATTCTGAACAGAATATGGACATGGATTGTATATCTATGCTTATATACGGGCTGCAAGAGGAGCTAACTCCTATATCTTTGATGCATGTTGAGACTTCCAAGGGTGATTTTCCCAAGGATGCTATGGATGAAGATCTTCACGATAAAGCTATTATCCATTATCAAACTCAAAACCCAGGTAAAAATCTCTCCGATGATACATATCCAGAAAGTCCTAAGGTTTAGGGTTTGTGATGGCTATGAAGCTAGAGAGGGTGATAATGCTAAATCATCCTTGATACTGCATAAGGTGCACAAGGTTTTTTATTTTCTTGGACAATGTGCCAAATGTGTCTGGGTTTGGATATTATTCCTAATTCTTATGTCAGTGATGTCCTGGCTACCAGTAAAAGGGAGTCAAAATTCTTTAATTCTTGCTGGTAACGACCTTAAGTTACCAAAAGTTTATGAGATGTGGCTGCTACACTATGATTCAGGTGAAGCTCTAGTATGATTGCGGAGGCCATCAATGCTATGTGATCTTAATGGTATTTGATCCAGGAGTTTCGACAGATCTTCAAAAGCAGGTTCAGTATGGATGGATATTCTTGGGTATATATTGTGGTTTCTTTCTCCTAGATCCACGAATAGCATATTTGGAGCAGAAATGCTTGAAGTAGATTGATTCAAAATATGTATGCTCATGTGGATATTATGCTGCTCCACTATTGGGGCAATTTCTTATTATCCCATTTGATCCTGGGAGCAATTGAAGAGCAACTTGCAGATTTAATGATATCATTTATTTTCCTGTTAGTAGCAGGTTACTTTGCAGTAGATTTGTTTTTGGATGGATGCTAAGATAGAAGTGTGTTTGGCTATATGATCAGTAAGTTCACATGGTTAGATTCCAGTTGACATCTTTGGACAATTGCTATAGTATCTTCACATCTTTTGAGACGGTTCTGCTACCAGAACTTGAAGTAAACAACTTGACAACCATTCCGTGTGCAGACAGAGTAAGGCATACTTGAGCTTGACAGGGTTTCCTAAAGAGAGCTGATGGTCAAGCCGTGTGCATAATTAATTGGAGCACTTGATTTGGCGGGGTCCACTAAACAACGTTTTCATAATTGAATACTTTGGAGATACGACCACTATGGTTCAAGGATTTGTGATGGGACAGCTACCAGATAAATGAGCTAGACTATTGATGCTATGATTTAAACCTTCTTTTGTTTTACATGTCTTTACCAACTACGTGAGCTTGATGACAAGTAACTTAAGGTATTTATAGAAGATGCAGCTTGAAGACCGGAGGCTGTGCAGGTTCAGAGGGGGTGAATGTTGTGCCGCTCCGCTCCCATGACAAGAAAATGAGCAAAGGAAAGACAATCAGGTGTATTTGAATCCTGCATGATTGTTCAACAGTTATAAGGGCTTGCTAACAAGCCAATTTTAAGCTGAAAGTGTGCCAGATGCGTCTCTAAGGGCTAGAAGATGTCTTGGTAATGCTGAAAAATGAGTATTCTTGAAGTGGTCATAGCTGGAATTTTATTAATCAAAGTTGAAGTACTTGAAGGGCTCTACGTGCTTGTCTTTATGGCTCGTCAATCGGAGCTACTGGTAAGAAGTTATGACAGTTTTAAGTTGAGTCAGTAGTAGCAGATCTGTACCGGATTGAGCACCTGCTGATAAAAGGTCAAAGATGATAGGAATGCATGGGTCCGAAGTGCTCACTTCCAGGAGCATGTCGGTCTTTCTAGTTCATTGATCGGGATTCCGATTGGCAAGATATGGCCAATTTAAGTATTACCGGGGGCTGGTTCCGAATCGCCCTGGTCGCCTTGATTAATCAAATTCATCTAGGTTAATGCAATGCGGTGCCAATGTGTATGCCAAATGTGGGCCGATGCGGAAGCA
This sequence comes from Adiantum capillus-veneris, assembly GCF_014529385.1. NCBI lineage: Eukaryota > Viridiplantae > Streptophyta > Polypodiopsida > Polypodiales > Pteridaceae > Adiantum > Adiantum capillus-veneris. The sequence continues at coordinate 46,989,302 of NC_140945.1, forward strand.
TTTTTTATAATATGCCTAACCTTGACGGGTCAACTCTCCAAAAGCAAATCACTGACACTTGCTTCTTGCAGGAAGATTTTTTATTCATGATGATATTGCTAATCGATGGAAATTGGAGAAAGATGTTGTGCTTGACAATGCTTGACAATGCTTGCCCGGCTTTTGTGCCAAATGTTATGCCTTACATTAATTATGGCCGCCAAAAAAGGAAAAGCTTGGCATTGCCTTGGCCGACATGTGTACCGGACATGAAGTCCCAAGCTTTGCCTTGGCCGACATGTGTACCGGACATGAAGTCTTTTGTAACATTTCATGGCCGGTATGTATGCCCAATGTGAAGCCAAGAGGACTTTCGGCTGCCATCTAACTTAAAAGGGCCGCCCATTTAACTAAAAAGGGTGCCCGCCCAATAAGCAAGGGAATGGCCTCCCATTCAAAGAGGTTTTCTTTTATGTGTGAAGGGAAGCAAGAGAGGGCCGTGGCGGCAGCAACGACAGTGCAGCTAGGGCTTTTTTCACTCGCGCCGGCTCATTGACTGCTCGGATGAGCTCGCCACAGAGACGAACAAGGCTCAGAACTTCCTCGCGATGCTTTTTGGCACCATCGCCGCCGCTCCCATGACAAGAAAATGAGCAAAGGAAAGCCAATCAGGTGTATTTGAATCCTGCATGATTGCTCAATGGTTATAAGGGCTTGCTAACAAGCCAATTTTAAGTTGAAAGTGTGCCAGATGCGGCTCTAAGGGCCAAAAATGTCTTGGTAATGCTAAGAAGTGAGTGTGCTTAATGTGGTCATAGCTGGGGTTTTATTAATCAAAGTCGAAGTACTTGAAGGGCTCTACGTGCCTGTCTTTACGGCTCGTCAATCGGAGCTACGGATAAGAAGTTATGACAGTTTTAATTTCAGTCAGTAGCAGATCCATACCGGAGTGAGCACTGTTGATAAAAGGTCAAAGATGAAAGAAATGCATGAGTCCGAAGTGCTCACTTTCAGGAGCATGTTGGTCTTTTCAGTTCGTCAATCGGGGTTTCAGTTGGCAAGATATGGCTAGCTTAAGTATCGCCGGGGGCCGGGTTCAAACCGCCCTGGTCGCCCTGATCAGTCACATTCATCCGGCTTAATGCAGTGCGGTGCCCGATGTGTATGAAAAATGTGGGCCGATGCAGAAGAATTTTTTATATTATGCCTAGCCTTGACGGGACAACTCTCCAAAAGCAATCACTTACACTTGCTTCTTGCATGCATGTGAGACTATTGAAGATTTTTTATGACATCAAAATTCATGATGATATTCCTAATCGATGGCGGCTGGAGAAGATGTTGTGCTTGATGAAGCTTGCCCGATATTTATGCACCCATGGGCTATGGGGCCGGCATGTCATCCCTTACTGTGCTCGAAGGCCAACAATGGAAAAGCTTAGCATTGCTTTAAACTCAGCTAAAGGTTGATTATCAGCTTATTGACATTTCCGAGGATGGATTTGTGATGCCTTCTACTTGCAGGAGTTGCTTGACCGGCATGTGTACCAAATATGGTGCCGTAGCAAAGCCCGTTAAGGCCGGCCACCCAAGGAGCTAAGCCAAAGGCCGCCCTAGATTATTAGGGCATGAACAAACGCCGCCCAATGGTTGATGAAGTGGGAAAAAGAGGAGAAGAAGAGGGGAAATGGAGCATCCCAGAAAGCCACAGGGGGCGCTGAGGAGAATTGGCTCGCGCCCGCCACAGGGTTGCTACTGATCATCTTGATTAGCACCTGGATTAAGACAAGTTCAAGTTTGTAAAGTGCATAAACGTTTCCATTATTATTTGATTAAAACAAGGATACTGTGGCTTATTTGGTGTAAAGAGAACTGTTTGTTTTGAGCTCTGTTTTCGTTAATTGTGCCTGCTGCACCTCTTTCCCCTCACCTCTCACAGCCACGGGCTCAGTGCCTTCCTGGATCACCTTTCGTGCAATTATCCCCCGACACCGTATGATGCATACCCTACTATAGAACCTTTCCGAAACTCAAAAGATGCTAGATGGAACACGTCCCTATGTGGTCAGGCGGGCACCAACCTAGCCCTTGGAAAAACTTCAACATGCCATAACTTGCAATCGGTGGCTCCTATATGCAATCTAAAAAGACAGGTAGGCTTTGTAATTTGAGCACTACAAGCCTACACACTGACTTCTACTTGGACCACTTGTCTGCAGCTGCCGATGTTGTGCCATGGCACGTCCATAATGTAAAATTAAAATATCTACCTCACTCTTAATGTTTATGATGTGTGGGACCAAATGCTATAATGTACATAGTGTGATATATGCGCAAATGAATGCCACGGTTGCGCAGCCGTGTACATACCTTGCATGGAGGGCGAGGCCCTACACGTGGCATCATCTAATGCTTTTTTCACATAAATATATGCTTAATTTGCTTTGGGAATGTACAAATGTCAAGTGTTTCGAAGTGGCACGCTCGTTTTGCCTAGAAAGTTCAATGTGGGCAATCTCGGCCAAAAATAGCAGGTTTCGTGCGCTGGCGTGAAAGACGTGTCCAAAGTGCTTACCAAGTGGGAAAATGAGGTTCAACATGAAATTTGATCCCAATGGGATTTTTCCACAATGTTAGGAATTTTTCCCAGCTCATTTGGGCTTTTTATGGACAAAAAGTGACATTTTTGGGCTAAAAACGGTCAAAAATAGCCTTAAAAATGCCCAAAATAGCTCAAAATGCCACATCAAAGATGCTGGCGTTGTTGCTCAAGTTGTGTGGGAATTTTTAGAGCCAATAATGAGCTCATTTGGGTTCATGAGCAAGGAGATACAGCCATTCCTTTACAGGGTGCTAGTGCAGTCCCATGCTGCTTCCACTACATGGTTGAGGCTGTGAGGCCTCCAATTAGGGTTTCCCCTCCTCAAATAACTACTTGGGCTTCTCCAATGAAGTACTGAAGCTTCCATGAAATGGTCTCGACGAAGAATCGAAGCGTAAATTTAGGGTTTTTAACAGGTCTAATGAGCACTGCATCTGTGCAATTGGGAGCGAGGCTACAACTAATCTTCACACACACAAGAGTTTTGAGTTAGTATTGGTTATTTTTCAAAGTGGAGATTTCATGGTTGGAGTTTTTTTCTTTTTTAGTGTGTTTTTGGCTTCAAATCGTCTACGCCTTGCTTGATTTTGCTACGAATCCTCACAGTCAGAGGCCCGACACTTTCCTAGTCGCACTGCGCACTTCTTGACACGTTTTTGGTGAACCTGACGCGAAGTAGGCTAGGGTGAGGGTTCAAAGTATTCATTGAAGGTCTCAAAAGAAAGGTTTAAAGCTATGGAGAAACAAGAGCAACAGGGGGCTCGGTTTGATCCAGTCACAATGCAAATGTTTTAAGCTTTTGCAGTGTTTATGCAGCAGCAGCAAGATGCAGAAAGGAGGGAGCTCTCCTCAACCAAAGCGCTTCAATCTGTGGTGAAGAAATTGGACAAATTTAAAGGTAAAGATGTAACAAAGTATCTTTGTGGATATGTAAAGGAGATGGAGCTTCATCGAGTGCCCGAAGCAGAGATGGTGCAAAGTTTTGAACTTGCTGTGGTTCCCGAGACGAGAGAGCATGTAAGGGGAATTAGAAATGAGCATGGGGCAACTTGGGAAGCATTCAAATTAGCCTTGAAGGAAAAGTATTTCATGGAGGACTTCGAAAGGGTAATAAAGAGGACTTTCTTAGAATGGGTAGTTCGGCTAAAAGAGGGGCTCTCGCCTACCGAACTGCTAAGGGAATTCGAACGCCGTTATGATCAACTTTCAAGAACTAAAAAGGCTACTCTAAACTCGGAGAAGACAAAGCTCTTTTTGCAAGACGCAGGTAAAGAGATTCAAGAGAAGTTAGAGTTACTACTTGAGGATAAGGATGCGGAACATGGTTTGAAGACTGATTGGAATGAGGTTGAAGACGCCATTTCACTGCTAGCTAAGCGACAACGATGAAGAGACAAGATGATAGTCAACCCTACTCAATCCCCAAGTGTTTTCGAGAGTCCTATAAAGCCTGTGATTGTGGTTCCAAAGAGTGACAAATCCATCCAATTAACCTCATGTCAAAGAGTCTTTATCAAAAAGGAAAATGGCCAATTGATATAAATCATGGATGGATGATTCGTGCCGCAAACAACTCATCAGGGGAGCTGTACGGAGCTTGTCCAAATGTTAAGGTGACTATAGGGTATGTGAAAGATGACCAGAATTTATTTGTAAAGGAGATGTCTACATATCCTCTTATCCTTGGGCAGCCATACATCACTGCTACTCGCATGGAAACCAAGGTGATGGATGATGGGTCAGCTTATGCAAGAATAAGGAGCAGGGATGGAAAGTGTGCAGTACAGTTCCTTACTATTTGTGTAGACCATGAAAGGAACCGTGAAAGTCTTAGAGAGCAACCCTTTCCAAAGACAAACAAAGAGTTCAAGGACTACAGGGATATGAGGGGTTTTGGCCATGTCCCATTGTAGAGCAGGATTGCAGTGGTACAAGAAGAGAAAGGTTCTCGCATGATGTATATGCAAAGGATACATTTTCTACAGGTTTTGTAGGATTATCAGACTATGGATCTATTCCTTTTACAGAGTGTGAGGACTTAAAGCGGGGTGAACGACAACATGTAAATAGTGTACAAAGAGGTTTGAAGATGAATGGTTTGCTAGAAGATGATGAATGCATTGTAGGTGTGTTTGATGAGTGTTCTTTTGTGGATATTATGCAAGATTTGGAGTCTTTAATGGATTGTAATTTGCATATGGGAAGTGAGGTTGTGAAAGTATGCTCAATAGAAATGTACAAGGTCATTGAAGATTTCAAAAATGCTCAAGGTGTTGATGTACGAGTGGAGACTAAGTATAAGTCTGTGGCAAAGAAAGTGAAACCAGTGGCATTACCTCTACCAAAAGATTCCACAAATAAGATGGAGCAAGCTGCTTTGCAACCTAGCCTTCGTAACCCTAGCCTTCGTAACCCAAGCAAGATTGGACACAAGTTCACAAAGGATTCTTTGAAAGAGTTAAAGGTTGGTTGCGAGGATAGTTTGACAAAAGCTAAAAAGATATGCTTTGAAGACATGCTTGCCAAACACGAAAAATCTTTTGCATTTGAGCCTTATGAGATAGGGTGTGTTGATCCATCCATTGTTGCTCCTATGGGTGATCTTCACTATCCCTCATGTACCTTGGAACTTGAGACCTATTCCTGTTCCAAAGGCTCATTTGCCAAAACTCATTGAGTTACTTAATGAAAAGATCAAGATGGGTATCTTGCAGCCTTCTTGTGCTCCGTATTCAAACAGGTGGTTCACAGTTCTGAAGAAAAATGGTTCTTTACGCTTTATTCAGGATATGCAACCTGTAAATAAGGTGACAATCAGAAATGTGGGTATAGGGCCAATTGTCGATGAGTTTGCAGAGGCATTTGCAGGAAGGGCAATATATTCTATGGGAGATTTGTACTCAGGGTATGATCAGTTCCAACTAGCAACGGAAAGCAGGGACTTGACTACCATGAGGACACCCTTGGGTTTAGTAAGGATGTGCACCTTACGTCAGGGGGTAACGAATTCAGTTGCACACATGATAAATGGTATGAACAAAGTCCTACGTGACTTCATACCGCAAACTACAATGCCTTTCCTTGATGATGTGCCAATCAAAAGATGTGATGTAAGTGATAAAGATGTGGCTCTAGACTTGAGGGGGTGCCGAAAGTATGTGGCAACCCATATCAATGATTGTGATAATATCTTGTCAAGATTGGAAGAGGTGAACCTTACCTTGTCTGGCAAAAAGTCAGTGTTTGGTGTGAATGAAGTTCTTATTGTGGGACATATGTGCGGGCCATATGGTAGAAGGAATTGTCCTGCAAAGATTGATGTAATCCAGAGAATGAAAGAGAAATGTATAAATGTCACTGAGGTTCGAAGGTTCTTGGGTGCATGCGTGTTTTATGTTATCTGGATTCCGCATTATGAACATGTAGCAGAGCCTTTGTATCAACTTTTGAGAAAGAACCAAAAGTTTCAATGGGAAGAAATGCATACACATGCCATGACGAAATTAAAGAAGTTGTTGCTTATGTCTCCAACTTTGAGGAAAGAAAACTATGAATGTGGAAGATATGTAATTGTGACAGTGGATACTAGCCCCACAGGAATTGGATGGGAGATTGGGCAAGATGATAATGATGGCAAGCGATATGTGGTGAGGTTTGGAGCAAAAGTCCTAAGTGCTCGTCAACGCAACTATCCACAGGTAAAAAGAGAGTTATGGGGAGTAGTCACAACTTTGAAATGTGACAAAGAGTATTTGATAGGAGCAAATGTAATAGTGGAGACGAATTGTCTACCCCTTCTTGGAATGATCACAAGTTTCTCAATTCCTGACATTTCTATGTTGAGATGGATTGCCTAAATAAAGTCCTTGAACCCAAAATTTAAGCATATTGCATGGAAAGATAATCCAGTTGTTGTAGATATGCTTTCAAGAGCAAGGTATGAAAAAGAAGAAGACATGGTTGTCGAGGGTGATGATGTAGGCACAGAGTTCTATAGTATCTCTCATGCCAAGGGTGATCATGTTTGCCTGTCAAATTCACTTGAGTCATTTACAGAGGACCTATATCAAGGTGATTGGTTTCTCATTGGACGCTATCTGAGCACTTTGACAAGGCAAGAAGGGGTGACTGATCAGGAGTTTAAAAGAATACGGAGAAAGGCCTACAGATACTTTTTGAAAGATGGGTACTTATGGAAGCATCCAAAACAAAGAAATGGAATGCCAATGAGAGTCGTGAATGATAAGGACACTCAAAATGAGCTTATGAAAAAGTTTCATGAGAGTCTTTATGCTGGACATAGAGGTGTATGGGCCACCTTTACTAAAATGAAAGAGAGGTATTGGTGGAAAGGTATGTATAAAGATGTATCTCACTTTGTGGAGTCCTGTGAAACCTGTCAAATGTATTCAAATGTACGTCATTATGATGGGTTGCACCCTACTTACCCATTGGCCATGCATTACAAGTGGGTAGTAGATCTGGTTACAATGCCATTGGGCTTATGGCAAATGAGATACATAGTGCTTGCACGAGAAGACTTAACCAATCAAGTTGAAGGTCGTGCTCTAAGAACAAAAAGCACAGAAGGGGTATGTAAGTTCCTCTTGGATGATGTAATTAGCCGTTATGGTTGTGTTGGGAAAATAACAACGGATAGGGGTGAGTTGGATGCTGACAAAGCAAGGGATTTTTTCTCTTGGTTGGGCATTAAACTTGCTCTCACTACTGCATATAATCCTGAGGGAAATGGTAAATCGGAGCGTGGGCATCCTCCTATCATTAAAGCTTTAGCTAAGGCCTGCAAAGGTAAAATGGGAGAGTGGCCTAGGTTGTTTCCTTATGCTTTATGGGCTGATCGTACAACTCATAGCTCGGTTACTAGTTATATGTCTTTTGAGTTGATGTATGGTCAGAAACCTATAATGCCAATTGAGGATGTAATTCCCACATGGAATGTATTACCTTGGGAAGATGGGATGAGTAGGGAAGACCTTTTTGCTTTGCGCATACAATAGTTAGAAAGAAGGCCCCAAGATATTGAGATTGCAGTAGAACGATTAAAAGATGCAAGGTTAAAGAATAAGGACAGATTCGACAAGAGGCATAGGCTCAGACCTAAAGCTGTTGAGGAAGGTGATTGGGTGTTGGTGTATGACAGTAGTCTTGAAAACCAACATTCAACAATAAGAAAGCTTTCAAAGAGATGGTTTGGTCCTTATGTGGTTCAGCATGTACATGGGAATGCAACTTATACCTTGCATGAATTAGATGGGACAAAAATGAAGATTCCCATTGCAGGGAAAAGAATCAAGTTATTCAAAAGAAGAGGTGATACAGATCCGTTTGATTCACAGGAAGGTCAAAATGAAGGCTCTGATGAAAATGCTATGGATGTGGATGAAGAACAAGAGGATGATGCATTAGATTTCGTTGCAAGTGATGATGAAATTGATATGTATGTTGATTTAAATGAAGACTGAACCTGCAAAAGATATGTGTGGCACATGCCGGAGAATGTGCAGGTTTAAAGGGGGTGGATGTCGTGCCATGGCACGTACATAATGTGAAATTAAAATATCTACCTCACTCTTAATGTTTATGATGTGTGGGACCAAATGCTATAATGTACATAGTGTGATATATGCACAAATGAATGCCACGGTTGCGCAGCCGTGTACATACCTTGCCGGGCGGGCAAGGCCCTACACGTGGCATCATCGAATGCTTTTTTCACATAAATATATACCTAATTTTCTTTGGGAATGTACAAATGTCAAGTGTTTCGAAGTGGCACGCTTGTTTTGCCTAGAAAGTTCAATGTGGGCAATCTCGGCCAAAAATAGCAGGTTTCGTGCGCTGGCATGAAAGACGTGTCCAAAGTGCTTACCAAGTGGGAAAATGAGGTTCAACATGAAATTTGAGCCCAATGGGATTTTTCCACAATTTTAGGGATTTTTCCCAGCTCATTTGGGCTTTTTACGGACAAAAAGTGACATTTTTGGGCAAAAAATGGTCAAAAATAGCCTTAACAATGCCCAAAATAGCTCAATCAACGATGCTGGCGTTGTTTCTCAAGTTGTGTGGGAATTTTTAGAGCCAATAATGAGTTCATTTGGGTTCATGAGCAAGGAGATACAGCCATTCCTTTAAAGGGTGCTAGTGCAGTCCCGTGTTGCTTCCACTACATGGTTGAGGCTGTGAGGCCTCCAATTAGGGTTTCCCCTCCTCAAATAACTACTTGGGCTTCTCCAATGAAGTACTGAAGCTTCCATGAAATGGTCACGACAAAGAATCGAAGCGTAAATTGAGGGTTTTTAACAGGTCGAATGAGCACTGCATCTGTGCAATTGGGAGCGAGGCTACAACTAATCTTCACACACACAAGAGTTTTGAGTTAGTATTGGTTATTTTTCAAAGTGGAGATTTCATGGCTGGAGTTTTTTTCTTTTTTAGTGTGTTTTTGGCTTCAAATCGTCTACGCCTTGCTTGATTTTTCTACGAATCCTCACAGTCAGAGGCCCTGCGCTTTCCTAGTCGCACTGCTCACTTCTTGACACTGGGTTCGGCAAGAATCTGCAATACACTGAACCTTCAACCTTCAATATCTTGGAATCCGTAGCTCGGTTTGATGATCCGTTTGGACCTGCTCCTTCAGCACTTCAAGCTCTTCTTCTACTAACCTGCATGTATTTGCCCATGCCACCTTCTAGGGTCAACACACTTTGGCTGTACCAGCGTAATTCTAGGTGATCCTCTCCAAAATATGCAACCACAAATTTGGCACAAAAATTTTCCAAAAAAATTCAACACATGAACTCTAGCACCTATGATGCTATCGAAGAACCTTCCAAAGCTTGAAATAGCTCTATTTTTGTAAGTGCAAATTGATGCACAAGCTCATGAGCAATGGAGTCCAGAACCAAGATTAAAAAAAACACAAAGTAGATGTGCTTGCAAGGCACATATGCAACACATTTGCTATCACGCCTTTGAAAATCCTCACATGAGCATCGAGGGAAGTCTGCAAGAAGTGTGACAACATATGTAACACCTTTCTTCACCAATCCAATTGGACTAACATGAAACACATGTGATACATTTAGGACCACAATTACCTCCATTACTAATTTGGTAGCCATAGTTCTTCCCTGCGCAATCCTATCATGAAAATCTCTTGTAAGTTTTGATTTGCATCTAACAAGTTTGCCATCTTTGAATTTTGGACAAAATGAACTCGGTGTGCTACCACATGTTCTAACATTGTGACAACACTCAGAATTTGCATGTGGTTCTTTAAGAACAAACCCATTGTTCAACAACATTTCAACTTTAGATGGCTGCAGATTAGTGCCCTCATCCACAACCCAAGTCCCAGGTGTGCAGGTCCTGGTGGACCAACAATCGTGTCATCCAAATTCCATGTATGAGTGTTACTACTATTGTAGAACCATGCAAAGCCCTCAACAATGCCTCCTAGATTGGATCCTTTTGTTGGATATTTTTGCCTACCCTAGAAGCTTGGTGTAGGAACTCCGTGTTTCATAGAAGGTGCAATTTCATTAATGAACCTCCCACATCTTGTAGTATGGTTTGCAAGAACACCAAAGCATGTCATTTTTCTCCCTGGCTCAGTATGCCTAATTTCCCACACAATTCGAGACACTTTTTGCTGCAACCACATGAGGAGAGCTGTGGAATCTTGCTGCTGTGTACTCCTAGGTAGCCCATTTGTCGTTGTGACTACCACATACTCAGGTCTGTGGCTATCGTCTTCTAGAATTTCATCAGGGTCCACAAATATTGGTCTAGATCTTTGAACACTCTTCTCCCTCATTGATGCCCTTGCCTTTTTTGGCTGTTTCCAAACTCTGTTTCACATGAGGCTTATTAGAGAGTGGAGTCACTGTGGCAAGGAACGTGGCAGATTCATCTTTGGCCAAGGGAGTATTCTTAGAGGAACTTAGGCCCATGAGCCTATCCATTACTATCTCTTCTGTTGTTACTCTCTCCAATTGTTTGGCTGTAGTTAAAGGATCTAAAGCTGCACATGCAAGCAAAGCTTGGGAAATAACTTTGTCAGCAACTCTTCTTTTTCCCTCAGCCCGCTGGATGCTTGTGATAACCAAGATGAAGCACACATCTACTAATAGACTCCTTTTCAATAGGGATGCAATAATAAATGACTGCAGCACAAGCATTTACACATTCTGGCATCTGATGATAATGGACACACACAAGCTTTCCAAATTATGCTTCAATTTATCCCCTTTGTGGTGCTTGCTATAATCGTCCCTTCCATTGAATCTCATTTGGAAGCTTTGTTCTCAAATGATAACTACAATCAAGATTGACACATCGTAGATGGCCACAACATCTGCTAAATCGCATGACACCTTTGAACAAGTCACTGCTACAAGTCACATATTCTACCCAAGAATGACCATCAAAACATTTCTCCATACCACTCATACTTGAGTTTTCAGTTTGTGGAGGTAACTCAAAAGCAATATACTCATCATATTGACATGGGAGCTCAGACACTTGCACAACTTTCTGAACTCGACTCAAAGCCACAACCAAGTTAGTTTGCAGTTGCAGAGTTCTAATGAAGTCAATTACACTCGCACATGGAAGCCACACGTTGTCTAATTTTTCTTTGATCACTATTGGTGAAACCTTTGAGCTATCAGCATTAGGCAATAAATAAGAGGTGACAAGAATCTTGTAAAACTGTGAAACTTCATGGTCAAGGGTGTAAAATAGTTCCCCATCATTTTTCTCTTTGGGTCTAAGATAACCGGTATCTCCAGAAAATGTAAGGGGACATAGAGAAAAATCAACATTTTGAATGTCAAAATGTTGCTTAATCGTGGCAACCTTGATCTCTTGAAACCGACTGTCAGATAGAAGAACAAGCTTTTGACCTCTCTGGGTTTCGTAAACAGTAATGTGTCTGCTCATTGCTCCAGAATAGACAGGAAATAGCGAGAAAAAAGAACAGATGTAGTGAGAGAAGAAAGAGAAATGGTGATACTCGCCACAATAATATGTGTTATTTAGTATAACATTTTTATATATTTTCAAATGTTATAAATATCATAGTCGGCATTTACTTTCTCATGAGCCTAAAAATATTTTACAATGATTTGTATTTGTAGATCATCCTTGGAAACTTCGTAGGTGTCAGAGTCTTGAAGTCACTACTGTCCGCCGTGTCGAAATGAAGTGTAGAAAGATACAATATTCCTAACATGTGGAAATAATTGCAAACTAAAAATATTACAATTCAAAAAAATTACACTAAAACTTATCAATATATTTTTATTTTTTTAGAGCATTTAATAGTGATTCTAAATGGACTCCAGTATTTTCCTCGGGGGATTCACCATGGAAAACTTACTACACCACGTAAGTGCAGGGAAGGGGTTTTTTTTTACAAGTTACATAAGAGTATAAGTTAGGGGGCAGGCCCCTAATAATTTATCTCCCAAGGTTAAAAATGAGGGAAGGAGTATCATATTTAGGAGGGGAGGGGTGGGGCGGGGGGGGGGGGGGATGAGAGGAAGTTTTTGTGTTTCAAAATCATGGCTTCCCAAAAGAGTCTTCCCTCAAACTTGTGAGTCAATAGCTACAAATATACATGCAGAACTAGCACTGCTTTGTATCCATTGCTTGTTTTGTAATCATAGTTCATTTCTTGAGGGATAAAAGCTATAAAGTGCTTGTATAGATGCAAATTACAGAGAGAACCTAACACAACCTTATAACCATGTTTTTGAGTAATTTAGATGGGTCCAAATTGGACGAGTAGCTAGAGTGCAGGCTGAACGGGCACATAGTTTGAAAGTCAAACTAAGACACATTGAGGATACATCTAGTTATCAACAGAAGTGGTTCCTTTGTATGTTGCCAATCACTATGCTACACACTCTTTGACTAGTTTTACTCAGTTAGATAATGTGAGACATACATTTTATATGTAAGATAGGGGTATGATAGTTTTCTGCATTGATTATTCTATAAGCGTAGAAAGGGGGGTCATATTATCTAATATGAGTTTTATATAGGGGTTTTATCAAAGTTGTCCGCTCGCAGGTGGCGTCCCATTTTGTATATAGAGTGAAGCCCCCGAGGTATTTTCTTGCTTAAATTTGTGAAAATTATTGCCTAAACATATTAAAATTTGAAAAAAATATCACCAAACTTGTTAATATTTTCTATTTCTTTACGCATTTAATAGTGATTCTAAATGAACATTTAAGCTAGATTTTATTGCTCTATTTTCTTGCTCACTCACACCTTTTGTCCTGCATAATTTTTGTCTTGCCTTAGTGGGTGTCTGCCCATGTTTGAATCTAACGCTTCTATTCTAATGAACCTAATTGATTCTTAGCTACTTTTGCCACATAGAGCTCCGGCAATACCTGCGCATGCTTGCCGCCTCTGACCACGCTGCTTGTTGCGGGTAAGTGAACCTCTCTCGTCGCTAGCTATTCCCTGCAGATTATATCGCCTGCTGCTCCTCAGCCCGCACGTAGGCCAATGTGCAAAGGGTTGGTTTGATGCTGCAACTAGTCCACACCAGTGCGGATTGGTTGCAGCACTGAACGATCCCTTTGCCCATTGGCCTACGCACGGGCTGAGGAGCAGCAAGAGGGCAAATGTTTTTGGAATTTTTTTTTGCAGATAGTGGTTTACCCTTGATTTGCGCTGAAGTTTGAAGTTCAATGTTATTTCAATTTGGAATTGCAAAGTGATTTCATTTTACTATATTGCACTATAGATTGAAGTTCCATGCTTGGCAAAGTAAGCTACACTTTAGTTGATCCTACGCATGGTTGCCACCTCCGAGGAGTCTGCCTATTGCGTGTAAGAAAGCCACTCTCCTCGCCATTCCTTGTGGGTAATATACCTCCTGCTTGCTGCTCCTCAGCCGGTGCGAAGGCCAATGCACCAAGGGCTGGTTCAGTGCTGCAACCAGTCTGCACCAGCACGGTCTGCTTGCCGCACTGAACCAAGCCGTTGGTGCATTGGCCTTTGCGCGGGCTAAGGAGCAGCAATCAGGCGGTGTTTTTTTGCAAAGTGCTCTACAGATATTGATTTTAATATGATAAGCGCTGCAGATTGAATATCCAATGACATTGTGGGTACCTTGGACCTCTGCACCTTTGTGTGCTCCCCCTGCCCAAACACACTCGCGATACCTGCGTTCCACACATTTAAAGAAGTGCATGGTGTTTTTGTGAATCTTTAATTCATCAACTAGCATAGAGTTTTGATCATGTAAAGAATTTTCGAAACCTAGAGCACTGAGAGCAAACAAACGTAGGGTGCAAAGTTGAATGATATGCAGTGAGAGAACATTACCGACTCGATATTTATTCTGTCATCATTACACTTCCTCAAAGTTAGTTCTTTCGTTCCAGGGCCTGATACGACAAGGAAATGCCACACGTCTCCCTACTAGGTACGCTAATTATAAGAAATCATCAACATCTTGTTGAAGCCAATGGCCATTCTGTTTCATGGAGTTCGGAATGCTACTAGAACCAATCTCTGCCGGTTAGTTGGACAAGGTCGGAACAATTCCGATAGCTGTCCAACTTCAACAGTAGGACCGGGGCCTTTTTTTTGCAACTATTTTTTGTTATGATAATAATTTACGATAATGTCTTTTTAGGTGTAAGGTATATTATATGTTTCTTAGAACTGTTTTCTTCTTAATATTTTGTGTTTCTTCTTAATATTTTGTGTGAAGTCAAGTGTCTACAATTTATGTGGTTAGTATGGATTAGTATTGACAAAAGTCTAGTACATATTCATTAGGGTAGGCAATTTGAAAATTTAGGATTTTGATCTAGTTGACATGATGAAATATTTTGGGTTTTATTCTAGATAAATCTAGATAAATTCTAGATTTAGATTAATTTGAGTTTGAAAATTTCTCTGTAGTCCTGTAACTGGGAGATGTTCTTGTCGAGAGGGGAAAGAGGCTATACCTGTTGTTCCTATATGCAGTGATCTAGTGAGCTCTATGGTAGTCACACAGAAGACTTCAATGACAATGATTTTATTGGTGATGAGAGCAAGAGTACTGACATTGGATTAGGGTCAATGAATGAAGTTGATGCTCAAATAGCTAGACAAGAGGAAGATTTGGAATTGATTCCATTTCCTATTGCCCTTGAAAATGGGCCGTCTGCAATGATGTGGATGATAGTTATTTGCATATGGATAGAGGAGAGGACATTCTCAAAACCACCAGGGTTTTTAGTTGTTTTGAGTGTCCTCTACTTCCTTTGTGTAGACTCATTCCATATGCTTGTGTATGTCGTCTCAGATCAGATGTTTCTGGCTTGAAGGCTGCATTTACCAGAGAAGGTTACATAAAGGAAAAAGGTTCTTTTATAGTTTCACTGCAAACATGTCACAAGGAATAGACATTGTTGACACGTAATCATTGTTGTTTCAAAGTACTTTTATGGATTGATATGTTTCTTTTTCTTTAGAATGTTTAATGTTCTTTTGGAGTCTTATTTATTTTTGAAAATAGATGATATTGTTGAGACATGGGACCCACTTTGGAAAGACATAAATAAAGAGTATGAAGAGGAGTTAGCTTTGCACCCACAACTATAGTCACTGCTTGGTAGAATGTTCTACGTGTGGAAGGCAATCACAAGACGGTAGCACGGCAAGAAGCTGTTAGAGAAAAGTTTTCCAATAGCAGAGAGAAGCATTGTAGGGTCTTGTGTACTATCATCGACCCCGCAAAGGTTTCCAAAATAGCATTATTGACGAGCTTGCAACGCATGAATTTGTGAGTGACACTATACTCTTGTTAGTAGGTAAGATTTACATGATTGAATGTTGACTGCCTTTCTAATATTTTTCATCAGTATGAACACTCATGGTTTAGTATCTTCTCATCTAAGAGAGAAGTTGGTGAATTGTGCAAACATTTGATCTTCGGATCATGAAGATTACCTTCGTGCATTACCGGAGAATGACCAAAAATTGATCGACACTCTGTGCAAGAGAACCACAAAGGGAGAGGAGCCATGGCATCCTCTTACACGAAGATATCTAGCTAGGCTTCTTTTTTATGTAAGTGTGTTTGACATTGGATCTCTTTTTAGTATGCTTTATTTGAAGCTTTTTGTTTTGAAAAGTATTAGTTTATTTTGAAGGTTCAAATGTCAAAAGAACTACACACTAAGCTAGAGATCAAGAAATCATTGCTTTCTAAAGAGGACTTGAAAAACGAAGAGACTAAGATACTCTTTAGAAATCATTGCTTTCTAAAGAGGATTTGAAAAAAGAAGAGACTAAGATCGTGAATGATCTTTATTATAAATATTCACATCAGGTAGGGAAGGTATATAATGATCTCTTGGTGTTTTCTTTGATACATGGTAAGATGAAATTTTATTTTAATTGAATAATGTCCTTGTTTGGTAGATTCTCAATATCGTTGATCCAAGGCTAGGAAAGAATTGGTTTGATCGAGTGATGAGCCTTCAATGGGGGGAAGATAGTTGGGCCACTTTAGAGAAACTTAACTTGATTTCTCTACATGATGCTTCCATAGAAAATAAAAACCTTTGGGTGTCCTTACTAGAGGCAAGCAAGATCACTCGTGCTGCTTATTGCATAGTGAAAGGAGACCACAACTTTTGAGGGTGAGCATCTTTATGCAAATGGTTTATGATTTAACTTGTGAATGTTAGTAAAAAGTTTGATTTTTCTTTTGTATTCTTGGTGTGAAAGGTGGCTAAAATGAGAGGGAGCTTCGCAAAGGAATTTAGATAAATTTAAGAAGCTTCTTGTGGAATATGAGGATGTGCCTGGAGGGATTGATATTCTACCCTCGTGCACCATGGATATGTTCTACACGGAGATTTTGGTGGAGGGAAGAAAATTCTTATTCCGTCTTGAGGTGGCTTTGGAAAACAAAACGAAGGATATAGAGTTGCAAGCCTTAAAGAGGATTGACTATTGCCCATGGCTTCTCAACAACTAGTTTACAGGTAGATAATGATTTGACTATTTTTGTATCATAATATGTGCTTCAACTAATATAGGGTATGGATTCCTGTTTGAGTTTAGATAATTCTTTGTTGTCTTTTGTAGATACTTTGCTCACCTCTTGACCATGCATCACATTACTGCGATACCTGTTCTTGCACGTTCTTGGACACACATTGAGAGCGGTGAGGGATGCATGTATCCACCAACCACACATTGAGAGCAGTGAGGGATGCATGTATCCACCAACCATGCATGAGCTCTCACAGTGGGAGCTTGAGCACTGCCCTTGGTGGATCAACATGGATAGAGGCCATGTCCTTGCTAGAGAGAGAGAATTGCATAATGTGCAGTTTAGAGGAGCCGTTGACGGAAGCAAAGCGAACCCCGAACCCCGACGGCCTCTAAAACGCCGGGGACCGAATGGCGCGCCTCGAGCCTATCACGGTAAAGCGAACAGGGGGCACCACCTAGCTTTGAGCGGCTAGTACGCAAACCACGATGATATGAACACCGCAAACTTACACACACACATAGAGAGAGAGAGAGAGAGAGAGAGAGAGAGAGAGAGAGAGAGAGAGAGAGAGAGAGAGAGAGATTTGCAAATGATGAAAACCCTCGGGGGTGTGATGGAGAATTATTTCTGTAGTATTTATAAATGGCACGCCGTGGTGATAGAGAGGTAGGGAGGAAAGATGGTGCAGATTACTTGGTGCGTTCTCGAAGACGACTCAATGATTGGTGAAGCTTGCTACCAAGAGCATGTATACGTGTGTGCCTCGACCATTGGAGTCGAGGGATAGACGCAGATCCCTTCGCATGGTGCAACTCCCAAGGCAAACCAACACACAAGCCCCCTCCCCGTGATGCAAATAGTTTCAACTCTTCCCACTACACTATACCTAGTGCTGACCTCTCGTGAGCTGCCCCCCCTCGATAGTGACCTCTCAGTGACAATTTATAGGTGTTGGCTGCTTGGATTATGGTAATCCCGGTGTGATTAGGGTAAGCTAATTGAGGAGACAAAGCAAGTGGTGGGCCCGGTGTGGTTGACGCTTGCTTTGTTTTGGGAGGTTATTAAAAGATGAGAATCGCTAGGTGGGCCTTTGTGACCATCACCTAGAGAGAGGGAATTTACAAAGTGGGAATTTTACAATGGCTTGGGTGAAAACTGAAGAAATGATGAAAATAACCTATAAATTATTGAAAATGGGATCGTGGTTGCGTGTTACCGGCGGAATGGTGTGTTGCCGGTGCGTCGGTGTAGCACGTACTTCTTTTCGGGGTCGGCCGAGGCAAGCCTGCGGCGCATTTCTCCTTTTTGTTGTTGGCGGCGCGTGATTTGGGTGTTATCCTTCTTTTGTTGATGACAATGGCGTGGAATCCTTTGGTTTTTCTTGTGTATTATCATGTGTGTGCGTTTATGCGTGTGTGTGAGTGCGCAAACGTGCGTGTATGTGTGTGTATTTGTATAAGTATGTGCGTATTGGCGTGCGTGGTGACGGGGGGTAATATATGTAAAAAATATATATATTATTTTTTTTTGTTTTTCTTTCTCTGTATGGCGACGCAGAGGCGGGGGTGTATGTGTTGTGTGTGCGTGTGTGTGTGTTGTATGTGTGTGCGGCTAATATGCATGGGAACGGGGTCTTACTATATAATATATATATATATATATATAGCTTTTTCGGGTTGGAGGCCTGCTGCTGCAGGCTACGCAAGGGTGACAGATGAGGGGGGGGATGGTGTGTGAGAGAGGGTGTGTGTGTGTGGTGTGTGTGAATGTGTTGTGTGTAGAGAGAGAGGGAGTGAATTTTTCTGCGCTTTCTCAGGCCCGCGAGGGAGAGAGATGAGAGAGAGAGGTTTGCGGCAGGCGTGTTGTGCAGAGTTTGTGTGAGGTGTGTGTTGTGTATGAATGTGTGTGTGTGTGTGTAGAGAGAGAGAGAGTGAGTAGTTTCTGCGCCTGTATAGGCCGAGAGAAAGAGAGAGAGATAGAGATAGAGATAGGCCTGTAGCAGGCCTGCTGTGCAGAGCGCAAGAGAGAGAGGGAGATGAGTGGGGAGAGGATGAGGCGGGTGTGTGTGTGGATAAGTGAGAGCCCCCGTTTTTTATGTGCCTTCTCAGGCTGAGCCATGCACGGCTGAGAGCGAGAGAGAGGGTGAGAACAATGAGGTGGCGGGGGGGGTTTCTTTGGTGGGTCTCCGACAAGAGAGGGAGGGAAGGGGGGAAGATTCTTTGGCATGAAGTGGGGTAAGGGGGGGTGTGAGGTGAGAGAGAGGGGGGGGGGGGGGGGGGGGGGGAGGGGGGAAAGAGTCGATGGGGTGGGGGAGAGGTGGTGGGAGTAGCGGGCTAGGGGAGGGAGAATGAGGCCGAGGGAGGGGTGAGGTGAGCGGGTGGGGGAAGAGAGGGAGAATATTAGCGGCTATTGGCTTGCATAGAGAGCGAGGGAGGGAGTGTGAGAGGGGGCGGGTGTGTGGATAAGAATACGGGAGAGCGGGACTTCACATGCGGCCACGGGATCAACACAGCGGGAGCGCGAGAGAGGAAGCGAGAGAAGGGGTGGGTGCTCGAGAGCTGCACCTGGCCGAGGGTGGCCAAGAAGGGGTGTGTGGGTGAGAGAGAGAGAGAGAGGTATGTAGGGAAAATGAGAGAGAGAGAGAGATATCTCAGTCGATGCCCACCGGGGGAATAAAACTACAAGGAGAGAGAGAGAAGGGGTATCTGAAACCGAGGGCAACCGGCTAGGCTGGGGCATAGACGAGTGGAGGCATGAGGGTGATAAGGCCGGCCAATCGAAGGGGGGGGGGTAACCCTATGCCCGTAAAAGCGCCATGAGGTTGACCAGGCATTGCTGAGCCTTCCAATAGTGTCGCCAAGGCTTCGACAGAGGAAAAATAAGTTTTTTTTTCTTTTTTTTCTTTGATTTTCAGAAATCGGCCATCATTAGCCCTCTCCTTTTGGCCAGAGGCATTCATGCTTCTAGCCCTTCCTCTGCATCTTTAGCTGTGGAGTTAGAGGGTTCTCCCTCCTCTGGAATGTCTAGCATAAATTCTGGATCAAACCTAAGAAAATATTTTTTTAGTCTCCATCCATTGACCCTAGTCTTGTGAGTTCTCCCATCTGCTTCCATCAGCTTATAGCTGCCGTTGTCATAGCGTTTCTTGATGATGAATGGCCCTTCCCATCTGGGTTGAAATTTCTTGTCCTTCCTGGTGTTGAATCTATTGTCGTATGTTAGCACTAACATACCTTTTTCCAATCCCTTTTCTTTAAGCCATTGATTGAAAGTGAGCCGGCGTCGTTCTGCCTCTGTTGCATAGTGATTGATTGCTTCTTCCCTATCTAGTTGAAGTATTTCCAGATCTAAGATGTGGTTTCGAAGATTTACAATTGGACGATGTATCTGGATAGCCAGCACTAACATACCTTTTTCTAGTCCCTTTTCTTTAAGCCCTTGATTGAAAGTGAGCCGGCGTCATTCTGCCTATGTTGCATAGTGATTAATTTCTTCTTACCTATCTAGTTGGAGTCTCTCCAGATCCAAGATGTGGTTTCAAAGATTTACAATTGGACGATGTATCTGGCTAGCCAAAACTCATAAGCTGGCTATCTGTACCTCAATGGGTAGAATTGCCTCCTTCCCATAAACTAGATGGAAAGGGGTGAAACCTAGTGATGTTCGGAACGTTGTTCGGTAGGCCCAAAGAGCTGCCATGAGATGTTTATCCCAATCCCCTGTGTGCATGTTCACCTGCTTTGTAATGATTTTGCAAATCATTCCGTTTACCTTCTCTACTAGACCATTGCATTGTGGATAGTATGGTGTGGAATGTCGGCGTGTGATGCCTAACTTCTTCATCAGTTCTCCCACCAAATCACCTCTGAATCCTGGTCCTCTATTTGATATTATCTCAAGAGGAGTGCCAAAACGACAACAGATATGCTAAAAAATGAACTTTGCTACCTCTTGGGCTGTAATGCGGGTGGTGGCTGTTGCTTCTGCCCATCAAGTCATGTAGTCTACACCCACTATGATGTACAATTTACCTGATTGGACCCTTGGTAAAGGACCGATTGCATCTATTCCCCATTTCTCAAATGGACCATATGAGATGATAGGAGTTTGTGGCTCGTAGATTAATGTGCGATCACTAGCCACTTGACAGGCCTTACATGCTTTACACCAATGATGTACATCCCTGTTCAAGCTAGGCCAAGAGTATCCTGCTTGTAGAATCTTCCTACTGGTGATATCTAGAGCAAAATGACCGCCGTAGACACCATCATGGCAACTTGAAATTACCTCTGTGATCTCACTGGAGGTTGGTACCTGCCTGAGAATTTGATCCTTGCCCTTACAATACAAGTCGTCGTGTACAAGGCGGTACCTAGTAGCCTTCCTGACCACTGTTTCTGGCCTTTGGCGTATCCTTCCGGACATTCTCCTGTACCTAAAAATCTGACAACATCAGGCATAGCATCACTACCTTGAAAGAGGGGTAGATTTAGTTTGATGGCCCCTATGGGAACGTCTTGTATTCTTTCTTTGTCTAGAGCATCTGCCTCCTGATTTTCTGCTCTGGGGACATGAAATAGTTTCACTGCTTCAAACTTCCTTAGAAGATCCTTAACTTAGCGTAGTTGAACAAGTAAAACCTGATTCTTACAAACCCAGGTGCCATTTATCTACCTTATCAAAAGTAAAGCATCGCCAAACACATTTAGGTGCTAAATTCCTTGTGAGATACATTGTTCCAACCCAAGAATTAGGGTTGCATACTCTGCTCCATTGTTGGAGTGGGAGTGTAATAACTGCCCAATGGAGAACATTCTTTCTTGTTGTTCATTGAAAATGACTATGCCTGCTGCAGACTGGTCCATTATTCTCTTGTATGCTCCGTCAAAGAAAAGAGAGTGAGCTCTTTCCAGCCTAGGACTCTCTACCATTGGTGTTTCTTCCTTATCTTCCGTGTTGACCTTCAGCTTCTTCTCATAATGGCGATGAGTGAGAATGCCCGCTAAAATAGCCCTGGTGGAGTTTTCTACTTGCGTGGTGTAGTCAAACTCTTGTAATCTAATTAACCACTTTGAGATCCTAGATGAGACATCCATGTGTCGCATTACATATGGAAAAACCTCTTCCACTGTCCGGATTACAAAGGGTCTAGGCAGGAGATAGGAGCGAAACTTTGTGGTAGCAAACATTAGTGCCAGAACCATGTGTTCTACTTCGGTAAATCCCTTTTCTGACGGGGTCATGACACGACTAGAGAAGTAAATAGGACGCATGAAAGAAGTTTGGGGGTCCTTTTGCATTAGCACGGCTCCGAGTGTATCACTTCCCACACTAGGGTTCACATAGAATGGATCGTCCTACTTAGGAGGTGAAATGGTGGGAAGCTTAGCTAGGATTTGCTTTACCTCAGTAAACTGCTGCTCATTCTCTTCACTCCATGAGAAGACATCCCTTTGGGTGAGTTGTTGTAGGGGAAGGACCACTTGAGATAGCAAGAGAATGAACCTGCTTAGTAATCTTACCTTCTGAAGGAAAGAAACCAGCTGCTTAGCGGTGGTGGGTGACGACAAAGATACCAGGGCCTGGATCTTGCTAGGGTCAGCCTCAATCCCTTTTGTTGAAATTTCATGGCCAAGGAGAGTGACTTTGCTTTCACCAATGTGACACTTATTCACATTGAGATGGCCACCCAAGGTTTGCAGCCTGGTTAAGCCATCATAGACTTTGCTTAAATAAAGGGCTCGTGAACTATAGATGCAAAAATCATCTATGAAAACCCATATTGATGTTCCAAAGTAGGGGTGGAAGACAAAGGTCACATAGCATTGAAATGTGGCCGGGGCGTTATTGAGGCCAAATGGCATCACTCTATAGGCAAATCATCCCCAAGGTGTGATGATGGTTGTCTTCTTCTGATCTTCCTCTGCAATGCTAATCTGGAAGTATCCTGAGTAGCCATCGCACACTGTGTATCATTCGTGACCTGCCACTTCATTGAGTATTTCATCGTGGAATGGGAGGGGAAAGTGATCTCTCTTCATGGCTGCATTGAGAGGTTTATAATCCACATAGACTCTCCACTTACCATTTGTTTTTTGGTGTGACTACTACTGGGGAGACCCTCTGAGTCTTCGACAGGGTAGATGAAACCTACTTGTAGCAAACTTCTCACTTCCTTAAGTAGTGCCTCTTGTTGGATTACTCCAAGTCTTCTGAGATTTTGTACTACTGGTTTGCTGCCTTCCTTGAGTTTTATGTGGTGTTGCACTACTGTAATTGCTATGATCTTATCATAGCCATCAATGAACAAAGTAGTGAAGTTACCTAGCATGGAGACATACTCCTTCCTTTCTTCATCGGTTAACTCATTTGAGAGAATTTTCTGTAACTTACCTGCATCCTCCAAGGACTGCATACTTGATGATTCCTCTTGGTTTGTCGGGGGTGGTTTGGATTGTGTCAATCTTTTTGGGTATTTAAGAATGACCCCCATCACCTCGATGCTACTGTCGCTTCCAT
This sequence comes from Adiantum capillus-veneris, assembly GCF_014529385.1. NCBI lineage: Eukaryota > Viridiplantae > Streptophyta > Polypodiopsida > Polypodiales > Pteridaceae > Adiantum > Adiantum capillus-veneris. The sequence continues at coordinate 47,012,449 of NC_140945.1, forward strand.
CAGTGGTGGTCGTCTCTTCTCATGAGGTAGACGAATAGTCGCTGTGGTGGACTCATCTTCTGAAGCCTCCAAGATCATGTTGTGTTGCTTTCCAATCCTCATGTCGTAGAATATGGACTTCCCTTTAGCGTCCTTCATCTGAATCATCCCGATGCTCCAGTCTTGTTTAGCTTCCATAGCCATAAGCCAAGGCCTCCCAAGAATGATGGGGTAGCCCTCCCCTTTGTGTGGCATGGCGAAGATGTCTACCTCCACTTCTGTATTGAATGCTTTTACTTTGACCGCATTTACCATGCCCATGCATTTCACTCTTACATTGTTTACCATCTTGGCTTGGCAGGGTGCCGGCCTACTTACCTCTAGACCTAGATGGTGCATCATCTTTTCAGTCATGACGCATATTTACGCGCCACCATCTATGTAGATGTTTGAGATTCGTTGCCCCTTGATGTGGGCATCCATGGTTGGTAGGATGTCATTGAGATCCCTTCCAGAGATAGCCCCAGCTATGTAGATGTTTGAGATTCTAGAGATGTGGGCATCCATGGTTGGTAGGATGTCATGTAGATGTTCCAGCTATGTAGATGTTCATTGTCCCTTGATGTGGGTATCCATGGTTGGTAGGATGTCATGTAGATCCCTTCCAGAGATAGCCCTAGCTATTTACGCGCCACCATCTATGTAGATGTTTGAGATTCGTTGCCCCTTGATGTGGGCATACATGGTTGGTAGGATGTCATTGAGATCCCTTCCAGAGATAGCCCCAACTATCCTGGGCCTTGATTTCCTGGTACTTACCATTTTTGTCCATTGTCTCCCCATCCTTGGTGCAAGGTGGAGTAATTGGGGCCAAGTTATCTTCGGGCCCTGCATTAACACATCTTGCATTTAGTCATAGGGTTTTTCATACTCACCTAGCGAGAAGTCCACGATGTCTATCTTCCGTCGTGGTTTAGGTGCTTGCTTGTTAGACTCGGCCTTCCCTTTCATCTTCTCCTCTCTTTGAGATGCTTCCTCGTGCCTGGCACGCTTCACTTCCATAGCATCCACTTCTTCTACCTTTGCTTTCCCTTTGTGATTCTCTCAAACTGATTCTTCTACCTTTGCCTTCCCTTTAGCTTCCAAGCTAATAACACTCACCGCTTGGTTCACAGTAGGTGGTGGGGGTAGTGGTGGAATGAGAGGTTGGGATGGTGGCTGCTGTTGTACAAGTGGTCGAAGGATTTGGACCGGTGGGATCGGTCCTGGTTGCCTAGGTGGTGGTGGTCTTGCTCTTGGCGGAGAGATCTGATTCTGTCTCCCCCCTCTATTGAAATTCTACCTCCTTGGGTGTGGGTAGTAGTACATTCCATGGCCATCTTCCCCGCAGTTGTAACAGTGGTACTCTTGGTTCTGACTTCGTTGTCCTCTTCCTTGTTTTGGATTCCTGACAAGTGCATGCCCTTGCTGCATAGATAAACTCTCTAGCTGGGTGGTGATGCGACTCAACAGGTCTTGCTGCTTTTTTGATGCCTCTTGGGGTTGGGCTCTATGATTGGCTGTTTTGCAGTCACTGGGTTTGGTCGGGCCGAGCTTGTTTCCTCTGACTCGTTTACTCTTGCTTGCATGCGCAGCTTCTTGTTTTTAAGGCGGGCTACTTCGACTGCCAACTCATATGTTGCAGGAAACCTTCCCTTCACCTTCTCTCTAAGCGGCGACCATAGACCAACAATGAAATGGTCCTTCTTTAGGAAATTAGGTGCTCCTTCGCCTTCCTCCAGTGAGGCAACCCATCTATCCCATAAGTCCACAAATTTGGACTCGTAGGTGGCATACTCTAGCATACCTCCTTGCTTTAATTCTGTTAGTATAGCTGCCATAGCTTCTCCGAGTTTTTGCCTCCACCAAACCTCTTTACAAAAGAAGACCTTAACACATCCATGCATTCTTGGTAGCCTGGGGCAATGCATTATACCAGGACTTGGCCTCTACTTTCATCAGTAGAGGAAAAATTCTAAGTCGTGAAGTGTCGTCATCTTTGTTGGAGACGACACAAGCAATGTCGAAATCATCCAAAAAGTTGGTAGTGAGATCTTCTCTCTTCTTTCCACTGAATGTGGGGAAAGAAACACTTGCCATGGTAGTGACTCAAGAAAGTACAAACCTTTAAAAAAAAAAAAAGATTAATACATTAACAACAGTAGCGGCTCATAGCGGCTTTTTACAGGTGGGTGGATAGGTTAAAAGAGGATAAAGATAGAAACATTAAAGGAATGATGGTAATCTAATATGGGGAGAATGATAGGGTTTGGGGAATTGAGGATTTCTCCTAGTACCGCCGCACCGAATAGGTATACGATCTTCTGTTGGTAGAAGGCTTTCGTATCTACATAGATATTCACATGCATATGATGCAAAAATCTAAACGGGAATGTCGTCAGGCCATTTTCCATCATGCACAGAGGGTGGAACACTTACTTATACTCTTACCATGCCAGTGTTGATGAGTCGGCACATCCACAAGAGGTCGTCGCCTTTAATGGGCTCTACCTTTCCTTCGTCGCTCAGCATGTACGGGGTGATGGGACGCGCCTGACCACTCCCAACCTCTTGGCTAGTAGCAATTGCAGGTAATTTTCATAGTCGGCGTGTTGCATGAATTCTACTCCATTCAGTTGCAACTCGTCCCCAACCCACTGGGTTTCACCTGTGGTAGAGATCTTCTTCAGGATAAGTTGTACAGGGAGAGGAGGAAGATCCTCTACCCGTCTTCCAAAACAGTGAGAGCAGTAGCCCCCGAACCACTCTTCCCTAGGACATGGGAATCTTCTTACCACTTCTTCTTGAGTATTGTTGAAGTGGATTGGTAGTACTTGCATGCGTCGTGCATATCGGTAGGCGACCTTCCACCGCTTAGCTTTGGATGACTTCCTCTTTGGAAAGTTGGGTAGAGCCCAGCTTTCTGAGCTTGAAGCACTTGCTTGGCCAGATGCTTCTCCCTTTAGGGTCATGTGTTTCTAGATTGGCTTAACTTATCCTTACCTCTGGCTCGAGCAGCCCCTTTAGGCCACTTTGGAGTAAAGGTTATAACTTTGACTGCAGTTTCTTTAGGGAAAAGAGGACTCACCGTTTTCTTTCCTTCTTTGATGTGAATGACTTCTTCGCGATGAATGTCGATGTAGACGATTTCAGCCCTTTCGCTGCCTTTGTTGCTGGCACTCATTGACAGTGTGTCTTGGTTGACAACAGTGATGGACCTCCCACCTGATGCCTCAATTTGTGGTTAGAACGAGCAACACGAGATGGAGAATTTACCACTTAAATACTGACGACACTGCAGCCTGACATTAGTACTTCAATGAAGGCGGCTAGTGCCTCCTTTGTCTCCTCTTCTTCCGTCCTCCAGTTAGAGAAATCCTTCAGCCATTCGTCCATGATTGATAGTGGGCGTCACTTTCAGCATTGTAAACTGAAGGGTCTTAGGAAGCCCTCCTCAGTGGGGGCACCAAATGACAGGAGCAAAGTGAACCCCGAACCCTGACGGCCTCTAAAACACCGGGGGCTGAATGGCGCGCCTCAAGCCTGTCGGTAAAGCGAACAGGGCGCACCACCTAGCTTAGTGTGGCTAGGATGCAAACCACGATGATATGAACACCGCAAACTTACACACACACACACACACACACACAGAGAGAGATAGAGAGAGAGAGAGAGAGAGAGAGAGAGAGAGAGAGAGAGAGAGAGAGAGAGAGAGAGAGAGAGAGAGAGAGAGAGAGAGAGAGATTTGCAAATGGTGAAAACCCTCGAGGGTGTGAGGGAGAATCATTTCTGCAGTATTTACAAATGGCACGCCGTGGTGATAGAGAGGTAGGGAGGAAATATGGTGCAGACTACTTGGTGCATTCTCTAAGACTACTCAATGATTGTGAAGCTTGCTACCAAGAGCGTGTACATGTGTGCCTCGACCATTGGAGTCAAGGGATGGATGCAGCTCCCTTCGCATGGTGCAATTCCCAAGGCAAACCAACACAGAAGCCCCCTCCCCGTGATGCCAATAGTGTCAACTCTTCCCACTACACTCTACCAAGTGCTGACCTCTCGTGAGCTGCCCCCCCCCCCGATAGTGACCTCTCAGTGCCAATTTATAGGTGTTGGATGCTTGGATTATGGTAATCCCGGTGTGAATAGGGTAAGCTAATCGGGGAGACAAAGCAAGCGGTGGGCCCGGTGTGGTTGATCCTTGGTTTGTTTTGGGAGGTTATTAAAAGATGAGAATCTCTAGGTGGGCCTTTGTGACCATCACCTAGAGAGAGGGATTTACAAAGTGGGAATTTTACAATGGCTTGGGTGAAAACTGAAGAAATGATGAAAATAACCCATAAATGATTGAAAATGGCATCGTGGTTGCGTGTTGCCGGCGGAATGGTGTGTTGCCGGTGCGTCGGTGTAGCACGTACTTCTTTTCGGGGTCGGCCGGGGCAAGCCTGCGGTGCATTTCTCCTTTTTGTTGTTGGCGGCGCGTGATTTGGGTGTTCTCCTTCTTTTGTTGATGACGATGGCGTGGAATCCTTTGGTTTTTCTTGTGTATTATCATGTGGGTGCGTTTATGCATGTGTGTGTATGTATTGGTGCATGAGGGCGATGTGTGTGTGTGTGTGTGTGTGTGAGTGCGCAAACGTGCGTGTATATGTGTGTATTTGTATAAGTATGTGCGTATTGGCGTACGTGGTGACGGGGGGTAATATATGTAAAATATATATATATTATTTTTTTCGTTTTTCTTTCTTTGTATGGCGACGCAGAGGCGAGGGTGTGTGTGTGCGGCTAATATGCGTGGGAACGGGGCCTTACTATATTTTATATATATATATATATATATATATATATATATATATATGTATATATTTATTAGCTTTTTCGGGTTGGCGGCCTGCTGCAGGCTACGCGAGGGTGAGCGATGAGGGGGGGGATGGTGTGTGAGAGAGGACGTGTGTGTGTGTGTGTGGTGTGTGTGAATGTGTTGTGTGTAGAGAGAGAGGGAGTGAATTTTTCTCCTTCTCAGGCCTGCGAGGGAGAGAGATGAGAGAGAGAGGTTTGCGACAGTCCTGCTGTGCAGAGCTTGTGTGGGGTGTGTGTGTGTGTGTGTGTGTATAGAGGGAGAGAGTGAGTAGTTTCTACGCCTGTACATGCCGAGAGAGAGAGAGAGAGAGAGAGAGAGAGAGAGAGAGAGAGAGAGAGAGAGAGAGAGAGAGAGAGAGAGAGAGAGAGAGAGAGAGAGAGAGAGAGAGAGAGAGAGAGAGAGAGAGAGAGAGAGAGATAGGCCTGCAGTAGGCCTGCTGTGCAGAGCTCAAGAGAGAGAGGGAGATGAGTGGGGAGAGTATGAGGAGGGTGTGTGTGTGGATAAGGGAGAGCCCCCATTTTTTACACGCCTTCTCGGGCTAAGCCATGCAAGGCTGAGAGCGAGAGAGAGGGTGAGAACAATGAGGTGACGGGGGGGGGGTTTCTTTGGTGGGTCTCCGACAAGAGAGCGAGGGAAGGGGCAAAAGATTATTTGGCATGAAGTGGGGTAAGGGGGGTGTGAGGTGAGAGAGAGGGGGGGTGGGGGGGTGGGGGGGGAAGAGTCGATGGGGTGGGGGAGAGGTGGGGGAGGGAGAATGAGGCCGAGGGAGGGGTGAGGTGAGCGGGTGGGGGAAGAGAGGGAGAATATTATCGGCTATTGGTTGCATAGAGAGTGAGGGAGGGAATGTGAGAGGGGGCGGGTGTGTGGATAAGAATACGGGAGAGCGGGAGTTCACATGCGGCCACGTGCTCAACACAGCGGGAGCGCGAGAGAGGAAGCGAGAGAAGGGGTGGATGCTCGAGAGCTACGCCTGGCCGAGGGTGGCCAGTAAGTGGTGTGTGGGTGAGAGAGAGAGAGAGAGGATATTAGAGAGAGGTATGTAGGGAAAATGAGAGAGAGAGAGAGATATCTCAGTCGATGCCCGTCGGGGAATAAAACTATAGGGAGAGAGAGAAGGGGTATCTGAAACCGAGGGCGACCGGCTAGGCTGGGGCATAGACGAGTGGAGGCATGAGGGTGATAAGGCTAGCCAATCGAAGGGGGGGGGGGGGGGGGGGGGGGGGTAACCCTATCCCCGTAAAAGTGCCATGAGGCTGACCAGGCGTTGTCGAGCCTTCCAACAGTGTCGCCAAGGCTCCGGCATAGGAAAAATAAGTTTTTTTTTCTTTGATTTTAAAAAATCGGCCATCACCGCATCCACGGATCTTCCACCACCGAAAGCCACAAATGTTGCTCATCCATCTTCTCATCCTCTACCATCTTGCCCACCTACTCGAACTTGTGAGTTAGAGTCATTCTCAATTTCTATGTGTCCTAAAATTTGCTAATTTTAGAATTATTAATTATTTTGACACTTTTTCTAAATTTAAGCAACAAGCTTTTTGGATAAGAATCAGAATGCATCTGCTACTAGTGCATACCATGTGATTGATGATCTGCAGTCTATCTTAGGTATAGTCTTGTTTTTTATTGGAGTCTTGTTGTTGCAGCTCTATTGTATTACTCATATTTATATAGATAATGTGTTTGTTCATGTAGAGGTGGGGGCACATAGAGATTGCGATGGTATGCACCATTGCCTATTCAGCCTGTTGTGCAGAATGGTTGCAGTGATACTCGGTGTGTTGCTTTGCATGGTGACTATATTGTGATTGCTGGGGATTTTTGTAACAATGTGCAGTCTAGATCATGGATTCTTGTACACGAGAATATGACTAGAGATCGATCTACAGAGATTACATATCGGAGGAGTGGTAGATCAGTGTCATGGCAGTTGACTTTATCTTTGTTGACTTACATTTGGGAGGCTTTCTACACTCACCATCACCTCAACCTACATGGGAGACATGTACACAGGATCATGTACGATCACTAATTCATTTGAGCCATAGTACCTTGGTAGACTCGGGGTGGCTACTTGTGATGGCTCCTCTTGCAGGTAAAAAAATTAGTCCTAGATATTGATATTGTCATTAATATGTTCAGCTTTAATCATTGATGAATTTTGTCCTTGTAGGAGACATAGTCTTTTGGGTTGAGCGATTTTGTAGGGCATCGCAGTTGATTATTCATCAAGATGTGGTGGTTTTGCATCATGCATCTTATGGATATGTAGAGTCATCCGGCAAGCGACAGAGGTGATCTCTCTATTTATAATTTCATGGTAAGCAAGCATCAATGTGCAGTTTTTGAAATTGATTTTTTGTTTCCTTGTAGTGCGACAATTCTATCATGTTCTTGGTCCACAAACATGGACCACCCCCACCACTTTACATTGCAGAGAGTGCTTCTTTGTTTCATGCTAGGGATGAGTGCGATATATAGCACTATGCACCACTATTTACCAGATTCAGGTCGGGTCCTTATGGAATCGGGATTGCCATGGAGAGGGTTTGCACAGAAAAGCCATACTTTTGTGGCATGTTTTATTGAGTTGTTGTGTCGTCCTACGGGGGTTATGCCTTGACTTTGGATGTGGGACGACTCCTATTTTGACATGTTGTTTGGTCTCTGGCCGTGCATGTGCATCTCTAGATTTTGACAAGGCACTTGTTTCTGCTTGCTTGTAGCCCTTGCGTTGACCAAGGAAGCAACGAAGAGAGGATGCGACCACATCCATAGATGTGGTGGACGACGGAGACCAACCCGTGGGGTGAGAATCCTTTTGATGATTTGTGAGATTCCCATTCTCGACTTACCACAAGACATTCATAGTGTTTTTCTTTTGTTTGGGTTATGTTAGCGGACATTTATGGTTGATTATCTTTTTGTTGTCTTCCAAAACATTGTATGATTCATGGATAAACATTTCTATTACCACTTGTAGATTTTTTGGCATATGAATTTATGGGTCATGGTTGTTTTGTTGAATTGAAATTTTGTGTGTATTTTGTTTTGTTGAAGTGCATTACCTGAATATGTCGAGGCGGAGGCGAGACGCATGACATTGGACCCACGTTACGATGGTCATGCAAGATAAGATAGGCCTCAAAGACGGCATCTCTTCATAGATGATGAGTGTGCTTCAAACTTCCTTGGAGAATCTTGATAACATGCTATTTGTCAATTTTGCCTTGGAAATTGGTCTAACACTATGTGTTGCCAGGTCCATGTGTGTTACTAGGCCAATTATGGCTTTTAGAAACCATCCAGAACACACGTTGATTTGCAGATCCCTGAGATGTTTGGATACTGCTGAAGGTTTCCCCTTGGCATTTAAAATTTTTGCACTTTGTCATTGCGTTGCTTCAGAACTTGACATACAATCAAAATTTTTGCACTTTGTCATTGCCTTGATTTTGCAACTACGGGTGTGTGTTCCCAAGGTATGCATGCACCCTTAAAATGAAATTTAGGGGCCAAGGTCAATGGCCTTGGGTGCCCACCATTTAAAAACCAAGAAAAACCTGTTACTGAGGTAATGGTGGCCCATTGTGAAACAAAAAAGACATGTAGAGAATGCTATGCGGGCTCTGCCTCCTCGTGGTTGTATGACAAGTTTGATAGCCCTTCACATCACAATCCCTATGAGCCATCCCACTCAACAAACCATGTAAGTTGATTTCTTACCTTAGTGACCCCTCCCATGTGGTGCCAATGTCTATTCCTCTACACAAGTGGCCATGCACGCCTTTCATCATTCGAGAAGAGGGTCTGAATCTTCACGAGCTCCTTCTCCATGACCTGTTGGCTTGATGAGAGAGAGAGAGAGAGAGAGAGAGAGAGAGAGAGAGAGAGAGAGAGAGAGAGAGAGAGAGAGAGAGAGAGAGAGAGAGAGAGAGAGAGAGAGAGAGAGAGAGAGAGAGAGAGAGAGAAGCCATGCACGCCATATTTTCTTTCCCTCTCCTCCCTAGTTCCCCTCTCCTGAGCTGTGATATGAATGTAAATCCAAAGGGTGGATTGTCATACTGTTATCCTCGCAACCTCCCTACTTATAGCCCTTGGCCCTTGCAAGTAGGACCCCTTAACTATGCCTCGCCCTCGAATCATAGCCACACTAAGCCATTCAGTCGCTTTGGCCCTTGGCCTGACACAACTAGACAATTATGTTTAGCTATGCTACACTACATGTAATATGTGTCCGCAAATCAATCATCTCACACACTTTCTATTGGGCTACCACATGAAGAGACATGTAATGTCTATACTATCTTCAAGTGGTGGATCTTGAAAGAAACGTATCTGTCAAACTCAAGAAGGATACGAATGCAAGCTTCTAATCATTCCCTTTTTCTTTAGATTGCTATAACTTTACTTCAAGAAGAAGAAACTTGGCTGAGATGATGATGGGACGATGCTCAAACGATAGGACATACTCTACTACAACATATCATGAAGCCAAAGGAGTTGGTGGAGCTATTGGATGATCTATCCAATGCTGGCATTGCTAGTGTTTTGTGCCAAAAGCATTTCAGTAAGCTAAAGAGCATCGTGTCGCCTCAGGAGATGACGAAGGTGTGTGACAGCGCAAGAATAAGTTTCAAGGCCTACAAAGCTTTGTACAAAATTGTCACACTAGGTCACAGGGAAAAAGGTTTGTTTAAGTTTTTGCAAAACACCTTACAATGTCAGCGTTGCAAAAAAGTATGCCAATAATGATGTTGCAAGATTGTTGGGTGGATTTCAATATGTGGAGGATGCCATGCCATTAGAAGATACCAAATCCTTCCACTACAACGAGTTCAACAATGTGTATGTTGACTTGTTGAAGCTCTAGGAGTCAATGATTATAATTTATGGATTGACACAAGAAGAGTTGGAGCCCTTCCATCACATGGATCTTTAGAGAGATGCGCAAAGTTTGTCTGAGCAGGAGATCAGAGGATCAATTTGCTGCGCGTGTGCTTTGCTCTTTGGATCAGCTATGGAGTGGCCTGGAGCATCACGAGCCCACTTGCACGGAGGAGCGCTTGAGATAGCCCCTTATTTGGAACCCCATGGTTAGCACTCAGAGAGGCCACTTGGTTGGTAGTAGGCCTCATGTTACTTGGGGTCCCATGGCTGAGGGCCTGGCCTACACTGTAGGCAATTGGCTTCAGTTTTCACGTTTGTCAGAGGAGGTATAGAGCATCCATCTTTGGGGCATGAGAGGGGTGCAGACCATGTGCCATGATGTTACAAAGAGCTCTACAATCTGAGTGTCTCACCCCTCTAGAGACAAAAACTCCCAGATCGATGGGGGTCTTCACATGCCTGGAGGTCCTCATCGTAGTTCCTGCTTGCTTGAAGTTCATACCTCCCATGTTCTTCAAGATCCAGGGCAAGGGTCAGCTAGACAGAGTCTCACGAGAGGCTCCATAGGTTGCAGAGTGCTATTTTTAGAGGATATGAGTAGTGGACACCTCTCAGAAGACCTGTGTCATAGATCCTAACCTAGTAGACTTGGAGACACTCCACTAGAGGCATTGGGCTTGGGAGAGCTGCCCTCTAGCATGAGTGCAGTGGGACAGTAGAGAGTTTTTTTGAAGAGACCCCTTCTCTTCTATCGACCACACTGGGATCCTTTCTTTCTATACATGATTCGACTAGGGTGTCACATACTGACAATACGAAGGGAGGCTTGTCCTTCTGTAGCACTTCATTGGCAAAAGGAGGGTCTCACAACTGAGTTCTTGTCAAGTTTTTGGGAGCATTTGTGGGACTCCATAAAAATGAGGCGAGTCACCTTGTTCTAGTGGCTAGTTGCACATAGAAAATTGCTTGAAATGATAAACGTTACACTGATGAACATGGCCTTGGTGGGCGTCAATGTTGAGCTAAATACCAGAATATTTGGTGTGACTTGGAAATTTTCATCTTCCACATGAGACACATGAGTTCCTAAAATGGTATTTCAATCACACCCAAATCGTTGATGTCATTTGGCAACAACAAGAAGGACAAAGATTGTAGGTTCTAGGTCTAGGTACGTTCCAAATTGGGAACTGAGGGCAAGTGTACAAAGGCCATCAAGTCAAAGGGCGATCAGGGTAAGGGTGGCAACGTTGCAGTCAACTCTGCGAAAGGAGTATCCACTACACAAAGAGTGGGTAAAGCACTACAAAAATGGTTTCAAGGTATCCTCAATTGTAACCAGAGTGTACCCCTTAAGCCAGACATGGAAAATCAAAATTTAGATCCTATTCTACCGATTCCACTCATAAATGTGCATGCGTCCACCTTTCATGCCTGTCTACAGATTCTTGACAAGTATTATACTTGGAATATGGAACCTAGAAAAAGAAGAAGACTATATAAGAGAGCTCGAATCTATTCTATCAAGTGTTGGTCTACATGGGGGTGCAATTGAGCTATCAAAGGACAAGAAGGCATATAGAGTACACAAGATCGTCCTAATAGGCATTTGATTTTAGACAATTTTGACTCCCAAAGTCCTGATGAGTTTCAATTGTGGAAAAAGGTGTGTGACATTACAAGAAATCAAGGGTGATTTGTGTGGAAATCTGTAGATGATATTTTTTGTCCGCTTGAAAAGGCAAAGCTAACCTGTGATGAGATATCCACCTTAAAGCCTGTAATAAATAGTTTCACAACGCAAATGGTGGATGCTTGGGGAGAGAAACACATAACACATTACATGGTGGGTTGAACACTTCGTCTTTTGCAGTCAAAGTGCATCTGTGTTTGAGCTAAAGTTTAATTTTTTTCAGTACATTCTTTTTGCACATAGTGCATTTTATTGAGTTTTAAAGTTCTTTTTAAAACTTTGAGTAGTATATAAGTCAAAACTCACAACTTAAAGTTTATTTCTTGTCTAAAGATCCTCTCAGGCCCAAACAAGCATGCACTCATATCTTACACCACATGGAAGATTCACACAAGCAGACCACTATGCACATCAATGTCATCACCACCACTCGCACCACTGAAAATTTGCAGCCAACACGTCATGCAGAATCTACGGCTTCAAATCCACATCCTCAGCCACATGTGGATAACCGAATACTCCAACTCACTCCAAACTCCCAATAGCCTCCCAACCATCAAACCCAAATGATAAAACCACCATACAGCAGCTCTCCCATCACTACATCATGCCAACCGCACACCTCTTCCAAATCCCCACCAATCTCATATCTAAATAGACCCACATAAGAAACAAGAGCAAATAAAGAGGAATACTGGGGTCCGTTGCTAAATGAGGGGCCCTCGCTTGCTGTCACAGCACTTGACGCACAAGCAACTGTGAAAACTACACCGCAAAGTTTTTTGCAGTGGTTCAAACAAAGGGTGATCAAAGTTATACGAGGTGACCTCATTTATGTAGCACAAGAGGCAAAGAGAAGGAAGAAAAATGAAGAGATGGAAAAGAAACATGCAATTGATAGAGAAGCACAAAGAATGCAAGAAGAATAGAGAAGACAGAGGGAGCGGGGAGCAAGAGGAATTGCAGAGAGACAAGGTCAAGAGAGCTCACTTGGCTAATTTACAAGCACGAGTAGAGGCAGAGAGGAAAGCAGTAGAGGATAGAGCTCAAGCTGCCCAACAAGCAAAGGCTAGAAGCTCTAGCCCTTCTAAAATTCTTGAAAGAGGAAATGTGCAAAGAAGAAGAAGGACAAGTTCATGCCCAAAGAGCAATGGGTCCAAGAGCAGAGTAAGAAAAATTACAAAAATGATCCTCCGTAATGGGCAAGGCAGGCGACTCCTCCACCACCGCCAGCAACATAGAAGAAACGAAGATGGAGGCAAGGCATAATTGCTTTGCAAGAGATTCAAAAGTATTAGAAGAGCACTGATCCAATCATACCAAGAGCGGCCTTCTCTCGAGTGGTGACAGAGATAATGGGTGAATATAGTGATTCCATTACACGCATACAACGCACAACTTTATTGCCTCTACAGGATGCAGTCGAGGACATTTTGGTGTAGCTATTCTAGGATGGCGTTTCTTGCATGGTGCATGCTAAATAAGTTACCCTAAATTTTTTGATCTGTACTAATCAATTTGGAAAATGAAGTGTTCTTACATAAGAATTAGTTTATCCAATGTTACCTCTCTTTATGAGATTTGTAATCTTTTCATATATATCAATGACAATTTCTACCATTCCATGCTACTATATAATTGATTGTATACATTGTGTTGTTTAAGTACTTGAATTGTTCAAGTTGTTAAATTTAAACTCACCTCAACCATTCAAGCATCCGGCAACCGAGAGCACCGTTCGATGAATTTTTTATGAAACCGGGCAACGAGGGGAGCATACGGAGGCGGCAAGATGACCATCGTGCATGGCGGTGCCCGATGGCATTAGATGACGCAAAAAAACTCGTGTGTTCCACGACTCGTAGTATGGGGCAGTTTTGACCCTTTGTACATGCTCCCCCGTTGTTTGATTTTGTGAAAACATCACCAAGTGGTGCCTCCCGACCGCCGGGTTCATTTTGTGTACGCATTGCGGAAATGAAAGTTATTGGACAATATGAACAAAAAAAGAACAAGTACAGAATGTTGATAGAAAACAATAGAAAAGACAAAATTATTATGTATTGCTTTGGATATTACATCATGGCTGTTTAGTTTTTGTGCGAATTACATATATGGGTATGGATGAATGGTTGACTTGATGCCAAGGGATTTTACAATTTCCTCTTGATTTGTTTCATGGTGGGGGGTCTAAGGGGGGCTATTTTCAAAGTTTTAGTAATAAATTTTGTTTGAAGGAAATTTTGGTTGTTTTAAAGTTTGTACATAGTCAATGAGTTCATTTCGATTAATTTCCTTGAATTTCAAATTTTGAGCTTGGGCACTCTTTGGGAGCCACTTTTGAAGGTGTTAGGTTGAGATTTTGGGAAAGTTTTGTATGTAGGAAATGCAACCCTTAACACAAGGAAAAACATTGGTTCTTTGAGTATTTTCAGATTCCATGGTTTTGATGCTCGACTGAAGCCCATAAATTAAGGAAAAAGTAAGAAATGTCTGTTTTACATCATTTTTGTAGAGATTATCAACTTGAAGGTTGATTTTTGGAGAACTAGAGCAAGATATCACTTTTTAGCATCACATGACGATCGAAGAGCACGATGAGATGAACAAATTGATGCAACACAAGCCCAGGTAGACTCCGAGTTGATTGGGAGCTACAAGTTGAAAACAGCCTAAACGTTCATGGCCTAAAACCTAAAACTTGTTTCATGGTGGCCAAACAACTAAAATTTGTATCTATCTGTCATTTTAAGGCTTAGTAACTTGTGTATAGCGGAATATAGAATGAACATAGTGAACATTTCATTAGAATAGATTCCTAATGAGAATAACAAGAGGGCTTGGGTGAAGAGAGTAACAAAAATTATAACACCTAGTTAGATAGCATGAACAATACTTCAAAAGAGAGAGAAATTAAGCTATTGACAACAGTTGAGGACCGGATTTACATGGAGCCGGTCCCCCCTCCAAAAGGCTTTGTATTATGGTTTCTCCCATCAAGAGAGACATTTTACAATACAATTCTTTGTCTTCCTTCAATACTAGCTAGTGCAATGAAGATGGAAACTTTATGCACTAAGAAAAACACTTACCAAACACAACATCAATTCCCTCACGGTCTCAGACCCAAGACCTCACACAACTTTGAAGATGGTATGAGAGTAGATTGAGAGGAAGAAGGAGTAGTCTTATGAGAAAGATGTGCATCTCCTCACATAATCACTCATATTAGCATAGCTTAGCTTAGTAATTAGCATGGTAGAGGAGATGAGCATGCATTGACGCTTGGCTCTTAGTTGGATTTGCATCATAAATCCAAGAGTTGTTGGTGTAGGCCTCCCTTCTCACAAGCTTGGAGTAGGTGGTAAGCTGTCCATTAAAGCTTGAGAAGGAGAGAGAGAGTCTTCTTGCTCCGCGCATGAGATTGTGTGAGTGTGTAAGTGATAATGCCTTGAGAAAATAAGCCCCCTCTCTCTCTTGGTCGACCCCTCTTGCTATTTTCTCATGCTCACACCCTATTGGACCTCCCCAGGCTTAGCCAATGGAAATTAAGCAACAAAAGTGATAGCCTTCTGACATGTGCCCCCCCTTTCCCCTTTTGTGAGAGCTTTAAGTAATTAACTAATGCAACTAAACTCTCATTGGACCCCTTTGTCTCATGGCCAATAGGAATCAGGCAAGCCATTGGGCTGCTGAATGCTCATTGGACCTTTTGGGAGACTGTCCAATAGTCTTCTAGAGAGCTTAATTCTTATTGGTTCTTTTATTAAGTGTTTTTAGATTAATTAAACTAGATTTACTCTAGCCTAATTCTCATTGGTCCACCTCCATGGCCATCCAATAGGAATTGAGTACACCTTGTGGGCATCTGGGCTAGGGAGTTGACATGTGTCCCTCTTTCCCCTGGTGTGTAAAGAAAGCTTGTGAGTGTGTGTGTGTATTTCTCTCTTATCCCCTACTTCTTGGGATCGCCCCCTCCTTTGTAGGACTTGGGAAGAATTTTTTACACACATACAAAGCATCCAAATTTCCTAAGCTTTTGACCATTGGACACAACCTTTGAATTTTGGAACCTTAGCATTTTGGAAGTCTTAATGGGCTGAACCTTAGGGTCTTTTAAGCCCATTGTTGCACATTGCTCTTTTGCAGATGCCCCCCTCTTTGGATCCCTATTTTCCCTCCTTTGGATCCCTACTGTGGCGGGTCTGCCAGCTTAACCAATATTCAAGCTTTTTCTCCCCTGGCACTTCCCCATATTAAATGATCAGTTTAACATGAGAAAATCATTTAGGAGAATTAGATAATGGTTATTATGACATTACCTCTCTCTTGAAATCATAGTCGTCCTCGACTATGGGGTACAAAAGATAAGGCATATTCATTAGTCCTTTTTGTAGCGGGTAGAGGATCCCTATGTTACCTTACGACATGGTTCCACAATGGATGACTAGTCCATTTGGTGCTTGGGAGCCTAAGCTACCCCAAGCATGTCTGCATATTAGTCCTATCAATCTTGCATAGTAGAGTGACAAGCTCTACTTGGTGTTCGGGAGACGTCGTCTATGCAAACTTGATCTAAGAATGCATACTACTTCATTTTTGTGCACAATAAAGAAAAAGAGAGTCTTATAAGACAAAAACATTGTTCATTTTTAACATTTGTACATTTGCTTACTCTAGGGAAGCATTGTAAGCATTGACAAGGTTTAGGTTATCCTTTAATTGTATGCCTTGCATCCATCTAGCATCTTCAAAAGGATAATTCTTAAACTTAATAAGATATCGTCCGATAGTCTTACCGCCTCTTCGTACCTTGCCTTCATGTCAGAGAATGGACTCGGGCTGCAACACCTCTTCTTGGTCCTCGATCTCCGGTGGGTCTTAAGTAGTTGGTTCTTGTGGTGGCTCTCCTTTGTAAGACTTTAGTAGGCTCACATGAAAGTGTTGTGTATGAGCCAATGGCTGGGCAACTTGAGTTGATAGGCCATCTCATTGATTGGCCTAAGAATATAGAAGAGACCATAGTACCTTTTTGCTAACTTACCATAGTACTTTTGGTGTCTCGTAGGATTCTTGACCGTACTTAATCGAGCCTTGGGAAATTTAAGTAAGACCCAATCATTTTCTTTAAAGGCTTGGGCACTTCTGTGCTTCTCAGCAAGCAACCTTTTGCCTTTGCTGTGAGATAGAGATAGCATCCTTAATCTTTTGGAAAGATTCTTGTAGGTCTCAACTATACTCATTTGCAATGAAGATCTTCCCATGTACCTTAACTAGTGATAGCCGTTTTTTGGCTTTCCATAATTGCCATAGTAAGCTACCTCACCCTATCAAATCATTCAAACACTGTGGCTATGCCTACCATTTCACTGAACATAGGCGTGTGTGAGTTAGGGGACTTTTCCCATATCTTCTTAAAAATCCTCAATTAACTAGTCACTGGGCTAGTTGAGCCAAAATAAAAAATAAATAAAAAATATAAGTATATTATGGCCCATTTGTGTGTAAATATTTTATTGTATATAGGGCCTAAATAAAATGTTTTTTTATAATTATTTTGGTATTTATTTAAATATTTATACTTAGGTGTGTGTTATTTATGCTATGTACATTGACTCATCATTACCATATTTTTTCTTACCATTTTGCATACTCTTTATTCCATATAAAAATAATTTCATGCAAGCTTCTCTTATTTTTGGTGTAACTCCATCCCAATAAAAATCCAAAAAAACTAGTTTTATTTATGTGTATATTTTTTCACTATTGTCATTTTTTCCTTCCTACATCTATTCTCTATTACTCTCATAAATTAGACCACAAGAAATATTCATCTTTTTATGGTAGACTTATAATGAGAGAGATTTATTTTGACCCCTTTATATTTTTTCCACCTATATTATTTATATTTGACATGTATATATTTTTTTAGACCCCTCAATATTTGATTTTCTTAGTTGTACTATTCACTTATATCATGATCTCAATAATATCTTCAATTATAGACCTACCAAATAAGGTCAAGGGTATGTGGCATGCATGTATGCACCATGGGGAGCTCACTCTTGGAGGTATTCAAAAGAATCATCCAAAGAAGGACCTCACAAGGACTTTGTGCAGTGGAAAAAATAGTCGGTTTTGCTGAATTTTTAAAGATCACATGCTCCCCGAATTTGAAAAGGTGATACAAACAAAAGTTGTAGCTCATGAGCTAAACTTTCACCTCAAATTTTTTTATATTTTTTGAGCTACGAGCTGTGAGCTATGATTTTATTGGTGGACCCCAGTTTGCCCATGCTATGCAGCCACACTCCCTCTTCCACTTTACCATTTTCCTCTTTCACACACACTCCTCCCTCTCCTTCCCAATCCCAAACCTGCAACTCCCATGTCGTAGTTCACCCTCTTCACCATTGACACTTCTCTCACACCTCCATAGCCTTCATCCTCCATTTTTACACCCTAGGTGTTCCCCTTTCTCTCTACATATATGTCCATATTACAATACTCTCTTCAGCTTTGTAAAGAACTTCAAAAAATCGACACGCGCTACTTCACCATGCTGACTGCTTCTTCTACCGGTGCTGTAAAGAGGTGAATGTCAACTTCTCCAAGCTTCAACCTTGCTTTACAAGCTTATCCCTTCTCTAACTTTTCTCATCATATATCTCACCATTTGGTGAATGATTTTGTAAATATTTTGTAGTGGTAATTACTAACTACTAACCACTAACCTTATTGTAAAATGCACCCTCTACTAGAGTAGGCACTCCCAAATTATTCACTCAATCCCTCTCTCCTTTCATCCTCAATAATTCTCTTCCCTTGAGCCCACATCCATGTGACTCAAAGGACAAGAGAGACCCACCCTCATTTAAAAAAATAAAATATGCACAATTTTTTATCTCTTCAAATAAACTTGATTAGGCCTAATCCTAATCGGGGCTTCTAAAACCTATAAATAGAGCCCTTCTTGTTGAGATGTCGAGCTCTACACCTTGAGCTGGCATCCACTACGGGTCTTGGCCGCTTACGGCATTTACTCACTGGCGCGTTAGGTGACCGACACGGAGGATCTCTGCCAGTGATTCTACAGCTGGACTACACTTATAGTGCCAGCCTAGTACGCTTCTAGCGAGTTCACACTTAGTGACCGCATGTACATATGTGCTACTTTTCAGCTTTAGCACTTAGTCATTTTGTACTCTCTTTTCTGTAAGGAAGAAGAAGAAGCTTTCCATCTCTGTGTGCTTTGTGCTTGTCTTGTGTAGCTCTCTTGCATCCTCATTCTTTACATGGTATCAGAGCCTGGTGCAGGCAAGAGAGGCTAAGAGAGCAAGAGCATCACAATCCCTTCGTTCGCAATCCACGACAGGTTTCTGAACAGGTCTCCAAAGTGCAGTATACAGAGATTTACTGTACAAGTACAGTGGTTGTATGTACGCTTGATTGTGGACACTCGTTGAGTGTAGAAAGCGTTACAAGAACCACGATAGCAGGTTCAGCAGATTTGCAGGTTTTTGCAGATTGCAGCTATTTTGTCTTAGTGCTTCAAGATGTCTGACGGTTTCAGTCATATTGTTACTGAGAAGCTTGAGAAAAATAACTACCCTGCATGGAAGTTCAGAATAACAAATTTCCTAAAAGGAAAAGGTTATTGGAACTATGTAGAAGGAGACAATGAAAAGGAACCAGAGATTCCCGAGGCAAATGCTACAGCAGAACAAAGGAAAGCTTTGAGGGACTGGCAACAAGGCCAGAGCAAAGTGATGTATTGGCTTTCTATGAGCATCACAGATGGCATGATGGGCTATCTACAGGATGCTGAAACCCCCGCCATTGCATGGAAAAACTTAGGCAGAGTGTTCGAGGTGAACACCAAGGCCAGGAAGCTTCAACTAAAGTCGGAGCTAAATCAGGTTAAGAGGAACAACCTCTCCATCAATGATTATGCTTTGAAGATCAAGAGTATCATTGAGGCTCTTGGATCTATTAAAGTCTCAGTGGAAGACGATGACATTGTCCGTGCATGCTTGGATGGTCTAGGAGATGAGTATGTACATTTTAGGTCTTCCATGAATACAAGAGACGATATCCCCGTGTTCCAAGATTTGATTTCTATGCTTATTCTTGAGGAGAAGAACCTTGACACATCTTCTTCTCATGGCAGAAATAATTCTGAACAGGCCTTCTATTCTAACTCCAACAGAGGTAGAGGTAGAGGTCGTGGTCGAGGCCCAAGGGGTTGCAGGGGCCAATTTCTGGAAGGTCAATCAAATCAAAACAATACAGGTGGCAGGGGAAACCAGTCTCAAGGCAGGGGGAGTCAAAGAGGTCGTGGTGCAGGATCAAGCAGGCAGCAACATACTCCAGATAGTAGAGAATGTTGGACTTGTGGTGAAAGAGGTCACATGTCACGTGACTGTCCAAAGGGAAAAGCAAGTAGAAAGAGAGAACAGGGCAACTATGCATCTACTAGCAGAGATGCAGATGACAGCAAAAACGAGCGCATGTTTGTTATGCAACATGTAATGAATACAATGACTGCAGAGAATTCCACCCAAGATGATGTTTGGTATGTGGATTCAGGTGCCTCTAATCACATGACGTCTCGTGGAGAGTGGTTTAGAGATATGCGCAAACCAGATGTGTCAGGCTATGTGCAGACAGGAGATGACACAGCTCACCCCATTGCTCATGTAGGGGACATACCTCTAAATACGAAGAGTGGGAAATCAAAGTACTTAGCAGATGTACTTCATGTCCCAAACATTACAAAGAATCTTGTTTCTGTTGGACAAATGGTTGAGCAGGGTTTGCAGGTTCTCTTCAATCCAAATGGCTGTTATGTAGAAGATTTCCAAAATGGCTGTAAGCTGATCACAGAGGGAAAATGTGTGGGCAGAATGTTTACGCTGAATGTAGACATGCCTGAGGTAAAAGCTGCATTATTTGCACAGGGCACAGGTGTTGTGGCTGATGTTGACATTTGGCACAAACGCATTGGCCATGTCAATGAGCAGAGATTGCGCAGCATGCAATCAAAACAGATTGTAAAAGGTTTGCCCAAATTCAAGGTGGATGGTATGCATAAAGTGTGTGCAGCATGCCAGTTTGGAAAACAGTCAAAGGGCTCATTTCCACATGAGCGCAATGTATGTAAAAAGCCACTTGAGGTGGTGCACACAGATGTTTGGGGTCCAACCGATACTGCAAGTATACATGGTTGCAGGTATTATGTCTCTTTTATTGATGACCATACAAGGAAAGTATGGGTCTACTCCATGCGTAACAAAAGTGAAGTGTTTGGTCACTTTCAAGACTTCAAAGTCATGATTGAGAAGGAGACAGATATGCAAATCAAGACATTGAGGTCAGATGGAGGGGGAGAGTACTTCTCCAATGATTTTTCAGATTTTCTGTGAATGCATGGTATACACAGGCAGTTTACATGCAGATATACTCCACAGCAGAATGGGGTCGCAGAAAGGAAAAGCAGGCACATTGCAGAGGTTGCACGTGCATTGATGAATGAGAAGAACATGCCTCATCATTTCTGGGCTGAAGCTGTAAATACAGTTGTGTACATTATGAACAGGACACCTACAGCTGCGGTGCATGATGTAACACCTGAGAAAAAGTTTACAGGTACAAAGCCTGATTTGGCACACTTGAAAGTGTTTGGCTGCATAGCTTACGTGCATGTACCAGATGAGTTGCGTAGGAAATTGGATCCTAAAGCAGAGAAATGTATTCTTGTGGGATATTCCCTTGAACAAAAGGGGTACAGGTGCTACAATCCTACTACATGAGAATTACGAGTGAGCAGAGATGTAGTCTTTGATGAGATGAGCAGCTGATACAGTAATGCACATGGCACTATTGGGGCTGATGTAAAAGATGATGTGGTTGTACAAAATGTGAGGCCACAGTCACAGGTTTTGAGTGGACCACAAGAGTCCTCTTCTCGTGGCTCTGTTGAGAAACCATGGAATTGTAGACTACGTACGCAGGTTACTCCACCAACAGGTACAGGGAATGTATCACGAAAAGGAAAGGAAAAGGTTGATGAACCTCCCTTTATGGTTGATGCATCATCAGGTTTTTCACATGTAGACATGGATTCAGATGGTTCTGAACAAAGTCTTGATGAGGAATTTGGAATTCTGGCTGTCAGGACACCTGGTGTAAGGAAAGTACAAGAAGATGCTAGAGGGCAAAGGAGTGACCCAGGACCGCGCAGATCTAATAGAGTCAGAAATCCAGTTCAGAAATTGACTTATGATGGGTATCTAGCGCATCACCAAGCCTACATGGCTAAGGTGATACAGGATGTGGAGCCCACATGTTTTGAGGATGCAGTTGGAAATGTGCATTGGGATGATGCAATGAATGAAGAGATGGCTGCATTGGAAGCAAATGACACATGGGAGTTGGTGCCATTGCCAAGTGGCAAGAAAGCTATTGGCTGTAAATGGGTGTATAAAACCAAGCATAAGGCTGATGGTAACATTGAGCGTCACAAGGCAAGGCTGGTCGCAAAGGGTTATGCACAGACGTATGGCATAGACTATGAGGAGACCTTTGCTCCAGTGGCAAAGATGACGACAGTGAGAGCTGTCATAGCAGTGGCTGCATCTAGAGGATGGATTATGCATCAAATGGATGTAAAGAATGCCTTCTTGAATGGTGAGTTGCAAGAGGAAGTGTATATGGATCAGCCACCTGGTTATGTCGATCCAGGTTACCCAGATTATGTATGCAGACTTCTCAAAGCTTTGTATGGTTTGAAGCAGGGCTCTAGAGCATGGTATGACAGGATTGTCAAGTATCTTGTCAGTATTGGTTTTAGGAGAGCTCATGCTGATCATTCACTCTATGTACGTGAGAGTGATGTGGGGATTGTGGTCATTACCATATATGTAGATGACCTTATTATTGTTGGTGACAATGCTATGGAGATTGACCATGTGAAGGGTCTTCTCAAACAGGAGTTTGAAATGAAAGATTTAGGCGAGTTGCGCTACTTTCTTGGCATTGAAGTGATCAGGACTCCAGAGGGTGTATGGCTATCACAGAGACAGTATGCTTTGGACATGTTGTCAAAGTATGGTATGGCTGATTGTAAGCCAATTTCTATTCCCTTGGATGTGAATGCAAAGCTGAGTGCAGAGAAGGGTGATGTTGTTGAGGATGTCAACATGTACAGGAAGATTGTGGGTAGTCTAATCTACTTGACTATCACGAGGCCAGACTTGAGCTACACAGTAGGCTTGGAGAGTCAGTTCATGCAACTTCCGAGGAAGCCACATTTGGATGGAGTACGACGCACACTTAGGTATGTGCAAGGTACTCTTGACTACGCATTGTTCTATGCAGCAGATGCACCATTAGCATTGTATGGGTATACAGATGCAGATTGGGCAGGTAGCATTGTTGATAGGAGATCTACGAGTGGCTTCATGTTCTCTTTTGGGAGTGCTGCTGTTACTTGGAGCAGCAAAAAGCAGCCTACGATTGCTTTATCGAGCACAGAGGCTGAGTACAGAGGTGCAGCAGTTGCGGCGTGCGAGGTAGCTTGGCTACGCACATTACTTGAGGACTTGGGAGTGCAGGTGGACCAGCAGATTTTCATCCATTGTGACAACCTCAGCAGCATGCAGTTGGCTAGGAACCCACTGTTCCATGCCAGGACCAAACACATAGAGGTCCATTACCACTACGTTCGAGAGCGAGTGTTGGCGGGCGACATCGACTTGGTCTACGTCAGCACAGAGGAGCAGATAGCGGATATCTTTACCAAGGCCCTCGGAGCTGAGAAGCTTCGACGTTTCCGGACTATGCTTGGACTCTGCGACATGCAGAGCTCGAGGGGGAGTGTTGAGATGTCGAGCTCTACACCTTGAGCTGGCATCCACTACGGGTCTTGGCCGCTTATGGCATTTACTCACTGGCGCGTTAGGTGACCGACACGAAGGATCTCTGCCAGTGATTCTACAGCTGGACTACACTTATAGTGCCAGCCTAGTACGCTTCTAGCGAGTTCACACTTAGTGACCGCATGTACATATGTGCTACTTTTCAGCTTTAGCACTTAGTCATTTTGTACTCTCTTTTCTGTAAGGAAGAAGAAGAAGCTTTCCATCTCTGTGTGCTTTGTGCTTGTCTTGTGTAGCTCTCTTGCATCCTCATTCTTTACACTTCTCTCCCTTGTAAATCAACACATGATCACACTACACCACACCATTCTCAACACATAACACACCACTCTTCAAGCCTAGTTGTGTAGAGTGTGCGCATTGTGAGTGCTCTATTCCATCACTACTCATAGGTGCATGGAGAAGCTTGAAGTTAGTTATGCCATCTAGAGGAGTGGAGTGATACCATACTCTGCATCACACTTGTAGCCTACTCTCCATAAATAAGATTCATAGTTTTGGGTGCAATTTATGCTGCAAACTACGACTCTTCTCTCCAAATTGACTTGATAAGTTTACTGATCAGGTGGTTGAAGGTATATTGGCCTTGAAGTCTATTGTGCTATTTCATGCTTGATGGTTTGAGGGCTTGTTGAATTATTTGCCTAAAAAGTCAATTGTAAGAGGGTGCTCGGTGAGAGGGCTCCCGTGACCCTAAGACAATTTGTGTATTGGCAACAAGGTCAAGTTTTGTGTTGTCTCTCTATTTCTCATCAAGCTTTGTGTGCATCTAGTCTTTAAGGCTAAGACTGAGTTGCTCAAGTTGATTTTTTCTCTTTAACTCTCTCTGGCATGGTGAATGTTTGTGTTTGGTGTGTGTGGCTATCTTGCATTCCCCCCTCTTTGTGTATTTGAGTACAAGGAGATTTCACGTGTGTCCTAGTTCGCATCTACAACTACGTGGTTCCCCTTTTCTTGTTTGGTTTCTGGCTGTGGGTTATTGTTGTCTCTGATTGTGCTTGCCCTAGCCCCATTTGAGCAGCATGGGAGTCTCAAAGGGTGTTTAGAGGCCACTCTTCTTGTTGCCCGCCCCGAACCGCCTCAAATTGGTGCCCCCACTGAGGGACCAACTTGTGTATGTTTTTGTGTAGGTTCAACCTTTAGCATAGTCAAGTAGGTTGCATGAATCACGAGAATCTATATGATCCTTTCATTCCAATTGCAAGGCAAAAGGTACACATAATTGTTAGTACTAAGTTTCAATTTCAATGTGTAATTCGTAGAATTTTAGGTCCCCTTAGGTTGGCAGAGATAAAAGCATATGTAAATCCCTTTATTTTTCCTCTCATTAGGTACGACCTTAGTTTGGACGTCTATATTCTTGTTTTGTTTTAAGCATTAGGTCATGCATAGACAATGGATAATGGCCCAAGAATAGAGGTTTTCCCCTTTCATTTCACTCCACACATTAGAATAAACGTTGCAATTAGTAGGAAGATCCACTTTCAACAACGTATGGTGTTCATGTTTGGTGCCCAAAGAGTAGGAGAAATTCTGGCATCACCAAACCCTGTCATCCTACCTCTTATTGATTATCATAGGTCATTTGATGTGAATATTTTTATTTTGTTGTAGAATAGATTGCAATTTAGAAAATATTATTGTGTAAATCTTTTAAAGAAAGAAAAAACAAAAACGCGTCACTTTGAAATCAATTCAATGGAGAGCCAACGCCAAATGTCTGGATATCCTCTTTTCTTTGGAGATCCTGGAGAGGATGCAGAATTATTTTTAGCAAATTTCAAGATGTCTTGTCGTATCAAGAGGATAGTAACTGATCAAGAACGTGTAGAGATGTTTGAAGTGGTCCTTAGGAAAGATGCTAGCACTTGGTTTGACTCATTGCCTGAGGAAGTTAAAGGGAATTACACGAAAGTTGTGAATCATTTCAAGAGATACTTCTTTGATCCCCAAAACACTCAAAAGCTATGGCAAGACATTGTTTCTCATAAGAAAAAATACTTAGATGACTACTACTTGTACAAGCAAGAGTTTCTACATCTTTGGGCTCTATGGATACGAAATGTTGCTAACCCTGGTGATGGTGCAGAATTTCTAAAGAAGGAGAGGTTCATAGCCGGACTCTTTCCTGATCTTAAGGTAAAAGTTGAGGCGGGTGCACCTGCTACCTTTGATGCAGCTGAAACTAGGGATGCTGAGAAATATGGGAAACTCAAGTGCTTAAGGGGGGAGGTTCCAATAGAAGGTCTTAGATCCAAAGGTAAGTCACAAGCATCAACATCTAAGGAACTTCCCGAGGTAACGGCGGAAGTGATTGAGAAGTTAAATGAATCTTTAAGCATCTTGTCAATTCACCTTGCACAAGCTGTAGGTCCAAAGGGACAAGCAAAGAAGTATGAAGAGCGAGATTCACAACCTAGGAGAGTCTTGCAATGTTGGAATTGCGGAGAGTCTGGACATGGGATGTATAATTGTCCTTGGCCCCGTGGGGAGCCAGGGAGACCTAACTTGAATTACCCAGTGATGAATGTAGGAGAAGGAACTAGTCAGCAACCACGACTTCTACAAAGGCCAAATGGAGCAAGACCACCTCCACTAGGAGTGGAAGGAGTTCCACCTTTGCCAGACCCAAATGTGCATGTAGTAGAGGTGACAAACTCAAATGAGGTTGACATGGAAGCAAATGGCATTAAGCGTGGCCGAGGAAAAGGTAAAGAGAAAGAAGGTGTCACATCACAAAGTGACCATGGACGAGAAAAGAAGGCAAAGGAGACCAAGGAAGCTAAGAGGACTCGACGTCGTATCAATCTCCAAGACTTCCCTCTTGGACATGGTATGGCTCCATACAACCTATTGGAAGACATGAGAGGTAAGGGTCCTGATATCTCATGGCCTCAGTTTCTTGCATTATGCCCACAAGTTAGGAGGAATTTAACAAAGGCAATTAGCACTAGGAGAAAGGTAAAAGAGAGTGTGCCTGTTGTAAAAATTGCACATGCTGAAATGAATGAGGATATTACACCTGTGCTAGATTGTTACATCAAAGGAAGATTGGTTAGGAAAGGTCTAGTGGATGGGGGTGCACAAATTTGCATCATGACAGAGGGACTCATGCAAAAACTAGGCATGCACATCCATGAGATACCTGAAATTAAAGTCAAGATGGCAAACAATAGCAAAGCTAGGTGTGTAGGCATTTGTAAAAATGTCTTTGTAGAGGCCTTTGGCATTAAGAAGGCAGTGGATTTCTATGTCATGTCTACCAAAGGAAATGGTTACCCATTTATCCTAAGGAGACCATGGCTAATGAAAATGCGAGCTTTGCAGGATTGGGAGAGTGGAAAGCTAATTTGCAGGAATGACAATCATAAGAAGGTTGTATTTGACATGAAGGAGCAACGCCAAGAGGAGCTCCATGAAGAATCATCTCAAAGTGAGACGGAGGAAGGTTGGACCGAGAGCGCTTCAGAAGGAGAAAGTAGCGGCAGCATTACTGAAGAGGAGTCTTCCATCGAAGTCATGGGGGTAAGGTTTAAGCCAAACAACCAAGAGACCTCTTGCCCACGTTTGGAAGAGGTAGGTTCCCAAGAAAACCAAAAAGTGGAAGATGAAAGAATGCTAGAAGGTATGTTATCTACAACACTTACAAAGGATGAAAGAGAGGAGCTCAAAGGTGTGTTAAGGAAATTTCCTAGGCTTTTCACTAAAGACTACATCGATGTGCGTGGAGTAGATGCTGTTCAACAAAAAATTGAGTTGAAGCCAGAGGCCACACCTAAGGCTCAAAAGCTACGAAGGCTAGGAGTCATCAAGGAGCATGCTTTATTCAAGGAGGTAAGAAAGCTTCTAGCAGCAGGTTTCATTTATCCAGTGGAGAATTCAGAGTGGGTCTCTCCCGGTATTGTCACTCCTAAGAAAAATGGCAAGTGGAGGGTGTGTGTGTGGATTACCATCCACTCAATGAGGCAACAAAAAGAGATCACTTTCCCCTCCCATTTCAAGATGAGATACTAAATGAGGTAGCTGGTCATGAGAAGTACACTGTGTGTGATGGCTACTCGGGTTACTTTCAAATAGGTATCGCATTGGAAGATCAGTTAAAAACAACCTTCATCACTCCTTGGGTTTGTTATGCTTTTAGAGTCATGCCATTTGGTCTGACAAATGCTCCTGCAACATTCCAACGTTTCATGATCATGGTGTTTCAAGCATTCTTTGGAAAGTCAATTAGGGTGTTCATTGATGATTTCTGCATTTATAGCTCAAAATCATTGCATCTACAAAGGGTAGAAGAAGGTTTAAAGAAGCTCTATGACATGGGAGGTCAACTCAACCCCGACAAATGTCACATAGGTGAGGATGAAGTGGTCTTGCTTGGTCACAAGGTTTCCTATAAAGGCATTGAGGTGGATCCTTCAAAGGCAAAGGCTCTTATTGAGCTCCCATCACCCAAGAATCTCAAAGAGGTAATATCATTCATTCAAAAGGTGAAGTATATGTCACGCTTTATTCACTTAACTTTAGAGTTGCTTCATCCTTTGCAAAAGTTGACACAACAAGTAGAATTTGCATGGTCTGATGAGCTTGAAGAGTACTTTTGTAACATTAAAGTCATTTTGTCAGAGCTACCAACACTCATGCCTCCTTGTTGGGAGTACACATTCTTTGTTAGCTCTAGTGTTGGGAAAGAAACAATTGGTGCGGTTTTGCTACAACAAGATCCCCACAGTACCAGAATGCGACCCATCTACTTTGCTAGTAGGGTCATGAATGCTTTAGAAAGAGGCTACACAGAGGCAGAACTCATGATGCTTTCTCTCATGTTTGCGGTGAGAAAGTTTAGATCCTACCTGCTACCAAAACCTTTTGTAATTCTCACTGTAGAAAATTTGCTCCCTTGGGTGTCATCTCAAATGAATCTTTGTACTAGGATCTCGAAGTGGATTATGGAGTTGCAAGAGTTTCAATACTCTTTCAAGGTAGAAGATAGTGTGCGTGCACAATTGGCAGGGATTCTCACTTATAAGGTACATGAGAAGGAAATTAAGGTGCCTAAAGTAAAGACCCTACCATTGCCACCACCTAAAAATATTCCTAATGCTTTTACCTTGTTCTTTGATGGAGCTTTTCAACGAGTCACAGGAAAAGCAGGGGGAGGGCTAGTGTTGCTCAACCCAAATGGAGAGGTGGTCATGAAAGAGAAGGTCAATCTACCAGGTTCAACTAGCAACAATGAAGCATAATACGACACACTACTTCATGGTTTGAAGATGTGCATTGGCCAAGGGATACAACATCTCATGGTAAAGGGAGATGCACTTCTCATTGTTAAACAGATTTTAGGCATTTGGGCATGCAAGAATGAAAGCTTACGGACAAAAGTTCATGGCATTCGTAGGATGTTTAATCACTTTGAAGAAGTGCAACTATATCATATTCCTAGGAAACAAAATGAATATGCCGATTTACTTGCACAACAAGCAGTTACATGTGTTGAGAAAGAAGTGCAGGTCATCATGGTGGCAGAAACTGTCAAGCAACCGAGATACCAGGGATTGGAGTCATTGACTCCCATTATTAGCTACATTTTGGAGGGTGAGTTTCCGCAAGACTTCATGAAGGCTCAGAAGAGGAGACTCATGAAAAAGGCAAGCGCGTATCTCTTCCTAGAAGGATCCCTCTATCAAAGAGAGAAGGATCAAGTGTGCAGAAGAGTACCAACTATCAAGGAGATTCCAGCCATTCTAAAAGGTTTGCATGAGGAAGCGTGTGGTGGTCATTTTGCACAGGAACTCACTGCAAAAAATATTTTGCTTGCCGGATATGTTTGGCCAAGCTTGCACATTGATGTTCAACATTGGTGTAAAAGCTGTCACAATTGTCAGATTAATGGAAACAAGTGTTTGTTACATGGTCCACGTCAGTTAGTTCTTGCAAATGGTCCATTTGAAAAATGGGGCATTGATGCTATGGGTCCATTGCCTAGGACTAAAAATGGGAAATCGTATATCTTGGTGGCCATAGACTACATGACGAGATGGGTAGAAGCACAAAGTGTGGCAAAGGTAAATGAGAGGACAGTGAGAAAATTTGTTTACACTCACATTTGTTGTAGATTTGGCACACCTTTGGAGATTGT
Organism: Adiantum capillus-veneris; assembly: GCF_014529385.1. Lineage (NCBI taxonomy): Eukaryota > Viridiplantae > Streptophyta > Polypodiopsida > Polypodiales > Pteridaceae > Adiantum > Adiantum capillus-veneris. The sequence continues at coordinate 47,041,992 of NC_140945.1, forward strand.
TTCTGATAATGGTCCAGGTTTTAGAAAGGGCTTGCTTACAGAAGTCTGTGATGAACTTCACATTCTACATCGTCATAGTACACCCTACTATCCCCAATCCAATGGTCTGGTAGAAAAAGTTAATGGTGCCATTGCAGGCATCATTAGAAAGATGGTGAAAAACAAGACAAAGTTGTGGGAGGACTTCTTGGATGGTGCCTTGTGGGCATATCGAACCACATATAGGGAAGCCACGGAGTTCACACCATTTCACTTGGTCTATGGTCAAGAGGCTTTACAACCAATTGAGCTCAACATTCCAACAATGCGACTTCATGGCAAAGCAGCACAAGATGATCAAGAAGCATGGATGGATTGACTTCTTACCTTAGCTGAGCTTGAGTGAAAAAGAGAAGCAACATACGAGTGCTACAAAAGGAAAGCTACGCAGGCGAAGGAGAAGCTTGACAAGAAACTAAAGAACAAAGGCATCAATGAAGGAGATCTTGTGCTAAGGTATGACAATCGACTCGACAATCGTTTTGATGCCAAATTTGAAACTAGATGGCAAAGGCCATACATAGTTAAGAAGGCTTTCAATTCAAGTTACTATCAACTTATGGACTTGAATGGGAAAGAGCACTCCAGGAAGGTAAACGGGTATCGCTTGAAGCCTTATTTGAGTCGCCTTCTACCAAAGGATCTACCAAAGATCTGTCAAAGGGCAGCTGTCTCATGTAAGTATTGTTACATGAAGCATGAGTGTAACTCCAGCCAAAATTCTGAAGGGCCAAACAATGAAGATCTCGTCAAGGACTCTGAAGCACTCTCTTTGGAAGAGATGCTCTATGATGGTACATGAATATACCATCATCCTGGGGGAGGGCTAATGATAGCCGTTTTGTGGCTTTCCATAATTACCATAGTAAGCTACCTCACCCTATCAAATCACTCAAACACTGTGGCTATGCCTACCATTTCATTGAACATAGGCGTGTGTGAGTTAGGGGACTTTTCCCATATCTTCTTAAAAATCCTCAATTAGCTAGTCATTGGGCTAGTTGACCAAAAAATAAAATAAAGATAAAATAAAAAATATAAGTATATTATGGCCCATTTGTGTGTAAATATTTTATTGTATATAGGGCCTAAATAAAATGATTTTTTATAATTATTTTGGTATTTATTTAAATATTTATACTTAGGTGTGTGTTATTTATGCTATGTACATTGACTCATCATTACCATATTTTTTCTTACCATTTTGCATACTCTTTATTCTATATAAAAATAATTTCATGTAAGCTTCTCTTATTTTTGGTGTAACTCCATCCCAATAAAAATCCAAAAAAACTAGTTTTATTTATGTGTATATTTTTTCACTATTGTCATTTTTTCCTTCCTACATCTATTCTCTATTACTCTCATAAATTAGACCACAAAAAATATTCATCTTTTTATGGTAGACTTATAATGAGAGAGATTTATTTTGACCCCTTTATATTTTTTCCACCTATATTATTTATATTTGACATGTACATATTTTTTTAGACCCCTCAATATTTGATTTTCTTAGTTGTACTATTCACTTATATCATGATCTCAATAATATCTTCAATTATAGACCTACCAAATAAGGTCAAGGGTATGTGGCATGCATGTATCCACCATGGGGAGCTCACTCTTGGAGGTATTCAAAAGAATCATCCAAAGAAGGACCTCACAAGGACTTTGTGCAGTGGAAAAAACAGTCAGTTTTGTCGAATTTTTAAAGATCACATGCTCCCCGAATTTGAAAACGTGATACAAACAAAAGTTGTAGCTGATGAGCTGCACTTTCCCCTCAAATTGTTTTATATTTTTTTGAGCTACGAGCTGTGAGCTATGATTTTATTGGTGGACCCCAGTTTGCCCATGCTATGCGGCCACACTCCCTCTTCCACTTTACCATTTTCCTCTTTCACACACACTCCTCCCTCTCCTTCCCACTCCCAAACCTGCAACTCCCATGTCCTAATTAACCCTCTTCACCATTGCCACTTCTCTCACACCTCCATAGCCTTCATCCTCCATTTTTACACCCTAGGTGTCCCCCTTTCTCTCTACATATATGTCCATATTACCATACTCTCTTCAGCTTTGTAAAGAAATTCAAAAAATCAGCAAAAATCCAAGGATAACCTCTGCAAATAAAGGCTTTTATCATGAATTTTCCAAGGTTTGAAGATAACATAGCTTCATCGACACGCGCTACTTCACCATGCTGACTGCTTCTTCTACCGGTGTTGTAAAGAGGTGAATGTCAACTTCTCCAAGCTTCAACCTTGCTTTACAAGCTTATCCATTCTCTAACTTTTCTCATCATATATCTCACCATTTGGTGAATGATTTTGTAAATATTTTGTAGTGATAATTACTAACTACTAACCACTAACCTTATTGTAAAATGCACCCTCTACTAGAGTAGGCACTCCCAAATTATTCACTCAATCCCTCTCTCCTTTCATCCTCAATAATTCTCTTCCCTTGAGCCCACATCCATGTGACTCAAAGGACAAGAGAGACCCACCCTCATTAAAAAAAATAAAATATGCACAATCTTTTATTTCTTCAAATAAACTTGATTAGGCCTAATCCTAATCGGGGCTTCTAAAACCTATAAATAGAGCCCTTATCTCCCTTGTAAATCAACACATGATCACACTACACCACACCATTCTCAACACATAACACACCACTCTTCAAGCATAGTTGTGTAGAGTGTGGGCATTGTGAGTGCTCTATTCCATCACTACTCATAGGTGCATGGAGAAGCTTGAAGTTAGTTATGCCATCTAGAGGAGTGGAGTGATACCATACTCTGCATCACACTTGTAGCTTACTCTTGTCCATAAATAAGATTCATAGTTTTGGGTGAAATTTATGCTGCAAACTACGACTCTTCTCTCCAAATTGACTTGATACTCATCAGGTGGTTGAAGGTATATTGGCCTTGAAGTCTATTGTGCTATTTTGCTTGATGGTTTGAGGGCTTGTTGAATTGTTTGCCTAAAAAGTCAATTGTAAGAGGGTGCTTGGTGAGAGGGCTCCCGTGACCCTAAGACAATTTGTGTATTGGCAACAAGGTCAAGTTTTGTGTTGTCTCTCTATTTCTCATCAAGCTTTGTGTGCATCTAGTCTTTAAGGCTAAGAGTGAGTTGCTCAAGTTGATTTGTTCTCTTTAACTCTCTCTGGCATAGTGAATTTTTGTGTTTGGTGTGTGTGTGTGGCTATCTTGCATTCCCCTCTCTTTGTGCATTTGAGTACAAGGAGATTTCACGTGCGTCCTAGTTCGCATCTACAACTAGGTGGTTGTGACGTCCCCACCCCGTCGTCTCAACAACGGATTTGATGGTAAACTTGGTGGCCACTAAATCTATAGCGGAAGCAAACAAAGTGGTCTGGGTTCATCTAGCGGACGATCTCTCATCACAAAGTGAATTGAGTTCGAGCCTACTAGCAAGGAGATCTAGCTCCACCTCGTAGGGGAAGCGTGATTTAACCTATGTAGCGATCCTAAGATCCACCTTCCAAGAGGAGAGAAACCTCGAGTGCCTTTTTCCCCATGTTTCAGAGGCACGTACTCTCGATATTTCACCGCTCTAGGGGCAATGAGTATTACTAATATCGAAGTAAGCACAATGGGGACAGAGAGTTCCCGACTAATCGGGACCACCCATCTCGTAGGCATTGGCAACCTGAGCCAAGCCCCCACTTTCTACCCCCACACTCACACTTCTTTGTGTGACCTAATTACTGCCACAAAGGTTGTTCAACATAAAGATTCTTTGTTTAGTTCCGAATCACATTATTCGTTAATACAGCCCTTCAACCAGTATTGCAAACAACACCAAGACAGAATTCTAGTAAAAATTCTACTCAAACTTATTCATAAAAGTTCCAATGTTCTGGAGGTACAACATCCCCCCTCCAGCGAGAGTTCACTCCTCCCGTTGTCGCCTAGCTGCCCATACAACTAGGTATGTCCACCGCATAGAAAGCACGTCATGGACTCTCCCACCGCATAGAAAGCAAGACGTGGGTTCCCACCGCATAGAAAGCAAGTTGTGGGTATCCACCACATAGAAAGCAAGTCGTGGATTCAAGAGCCCTTAACGAGGAACTCTGCCCCTTGTGATCAGTAGGGGGGTCAGGACTGATTCAACATTGGAAATAAAATGAACATGTCGAGCTAAATTTCCCTAGCAGACATTTTTTCCTAATTGCAACCAGCATACCCATCAATCATTTCCTTTCTACTTTAGAACTTAATGTACAATGAATTCAATGCCGAGGTTTCCGTCGGATTTCTCCAACATGTTTGGGGATATGAGCATTCCTAACTAGTGTATGCAATGTTAATTTAAACAACTTGAATAAAAATATAATCTACCTCTTCCACTTCCTCATCGATGGCCTGTGAGATGGCCGGTATTTGTTCCTCCATAGGAGCTTTCCCCTTTCCGTTGACATTACTCGTTCCTGCCTCGCGATCGTGGGCACCACCGAAGCGCGTCCTCTTAACCGGGGCCATTTATCACTACTTTAAATGATTAGCTTGGAGAAAGAGCTAAGGTTCGCAAGCATCATAACAGTCCAATGGGTAGATTAGTGACATCAATTAATTTCTCCTATATGAGAGATCTAGATTTCTTTCATAAAGCAATCATTAAGGATGGCACATAATCCTATGGGAATCCGGCTCTAAGATAATTATTCGTCTTACATGATTAAGAATAATTAGGATTTCACTATTGGAATTACCAGAGAATTGAATTAAGTATGATTAAACTATTTCCTGGCAAATAGACGATGCAGATTTACCTTAGGCATATGTGTGAGGAAAACAAATTCTTAGAGTATTAATGACAGATTAATTCCTCCTTAATTACATCTTAATGCATAAGAGAATGAATTTAATTAAGCTTCATTGTTAATGAGTGATTAAAAGAGTGATTCTTTTCAATCTACACAATTACTAGCTTAGCGATTAATTACTATGCTACCTAGAGAGAGAAAATTCTGATAATTATGTTCTAATCATTAATCGAGAGTGATGAATGGCTGATAATTCAGCTATGGAATGATAATTACATAATAGAATATGGATAAGGAGAAGTTAGAGAGTAATCATAGAGAATTACGACTAGGAATAAGCATAATAGACGAGAAATTTAGATGGTAATGAAAAAAGGATTTGCAGAAAGCATTAATTAAACCGTGGTTACCGTGATTAAGGGCTGATAATCCTCTCGATTTTTCTGATCTAATCGAGCTTCTTGAGGGGAGAATTCGACAGCACCTCCCTCCTTGCTTCCCCTTCAAAAGGTGTGTGTTCCAGCAGCACCGTCCCAGAGTGTGTGTAGGTGTGTGAGTGTGTGCACTGTGTGTGTGTGTGAGCATATGTGTGTGTGTGTGTGTGTGTGTGTGTGTGTGTGTGTGTGTGTGTGTGTGCAGGTCTTTAAATAGGCCTCCTCAAGCTGAAAATCGATCTGGGTTGCTAAATGCATCTGGGAGCTTCTCCAATTAAGCATGGCAAGTCCAGTTCCCTGCCCACCAAGTGTCAGGTTGGCTTGGTTATCTGGTTCTGAGACTGAGTTGCTGGCTTGGAAACTCTCCCAGGACTCCCAGAAAGCAAGAGGGCACCCCCTAGCTGCTAAAGCTGATCTCGAGTGGGCTGGAACCTGTTCCCACACAGTCTCGGGCCCCCGGTGCCTCCCCACTCAATTTTTGGAAAAATTGATTTTTGGCTAAAACGGGTCATACGAGTCAGATTCTGATGCCAAAAATTGCTATAGCAAGCTCTAACTAAGGCGTACTGGCCCGAGTACCTGCCATATTTAGCAGCCTCCGGGGTCCGAAAATGCATTTTTTTGAAATTCGGGGTACGGGTGCAGTTTTTCGAGACGATCAAAACTGGACGGGTTGGGTGATCAAAAACTTGCTATTTTTGGAAATTTTTTACAAAAATTATTTTAATTCACATTTCAAAGCTTTAAAACATTCTAAACATCATGGCACTGACAGAATTTGGAAAACTGCTAAAAATAGTAACTTATTCCATTATATTCAGTTCATGGTACAAGGGTGCTCTTTTTGATCGGGGTCAGAGACCTTACAACCTCCCCAACGTGAAAAATTTGAGATGTCCTCATCTCAAGAAGTGTTTGGGTAATCCTTTAAGAGCATTGGTTCGTCCTCCCAAGTTGCATCTTCTTCAGGGTAATCCTTCCACTTTACCAGATGCTCCGTGATAGTTCTATTGCATAACTTCCTTTCCCTTGTTTCCAGTACGTAGTCAGGTTGGAGCTCGAGAACTCCTTGTGCTGGCATGACTATCTGATCTGAGTCCAAGAATTGATCAGGGTTAGGAATGTAGGGTTTGAGTAAGCTGACGTGGAATACATCATGAACCTTCAAGTTTGTAGGTAACTTTAGCTTGTAAGCTTGGTCACTCACAACCTTAATGATCTCGAATGGTCCACAATACCTTGGGCTTAGCTTCTTATATCTGCCTAGAGATAAGTTGCTTTTCTTTGGTCTGACTTGCAGAAAAACCTTATCTCCTTCTTTGAAAGTTCTTTCCGAACGGTTCTTATCTGCATAGTGCTTCTGTCTATCCTGAGCGGCCTGAATGTGCGAATAGCTCTAGTCTGTGCTTCCATATCCCCTAACATCTTTCTAGAGGCTTCTACCCTGATGGTTGGATCTGAGAAGTTCAGTGGTGCTAAACAGTCCTGTCTATAAAGAGCTTTGAAAGGTGACATTCCAATGCTTCTGTGTTCGGAAGAGTTGTAAGCATACTCCACCAAAGGTAGATATTGTAACCACTTCTTTGGCTCTTGTGAACAATAGGCTCTGAGAATGTCCTCGATGACTTGATTAACTCTCTCAGTTTGCCCATCTGTCTGTGGATGATACGCTATACTGAAGACTAATTGTGACCCAATAGATTGGAAAAGAGAAGTCCAAAATTTTGATGTAAACTTGGCATCTCTATCACTGACGATACGCTTGGGTAGACCATGTAACCTAAAAATCTCCTTGATGAATACCCGACTAACATCTGAAGCAGTAAAGGTTGTCTTTACAGGTATTAGATGAGCCACTTTTGTGAGCATATCAACAACCACTAAAACAGAATCATACCCTCCTGTAGAAGGTAATCCTGTAACAAAATCCATACTGATGCATTCCCATTTCATCTGGGGTATGTCAAGAGGTTGAAGTTTCCCTGGTAACTTGATTCTTTTGGCCTTTATCCACTGACAAGAAAGACATTGCCTCACATAGCGAAGTATGTCCCCTTTCATTCCAGACCAAAAATAACTCCTCCTGATAGTATGAAGAGTCTTAGCATAGCCTAGATGTCCGGATATCGGGCTATCGTGCGCTTCATACAAAATGGCCTTCTTTAAGGCTAGATCTCTGGGTACATAGAGTCTATGTCTGTAGTAAAGACATCCTCCCATAAGAGAGTAATCTTTAGCTTCAGGCATCTTATTCTGCTAGACTAGAGATACTATACGTTGGTACTCTGGATCTACCAAGGATGCTGCTTTGATTCTATCCCAGATAGGGTTATTTGGAATAGAGATAGCTTCGAGAAAGGATTTTCGGCTAAGACCATCTGCAACTGCATTTTCCTTTCCTGGTCTATACTTTATGTCAAGTTCATATTCCTGTAACAGCTCTATCCATCGTCGCTGTCGCATATTGAGAATAGGTTGAGTAAAAATCCATTTTAAACTCTTGTGGTCTGTAACCAGTTGAAACTTGCACCCAAGAAGATAATGTCTCCATAACTTCAGTGCATGAATAACTGCTAAAAGTTCCAAATCATGAGTAGGATAATTCTTCTCATGATCTCTCAGCTTTCGCGAAGTATAAGCCACTGGTCTTCCTTCTTGAGTAAGAACTCCACCTAGAGAAAATTTGCTAGCGTCGGTTGCTACTTGAAATTCCTTGTTGAAATCTGGAAGCTTTAAAATAGGAGCTGAGACCAAGAATTCTTTTAGCTTAGCAAAGCTAGACTCGTGCTCGGTCTTCCATTTGATCCTCATTCCTTTCTTTAGGAGTTCCGTCAAAGGTGCAACAATACGTGCATAGTCCTTGACAAAAATCATGTACCATCCTGTTATTCCAAGAAATCCTCTTACTTCACTGACTGTGGATGGTTGAGGCCAATCAACGATGTCCTTGACCTTGTCTGGGTCTACTGAAATCCCCTCAGCCGATATGACAAATCCAAGATAGTTGACTTTTGGTGAGCAAAAGGTGCACTTGCTCTCTTTAGCGTAAAGTTGGTGTTCTCGAAGAAGATCAAGTACTTTGCGAACATGTTCTTCGTGATCTGCCTCGTTCTTAGAGTAGATTAGAATGTCATCAAAGAAAATGAAGACAAAATCATCCAGGTAAGGTCTGAAAATATCCTGCATAAGTCGATTGAAGCTTGCAGGAGCATTTGTTAGACCAAAAGACATTACTGTGAACTCGTAGTGCCCATACCTAGTATTGAAAGCTGTCTTTGGAATATCTGATTCCTTGATCCTGATTTGGTAATATCTTGACCTTAGATCAATCTTTGTAAATATTTTGGCGTCGTGGAGCCTGTCCAAAAGTTCGTCAATCCTTGGAATTGGATACTTGTTCTTGACAGTTACCTGGTTCAGTCCACGATAGTCTATGCATAGCCTTAAGGTTCCATCCTTCTTCTTCTGAAAAAGAACTGGAGCACCCCAAGGAGAAGTACTGGGTCGAATGAATCCTTGCTCAATGAGTTGCCTAAGCTGTTCCTTGAGTTTGATGGCCTCTGAAAGTGACATCTTATAAGGTCTTTTTGAGATAGGTTCACATCCAGGAATAGTCTCTATCTCATGATCTACCTCTCTGTGTGGTGGAAGATTCGTAAGGTCTTCTGAGAACACATCGTCATATTCCCTCAACCAGTTTGGTCAAAGTGAGGTATCTGATTGGTCCACCTTGTTGAGTTTAACTGCATATATTTGCTGACCCTTCCTTAGGCCCTTCAAAAGTCTATTGGCCTTAACTAGAGTAGCCTTAGGTCTCCCATTTTCCCCCTTGATTAAGGCTTCATTACCCAAGTTATCTGTAAAGGTAAAATTCCCTTGTGCACAATGTATGTGGGCCCTATTTTGCTTTAGCCAGTCCATCCCTAGTATCCCATCAAAGAATCCTAAGGGTAGGGTTCGAAATCGGGCAGAAGTTGGGTGTCCCACTAAATCAAAATCGATTTTTCGTGCAGAATGTTGAGATACTACTTCTTTGCCGTTTGCTAACTCTACAACTAGCTTGCTTGTTGGGTACTTATCTAGCTTAAGCTTCCTCATGCATATGGGCGAAAGAAATGAAATAGTACTACCACAATCTATAAGGAAATTAACTTGTTCACCTCTGAGAGATCCTGGCGTATGAATGACTGCGTATTGCTCGCAACCATTGGGATTGTCAATTGCAGCATGTAGGGTTGCTCTCTCCACTGTTTCATCATCCACAGTTGGTTGTACCACTGCGACATTCACTCTGGTGGTAGCTCCACGCCCTCGCCCTCTGTTCATCCTTCCTCGTCCTCCTCTTCCATTAGCTTGGCCACGCCCACGGGTATTCAAGGGTATGGCATTGGCGTTGGTTTCTTGAATGTTCCTGGGGAAATTGGATCTGTAATGTCCATGCTCGCCGCAACCATAGCATCGAACATCGGGGAACTCCATGGTTGTGGTGGTAGCCACAATAGGGCACTGGTTATACGCTTGGTTGGCTGGTCTGTTATCCCAAGCAGTGGTCCTTGTCCTCTTTGCCCAATGATTCCTGCTGTTCTGATTAGCCCTTTGTACTTTGAGAGCTAGAGGTTTGGCCCTTAACAAGGCATCCTGTAGCATCGTCGGCCTGAGAGCTTCCAGCCGAGTATTCAAGGGATCGATTAGTCCTTCACAGAACCTTGCCACCTGTTGTTCCAAGTTCATCTTAGGAGCATATCTCCGAAGAGTGAAAAACTTTGCATAGTATTCTTCGACAGATGAATTCTGCTGCCGAAGTGAAAAGAAGTCATTCATCCTCAAGGTTCTATAGGCAGCGGTAAATAACGCCCCATTATCGCAGCTTTAATGTCTTCCCAGGACTGGGAAAATCCCTTAATTTCCATGTCCCTGCAATGTTGCTTCCACCATATCTTGGCATCGCCAGTTAGGCGGAACATCGCAAGCATAGTCTGATTTACGGGTTGGGTCCCCGCAGCTTCAAAGTAATCGTCCATGGCTTCCATCCATACTTCCGCATCTCTCTCCACATTTGCCCCCTCACCCTTAAATATCGGAGGTTGGGCTTGATTAAGGAGGAGATTCTTCTCTTGCGCTGCCGAGTACAGAGCAACAGGCGGTACCTACATGGATTATACGAATTCTTGATACATTACTTGGATAGACACGAGACTTTAAATAAAATTCAAGATTCTACTTTATCAAGAGACAGAGATTCAGAGACAAAAAGCTCTTTATTGATGAAAATTTATTACAATTGAAACCCCTCAAGGTTTAGGATAACTGATGATCAGCTTATTACATGGCTTTATGGATTGCGTACTAGGAGATGGTATTCACGTGATGCACTACTTCATTCGTGTAATAGTTTCTATACTCATTCTTGAGTGGATAATAAACTAAGATATCAAGCCGGAGTTCCGCCTTCAGTAATCCAAAGGTTTTGACTCGGTTTGCTGGGATCACGTTGGTGACCTTCTCCAAAAGCCAGTCATTGATGGTTTGATTGGAGTTGTCTGAAACAGTCTAGTCCAATCGTGTAGGCACCAAGTAGAATATCTCTATTACTCTCAACTCTTCTCCCCAACGTATCTTCTTCAAGTCGGTAGCCAGGCATCCTAGCTTCCGAGCGTTGATGTAGTAAACCCCTCCTGGAAATGTCCAATCAAGTTCGCATCCTCTATCAATGCGAGTGGAGTGTGGCGTATAAGCCTTCAACAGTATCTCCATGACATCTTGCCTGAACTGGTAAACTGGGGATCTTCGAGCTTGCTCATAAATAAGCTCAAACACTTGGAACTTCCGATATTCGAGCACGGGGTCTTCCTGCAACACCAATGCAAGGAATTCGAATCAACTACCTATATACTTTCAATTCATTTTAAATGTTCAAACAATACGACTTTATTTCCCAGCCTAACCTAGGCTTAGCTGTGATACCAGGTGTGAGGTCCCCATCCCGTCGTCTCAACAACGGATCTGATGGTAAACCTGGTGGCCACTAGATCTATAGCGGAAGCAAACAAAGTGGTCTGGGTTCATCTAGCGGACAATCTCTCATCACAAAGTGAATTGAGTTCGAGCCTACTAGCAAGGAGATCTAGCTCCACCTCGCAGGGGAAGCGTGATTTAACCTATGTAGCGATCCTAAGACCCACCTTCCAAGAGGAGAGAAACCTCGAGTGCCTTTTTCCCCATGTTTCAGAGGCACGTACTCTCGATATTTCACCGCTCTAGGGGCAATGAGTATTACTAATATCGAAGTAAGCACAATGGGGACAGAGAGTTCCCGACTAATCGGGACCACCCATCTCGTAGGCATTGGCAACCTGAGCCAAGCCCCCACTTTCCACCCCCACACTCACACTTCTTTGTGTGACCTAATTACTGCCACAAAGGTTGTTCAACATAAAGATTCTTTGTTTAGTTCCGAATCACATTATTCGTTAATACAGCCCTTCAACCAGTATTGCAAACAACACCAAGACAGAATTCTAGTAAAAATTCTACTCAAACTTATTCATAAAAGTTCCAATGTTCTAGAGGTACAACATCCCCCCTCCAGCGAGAGTTCACTCCTCCCGTTGTCGCCTAGCTGCCCATACAACTAGGTATGTCCACCGCATAGAAAGCACGTCATGGATTCAAGAGCCCTTAACGAGGAACTCTGTCCCCTGTGATCAATAGGGGGGTCAAGACTGATTCAACATTGGAAATAAAATGAACATGTCGAGCTAAATTTTCCCTAGCAGACAATCTTTCCTAATTGCAACCAGCATACCCATCAATCATTTCCTTTCTACTTTAGAACTTAATGTACAATGAATTCAATGCCGAGGTTTCCGTCGGATTTCTCCAACATGTTTGGGGATATGAGCATTCCTAACTAGCTTATGCAATGTTAATTTAAACAACTTGAATAAAAATATAATCTACCTCTTCCACTTCCTCATCGATGGCCCGTGAGATGGCCGGTATTTGTTCCTCCATAAGAGCTTTCCCCTTTCTGTTGGCATTACTCGTTCCTGCCTCGCGATCGTGGGCACCACCGAAGCGCGTCCTCTTAACCGGGGCCATTTCTCACTACTTTAAATGATTAGCTTGGAGAAAGAGCTAATGTTTGCAAGCATCATAACAGTCCAATGGGTAGATTAGTGACATCAATTAATTTCTCCTATATGAGAGATCTAGATTTCTTTCATAAAGCAATCATTAAGGATGTAACATAATCCTATGGGAATCCGGCTCTAAGATAATTATTCGGCTTACATGATTAAGAATAATTAGGATTTCACTATTGGAATTACTAGAGAATTGAATTAAGTATGATTAAACTATTTCCTGGCAAATAGACGATGCAGATTTACCTTAGGCATATGTGTGAGGAAAACCAATTCTTAGAGTCTTAATGATAGATTAATTCCTCCTTAATTACATCTTAATGCATAAGAGAATGAATTTAATTAAGCTTCATTGTTAATGAGTGATTAAAAGAGTGATTCTCTTCAATCTACACAATTACTAGCTTACCGATTAATTACTATGCTACCTAGAGAGAGAAAATTCTGATAATTATGTTCTAATCATTAATCGAGAGTGATGAATGGCTGATAATTCAGCTATGGAATGATGATTACATAATAGAATATTTAGAGAGTGGTAATGAAAAAAGGATTTGCAGAAAGAATTAATTAAACCGTTGTTACCGTGATTAAGGGCTGATAATCCTCTCGATTCTCTGATCTAATCGAGCTTCTTGAGGCGAGAATTCGACAGCACCTCCCTCCTTGCTTCCCCTTCAAAAGGTGTGTGTTCCGGCAGCACCGTCCCAGAGTGTGTGTAGGTGTGTGAGTGTGTGCACTGTGTGTGTGTGAGCATATGTGTGTGTGTGTGTGTGTGTGTGTGTGTGTGTGTGTGCAGGTCTTTAAATAGGCCTCCTCAAGCTAGAAAATTGATCTGGGTTGCTAAATGCATCTGGGAGCTTCTCCAGTTAAGCATGGCAAGTCCAGTTCCCTGCCCACCAAGTGTCAGGTTGGCTTCGTTAACTGGTTCTGAGACTGAGCTGCTGGCTTGGAAACTCTCCCAGGACTCCCACAAAGCAAGAGGGCACCCCCTAGCTGCTAAAGCTGATCTGGAGTGGTCTGGAACCTGTTCCCACACAGTCTCGGGCCCCCGGTGCCTCCCCGCTCAATTTTTGGAAAAATTGATATTTGGCTAAAACGGGTCATACGAGTCGGATTTTGATGCCGAAAATTGCTATAGCAAGCTCTAACTAAGGCGCACTGGCCCGAGTACCTGCCATATTTAGCAGCCCCCGGGGTCCGAAAATGCATTTTTTTGAAATTCGGGGTACGGGTGCAGTTTTTCGAGACGATCAAAACTGGACGGGTCGGGTGACCAAAAACTTGCTATTTTTGGAAATTTTTTACAAAAATTATTTTAATTCACATTTCAAAGCTTTAAAACATTCTAAACATCATGGCACTGACAGAATTTGAAAAACTGCTAAAAATAGTAACTTATTCCATTATATTCAGTTCATGGTACAAGGATGCTCTTTTTTATCGAGGTCAGAGACCTTATAGTGGTGCCCCTTTTCTTGTTTGGTTTCTGGCTATGGGTTATTGTTGTCTCTGATTGTGCTTGCCCCAGCCCCATTTGAGCAGCATGGGAGTCTCGAAGGGTGTTTAGAGGCCACTCTTCTTGTTGCCCGTCCCGGACCGCCTCAGTAGCAAGGGACTTTTTGATCTTCCCTTAATTACCTCAAAAGGTGCTTTTCCATGGAAGTATGTACAGTGTTGTTGTAGGCATACTCCAGTAAGGACAAGTACTTCTCCCATTGGGATCTTTGATCTACTTTTGCTACATTGGCTTTTAGTAGATCAAGAATTTTTAAATTAGCTATTTCACTTTGGCCATCCGTTCGTGGGTGATAGGCCGAAGAGAAATCTAGTCTTGTCCCTAAATTCTCAAAGAGACCCTTCCAAAAATTACTGGTCATTCTATGATCTCTGTCCGACACTATACTGAAAGATTTGTGAAATGAAGAGGGTTGCCATTTGATGGGCTTTGATAGTCTTTTTGATAGGTATAAAATGAGCTTGTTTACTAAACTTGTCTACTATCATCCATATTCCCATTTTCCCATGGATAGACTTAGGCAATACAAAGATAAAATCTATGGATATGCTCTCCCATGGTCAGTTAAGGATTGGCAAAGGTTGAAGCAATCCAGGTTGCTTCTCTCTATCAAACTTCATCTTTTGGCATACCACACATATAGAAACATACTTTTGTATGTTTTCTTTCATGGTACGCCAATAGAAATATGTTTTAATCCCCCCCTTTAGGGTAGACTGAATCCCTCTATGACCCGCATAAGGAGGAGCACGAGATTCATACATTAATTTCTCACGTAATGAGTTAGTACTGCATAGTCTATTGCCATAGAGAAGATAACCATCTTGTAAAGTAAATGGTTCCTCTTTCTTCCCTAATGCAAGGGCTGAAATCACATCTCTAAAATCGGGATCAATAGCATACTCATCTATCATAGAAGATAGATAATTGTGAGTTGCTATGGAAACCGCATTCACTCTCGGCCGTTATGAGAGTGCATCAGCTACTTGATTATGATTGCCAGCAATCTGAGCAATATGAAAATGAAATTGCGAAAGGAAATTTGTCCACCTCATTTTTTTGTCGGAGAGCTTGGTCTGCGTCATGAAGTACTTAAGACTTTGGTGATCCGTTTGCAGAATGAAAGGAGGACCCAATAAGTAGTGCTTCCATGAGTCTAAGGCATGTAGAACTACGAGAAGTTCCTTTTTATATATGCATAGAGTTTTCTCAACAGGGTCGAGCCTTCAACTTTCATAGCCTATGGCGTGCCCTTCTTGGAGCAAAGCAGCGCCAAGGCAATCACCACAAGAATCACATTGGATCTCAAATGGCTTTGAGAGATCCGGTAGTGTAAGCACGGGTTGAGAGATAAGCTTTTCTTTAAGCTTTTTGAAAGCACTGTTCTCCTTGGAAGACCATGTATACCTAATGTTTTTCTTTGTTAGGTCATGTAATGGTCCTGCGATTTTGTTGAAAGAACGCCCTTTAAACAACGTTTCCATAAAAATTCCATTAAGATTCTATAAAGATTCCACATGAAGATGGTGATGAAGTAATGAAGATGAAGATGGATGCTGCAACATGAAGATACGAGTTCATGGACTTCATCGAATATCCCATTATTACTATTTTGAACCATTACGGCCACTTTTGTAATGTTTACGAGAACCTCATATTTTAAATCGGCACTTGTATTTTGGCCGCAGATGCTTGTATAATGAGTAAAGCCAACTCAATTTCTTGTAATTAAGCTCTATAGAAGCTTAGGGACAATTCAGGTCATTTGGCCGGACATTAGGTTTGAAGGCTTGGTATATAAGCTAAAACCTAAGGCTTTGTAAAGGACACATTATGTTATCTCAATTAATATACAGTCGTGGGTTCTGCAGCACACAGTAGTGAGCTTCACGCACACACACCGTCGCGCACACTAATCACATTGCAGATATGAGAGTAGGAGCGTGTTAGCATCGAGGAGCTCTTCGCGTCGACGCAAGCAATGCAAGCCGAGGACCACATCGCGAGCCCGCCTGCTACGAGCTATATTTGGTCGTAAGTACCTCAAACGACATCCGATCTGAATGATCAAGTAGTCGTTAGAATCAGGGCGAGAAGCTCTTCGTGTTGATGTCTTTGTAGATCAGTTCCGGACACTTGGGAAATTGCTGTTTTGAGTCTATCGCGGCAGCGATTATAGGTCTTATAGTTATGGTTTTCAGGGTTTCGGTGTTTGGCCATATAGGATATATCCTTGTGAGTCTTGCCCTCCGATTTCGAGTCATTCTGATATGATTTGAAACTGTTTCGAGCTTGTAGTGTTTCGTAGGATGCGTTGTCTGTTTCTTTGCTTTATGGTAGTTTTGTGGTAGGATTAGTGACTGTAGAGTGTTGTTAGTGTCTAGCTCAGGGTTGACAACCCAGAGATTGCCTCCATGCCTTAGTTGGGTCAGGTACGTCCTCGGATTGACAGTTTGTTGGTTTGTGTTCTCGCTATGCTCCATCGTCCGTCGCGGCGTACCTGCTAACATTGGCGCCGTTGCCGAGGACGAAGCGCCTAAACTAGTGTAGACCGCATCACTCGTGTTTGATAGTATAGCGTTTCTCTAGAATTTTCTAGAGTGTTGTCACCATTTGCCTTCTTAGTCAGAGAGCGGATCTCTTGACTAAGGGATAGCTAGGGAGCCTGCGTCTCGCCGAGGTGGTCCACCATGAGGTTGAGGTATGGTTATATTATTTTGTTGTGTGTTTAGATTAGGTTTTATGGTTTGTGTGTTTGGTTGTGACTTATGGTTGTGAAGAACTTGAAAGAGAAAAAAACGCAAAAGGTAAGAAAGAGGCTGTTTGCTTTGCTAGAAAGCAAAAACAACCATTCAACCATCCAAAGTAGGACTTTAGGTAGTGTAGGACATCTGATGTTGATCTAGAGCAATTTTGACATGAAATTGTGCTTGAAAACACAAAAGGCGGAATTGTGCTGATTATGGTAAAAGTGCTCTAAAATGGTTGTTTGAAAGGCGATTTGAGTGCTTGTTTTTGCATTGGAGACCTTAAGGTAAGGGGCAAACACAGATTTGGTGCAATCCAAAAAACCAAAAAAAAAAACTTTAAAAAACCTTAAAAGCCAAAAATCTGAAACCAAATCTGCAATTTTCACAAAAAAGAAAGTTTTGCATATGACCTTGTTTTGCATATGCTCTAGAGCTTGTATGTGAAATTTCAAAGCATTTGCATCAGTGCTTGTGCATCTAAGTGGGAATTTACTTTTTCCGAGTGTAAGGAAGTGAATTGTGAAATGCTTGAATCCAAAGGAAAAGAAGTCCAAATTGAATGAAACTTTGGGGATAGGCTTCTAAGGGCATTGGGAACCAAACTGTCCAAAAAAAGAGGATGCTCTCTGCTTAGTCTATCGCGATAGACTGGTGAATTGGAGATAGACTCACAATCAGGAAAAACCCCTCATGCCACAGGTAAAACACATCAATACAAGGCTGCTCCCAGAAATTGAGTGTACTTGGACACCTGCTTGACCACTAAACCTCAAGTCTGGTGTTTAGAGTCTAAGTTCAAAGACAAATTGGGTAAAGGGACTTGACCAAATTTTCAAACCTTATGAAACTTGGTATACATGATCTACATAGGGTAGGGAACACAGCTATGAAGAGAAAATTTGAAAAAAGTGTCATTTTAGCATACTTGGTCAGTCTATCGCGATAGACTAAGAACCCAGTGATAGAAACTGAATTTTTCAAAAACCTCTGTGGCATAGCTTGGAAAGGTGCTATCAAGGACACATAAAAATTTTGAAGTCATTTGGACACCAGAAAGTGGATCTAAGACCATTTGAGAGGATTCAGCTTGTAGAAAACACCAGATCTGGTCTAACTGACAAAGTAAAAGTCCAAACCACTTGAAAATTGGTAGGAGGACTAAGGAGAGGTGTTGGAACACAATGGTATAGTCAAAGTTCAAGTTTGACCTATAAAAGGGGTACTTGCTGAGTCTATCACGATAGACTCAAAGCAGGGCCAAAGAAATTGAAAATGTCAAAACCCTCTGGAGCATAGCTTGTTTAGCCTCTCAGGAGGTTACACACAAAATTTGGTGGATTTTGGACATTGGGAAGTCATCCTAAGTCTATTTTCTAGTGATCAGATAGACTCAAAATTCTAGAGTTGGAGTTAGAAACCTAAGAAAAAGTCCAAAACAAGTGGAAATTGGTGAGCAAGGTGTACAGAGCATAGGGAACACAGTGGTGAAGAGAAATCTGGGAAATTTTCAAAACTGAAGAATCTACTGAGTCTATCGCGATAGACTGGGGCTTTTTCATAGAAATTGAAATTTTTGAAAACTGACCTTAGGGCCTTGTTCTACATATTGTTGTGAGCCTATGGTTAAAATTTGAGTAAATTTGGAGTATTGTAAGTGCATCTAAGAGGATTACTTCATAAGATCAGAAAAGAGACTGTTGTTTGATGCAAGTTACAAAGGAAAAGTATTCCAAATTGGTTGAAACTTGGTGAGTAGTATCTCAAGAGAAGGGGGAACTCAAATCTATAAAAACAGTTGAAAACTTGTATCCCAGTAACACTCTGGTGAGTCTATCGCAATAGACTCAGGAATTCAGTGTAGAAAAATCAAAATTCAAATCTGACTACATATTTGGGTTCAGAAGGCCCATTATACCCTGTACACAAAGTTTGAGTACATTTGGACATCTGCAAGGGGTACTTGGTGAGCCTATCGTGTTAGACAAGTAAGAATTTTTTTTTGAGAAAATCTTTTGAAACCAAGTATACCACTGGGTTTATCATTGCCTAAGGAGTGCACACACCAATTTTGGGCTCAAACTGACCACTTGCAAAAACATCAGATAGAGCAACTTTCCAAATTACATCTCACTGTTTTGGTCATAGCTTTCACATACGGACTCCGATACTTTTTTTTATCAAAACGTAGCTTGAGAGCAGCACTACAGATCTTAGAGTAAATTGACCAAAATGGTTGCCATTGGCATACATTTTCGTCAGTTTTGAAAAAAACGATGTTTAAGACTCAAAATGCATCCGAAAGTCAGGGGTGTCTAAAACCGACAATTTGAGAGAATTGTGAGAAAACGCTCACGATTTTGGACATAGTTTTGGATTTTCCCTGACCAAAACACTTGAACACACTGAGAGAGGTATTACTACAGCAAGCTAGAGCTGTTAAGCCTAGAAGTCATGTCTACATCACACTCAGACTCAGCTTATACAAGCACACGGATTGCAGGGATAGATGAGCACCCGCCTAGAATAGATCTTCCAAACCTACAGTACATAAAGACCAATTTTGTGGAGAGAGTTTGGACGTATAACCATGAAAGTGAAGGACTATATAGGTATATTAATGGAAATCAATTCAACCTTTACAGTTGCTTAGAGCCTTACCCAGATGAGCTGACAGAATACAAGCTCTTATATGTCTATACATATGAGGTCGATCGACAATGGACATCTTTATTTGTTGACAAGTATGGACAAGAATATAGAGCTATAGAAAGAACAAATCTACGAACCAAATTAGAGATGAGTGGATATTTGGTCAATGAAGGACCTCAGATACATCCACCAAACACAGGAACCTCTAAGAGAATTCCAAAGAGGGGACCACCGCTTGGATTTCCTCCTAGAGCGATAACGAGAGATGAAACGATACCAGAAAGGAGTATGGTTCCATAATTTTCACCCCAAAGTATAAGACCATCTCAGCTAAGAAAATGGGTAAATAGAAAGTACAATGGCATAGGAGACCCATACGCCCATGTCTCGGCTTTCAAGCAAGTCCTACAAGTAGAACGAGTAGAGGACTTCCACACGCAGTATGAGGGTTTTGGACTTACATTGGAGGACAATGCACAAGCATGGTTTGAACTATTGAACCGGAGAGAGTTCACAACCATTGAGAAAATGTTGGATGAATTTGTTCAAGAATTCACCAAGAGGGGCATAAAACATAACATCCTTCCTAAGATTCAGGAATTTAAACAAGGCGAAACAGAAACATTGCGACATGCAATACTGCGTTTCAAGCAATATGTTGCTAGATGTCCTACCCAAGAGTTACCCACACCAGAACGTCAGATCCTATGCTTCATTAGAGGGCTTAGGAATGAGAATCTCCAAAAGGACCTATACGTGAAAAGATACCAAACCTCAGAAGAAGTGACCAAAGCGGCAGTTGACCTTGTTGACAATTGCAAATTCTATGAAGAGGGTCAAAAGAAGATGAATGATGCGAGTGAGAAAAAGAAAACCGCTGATCTTGAGGATCAAATAGGGAATCAAGGACAAAACCAAGTAAATGTTGAGGAGCAAATCATAGAGAATGTGATGCAACGCATCAACCACTCTGACAGAGTACCAGCCTATAGAGTTCCTCAACAACGCAAGTGCATGACATGTGGAGGGGACCATCCGACGCAACATTGTCCTGACTATTGACCTAAGACTCCACTAGGGTTTGAGCATGTTATGTCTCAACCGCCTAGAAATCATCCTGTAGCGAAACAAGTGTTCTTAAGTGAAAGACCCATAACTGCTAGAAATGCATATGTGAGTCATGAGCTTCAAATAGAAAGATATGTGGTAGATCAGAGGCCACATCAAGGTTGTCACAACAACCAATACGTCCATGTGACAGATGTGGTAGTAGTGAGCACTTGATTAAGGATTGTCCACACCATGATATCATGATAAATGTATATTGTAATGAGTGTGCAGTCACACATATGATTTTGGATTGTCCTAAGAATCCAAGAAAGAAAGGTAAAATGCAACCACATGTTACCTTTCCTTCTACCAGCAAATCAGAGAATGAACGATCTGCAACAAAAGGAGAGACGACAACAACAACAGAGCAAGAAACAATTGCAAAAGAATAGGTGCTTAAACAACAAGAAGATGAAAGTAAGCAAGTTGCTCCAGTAAACGTTGTCACAAGAGCACAAGCAAAAGTGCAAGAGCAGAAGCCTACAGATGGAGAGACTAGTAAGAGTTCCAAAAGCTGTAGAAACTCTAGACGAGCAAGAAGGACTAGAATGAAAGCGAGACTAGAAAGGGAAAAAGGGGAAGAAAAGGCTGTTACAGCAGCTGAGTTGGAAACAACTCAAGAGCAACAGACACATCAAAGGGAAGCTGAAACCCTTAAACCAGCTGAAGCACCCAAGAGTGCTAGTTCAGGAGGATCTGTCCTAGTGGACAAAGTGAATGAGCCTTTAGACGCGATTTTACAGGCTTATGAGGCTAGATTGGAAAATAGATAGACCTTAGAACAAAGATGGATGACCCATCCTTATCCCGAACTAGAGAAGCAGAGGCTAGAAATGTGTAAGCAGCTCATTAAAACTGCTCAAGCATTGCTAGAACCACCTCCACCAGAATTGAAGGATAGGATAGTCACCCCAGTGCACAAAGATGAGAGCATTAAAGTGGACGAATTGCCTAGAGAAGAAGTGGATCATAGGGAAGAACCACTGCCAAGGTCGCAAGACTCGAGGGTAGTCCAAAATACAACAGATGAATCAATGAGGGATTTCCCACCCTATGTTCCTATAGTTGAGGAACAGTGGCCAGAGGAGTTATGGAAGGCTATCCGAGATGCCCAAAAAAGAGAAGAGGATGTTGGACCAGCACCATTTCCTGAAATCACATTAGATAGACCACAAATGAGTGTTGATGCGAGGTCATATTATGGTGACGTAGGATCGGTAGCCTCTGAAGACAGTAGACCTGCATCGTTAAGAACTTTGCCACAGTACATGGGAGATTTTGAGGCAAAGTCTGAGATTGTGAGAGTTCCATCATGAAGGCTAGGGGGGACAAAAGAATTGGACACAAAAATTTTGACTGACTTGCTATCCACGCCAGTGAAGTGCACAATTACGTTGGCAGAACTTTTGAAAATCAGGCCAAGTATGTGGACGGATATAGGAAAATGCTTGGAAAAAATTGGGATCAAAAGCCCGTTAAGGTTCCTGGAAAAAGAACTAGATGAGATCGAGAAGCCTAGATCAAATGTAAGACCGGTACCTCTGAACAAAGTAGGAGAGTACTGTGAAGGAGAAGATGGTAATGCCACTTTTCTTGTCGAGTACAATGGGATTGAAACGAAAGCTATACTTGACAGCGGAGCAGGAATTGCCATAGCAACAAAATGAATATGGGAGAAATGGGGTAGGCCCGCCTTTAGAACAACCAGAATAAAATTACAGTTAGTTGATGGGCATGTGGAAAGACCCATGGGATTGCTAGAAGCGATAGTGGTGTCTTCTTGTGGTATAGAGTATGCGCATACTTTTGCCATAGTTGACTTTGGCAAGAAAAATAACTATGAAATCATCCTTGGAAGACCATTCATGAGACAACTCAAGATGGTACAAGATTGGGGTTATGATTATCTATACTTTAGACATGCTGAAACCACAACACGTGTAAATATGAGAAATCATAGTTACCAAGATGTAACTAGAACGCCCGTGGAAGATTTTGATTCTGCAACACAAAGTGGATCAACAGACCATCCGTGGATGGGCAAAAAGAAAGAAATCTGGATGTGCGGAGCATCGGAGTGTAGTGACTTTGGGAGAAATGAGAATTCCTTAGAGAGGGTCTTAGAAGATGATGCTTACATAAGAGAACCTTTTTCGGAAGAGACGTTAGAACCGCTAGAGTGGACTCAGATATTGTCTACTTTGGATGTCTGTATTAATGAGACCACACCAAAAAAAATTTGCGATGAGAATGGGTATGACATAGTCCCCTACTACATGCTAAGGGTTATGTGTGAGACAGATGAAGAATCTGAGTATGAGTTCGAAACAGGGTTATCACCTATGGGGATAGCACAAAACCAGATACCTAGCCCGAATAGTGGTCATATAGAATTAGGTTCTCTTTGTGATCTGTGTGCGATAACACACTTGATTACAAACTGTCCAACTCGAATGCATAGTACAAAGGAGGAGCCGCAAATGAAGCAAAGTTGCAGGAAGAAGGGCTAAGATCCAAAGAAGACGCTTCAGGTCCAGCCCCTACAAACGAGCAATATCAAGACTTGGAATCAATCAAAGAAGAGGTGCAGCAAGCAACAGGAAGTTCAGACACTATTGGTGACATTTCAACAGCTGAAGTCAAGGAAGAAGAGCCTATGACTCTACAGGAACCAAATGCTGATTTTGTCTCTCCAAAAGACATATCAAGGGAAACGGTGGTCAAGCAGGAGCTAGAACACACAGATGAACTCACAAGTGTGAACAATGAAGAAGAAGACGACAAGGAGTCCAGGCCAAAGATTGTTCAAGTCACTCAAGAGAACACAGGAAATCTAGTACCAAAGAAGATCAACTTTTTGCTAAGTGCACAAGACGGAGTCAAGATGAATTTTATGGCAAAAATTGATACAAATTCCACGACTAATGTCATGTCATATGGCATGTGGTTACTTCTAGGTAAGCCAAAGATTTATGATATTCAGATAAAGTTAAATCTCTCACCTGAAGTAGATGTTATAAGTATGGGGATTGCAGAAGCTACTCTCCAACTACTCTCACAGAATGTCAAAGAAAAATTCTTGGTGGTATATTCTCGACAAATGCGAACACACTTGATTTTGTCCAACCCATGGGCACAAGTCTTTGAAGACGATCCGGAATCTTCAATAATGGTCATCACGACAAGCTATCAAGTGGAAACAGAGGTCAATCCTACAACAGTTCAAAGATTCTTGGCTATTGAAAAAGGAAAAGCTAAAGTAAGCCCACAGTCTCTAGCCTAGCCAATGCAAGTGCAAGACAAAGCCTCTACATCAAAAGCCAAACCATCAACAAAACAATGGAAACCCAAGCAAAAAGTCTATCAACCAAAGTTTCCATCGCCCGAAAGTCTCCAAAGGAAGTCAAAACAGGTCAACCAAGTGCTAGTATCCAAGGCACAGATTAAAGTTAATGATCCAATTTGGATACAATCACAGGAACAACTCAACAAGCACAGGTAACAGGATGGATCACATCAAGCGAGTCAATTATTGCACAAGGCTACAAGAAAGGAAATTCAGATGTTTAGGTCAACAAGCCCAAGATAACAGCCTGGCAATATCCATCCCATGACAACCACTCAGTCAGGAATCAACAAAATCAACGTCAATCACATAACTCAACTAAGAGAAAGGATAGATACAAAAAGCAAAAGAGAAGGTCTTCCACTGGACAAACCATACGACAAGTCTGGGTAATCAAATCAGAATTCTACCAGACTACCCAACAAAGTCAAATGAAGATCACCTCCAAGCAAGTCCAAAGATTCATTCCAGTCGAGTTACTCGAAGATCAAGGATTCTATGAGGGTAACTTTCAAATCTGGTTGCCTAAGGTAGTAGCTTATCAAGGAATCACCTAGGAAAAGCAAGAAACATCAAGAAATCAAGAGCAGCCACCCGCTACACCCAAGAGTACTACAACCTATAGATGGATCCCTCGTCAATTACTATGAGCAAGGCTTTTACAAAAGCAACAGCCATATTTGGAAATTAAAGAGAAGGTACCATCAAGTCAAAGAAGAAACAAGGCAAGTGGCAAAGGAGATCACACCAGGCCCAAGAACAATGTGGGTTCCAAAATCCACGATTGAGGCTCAACAACAAGAAAGATACACAAATCCTTTATAGCCTCTTAACAACAAAAAGAAAGCAATGATAAATGCAGAAGTCACAGTTTTGAAGAGAACTATCTAGACGAAGAAGACTTCATCAACCATTGCTTCAACATCAATACCTGTCTCATCAAGCGACCACAATTTGCTATCAAGGAATGAAGAGCAGATATATGCCAATGTATTGGACAACATTGCATCTCAAACAGAAACTAACGAGAAAGGCCTAAACATCAAAAGCATATGGAATTGGATTTTAGGCCGCGATCAGGTAAGTCCAAGTCGCCATTAAACTTACTTGGCATAAGAGTCTAGAGTCGGGCAGCTAAGCCACTAAATGAGCGAAGTGTCAGACCCAAGCTTCAAGTTAATATTTTTCTGTGATCTATGAGTCTAGCTAATAGGTATAAGCTCAAGCTGAAGAGTTAAGCATACATAAATTCATGTCGCTCATGCTAGAAGAGGTGAGCATAAGAGTCAAAGTCCATATAATATATAAGGTTGAGAAGGCGGAGTAGTCCAAAACAAAAACACTCACGCACTTGACACAGTGAGGAAGAGTGGAGAAACCTCGACAGCAAAGACCCTTTTTGTGAGTAGTGAAAGCTTTTGAAGCACTCATGCTATATGTTTTGCTAGCTACACTAACTCCATGAAGAACCCATCAATACTCTTCTCTCGCACCGCATCTTGTTTAACATGAATAACTTTGTGCAAGCATATAGATGTCCCATCATTGGACATATGCATTAGGCACTCTTTTTTATTCCACCCATGCACTTACACAAACAAATGACGATGACCAAGCGGAAACAGGTTTTATGAGCCTTTGCTCAACAACAATGACTCTGACTTCAAGCTACTAACACTTATCCATGTATATCAAGCCCATACTAGTAACCATATGGCCATATGTACTTTAACTCAACATAACTCTATAACATCAGAACCTAAGTACATATAGCCTCGCATTTAATTATGACTAAAGACATTTTTTCCCACTGGGTTTTCCCCTTTAGTCTTATCCGGGTATCCAAGACCTTCATTTTGTATATAAGCTACATTTTACTTTTACTCTTTTATTTTTTATAACAACAAAAACAAGAAGAACCACGATATCCCCACACTAGTAATTGCAAATCTACTGACAAGTCAAAAGGGAGAGGCCAAAAAACAGCTTGACAAAGCTTCAAGTCAACTTACACGTACAACTGCCAGATAACAACCACAGGAAAACCAAATACTAGAGCTACAATGACAATGACCTGCTGCACCAACAAGTCGATACAACCTCATGCAATTCAAGATACAACAACCAATAGGAGGGGGAGAGTTCCAGGCTTCAGATACACTACAACTACAACCTCAAGGCAGCTTTAACATCACGCAAAGCAACCAACTATAGAAAAGGCTGCAACAACAACTTCAACCAACACCAAGACATCAAGAACTCGTCAAGGCCAACGAAGACATAGGGTCTTGTCGGGGACGACAAGAATTTGGAGGGGGAGAGTGTTGAAAGGACGCCCTTTAAACAACGTTTCCATAAAAATTCCATTAAGATTCTGTAAAGATTTCACATGAAGATGGTGATGAAGTAATGAAGATGAAGATGGATGCTGCAACATGAAGATACGAGTTCATGGACGTCATCGAATATCCCGTTATTATTATTTTGAACCATTACGGCCACTTTTGTAATGTTTACGAGAACCTCATATTTTACATAGGCACTTGTATTTTGGCCGCAAATGCTTGTATAATGAGTAAAGCCAACTCAATTTCTTGTAATTAAGCTCTATAGAAGCTTAGGGACAATTCAGGTCATTTGGCCGGACATTAGGTTTGAAGGCTTGGTATATAAGCTAAAACCTAAGGCTTTGTAAAGGACACATTACATTATCTCAATTAATATACAGTCGTGGGTTCTGCAGCACACAGTAGGGAGCTTCACGCACACACATTGTCGCGCACACTAATCACATTGTAGATATGAGAGTAGGAGCGTGTTAGCATCGAGGAGCTCTCCGCATCGACGCAAGCAATGCAAGCCGAGGACCACATCGCGAGCCCGCCTGCTACAAGCTATATTTGGTCGTAAGTACCTCAAACGACATCCGATCTGAATGATCAAGTAGTCGTTAGAATCAGGGCGAGAAGCTTTTCGTGTTGATGTCGTTGTAGATCAGTTCCAGACACTTTGGAAATTTCTGTTTTGAGGCTATCGCGACAGCGATTAGAGGTCTTACCGTTATGGTTTTTAGGGTTTAGGTGTTTGACCATATAGGATATATCCTTGTGAGTCTTGCCCTCTGATTTCGAGTCATTCCGATATGATTTGAGACTGTTTCGAGCTTGTAGTGTTTCGTAGGATGCGTTGTTTGTTTCTTTGCTTTATGGTAGTGTTGTGGTAGGATTAGTGACTGTAGAGTGTTGTTAGTGTCTAGCTCAGGGTTGAAAACCCAGAGGTTGCTTCCATGCCCTAGTCGGGTCAGCTACGTCCTTGGATTGACAGTTTGTTGGTCTGTGTTCTCGCTGTGCTCCATCTTCCGTCGCGGCGTACCCACTAACAGATTTGTGAGAACTTTTCTATGAAGCATCTATAGTATGCACACATACCTATAAAGCTTCTTAGTTCATGAAGATTCCTTGCTTTAGGCAATCCTTTTATCACCTCTAACTTTGATGGATCCATTTGGATGCCATCTTGAGAGATAATGTGACCTAAATACTGAATCTTTTGCAAGTAAAATTCACTTTTCTTTCGATTAACATAAAGTTTATTCTCTCTTAGAACTTGAAATATTATTTCGAGGTGTTGCTCGTGTTCGTCTAATGAATTAGAGTAGATGATGATATCATCAAAGAACACTCCACTAAAGGTTTGGTGAGGCTTGAATAGCTTCTCCATCAAGTGGTTGAATGTGACTGGTGCATTGGTCAAGCCAAAATGCATGACAATATATTCGTAAAGACTAAACAAAGTGCGAAATACGCTCTTTACAATGTCTTGATCAACTATCCTTATTTGATGATAGCCACGTTTTAGGTCAATCCTACTGAAGTAGGTGGACCCTTGTACCTTATCAAATAGGTATTCTACCCATGGAATGGGAAACCTATTTTTGATAGTGATCCTATTTAGTGCTCTATGGTCGACACACATGTGATAGTGCTGTCGTTCTTTTGCACTAATAGCACAGAGTGAGCAAAATGGAGATGAGCTAGGCCTAACCATGCCCTTCTCAACTAACTCATGCACTTGCCGCATAATCTCCTCTTGTTGACCTTGAGAAACTCTATTAGGAGGTTTGTTAGGCGGTGAACTTCCTGTAAGAAGTTCAATTGCATGGTCATCATTACCTTGTTTAGGAGGTAGCTCACAAGGGATGTTGCCAATAAAGACATCGTAAAACCCCTTGAGATAATTGGATAACTCTAATTCTTTGTGATTGTTTATATTTTCTTTTGCTAAAGCATTAGGTTCATTTTGAGAATCTTTAACAAAAATCATGTACACGAAAATAGAGCTCTTTATTGACTTGTTGGAAGCTTGAGTATGTACAATGGGTATAGTGTTACCCATTTCCTTAGCATCTATGTACATATCTTTTTCCCTGAACCTAAAGTAAATTTTCCTTTTAGGAGAGTCTTTTGCAATCTTCTTTGCCAAGTCTTCTTTTGGCAAACTGTTCAAGTATTCTGTTAATTGTTTTTTTCATGTGCTTTGAAGTAGCTTAGTTTATAAGCATGTTTTCTTGTAGGTTTTGACTTGGTATAATATTGATGCCATGGTATTCTTTTCAAGATGGTGGCAAGCCATCTGGTAAATCACCAAAAACACATCCTGAAACTCCTCTGATAAATTCATTAAAGCACCTACGTATTTTTTCTTAAAGGTCTCTTTTGTCTTGGATTTTTTTCATTTTAGAATCACATCTATCCCAAACAAGGTTCTCAAAACTGTGGGTCTCATCCAAGGCTATGTTTTTTAGTGTGTTTGTCTATGCAAACATCACTTATAATTTCAACTACGGAAAAACTTTTATTACTTTCAATTAAAACAATAAAATTTAAAAGAGAGTAACAAGCAAATACATTTGCTGTCTGGCCGCAATGCACTGATCTATGTAGCTCCACAAAAGAAATGAGAGGGATAGAGGGGAGACTACGGTCACCCTGTAGGGTAATGAGCCAGCCTCCATGCTCAATCTGTAGCGTGTTGTGAAAATAGCTTCTACTAGACTAGGACCCAGGTACAGCCTCCCTGTTTAGGTATATGTCTGCTCTAGCAAAATGCATGACTTGAAAGTCAAGTGTAGCATAGTAGTCCTGCATGGCTAATGGAACTCTCAAGACTACGGTATTCCACAGTCTTATCATAACCATTGGCCAAGCCGACATTGTACTCATGATTGCTCCGTGATCTCATGCAGACTTAACTTCTTAACAAATGAGTATGTTAAAAATTTATGGCTAACTCCATCATCTATGAAAACAGTGACTCTACGGCCACCTATGGTGTCATACATGTGCACCGTCATGCGGACCTACGTTAGGTTGCATTCAGATCTCAATAGTTTCTCTCCAAATATATAGTAGCACTCATTTTTACATGGTATGCATGCAAGCCAACCCTCACTCATCACCATTCTACTAGGTGTACCTTTCTGACTCTGCCTTGTATCTACTTGGTCTCTACCTGTGTGTGTATACTGATGCGTGTGTAGGTTACATGCAAATGGGGTGTGTATGTGTGTGTGTTTTTGTTTGTGTGCATGTGCGTGTGCGTGTGCGTGTGTTCGTGCACGCGCGCGGGGAGAGAGAGAGAGAGAGAGAGAGAGAGAGAGAGAGAGAGAGAGAGAGAGAGAGAGAGAGAGAGAGAGAGAGAGAGAGAGAGAGAGAGAGAGAGAGAGAGAGAGAGAGAGAGAGAGAGAGAGAGAGAGCATTCTTATTGATTTTTTATGGTTGGTAACACATGATTGTTGGAATTAGGGCTGTAGAGAAACACACACAGCTTGGAGAAGACGAAGGAAGCTCAAGGCACACAATGGAGAGTGTTTTACTTAGTGTGCAATGGAAAGATAGATAGCCCTAGAGTGATGGGCGTATATACAATGCACGGGGGAAAAAACCTCCTAAAGAGGGAAAAAATGCCCCGGAGGTCCTAGTGTGTTCACACACATCACTACCACATGTATATGGTAACAAATCCCCCCTGGAGTGATGCGGTGAACGAGAGCTGGCACATGAGTAAAGGGAAGTGCCATGCCCTGAGGACAGGATCAGTCCACAAAGGGGAGTAAGCCCAAAGCTTTGCGGAAAGCTTCAAGCTTCTCATGAGACAATGCCTTTGTGAAAAGATCTGCAAGGTTGTCCTGTGTTGGCACATAAGCCAAGCTGATCTCTCTTGCTGAGAGCCTCTCCCTGACATAGTGGTAATGCACCTCAATGTGCTTTGTGCGAGCATGAAAAACTGGGTTCCTCGCAACTACCAATGCGCTCTGACTGTCAGTGTAGATAGTGTTGGCAGTGTCCTGTCCAACACCAAATCATCCATAAGGCGTCTGAGCCATACACACTCAACCATAGCTGTGAAGACTGCCCTGTACTTAGCCTCACAACTCGAAGTGGCCACAGAAGGTTGCTTCTTGCTCAACCATGATATACATGAACTGCCAAGCATGAAACAAAAACCACTTGTGGACACTCGCGTGTCAAAACAACCAGCCCAATCTGAGTCCGAAAAAGCATATAAGTCTGGTGGCAATGATCCCCCCTTGGGATAAAACAAGCCAAGATGTAAAGTGCCACTAAGGTAGCGGAAAATCCTCTTGACAGCCTGCCAATGCTTAGACCCTGGGCTATGCATAAATCTGCTGACCCGTGAGACTGCAAACTGAATATCTGGCCTCGTGTTGCATACATAAATGAGGCAGCCAACAGCAGTTTGGTAAAGAGTGACATCAGCAGGATCACCAGCATCATGTAGACTCAACTTCAAACCTGTTTCCATGGGAGTGGCAATAGGTTTGCAATCCTCAAGTCCAAACTTACATAGCAATGTCTCTATGTAACTTTTCTGACACAAGGCAATACCACCATCACACTGCTTAAACTGTATACCCAAATAATGATGCAACAGCCCCAAATCTTTCATCTTGAAAGTAGCATTCAAATCAGCCTTAAATTCAGCAATATGTCTCTCATTTGGTCCACTGATCAACAAATCATCAACATAAAGAACCACAATGAGAAGTACATCACCCTCACGCTTTACATACAATGTGCTTTCTGTTGGACTGTTACGAAAGCCTTGTTTGACCAAATGAGTGTCAGCTTTCTGATACCAAGCACGAGGAGATTGCTTCAACCCATACAAAGCCTTTTTGCATTTGCACACTTTGTCCTCTTGTCCTTTTATGACAAAACCGCGAGGCTGCGTTACATAAACTTCCTCAAATATGTCACCATTCAAGAAAGCAGTAACAATGTTTGATTGATGTACATCCCAACCAAAATGAGCTGCCAATGCACATAGAAAATGCACAGTAGTCATATGACAAGTGGGAGCAAAAGTCTCTTCATAATCTATGCCTTTTTGCTGTGCATAACCCTTTGCAACAAGTCGAGCCTTATGGCGATCGATCTCACCATCCGGCTTGAGTTTCAACTTGTAAACCCACTTCGTACCAATGGCCTTTTTGCCAGGAGGCAAATCACATAAAGTCCATGTGTCATTTTCTATAAGTGCATCATATTCTGATTGCATGGCAGCCATCCAATTTTCTGAATTTTGTGCTTCATCAAAAGTCAGAGGCTCCTCAACATCATGTAAGCTAGACACAGCCAAAGCATAACAATCCGATGCGTAAGATGCATGGCGAGATCCTGAGCGAGTACGACCAGACAAAGGTGCATCCAATTTACTGTCACTCAAAGTGTGCACCAGCCATTTTGGCATACGTCTAGCCTGCTCATTTTCAGCCCTTTCCTCATCAAGTACATCATGTACATCTGCATCAGTAATAGGCTGATCTAGAACATTTTCAGAAACCCCCATAGGCTGTACATTTGCCTCATTGGAACTTACATTCATATTTCCACCACTGAAAAGAGGCAACAAAGTGTCATAAATGTCTTGTGAGCTTACATTACTGTCTCTAGTACATGACATCAAGGGCTGAACAGAATCTTCCACAAACACTATATCCCGAGAAACCAGAATACGTTTTGTTTGCGGATGATACAACCTGTAACCTTTGCTTTTAGCACTATAACCAACAAAAATACATTTGACAGCCTTATCATCCAATTTTTTGCGCTGCACTTGTGGCATCAAAGCATATGCCAAACAGCCAAAAACACGCATGTGCTCAATAGAAGGCTTTCTATCATGCCATGCTTCATATGGAGTAATAGACTGCAAGGCTTTTGTAGGACACCTGTTAAGTACATAAGTGGCACACATGATGGCCTCAAGCCAAAAAGAATGCGGTAAAGCTTGACTTTTGACCATACATCGTGCCATTTCTGTCAGTGACCTGTTTTTCCTCTCAGCAACACCATTTTGCTGAGGTGTATAAGGCACTGTACATTGGTGTTTTATCCCATGACTAGCCAGAAATGTATTAAATTCATGAGACATATACTCCCCCCCTCGATCGGAACGGAGGGTGCCGATAGTACATTTCGAGACATTTTCAGCCATAGCCAGAAAATGTTTGAAGCACATAAAAACTTCGGACTTCTCTTTAAGCGGAAATACCCATGCATGCCTGGAGTAATCATCAATGAAAGTCATGAAGTACAGGTAATTGCCCAAGGACGGAGTTTGCATGGGCCCACAAACATCACTATGCACAAGCTGCAACCTGCATGTGGCCCGAACTGAACCATCCTTTGGAAACTTAGAACGCTGCATCTTACCCAAAATACAGCCTTCACAAACATGTTTGACAGGTGCTTCAAGAGGTGGCAAAGAAGCAACCATATCAGATTTCTGCAAACGTAGCAAACTGGCAAAATTCAGATGACCAAAACGTGCATGCCAAAGTTTTGCATCTGACATAGCCCTTGAATCTGCAACAGCATTTGCAAAATTTTCTCCACACTTGTCATACAAAGTGAGCTTATACAGCCCACGACACAAAAGGCCAGATGCAACAATTTCATCACCAAAAATGAGATCATGAACTGTACATCTATCATCCACAAATTTGACTACAAGTCCAAGTCTAGCAAGTGCGGATACAGACAAGAGATTCTTCTTGATCCCAGGTACATAAAGTGCATCAACAAGTGTGAAGGAATTTCCATTAGCAGCACTGAGCACAATCTTTCCAACTCCCTGAACTGAATAAGAGGCGTTGTTGGCACAAGTGATAGAATTCCCATGAGGGACAGACTCAAGAGAGGTAAACAATTCACGATGTGAGGTAATGTGCTTTGTAGCACCACTGTCGAAATACCACACATGTGAATCTGCAGCAACTGACAAGCATGCATCATGGACAATAGGATTGTAAGTGCACTCTGTGCTAAAAGCCCATTTTGCATCAACATCAGCATTACAGTCTCCTTTCACAGAAGACTCAACAATGGCTGCATTTGTAGTGGAACCAACATTTGCAGTGGAACCACCCTCTTTCTTCTTAGCCTCTTTGGCCTTCAACTTAGGACACGACTTGATCAAGTGATCATTGGCTTTACAATAATGGCAACGCATCTTCTTTTTGCCCTTATCACCAGAATTTCCAGACGAAGTCCTGCCAGCAGAAGCATTATGAACAGAATTTTTTCCACTCGCAGCAGAACCATAAGAAGTGGCTACATTGCTGTTACCACCCTTTCTTTGAGAAGCAATAAAAGCCTGTTCAACTGCACACTGTCTAGTCCTGTTTTTTCTGGACAATGACTCTTGCAACAACAATGTGCATAATGCATCAAACTTGACAACTTCTGGATTTCCTTGGGCTATAAATCTCCAAGTACTAGCAAAAGTCTGGTAAGAATCTGGTAAGGCATCAAGAACAGTCTACACAAGGGAACTGTCTGAAATAACTTCACCTGCAGAAATAAGTTGCTCATTGATATCCTTGACACTAGCAAGGAAAGTGTCCATATCATCTTCCTCATGCATAATCTTCCACTCCAGCTCTTTACGCAGCAAAGCAATTTTAGACTCATTGCGGCTTGCATAAAGACCTGCTAAAATATCCCAAGCCTATTTTGTTGATTTTGCTGAACGGATGTGAGGAACAATGGTGCGCTTCATAGACAACTCAAATAATGCATGAGCATGCGCATCCTTAACATCCCAACGAGCTTGTTCTACCGTAGGCAAAACAAATCTAACAGCTGCAATCCTTGCAGCAAGACCTGCAACATCCTCAACATCGCCTACATCCTCAGAACCAGGACGTACATCAATGCCCTACATGATGTTCCAGACACCCTGACACAAGAACATGTTGCATCATATAAGCCCACATAGGGTAGTTGTCCCCATCCAACCTGTCCTCAGCAGCAAACATCTTGAACACATCTGTGTTGTTGTTGTCAGCCATGGTAAATGATGCACCTGATGTGAAAATTTCCCGGAAATAGGAGAAACGGAGCGGGAACAACCTGTGCTATATAGCACAAACCGTAGAAGACTATAAGGCACCTGTAATGCAGGAAACGACACTGATAGAAATTCTGCATAAAATGACGAAAAAGCCTGTGCAGTACTGCATGTAGTGGAAACGGAGGCCGAAATGAGCCCAAATCAAAATTCTGAGTAGACCAAGATCTTTGAGCTTTCCCAAAATTTTTGTCGACCTGCGAACGCTCGCCAAAGCTCACTGAAATCGGAGAAAGTGAGCAGGCGTGTGCTGGAGAAGCTGGCGACTAAGCCCCGGAGGACGTGACCTGCTCTGATACCAATTGTTGGAATTAGGGTTGCAGAGAAACACACACAGCTTGGAGAAGACGAAGGAAGCTCAAGGCACACAATGGAGAGTGTTTTACTTAGTGTGCAATGGAAAGATAGATAGACCTAGAGTGATGGGCGTATATACAATGCACGGGGGAAAAAACCTCCTAAAGAGGGAAAAAATGCCCCGGCGGTCCTAGTGTGTTCACACACATCACTACCACATGTATATGGTAACAATGATCAATGTTTCGCCAAGATTCGGCTTTCAACATCTTTTTGTAAGCCCACCATTTGGACAGTGTGAGGTGCGGATGGAAACCATTCAACATGAAAGACTTGCATACCATAGGTGGAGAGATATAACCTACATAAACCCATACATATGAGTTTTTGAGTATTTACAAAGACCCATTACCTTACATGTACTAACCCTATTTCCATCTTGAATTTAAAGTATTGTTGTTTTGGCTCAAGGGTTGCTCACAAGTGACGTCCCCTCATCATAGGTAAATAATGAATACCTTGGGGTATGGACTCCACCTCACCCACTATGCTACCAAAACGGGGGTACAGACTCCACCTCACCCAATGTGCTACGAAAACGGGGAAGTGAATAGGTAGAGCTCATTTGCAGACCATCTACATGAGCTTCCTAGAACAAGAATATCCTTTGATACATGCCTTGATCCGGTTTTCCTTCGGACCCTTCAAGACAAGTCCATTGGCAAGCGAAACGCCAGTCACCTCCAATGCATGTGCTCCTGACACAACCCACAACCTCCATGTTGGGGTTCTCTTCTAGTGGGTACAACAGACAGACAGTCGTGCTGAGAAAACCACACAACGCAGACCAGAGAGAGAGAGAGAGAGAGAGAGAGAGAGAGAGAGAGAGAGAGAGAGAGAGAGAGAGAGAGAGAGAGAGAGAGAGAGAGAGAGAGAGAGAGAGAGAGAGAGAGAGAGAGAGAGAGAGAGAGAGAGAGAGAGAGAGAGAGAGAGAGAGCACCTTACTTGGATAGGGAGTTTATCTCCACTCAGGGCTCCTCCTTGCTTTGTCCAAATCTTTGGCAGTTTAGTTATCTTGTTTGAAATATTTGCTTCCTGCATTTTGTGTGTGCAAGCATCCATGTGTCCCTTTCCTCAACTTTTGGAGACTCTATCCAATTATAATAGTTAGATTAGATAAGATACTAAGCCTAAGGGTAGGGTAGAGAAGCTAGTATAGAGACGACAAGATTGAGGAGGCCTTTGCGCATCTGTTATGCACAAAAGGTGCAGTGTTAGAACAAAACCGGGGTCTAGTGTATTTTAACCGGCTGAAATTATAAAATCCCGGTTAGATTTTGAGCTTTCCTTCAAGAAAATCGGCAAATTTACACAAGTTTTAGTGTAATTACCGGCAAAAGCATTCAAATTTTGACCTAAAAACTGGGAGAATTTCAAGTTTCCCCTTATTTTGTTCCATTAGGAAAAATGTATTTTGTGTGGGTGTGTGTGTGCATGCGTGCGCTAATAAGAAGAGGAAAATTGTATAACCTTTCTATCACCCAAGTGTGGTAGATTTGTTATGACATTTCCCTCTTGAATAAGAGATCCTAAGTTCAACTCTCCTCGTCGCTCGTAGAGATCTTTAAGGTCTCTTGGGATAGTTGACGTTAAAATTCTCTTCTTCTTCTTCTTCTCGCATCTGTGTGTAGCACCCTCTCTCTCTCTCTCTCTCTCTCTCTCTCTCATGTTGAGGGAAACCCTTGCGACCACAACACCACGAAATCCACAATTACCGGCTATCGATGCCATATCACCATGGTGTGCATCACTACATCAAAAGGCCCTGATGATGCTAATTTCTACTACTAGGCACTGTACTTTACAACTTGATGCTGCTATGCCATGCCAACCACGACCCAACATGTGATACCCTTGGCTGCTGCAGTTATGTTTTTGAACTCTGTTGATTAAGCGGACATTTCTACACCTTTTTTAACTACCCAATGCCCACCTTCATGATGCCTTAAGTTGATACTCATGAACAACTACTCATTGATTCACATGATTGATTCATTCTCCATTTACAACAAGGCTCCACATTTATAGCTTGCTCATGCCTCTTCGCACTTCCCTCAAGGTGACTCTTCATGGCTCCCATAAACCTTAGTGTAAAGCCTAGGGAGTGGTGCACTTTACAGTTCAACACAATCTCCCTAAGTTCCGTTGTTTCCAACTGCTC
Source organism: Adiantum capillus-veneris (assembly GCF_014529385.1). Taxonomy (NCBI): domain Eukaryota; kingdom Viridiplantae; phylum Streptophyta; class Polypodiopsida; order Polypodiales; family Pteridaceae; genus Adiantum; species Adiantum capillus-veneris. The sequence goes on from NC_140945.1 coordinate 47,078,736, forward strand.
CCTGTCAACTTTGGGATCCTGAACATCCTCCTCTGTGATCTCCTCAATCACCACTTCAGGCTCTTTTTCTTTTCTTGATGGGAGTATGTTGAGAATATTGAAGGTCTTCTCATCTTGTAGAGGTATTGGCTCAAGAATTTTACTGAATCTATATCTTAATCTCCTCAAGATAATCATATCTTTTTCCACAAGTGTTACCTTGTGAGAGTGGACTACACATATGTATGCATCTTGGAAGAGATGAATTAAGTGTTGGGATAGGCATGTCCTTTCATCCTATGGGAAACATCCCTACACTTGTATAGCTTAGTGTTTGGCATTTGGCCTATGTCCTGTATGGCTATGTGTAAGCTAAGTAGAAAGGGAGGAGCTCCAGCCAGATATCTACTCTAGGTTAGATATAAAGCCCTTTATGTACCTATTTTTATTCTATGGTGTGTAATTTAATGTAACGCCTTTTGAATCAAAATCACGAGTACACAAATCTGTGAACCAATGGAGACAAATTTAGATTTTAGAACCATTGATAAAACATAATACTCCACACATTGCGTTAGAGAGCGGGAATAGGGAACACACCCAGCACACAAAAATATTTGCCTCTCTATAGCCCAAGGATTCCACAACACCCCTAACCTCTCTAATAACACCTTCAAATTGGCTAATTTGCACTAACAATTCCACTTTAGCATACAGAACAACCGCCTCACACCTTGAAAAAAACACCTTACAACACAAACGCACCCAAATTGCTCAACTCACCCTTTCCAGCTCACAAGACAACCCAATTCTGCCCTCTTGGTGACACCCTTCAAGCTGCAAGCAAACCCTCTACAAGCACTGGCAAGCACACAAAGAGCAAGAGAAAAGGAGAGGGATGGGGAGAAGCAACACAAGAAGTAGGGGAAAATTTTTGGTATTATTGCATAGGGAGATAGTACAGTCAAATATGCAGCTCCAAGGGCAAGCTTGCAATACACAGGCTTGAAAACCTCTAATCACTCTCTCTCGCAAAAAAGCCTCCTGGTCAAAAGACGTCAAAAAATGAACGTCTACCTCCTTTTATAATTCTTGGCTAAGGCTAAAAAAGAAAAAAACAAAGAGCTATCTAGCTTGTACAACCAACTGAAGCTTCTTTTAGAATTTGTTTTGCATTGCCACCACTTGCACACTTAGTATTTTGGTATCTACATGGCACACATATCTTTGCTCTTTGTCTACTGCATTTTGTCACCCGAATTGGGCGTTGTCTACTTGCTCCTTCCACTTAACGTTTTAGGCTCCCATGGGCAGGATAGGCCCCTTGGCCAGCTCCTTGAAGCTTTTGAACCCTCTCTCTCCTCCATCTTGCCCGTGAGATCCTCCCCTTGACAGGCCTTGAGCTCACGTTCTTTTTTCCCTCTCACCTCTTGCACTACCATGGGACACCCCTCCAAGGAAATAGCAACATCGCTATTGGGGGGGCCCAACCCTCAAAAAACTTTTGCCCCATTAGGAACGAGCACCGACCTTTACGGGCTGCCATGTCATCAACTGCCGTACAACATCGCCGTCGGCCAACAACGCCAGCGCATGCCATTGACCACCTCCTTCTCTGCGCCAGCGGGCCCAAAACAGCGCCCAACGCCGCCCCGCCATAGCCTAGTGCATGGGAGAGCTCCCCTCATACTTCTTGTGCCTTAAATGGGCTCACGAGATAGGCTTTATACTCCGACTGTCTCCACCCAGATCTTGTATGTGGGATAATCTGTGGCCATGTGGCAGCCATTGGCTCCGTGGTCCCTTAAGCTCACCAAAACCCTCATAAACATTTTTTAAAACCTTGTTGTTTTTGGCCTTCTTCCCCCCCGGCTCCCATGTAATGCTTACATATCGGATTGCCAAGCCAAGAAAACTGGTCGTAAACTTACTTGACTGACTTTGGACTCCACTCCACCTTGCTGCACTTCTCAATCTTTCAAGCCCTCGATCTGAGGCCACAAAAAGCCGACCAAAGCATCTACAATCAACTCTAGATAAGTGCACCCAATCTTCCAGCTTCCATATCTTTCCGCTCCGGGCTCTGTTTGACATGCAGTCAGTTCTTGCTAGCTCCGTATGATGCATACCCTGCTGTAGAGCCTTGTTGCAACCAAAAGATGCCATATGGCACACCTCCCCATGTGGTCAGGCGGGCACCAACCTAGCCCCCGACAAAACTTCAGCAGGCCAGAACTTGCAATCCATGGCTCTTATCTGCAATTTGAAAAGATAGGTAGGGTCCATAATTTGAGCACTACAAGCCTACACCCTGACTTCCACTTGGACCACTTGTCTCCAGCTGCCGGGTTTGACAAGAATCTGCAATACACTGAACCTTCAACCTTCAATATCTTGGACTGTGTAGCTCGGTTTGATGAGCCGTTTGGACCTGCTCCTTCATCACTTCAAGCTCTTCATTCCTGGACCCAAAAGCTGCACTTTGCACATCCTTCACCTGCTACCCAAATTAGTCCCTTATGGAGCCTTCCTTGGCCTGTAAACTCCATCGGTCATACACCTCCGTTGTTGCCTGTCAACCCATGGTCTTCCTAGTTGCTCGAGCCTCTTGCCATGCTTTTGCTAACCTGCATATATCTACCCATGCCACCTTCTAGGGTCAACACACTTTGGCTGTACCATCATTGCCCATCCCCTAGTTGAGTATTCATGCTCAACCACATAAGAGCTTTATTCGATTTCTAATCGCAAAACCTGGCACACACTATGAGAAAACCAAAACCATATGTACATAGTTTTATTCTGCCTAACTGTTAAACCTTCAAGTGGGTTGCCCCACCCCTTGCATCATATAGCTTCCACTTGGATCAAACACGTGCCTTTGATATCTTCCACCCATTTGTAACTGCTCAACATAGTGCCGTACCACAACACCTAGAACATCATGTGTGTAGGTTGGCCCTAGCCTACCTGACACCAAGATCCAACACATGTATGACCCTCCCTCCCAACCAAATAAAGTGGAGGACTTCACCATAGAACCCTGCACCTGGTGAACCAACCACCACATAGATGCATCTACAATGAACGCAAAGTCACTGGTTGGGATTCTTCTTTCTCCACCCTTGGATATGTTTGCTGCATCGGAATATCCTCCATCTTGGGCATCACAACTGCCTCTTTGGCCACACAGTCAATGTCATAAAATCTAATATCTAACCAACCCAAATGATTTTCTCATATTAAATTGATCACTTAATGTGGGAGAATAAACGGGAACAAGTGTTAAGATATAGATATGTGCTTATAGATCTATCTCAACATGGGGCCAATAGTAAAGGGGCCCAAATGGGAGATGGTCTATCAAGAGCAAGGCTAACCAATGGAGCATAAGACCTTAGGGTTAGCTTCATTGAAGACCTCCAATAATGTGTGAAAAAGTCCTTTGACCTTAGGTAAGCTAGGGTTGAGCTTGAGGTGGGAACTAATGTCATAAAATCTAATATCTAACCAACCCAAATGATTTTCTCATATTAAATTGATCACTTAATGTGGGAGAATAAACGGGAACAAGTGTTAAGATATAGATTTTATGACATTGCCCAAATGGGAGATGGTCTATCAAGAGCAAGGCTAACCAATGGAGCATAAGACCTTAGGGTTAGCTTCATTGAAGACCTCCAATAATGTGTGAAAAAGTCCTTTGACCTTAGGTAAGCTAGGGCTGAGCTTGAGGTGGGAACCCGGCCCAAGCTCGAGGTGCTTGACCTGCTTGAGGTGCTTGTCGTGCTTGAGGTGTTTGTCCTGCTTGAGGTGCTTGATTAAGGTGCTTGAGGTGCTTGACTTACTCCATGCTTGAGGTGCTTGACTTGCCGATTGATTAAGGTGCTTGAGGTGCCTTGACATGCTTGCCTGAGATGCTTGTGGGAATACCCCCTAGTCCAAGTGCTTTGTCATGCTTGATGACTAAGGTGCTTGAGCTCCTAAAGTAAAAAATATCCCTACAAGGAGGGGGGGCGAGCCTACAAGGGGGGGGGATGAGAGAGAACACACACACACACACACACACACACACAAGGGAAGCCCCAGCTTGAAGAGGCAGCAAGGACACTTGTCAAGTTCCTCCTCATGTTGCCCTCATGGTGTGCTTGAAGCCTATTGGTTGGCCACCCAAGGGGTCCAATGATAATTTAGGATATTTAATTAATTGATTTTTCATTTATCAAGTCCTCTCTCTCAAAGGGGAAAGGGGGACACTTGTCCCAAGGCTACCCCTATTGCTTGTAATTGCTCCTGCTTGTGATTGGCTAGGCCTGGAGGGGTCCAATGAGCTTCAAGCATGAGCTACAAGGGGGGGGTCGACCCAAGCAAGCTAGGGGGGTGCTTAGGGGGTATACTCACCCACACACACTCACAAACACTCTCATTGTGTGCTATGCAAAGTGCAAGAGCTCCCTCTCCAAGCAAGTAGAGGTTGAGAGCCTACACCAACACTCTTGGCTATGGAGTGCAAATTCAACCAAGAGCCATGCTTCAATGCTTGAGCTTGTCATCTCCTTCTTCTTCATTACTATTCTATTATGTATGCTAGCTCAAGAGTTATGATAAGTGAGGAACTAGATCTTTCTCGTATGAAATGTTTCTTCTTCCTCTTCCCTACCCTCATTCCCTGCTAGCTCTCTCCACCTTCGAAGGTGTTTGAGGTCTTGGGACTGAGGCTTGGTATAGTTAAAGCTTTCTTCAAGTTTAGGTTATGCTATGATGGTGATGCATGAAGCTTTCCATCTTCATTGCTTCACCTAGGTCACAAGGAACACAAAGAATGTATTGTAACAAGTCTCTCTTTATGGGAGAAATCATAATACAAATGCCTATTGGAGGGGGGACCGGCTCCACATAAATCCGGTCCTCAACTATTGTCATGTTCTTTAAATTCTCTCTCTTGCAAAAGTATTGTCTATGCCAAGTTAACTAATTGCTATGATTATGTTTCTATCTTCAATTATATCTACCCGCTATGCTCACAAAATCATTTCTTGAAAGTATTCTCATTAAATTCCGCTACTCTCAAATTGAATAGGCAAATTCCATTACAGTCAATTTGAGCATCATCGAGCCCTTCCTTGTCAAATGGCCCTTCAAGGTCGATCAACACCTCTTGCTCTTCATCTTCAACCTTTTGTTCTTCAAAAACCTCTTCTACCGCCGCATCAAGCTCTTCCAAGGAAGAGAGAAACTCATTCTCTTTTGCATTCACCTTGACGTCCTCCATAGGCATGACCGCTTTATCTCTCGTGGAAAAATGTTGCACCTGTTGCACCACCATGGCACCTTCCACCGCTACTTTCATTAGCACAGCCATTCGCATGGCCCCACACAATATTTTTACCTGCATATTATCATCTGTAGGCCTAGACCGCTCCATTTGGTCTTCATTAAGTATCTCGCCTTGCTCTATTTCCTGCTCTTCTTGCACATGGGCTACTACCATATCATCAAACACATAAGAGGGAAACTTTACCTTTACCAGCTTAGGCTCATCATAGTGTGTCTCCCCGTCATAGGACGTGGACTCATCCGCACTATTCTCGTCTCTTGTCCCGCAGCTACTCAAGCTTATATACCCATCCTCACCGGAATTGTAAATATTTCATATCGTCATCTGCATCCACTTGCTGCTCCACAAAAGCTTGACCATCATCCTGACTTTGCTCACTTTCTTCATCAGCTCCTGAACCCTCTGTATTTGCAATCCCATTGCATTCTGCTATCTTTTCATGCAAACTTTCCACAAGAACAGGCTTTTCCTTTTCAACCCACACCAGAACCTCCACTTCTGCTACCGCTTTCACCTCTTTGTTCACTTCAACATGGAGCTTCTCCTCATTAACAAACTCGTCCACCCTCGGCACATGCACTTCACATACTAGAAATCTCTAAGAAACATAGCCAATAGTAGGTCTTACCTCAACAAGCTGGGCATTCCGAGCACTTGCAACCGCCTTGGTTGGACCAAGGAGCACTTTGCTACCTCCGCAGGCATATAATATGTTGGCTTTAGCATACTCAACTCCAGCTTCCGCTTTACCTTTCTGCTCTTTATCTTTGCCAGATAGACCATGTCTTTGTAGGTATCTGCACCGTCTTCTACCTTTTGTCTAATCCTCGGATACAGCATTCCAGTAGATTTGACAGCTTCAAATACTGGTTACTTTTGACACTAGTAGCAACCAGTAGAAACCTCTAACTACTTCACAGCCAGCTTCAAACTGCTCAATGAAAATGGATAAATCTTTACTTACATCCTGTACCACCTTCAGCCTTGTAACAGCTTCTTCTGTCGTAACCACCTCTCAAAACCGTTCCAAAAACACCTCACAGCACAAACGTACCTACCTTGCTCAACGCACCCTTTTTGGCTCACAAGACACCCTAATTCTTCCCTCTTGGTGACACCCTTCAAGCTGCAGGCACAAACCCTCTGTAAGCACTGGCAAGCACACAAAGAGCGTGAGAGAAGGAGGGGGATGGGGAGAAGCAACACAAGAAGTAGGGGCAAATGTTTGGTATTATTGCATAGGGAGATAGTACAGTCAAGTATGCGACTCCAATGGAAAGCTTGCAATACACAGGCTTGAAAACCTCCAATCACTATCTCTGGAATAAAAGCCTCCTAGTCAAAAGACGCCAAAAAATGAACGTCTAACTCCTTTTATAATGCTTGGCTAAGGCTAAAAAAGAAAAAAACAAAGAGCTATCTAGCTCTCACAACCAACTGAATCTTCTTTTAGAATTTGTTTTGCATTGCCACCACTTGGCACACTTAGTATTTTGGTATCTGCATGGCACACATATCTTTGCTCTTTGTCTACTCCATTTTTTCACCCGACTTGGCCATTGTTTGTTTGCTCCTTCCACTTAACCTTTTAGGCTGTCATGGGCGGGATAGGCCCCTTGGGCAGCTCCTTAAAGCTTTCAAGCCCTCTCTCTCTTGCATCTTGCTCGTGAGATCCTCCCCTTGACCGGCCTTGAGCTCACCTTATTTTTTCCCTCTCACCTCTTGCACTATTGTGGGACACCCCTCCCAACCAATAGCAACATCGCTATTGGGGGGGGGGGGCTAACCCTCAAAAAACTTTTGCCCCATTAGGCGCAGGCACCGACCCTTACGGGATGCCACGTCATCAACTACCATACACTGCTACCACCGGCCATCACTGCCAGCGTGCGCCATCGACCACCTCTTTCTCTTCGTCACCGGGCCCAAAACAACACCCAACACCGCCCCGCCATAGCCTAGCGCAAGGGAGAGCTCCCCTCACACCTCTTATGCCTTAATGGGTTCACAAGATAGGCTTTATACTCCGACTGTCTCCACCGAGATCTTTGGACTTCTTCCCCCCCGACTCCCATGTAATGCTCACATATCGGATTGCCAAGACAAGAACACCAGTCGCAAACTTACTTGACTCACTTTGGATTCCACCCCATCTTGCCGCACTTCTCAATCTTTCGAGCCCTCGAACTGAGGCCACAAAAACCTGACCAAAGCATCTGCAATCAACTTCAGATAAGTGTACCCAATCTTCCAATTTCCATATCTTTTCGCTCCATGCTCCATTTGAAATGCCATCACTTCCTGCTACCTCCGTTGTCATGCCACTTCCCTCCCATGACAAGAAAATAAGCAAAAGAATGTCGATCAGGTGTATTTGAATCCTGCATGATTGTTCAGCAGTTATAAGGGCTTGCTCACAAGACAATTTTAAGCTAAAAGTGTATCAGATGGGGCTCTAAGGACCAAAATATGTCTTGGTAATGCTAACCAGTAAGTGTGCTTAATGTGGTCATAGATGGTGTTTTATATATCAAAGTCAAAGTACTTGAAGGGCTCTACGTGCCTCTCATTACGGCTCGTCAATCGAAGCTACGGATAAGAAGTTATGACAGTTTTAATTTCAGTCACAGTAGCAAATCCGTACTAGATTGAGCACCTGCTGATAAAAGTTCAAAGATGAAAGAAATGCACGAGTCTGAAGTGCTCACCTTCAAGAGCATGTCGGTCTTTTTAGTTTTTCAATCGGGGTTTCGGTTGGCAAGATATGGCTAGTTTAAGTATCGCCGGGGGCCAAGTTCGAACCTCCCTGGTCGCCCTGAGCAGTCACATTTATCTGGCTTAATGCAGTGCGGTTCCTGATGTGTATGCCAAATGTGGGCCGATGCGGAAGAATTTTTTATAATATGCCTAGCCTTGACGGGGCAACTCTCCAAAAGCAATCACTTACACTTGCTTCTTGCAAGCATGTGCACTATTGAAGATTTTTTATGACATCAAAATTCCTGATGATATTGCTAATCGATGGTGACTGGAGAAGATGTTGTGCTTGACGACGCTTGCCCAATAAGGGCTATGGGGCCGGCATGTCATCCCTTATAGTGCTCGAAGGCTGGAAATGGAAAAGCTTAGCATTGCTTTAAACTTAGCTAAAGGTTGATTATCAGCTTATTGACATTTCCGAGGATGAATTTGTGATGCCTTCTACTTGCAGGAATTGATTGACCGGCATGTGTACCAAATATAGTGCCCTAGCAAAGCCCATAATAGCCGACCATGCAAGGAGCTAAGCCAAAGGCCACCCAATGGTTGATCAAGTGGGAAAAAGAGTATAAGAAGAGGGGAAATGGCGCATCCCAGAAAGCCGTAGGTGGCGCTGCGGAGAATTGGCTCGCGCACGCCACACAGGGTTGCTCGAACGAGCGCACGAGAGAAACGAAACTTGCTCAGCATATTGACGCACAGAATTTTGGCTCCATTCGCGTCGCGTTTTGTGCCATCACTCGGCCTGCCATGTCATCAAGAGGCCATTCCCATTAGCGATATCGCTAATGGGATGGCCGAGAATAGGGTTTTTTTGCCCCATGCAACCTGTAAAGAAGAAAGAATGTCTCTCTTAAGCTCTAGTGTTTTTTTTTTGGGAACTCTCTTCTTTTGCCAGGAGCTCTCTCTCCGGGAGAGTAAGCAAAAGCTCTCAAGTACTCATTAACCAAGCCTAAGAGGGATCACCATAAGCTCACTAAAGCCTAATCTTAAGCTCTTAAGCAAGCCAATCATATGCCGGATCCCTTAATCTCTCAAGCAAGCTAAAGCTCTGGTATGCTTTTTTTCCTTCTCTTTTCATTTTGAATGCTTTCGAGAAGCAAGTTGGGAAAATCTCTTGAGCTCTAAAGCTCCATAGCCCAAGCTAAGCTTCGTTAAACTTTCTTGAGCCGTGCCTAATCTAAAACTCCTAAGCCTAAGCCTAATCTCTCAAGCCAAGCAAAGCTCTCAATTTCAAAACTCTCATTAGCAAAGCCTAATCCTAATCTCGCTTAAGCCGATTTTTGTAAATTCTCTATGCCTAATCACAAACTCTTAACCCAAGCCTAATCCTAATCTCACCTAAGCCATAATCCTAAGCTCCCCAAGCCATAATCTCAAAGCCATTAACCCGAAATTAATCCGATAACCATAAATTGGATTGGACCACCCAAGGCTTTGGAAGTTGAAGGAAGAGATAGTCCAAGGCGGTTACTACTGATGATCTTGATTAGCACCTGGATTAAGACAGATTAAATTTTATAAAGCACATAAACGTTTCCATTATTATGTGATGAAAACAGGGATACTGTGGCTTATTTGGTGTAAAGAGAACTGTTTGTTTTGAGCTCTGTTTTCGTTTATTGTGCCTGTTGAACCTCTTTCCCCGCACGTCTCACAGCTAGGGGCCCGATGCCTTCCCGGCTCACCTTTCGCACAATTATCCCCCGACATTCTTGGTGAACTTGATGCGAAACGAGCCAGGGTGGGAGGTTAGGATGGAGATTCCAGCAGAGTTGAAGCAATTTATTGAAGATTACAACTTAAATAGATTTGATAAAAATCTAGCAGCTGCAGATCTGTCAAAAATGTTGGGCTTAGTTCAGGGATGCTTGCAAGAAGTAAAAGCTATGAAGATGAAAAAGCAGCTTGATGATGCAGTGGAGATGGCACTTGATGCCGTGCATGAGCAATATGGAATTTTTCAAGGACATGATCCAGAAGGACTCCTTGCATGTTATAAAGCGGAGATGAAGAGCCGAGGAATTCTAGAAGATCGGATGATTTCGACCTTTGAAGAAGTTGTAACCTCCGAGTTTAAAGATAAGGTACAAGAACTGGCCGAAACATATCCCACGTAGTGGGACTATTTTGCAGATGGGTTTGCTCACGAAAGCTCAAAGATTATCGAGTTAGCAATGAAGGAGATTAATGAACGAAGCCAGATTTTTTTCTATAAAGAAGAAGGGCATCATATGCAGTTCCTTAATTATGATCAATTTTGGGATCATATTTTTGCAAGAAGTAAAGACAAGGCAAATACAGCTTTTGAAGAAGCAGATTCAACTTCAAAGGACCTTATTTTGAGCAACCGAGCAAAGATACATAATGTATTTACTGCCGAAACACAAATATATGATTTTTTTTTCAAAGGTTGCTCGTACGAAAGTTACCTTGATAATGGTTCTAGCGAAGAGCTAGACTGTACAATTTGTTTTTTTCAAGCTACTGACCTTGGCATGGGATGCTCTCAACAAGTCTATCAAGAAAATGAGCCACTACAGGCTTCTAATGGATCTATCGGCACTATAGCTAAGCAGTGCAGCAGATTTACTACAAATGATTACATAAACAAAGCTATTATATACACAATAGTTGATGAAGTGGCCGAGATTGTGGACCGAACACAGGATAAACCTAATAATTCCAATGAACCTATGGTTGTTCCTAGCAATATGCTTGCTGATTCTATTATCACAGAATCAGATTCCATAATTGATGTTTTTTTGGCCCAATCTGAAGGAGAAGGTTATAGCAGTATAGAAGAGATTTGTGATGCATGTAGCCCTTCAAAGGGGGTGCCTGATGGACCTTTTCAAAGTTATAATGGCTTGCTAAAGCATGGATGCAGATGAGGAAGCAGAGGACGATATTGAAGATTGCCTACATCATGTTGATTGTGAATAGAATATGGGCATGGATTGTACATCTATGCTTATATATGGGCTACAAGAGGAGCTAACTCCTATAGCTTTGATGAATGTTGAGACTTCCAAGGGTGATTTTCCCAAGGATGCTATGGATGAAGATCTTTAGGATAAAGCTATTATACATTATCAAACTCAAAACCCAGGTAAAAATCTCTCCGATGATACAGATCCAGAAAGTCCTAAGGTTTAGGGTTTGTGATGGATATGAAGCTAGAGGGTATGAAGCTAGAGGGGTTGATAATGCTAAATCATCCTTGGTACTGCATAAGGTGCACAAGGTTTTTTATTTTCTTGGACAATGTGCCAAATGTGGCTAGGTTTGGATATTATTCCTAATTCTTATGTCAGTGATGTCCTGGCTACCAGTAAAAGGGAATCAGAATTCTTTAATTCTTGCTGGTAACGACCTTAAGTTACCAAAAGTTTGTGAGATGTGGTTGCTGCACTATGCTTCAGGTGAAGCTCTATTATATTGCGGAGGCCATCAATGCTATGTGATCTTAATGGTATTTGATCCAGGAGATTCGACAGATCTTCAAAAGCAGGTTCACTATGGATGGATATTCTTGGGTATATATTGTGGTTTCTTTCTGCTAGATCCACGAATAGCATATCTGGAGCAGAAATGCTTGAAGTTGAGGATTCAAAATATATATGCTTATGTGGATATTATGAAGCTCCACTATTGGGGCAATTTCTTATTATCCCATTTGATCCTGGGAGCTATTGAAGAGCAACTTGCAGATTTAAGGATATCATTTATTTTCCTTTTAGCAGGTTACTTCGTAGTAGATTTGTTTTTGGATGTATGCTAAGACAGAAGTGCGTTTGGTTATATGATCAATAAGTTCACATGGCTAGCTTCCAGTTGTTGGCATCTATTGCTATAGTATCTTCGCATCTTTTGAGATGGTTCTGCTACCAGAACTTGAAGTAAACGACTTGACAACCATTCCGTGTGCAGACAGAGTAAGGCATACTTGAGCTTGACAGGGTTTCCTAAAGAGAGCTGATGGTCAAGCCGTGTGCATAATTAATTGGAGCACTTGAGTCTAGCAGGGTTCACTAAACAACTTTTTCATAATTGAATACTTTGGAGATACGACCACTACGGTTGAAGGATTTGTGATGGGACAGCTACCAGATGATTGAGCTAGGCTATTGAGCTAGACTATTGATGCTATGATTTAAACCTTCTTCTGTTTTACATGTCTTTACCAACTACGTGAGCTTGATGACAAGTAACTTAAGGTATTTATAGAAGATGCAGCTTGAAGACCGGTTGGCACAGACCTAATGCTGTGAAGGTTCAGAGGGGGTGAATGTTGTGCCGCTCTGCTCCCATGAAAAGAAAATGAGCAAAGGAAAGCCAATCAAGTGTATTTGAATCTTGCATGATTGTTCAACAGTTATAAGGGCTTGCTAACAAGCCAATTTTAAGCTGAAAGTGTGCCAGATGCGGCTCTAAGGGCCATAAGATGTCTTGGTAATGCTAAACAATGAGTATTCTTGAAGTGTTCATAGCTGGAATTTTATTAATCAAAGTTGAAGTACTTGAAGGGCTCTACGTGCCTGTCTTTATGGCTCGTTCAATCGGAGCTACGGGTAAGAAGTTATGACAGTTTTAAGTTGAGTCAGTAGTAGCAGATCTGTACCGGATTGAGCACCTACTGATAAAAGGTCAAAGATGAGAGGAATGCATGGGTCCGAAGTGCTCACCTCCAAGAGCATTTTGGTCTTTCCAGTTCATTGATCGGGATTCTGATTGGCAAGATATGGCCAATTTAAGTATTGTCGGGGGCTGGTTCCGAACCGCCCTGGTTGCCTTGATCAATCAAATTCATCTGGGTTAATTCAGTGCGGTGCCAATGTGTATGCCAAATGTGGGCCGATGCGGAAGCATTTTTTATAATATGCCTAGCCTTGATGGGTCAACTCTCCAAAAGCAAATCATTGACACTTGCTTCTTGCAGGAAGATTTTTTATTCATGATGATATTGCTAATTGGAGAAAGATGTTGTGCTTGACAATGCTTGCCTGGCATTTGTGCCAAATGTTATGCCTTACATTAATTATGGCCGCCAACGAAGGAAAAGCTTGGCATTGCCTTGGCCGACATGTGTACCGGACATGAAGTCTTTTGCAACATTGCATGGCCGGTATGTATGCCCAATGTGAAGCCAAGAGGAGTTTCGACCGCCATCTAACTTAAAAGGACCGCCCATTTAACTAAAAAGGGTGCCCGCCCAAGAAGCAAGGGAATGGCCGCCCATTCAAAGAGGTTTTCTTTTATGTGTGAAGGGAATCAAGGGAGGGCCATGGCGGCAGCAACGACAATGCAACTGGGGCTTTTTTCACTCGCACCGGCTCATCGACTGCTCCGATGAGCTCGCCATAGAGACGAACAAGGCTCAGAACTTCCTCACGATTCTTTTTGGCACCATCGCCACCACTCCCATGACAAGAAAATGAGCAAAGGAAAGCCAATCAGGTGTATTTGAATCCTGCATGATTGTTCAGTAGTTATAAGGGCTTGCTAACAAGCCAATTTTAAGCTGAAAGTGTGCCAGATATGGCTATAAGGGCCAAAAATGTCTTGGTGATGCTAAGCAGTGAGTGTGCTTAATGTGGTCATATCTGGGGTTTTATTAATCAAAGTCGAAGTACTTAAAGGGCTCTACGTGCCTGTCTTTATGGCTCATCAATCGGAGCTACGGATAAGAAGTTATGACAGTTTTAATTTCAGTCAGTAGCATACAATGCTCGAAGGCCGACAATGGAAAAGCTTAGCATTGCTTTAAACTCCGCTGAAGGTTGATTATCAGCTTATTGACATTTTTGAGGATGGATTTGTGATGCCTTCTACTTGCAGGAGTTGCTTGACCGGCATGTGTACCAAATATGGTGCCCTAGCAAAGCACGTTAAGGCTGGCCGCCCAAGGAGCTAAGCCAAAGGCCGCCCAAGATTATTAGGGCATGGCCAAAGGCTGGCCAAAGGCCACCCAATGGTTGATGAAGTGGGAAAGACAGGAGAAGAAGAGGGGAAATGGCGCATCCTAGAAAGCCACAGGCGACGTTGATGAGAATTGGCTCGCGCCCGCCCCACCACAGGGTTGCTCGAACGAGCGTGCGACAGAAACGAAACTTGCTCAGCATATTGACGCACAGACTTTGGCTCCAGTCGCGTCGCGTTCCGTGCCGGTCATCACTCAGCCTGCCATATCATCAAGAGGCCATTCCCATTAGCGATATCGCTAATGGGATGGCCGAGAATAGGATTTTCTTGCCCCATGCAACCTGTAAAGAAGAAAGAATGGCTCTCTTAAGCTCTAGTGTTTTTTTTTTGGGAACTCTCTTCTTTTGCCAGGAGCTCTCTCTCCGGGAGAGTAAGCAAAAGCTCTCAAGTACTCATTAACCAAGCCTAAGAGGGATCACCATAAGCTCACTAAAGCCTAATCTTAAGCTCTTAAGCAAGCCAATCATATGCCGGATCCCTTAATCTCTCAAGCAAGCTAAAGCTCTGGTATGCTTTTTTTCCTTCTCTTTTCATTTTGAATGCTTTCGAGAAGCAAGTTGGGAAAATCTCTTGAGCTCTAAAGCTCCATAGCCCAAGCTAAGCTTCATTAAACTTTCTTGAGACGTACCTAATCTAAAAGTCCTAAGCCTAAGCCTAATCTCTCAAGCCAAGCAAAGCTCTCGATTTCAAAACTCTCATTAGCAAAGCCTAATCCTAATCTCGCTTAAGCCAATTTTTGTAAATTCTCTATGCCTAATCACAAACTCTTAACCCAAGCCTAATCCTAATCTCACCTAAGCCATAATCCTAAGCTCGCCAAGCCATAATCTCCAAGCCATTAACCCGGAATTAATCCGATAACCATATACTGGATTGGACCACCCAAGGCTTTGGAAGCTGAGGGCAGAAGATAGTCCAAGGGGGTTACTACTGATCATCTTGATTAGCACATGGATTAAGACATGTTAAAATTTGTAAAGCACATAAATGTTTCCATTATTATTTAATTAAAACAGGGATACTATGGCTTATTTGGTGTAAAGTGAACTGTTTGTTTTGAGCTTTGTTTTTGTTAATTGTGCCTGCTGCACCTCTTTCCCCGCACCTCTCACAGCTAGAGGCCCGGTGCCTTCCTGGATCACCTTTCGCACAATTATCCCCCGACACCGTATGATGCATACCCTACTGTAGAACCTTGCCGAAACTCAAAAGACGCCAGATGGCACACCTCCCTATGTGGTCAAGTGGGCACCAACCCAGCCCCTGGCAAAACTTCAACAGGCCATAACTTGCAATCTAAAAAGACAGGTAGGCTCCATAATTGGAGCACTACAAGCCTACACCTTGAACTCTACTTGGACCACTTGTCTCCAGCTGCTGGGTTTGACAGGAATCTGCAATACACTGAACCTTCAACCTTCAATATCTTGGACTGTGTAGCTCGGTTTGATGAGCCGTTTGGACCTGCTCCTTCATCACTTCAAGCTCTTCATTCCTAGACCCAAAAGCTGCACTTTGCACATCCTTCACCTGCTACCCAAATTAGTCCCTTATGGAGCCTTCCTTGGCTTGTAAACTCCATCGGTCATACACCTCCGTTGTTGCCTGTCAACCCATGGTCTTCCTAGTTGCTCGAGCCTCTTGCCATGCTTCTACTAACCTGCATATATCTACCCATGCCACCTTCTAGGGTCAACACACTTTGGCTGTACCAACGTAATTCTAGGTGATCCTCTCCAAAATAGGCAACCACAAATTTGGCACAAACATTTTCCAAAAACAGTCAACACATGAACTCTAGCACATATGATGCTATCCAAGAACCTCCCAAAGCTTGAAATAACTCTATTTTTGTAAGTGAAAATTGATGCACAAGATCATGAGCAATGGAGTCCAGAACCAGGATTTTAGAAAACAAAAAGTAGATGTGCTTGCAAGGCACATATGCAACACATTTGCTATCACACCTTTGAAAATCCTCACATGAGCATCGAGGGAAGTCTGCAAGAAGTGTGTCAGCATATGTAACACCTTTCTTCACCAATCCAATTGTACTAACATGAAACACATGTGATACATTCGGGACCACAATTACCTCCCTTACTAATTTGGTAGCCATAGTTATTCCCGGCGCAATCCTATCATGAAAATCTCTTGTAAGTTTTGATCTGCATCTAACAAGTTTTCCATCTCTAAATTTTGGACAAAATGAACTCGGTGTGCTACCACATGTTCTAACATTGTGACAGCACTCAGCATTTGCATGTGCTTATTTAAGAACAAACCCATTGTTCAACAACATTTCAACTTCAGATGGCTGCACATTAGTGCCCTCATCCACAACCCAAGTCCCAGGTGTAGGTCCTGGTGGACCAACAATCGTGTCATCCACATTCCATTTATGAGTGTTACTACTATTGTAGAACCATACAAAGCCCTCAACAATGCCTCCCAGATTGGATCCTTTTGTTGGATATTTTTGCCTACCCTAGAAGCTTGGTGCAGGAACTTCGTGTTTCATAGAAGGTGCAATTTCATTAATGAACCTCCCACATCTTGTAGTATGGTTTACAAGAATACCAAAGCATGTCATTTTCTCCCTGGCTCAGTATGCCTAGTTTCCCACATAGTTCAAGACACTTTTTGCTCCAACCACATGAGGGGAGCTATGGAATCTTGCTGCTGTGTACTCCTAGGTAGCCCATTTGTTGTTGTGACTACCACATACTCAGGTCTGTGGCTATCATCTTCTAGAATTTCATAAGGGTCCACAGATATTGGTCTAGATCTTTGAACACTCTTTTCCCTCATTGATTCTCTGTTCATCTTGGGACTTTGCATGTGCACCTCCCTCAAAGAAGAATTAGCCAGGTCTATGAGATTCTTACCCGACCCATTAGCAGCCTGTTGACTCATAAACCTGGCAACCAAATCTGCCACTACTGGTCCATCATGTGTTATTCCCTTTAAGGTATGCATTGTATCTAACACTCTGCAACACATCTAGAGCCATATCTGCACATGTTGCTTCATACAAACCAATACTAGACTTGTATCCAATAGCTGCACACATGCTAGCATGCTTTGCCTCTGCTAGATTGGTTCTTGGCACAAAAGCACCTGCTACATCTTGACAAACAAGTCTATCACGCCAATGAGGCACTCTTGCGTCCCAACAAGACAACCATGTTTCCAATGATGGAATCTCTAACTCAATGGCATGCCCAACATGCCAAAATTGTCTAAGCTCCTCTTTACAAACATTTGCAGCATTCTCTGTGGAGGCATGCATCCACTTTTGGCATTTAAGTTTGTGCTCTTATTGGTAAGAGGGACATATAGATTTTGAAATATGCCTAACCATACTTTGCTCCCAATGAAAATGCACCATCTTTATTTTTCAGGCATTTTCTTATTTGCACCGCCATATGTGCACCACCAAAGGAAACCGTGCAAATAGAAATACAATTTGCATTAGCCTCATCTGCCATGAAACCTCTAATCTCGGGTTTTGGAATCCCAAATCCATCACCACCTTGTTAAGCATTCTCCAAAACTCAATCTGTGCATGCTTATTTCCAACTATAAATTCACATATTGCAAAAGTTAAAAGTTCTCGAACATAACGATCATATACATGTGCTGACATAGTAGGCCATCTGTCAACTCTATGCACATGGTCAAAGTGTATCTTGCAAATTACCTCCAGGATGCATACGATTCACCAAGTCCGCCCCAATACCAGGACCCATTGTAGACATTTTGAAAACATGAGGTTGTTTCTCTGCTGCCAACTAGCCGGGAAAAAGAACACTGTGCAGGTATGGGTATGGGCTATTGCTTTTTGATTTCAATATGGACTCAAATCCCATTGAAGTGATGCCCTTGGATTTTTTTGTTGTTTCCAAATTCTGTTGCACATGAGGCTTATTAGAGAGTGGAGTCACTGTGGCAAGTAATAAGTATGGAGCTTGATTCACCCCTTGTAATTTTCTGTGGTAAAAGCGCACATTTGTAAGGCCCCCATTATGAGGAGAAGCCATCGTGCGTGAAGGAAAATCACTCCCCAAAAACCAAAATTTTCACGGTCAAATTTTTTTCTCTCGTCGGAATATTCCTTTTTGCCGGAATATTATGGCCGGACGGCGGCCATAAAAACGGTCCGAACACGACCGGTCGGTTGGCTAGTGGCCGGTAGTCAATGGCCGGTGGCCGATGGTCAGAAGTCAATGGCCAGTGGCCGAATTCAAAAGCAGATTTGTATTCTCAGGGCGGCCACACATGGGCGGATTGAAGGGTCTACACACGTGGACTTATCTACAAAAGGGCGGCTACACATGGCTGCCTCTCATGAGAGAGGATAGCCCTTTTGGCCTATAAAAGGAGGCCATTTCTACACACATTTCATAGCGTGAAGTTGATGCAACAAGGTGAGTGTGAGGTGGTGAGAGTGAAGCAAGGTGGGAGCTCCATTAAGGGTATAATCCCTTTGTAAACTACTTCTTGTTTTGAAGTACTAAAGCCATTGAGTGGCTGCTTTCCCGTGGACGTAGCCCACATTGGGTGAACCACGTATATCGTGTGTAATCTCTCTCTCTCTCTCTCTCTACTCTATAATCTCGTGTATGTAAATCTGTCTCTCTCCATTAAGTAATCTACTCAATTATCTATTTAGCTACGTCTTATTTCGTAACAACTGGTATCAGAGCAAGGTTTGCTCGTAGCTAAATTATCTCAAGGAAAGGATTCCTTGAATTGAGTGGGAGTTATGGCGGAGGAAGGGAAGCTCAAGATTGAGAAGTTCAATGGCAAAAACTACCAACATTGGAAGATGCAGATTGAAGACTATCTTTACCAAAAGGACCTCTATTTGCCACTAGGCGGTCTTGCAAAGAAGCCTACAACGATGACAGATGAAGCATGGATTGTCCTTGATCGAAAGGCACTGGGAACAATCCGGTTAAGCTTGGTGTCAACGGTGGCCTTCAATGTTTCGGAGATGAAGACCACGGAGGACTTGATGAAGTCACTTGACGAATCCTACGAGAAACCATCGGCATCCAATAAGGTATTTCTTATGAAGCGCTTGTTCAATCGAAAAATGGCAGAGAATGGTTCAGTTGCAAAACACCTAAATGACTTTAACACAAACATAAGTCAACTTCGATCGGTGAAAATCAATTTCGATGACGAAGTGCGAGCTCTCCTTATACTATCATCTCTACCGTATAGTTGGGACAACCTTGTGATGGCTGTAAGTAATTCTATTTCTGGCACAAATACTCTTAAGTTTGATGATGTTGTAGGTGTTCTCCTAAGCGAGGAAATACGAAGGAGAAGCACAGGAGAATCATCAAGTGTTGCATTGTCAGTGGAAACAAGAGGAAGGCCTAAGGAGAGGTTCAAAAACCAAAAAGGTCGTGATCGCTCAAGGCGGAGCAAGTCACGCACAAAGTCAGTTCTTGAATGTTAGAACTGCGGCAAGAAGGGCCACGTCAAGAAGGATTGTTGGTCCAAGAAGAAGAGGGAGGCAGAGTCTCAAGACAACAAACCAACATCGGAGGCCAATGTGGCAGGTAAAGTAGAGCAAGATGCTCTAATTCTCTCATTAGACAATGTGTCTAATTCCTGGATAGTAGATTCCGGGGCTTCATTCCATGCGACACCACACAAGCAACATTTCCAAGATTATACCAAAGGTAATTTTGGGTATGTATACTTGGGAGATGATGAAGCTTGTGAGATTGTCGTCAAAGGTAGAGTTTCTGTCAAAACTGCTAACGGAAATGAATGGAAGCTTAAAGATGTTAGGCATGTTCCTTCTCTTCGCAAAAATTGGATCTCTACAGGACAATTGGATGATGAAGGTCACAACATTGCATTCGGAAACAAACGGTGGAAGATCTCAAAGGGATCTTTGGTGGTTGCCAAGGGAGAAAACTTCGGTACACTTTACTTGTGTACTATTAGCACGCAACCTTCAGCTTGTGCATCAACTACAGAAGTTGACAGTGCGGCGTGGCACTACCGACTTGGGCATATGAGTGCCAAAGGAATGCAAATCCTTCAAACAAAGAAGCTTCTACCAGGTTTGAAAGAAGTGGACTTAGAGTTCTGTGAAGATTGTGTTTATGGTAAGAGGGTGAAATTTCAAAAATCAGGAAATGAAAGAAAAAATAAAAAACTTGAGTTGGTTCATTCTGATGTTTGGGGTCCTGCAAGTACACCATCACTTGGTGGCTCATTGTACTATGTAACATTCATAGATGATGCGACTAGAAAAACATGGGTTTATGTCATGAATAATAAGTCCGATGTATTTTCTATATTTCAAAGGTGGAAAGCCTTTGTGGAGAATGAAACAGATACCAAGGTTAAATGCCTCAGATCCGACAATGGAGGCGAATATTGCAGCCAAGATTTTGAAAGCTTTTGTTCTAGAAATGGCATTCGGAGGCAAAGGACAACCCCAAGAACACCTCAACAAAATGGGATTTCGGAAAGGATGAACATGAAAATCATGGAGCGAGCACGAAGCATGCGGCTACATGCAGGCCTATCGCTTGAGCTTTGGGCGGAAGCTGTAAGTACGTCAGTGTACTTAATCAATCGGTCACCCTCAACGGCATTGGATGGGGGAGTTCCAAAAGAGGCATGGAGAGGTAAACTGGTGAATTATGCATTTCTCAAAGTGTTTGGGTGTGAGGCTTTCATGCACATAGATAGAAGCCTGAGATCAAAGCTAGATGCAAAGTTCAAAAAGTGTTTCTTCATTGGCTGTGGAGAAGGTGACTTTGGGTATCGCCTATGGAATCCTGAAGATGGTAAAATCTTAAGGAGTAGGGATGTAATTTTTAACGAACAAAATATGTACAAAGATTACTTGGAAAGAAATCAAACAAAAGAAACAGGTGATGAGTACATGGAGCTTGAGGACGGTGAAGACTCAAGGACTGCAAACGGTGACAATGTGCAACAAAGTCAACCAAATGAGGAGACTCAACTTAGTCCCCGAAGATCTACAAGAGCAAGTAGACCTCCAAAAATATTTGTTCCTTCCTTCAACCATCTCTTGATCTCAGATTCTGGAGAGCCAGAATCATACAAAGAAGCTATGCAACATGAATCCAAAGAAGAATGGACGAAGAGCATGCAAGTGGAGATGGACTCACTACATCGCAACCAAACCTGGGAGTTGGTTGAGTTGCCAAAAGGTACGCAGGCACTTCAAAACAAATGGGTGTACAAGCTGAAGGAAGAAGAAGGTGGGAAGAAAAGGTACAATTCTAGGCTTGTGGTAAAATATTTTTCTCAAAAGAAAGGTATTGAATTCAATGAAATATTTTCTCATGTTGTAAAAATGAACTCAATTAGGCTTGTCTTAAGCCTTGTGGCTGCTCATGATCTAAATCTCGAGCAAATGGATGTAAATACGGCATTCCCTCACGGTGACTTAGAGGAGGAAATCTACATGCTTCAACCAAAGGGGTATGAAGTAAAAGGTAAGGAGAAAATGGTTTGTAGATTAAAGAAGAGCTTGTATGGTTTAAAGCAAGCATCAAGACAATGGTACTTGAAGTTTGATCGATGGATGTTGGATCATGGATTCACAAGATGCAACTCGGATCACTGCGTCTACACGAAGAATTTGGGAGATGGGAAATTCATCATCCTAATGTTGTATGTTGATGACATGTTGATTGCAAGTGCTAACATGCAGGACATCAAAGACCTAAAAGAGGAGCTGTCTAAATCTTTTTCAATGAAAGATTTAGGTGCTGCAAAGAGGATACTTGGTATGAAAATATCAAGGGACAGGATGAAGAAGACAATAAAGATATCTGAAGAAGATTACATCAAGAAGGTACTAAAAAGGTTTGCAATGCAAAATGCAAAACCAGTTTCTACACCTTTGGCTGGTCACTTTAAACTAACAAAGGATATGTGTCCAAAGACACAAGAGCAGATAGCCTATATGTCTAAAGTTCCATATTCTGCCGCGGTAGGTTCTCTAATGTATGCTATGGTCTGGACAAGGCCAGACATTGCACATGCAGTGGGAGTTGTAAGTAGGTTCATGGACAACCCAGGTAAAGAACACTGGCAAGCTGTAAAATGGATACTTAGGTATCTAAAAGGGACAACAACAAATGCTTTGTATTTTGGAGGAACTGATATTTTTCTAGAAGGGTATGCTGATGCAGATATGGCAGGTGACAAAGATACTCAAAGGAGCACTACTGGCTATGTGTTCACGGTTGGAGGCACAGCAGTAAGCAGAAAGTGGTCTCACTTTCTACCATGGAAGCAAAGTATGTAGCAATGACGGAGGCAAGCAAAGAAATTATGTGGCTTCACAGATTCTTAGAAGATCTTGGATTCAAACAAGACAATTGTGTCTTGTACAGTGATAGCCAAAGCGCTATCCATCTTGTGAAGAACTCAGCCTTTCATTCAAGGACAAAGCACATTGAGGTGAGATATCACTTCATACGCACTCTTTTGGAAGAGGGACAACTTAAGCTAGGAAAGGTGCATACAAGTGCAAATCTTGCAGACATGTTTACAAAGGTGGTCAACAAGGAGAAGTTGAGCTTTTTCTCATCTTCAATCGGCATTCAAGGAGAAGAAGCCACGATGGAAAGCACTCATAGGTTTGGTTTGGAGATCAGTCTCCAAGTGGGAGATTGATAAGTATGGAGCCTGATTTACCCCTTGTAATTTTCTGTGGTAAAAGTGCACATTTTTAAGGCCCCCATTATGAGGAGAAGCCATCGTGCGTGAAGGAAAATCACTAGCCAAAAACCAAAATTTTCATGGCCAAAATTTTTTTACCGAAAAGTGGTCGGAACATGACCGGTCGGTTGGCTGGTGGCCGGTAGTCAATGGCCGGTGGCCGAATTCAAAAGCGAGTTGTCTTCTCAAGGGCGGCCACACATGGGCGGATTGAAGGGTACGATTTGGACTTATCTACAAAAGGGCGGCTACACATGGCTGCCTCTCATGAGAGAGGGCAACCCTTTTGGCCTATAAAAGGAGACCATTTCTACACACATTTCATAGCGTGAAGTTGATGCAACAAGGTGAGTGTGAGGTGGTGAGAGTGAAGCAAGGCGAGAGCTCCATTAAGGGTATAATCCCTTTGTAAACTACTTCTTGTTTTGAAGTACTAAAGCCATTGAGTGGTTGTTTTCCCGTGGACGTAGCCCACATTGGGTGAACCACGTATATCGTGTGTACTCTCTCTCTCTCTCTCTCTCTCTCTCTCTCTCTCTCTCTCTCTCTCTCTCTCTCTCTCTCTCTCTCTCTCTCTCTCTCTCTCTCGCTCTACTCTATAATCTCGTGTATGTAAATCTATCTCTCTCCATTAAGTAATCTACTTAATTATCTATTTATCTACGTCTATTTCCTAACAGCAAGGAACGTGGCAGATTCATCTTCGGCCAAGGGAGTATTCTTAAAGGAACTTAGGCCCATGAGCCTATCCATGTGACTATCTCTTCTGTTGTTACTCTCTCCAATTGTTTGGATGTAGTCAAAGGATCTAAAGCTGCACGTGCAAGCAAAGCATGGGAAATAACTTTGTCAGCAACTCTTCTTTTTCCCTCAGCCCGCTGGATGCTTGTGATAACCAAGATGAAGCACACATCTACTAATAGACTCCTTTTCAATAGGGATGCAATAATAAATGACTACAGCACAAGCATTTACACATTTTGGCATCTGATGATAATGGACACACACAAGATTTCCAAATTATGCTTCAATTTATCCCCTTTGTGGTGCTCGCAATAATCGTCCCTTCCATTGAATCTCGTTTGGAAGCTTTGTTCTCAAATGATAACTACAATCAATATTGACACATCGTAGATGGCCACAACATCTACTAAATCTCATGAAACCTTTGAACAAGTCACTGCTACAAGTCACATATTCTACCCAGGAATGACCATCAAAACATTGTCCATACCACTCATACTTGAGTTTTCAGTTTGTGGAGTAACTCAAAAGCAATATACTCATCATATTGACATGGGAGCTCAGACACTTGCACAACTTTATGAACTTGACTCAAAGCCACAACCAAGTTAGTTTGTAGTGGCAGAGTTCTAATGAAGTCAATTACACTCGCACATGGAAGCCACAGGTTGTCTAATTTTTCTTTGATCACTATTGGTGAAACCTTTGAGCCATCAGCATTAGGCAATAAATAAGAGGTGACAAGAATCTTGTAAAACTATGAAACTTCATGGTCAAGGGTGTAAAATAGCTCCCCATCATTGTTATCTTTGGGTCCAAGATGACTAATGTCTCCAGACAATGTAAGGGGACAAAGAGAAAAATCAACATTTTGAATATCAAAATGTTGCTTAATCTTGGCAACCTTGATCTCTTGAAACCAACTGTCAGATAGAAGAACAAGCTTTTGACCTCTCTGGGTTTCATAAAAAGTAATGTGTCTGCTCATTGCTCTAGAATAGACAGGAAATAGCGAGAAAAAAGAATATATGTAGTGAGAAAAGAAAGAGAAATGGTGATACTCGCCACAATAATATGTGTTATTTAGTAAAACATTTTTTATATTTTCAAATGTTATAAATATCATAGTCGGCATTTGCTTTCTCATGAGCCTAAAAATATTTTACAATGATTTGTATTTGAAGATCATCCTTGGAAACGTCGTAGGTGTCAGAGTCTTGAAGTCGTTACTGGCCGCCGTGTCGAAATGAAGTGTAGAAAGATACAATATTCCTAGCACATGGAAACAATTGCAAACTAAAAATATTACAATTCAAAAAATTACTCTAAAACTTATCAATATTTTTTATTTTTTTAGAGCATTTAATAGTGATTCTAAATGGACTCTAGTATTTTCCCCGAGGGATTCGCCATGGAAAACTTACTGCACCACGTAAGTGCAGGGGAGGGGGTTTTTTTACAAGTTACATAAGCGTATAAGTTAGGGGGCAGACCCCTAATAATTTATCTCCCAAGGTTAAAAATAAGGGAAGGGGTATCATATTCAGGGGGGGAGGGGTGGGGGGGGGGGGGGGGGGGGGGGGGGGGGGGGGTGCTGGGGCGGGGGGGAATGGGAGGAAGTTTTTGTGTTTCAAAATCATGGCTTCCCAAAAGAGTCTTCCCTCAAACTTGTGAGTCAACAGCTACAAATATACATGCAGAACTAGCACTGCTTTGTATCAATTGCTTGTTTTGTGATCATAGTTCATTTGTTGAGGGATAAAAGCTATAAAGTGCTTGTATAGATGAAAATTACAGAGAGAGCCTAACACAACATTATAACCATGTTTTTTGACTAATTTAGATGGGTCCAAATCGGACGAGTAGCTAGAGTGCAGGCTGAACGGGCACATAGTTTGAAAGTCAAACTAAGACACATTGAGGGTACATCTAGTTATCAACAGAAGTGGTTCCTTTGTACATTGCCAATCACTATGCTACACACTCTTTGACTAGTTTTACTCAGTTAGACCATGTGAGACATACATTTTATATGTAAGATAGGGGTATGATAGTTTTCTGCATTCAATATTGTATAAGCGTAGAAAGGGGGGTCATATTATCTAATATGAGTCGTATTCAGGGGTTTTATCAAAGTTGTCTGCTCTCGCAGGTGGTGTCCCATTTTGTATATAGAGTGAAGCCCCCAGGGTATTTTCTTGCTTAAATCTGTGAAAATTATTGCCTAAACATATTAAAATTTGAAAAAAATATCACCAAACTTGTTAATATTTTCTATTTATTTACTCATTTAATAGTGATTCTAAATGAACATTTAAGCTAGATTTTATTGCTCACTCACACCTTTTGTCATGCATAATTTTTGTCTTGCCTTAGTGGGCGTCTGCCCATGTTTGAATCTAACGCTTCTATTCTAATGAACCTAATTGATTCTTAACTACTTTTGCCACATAGAGCTCCGGAAATACCTGCGCATGCTTGCCGCCTCTGACCACGCTGCTTGTTGCGGGTAAGTGAACCTCTCTCGTCGCTAGCTATTCCCTGCAGATTATATCGCCTGCTGCTCCTCAGCCCGCACGTAGGCCAATGTGCAAAGGGTTGGTTCGATGCTGCAACTAGTCCACACTGGTGCGGATTGGTTGTAGCTGTTGGAATTAGGGTTGCAGAGAAACACACACAGCTTGGAGAAGACGAAGGAAGCTCAAGGCACACAATAGAGAGTGTGTTACTTAGTGTGCAATGGAAAGATAGATAGCCCTAGAGTGATGGGCGTATATACAATGCACGGGGGAAAAAACCTCCTAAAGAGGGAAAAAATGCCCCGGCGGTCCTAGTGTGTTCACACACATCACTACCACATGTATATGGTAACAAATCCCCCCTGGAGTGATGCGGTGAACGAGAGCTGGCACATGAGTAAAGGGAAGTGCCATGCCCTGAGGACAGGATCAGTCCACAAAGGGGAGTAAGCCCAAAGCTTTGCGGAAAGCTTCAAGCTTCTCACGAGACAATGCCTTTGTGAAAAGATTTGCAAGGTTGTCCTGTGTTGGCACATAAGCCAAGCTGATCTCTCCTGCTGAGAGCCTCTCCCTGACATAGTGGTAATGCACCTCAATGTGCTTTGTGCGAGCATGAAAAACTGGGTTCCTCGCAACTGCCAATGCGCTCTGACTGTCAGTGTAGATAGTGTTGGCAGTGTCCTGTCCAACACCCAAGTCATCCATAAGGCGTCTGAGCCATACACACTCAATCGTAGCTGTGAAGACTGCCCTGTACTCAGCCTCACAACTCGAAGTGGCCACAGTAGGTTGCTTCTTGCTTAACCATGATATACATGAACTGCCAAGCATGAAACAAAAACCACTTGTGGACACTCGCGTGTCAAAACAACCAGCCCAATCTGAGTCCGAAAAAGCATGTAAGTCTGGCGGCAATGATCCCCCCTTGGGATAAAACAAGCCAAGATGTAAAGTGCCACTAAGGTAGCGGAAAATCCTCTTGACAGGCTGCCAATGCTTAGACCCTGGGCTATGCATAAATCTGCTGACCTGCGAGACTGCAAACTGAATATCTGGCCTCGTGTTGCATACATAAATGAGGCAGCCAACAGCAGCTTGGTAAAGAGTGACATCAGTAGGATCGCCAGCATCATGTAGACTCAACTTCAAACCTGTTTCCATGGGAGTGGCAATAGGTTTGCAATCCTCAAGTCCAAACTTACATAGCAATGTCTCTATGTAACTTTTCTGACACAAGGCAATACCACCATCACACTGCTTAAACTGTATACCCAAGTAATGATGCAACAGCCCCAAATCTTTCATCTTGAAAGTAGCATTCAAATCAGCCTTAAATTCATCAATATGTCTCTCATTTGGTCCAGTGATCAGCAAATCATCAACATAAAGAACCACAATGAGAAATACATCATCCTCACGCTTTACATACAATCTGCTTTCTGTTGGACTGTTACGAAAGCCTCGTTTAACCAAATGAGTGTCAGCTTTCTCATACCAAGCACGAGGAGATTGCTTCAACCCATACAAAGCCTTCTTACATTTGCACACTTTGTCCTCTTGTCCTTTTATGACAAAACCGCGAGGCTGCGTTACATAAACTTCCTCAAATATGTCACCATTCAAGAAAGCAGTAACAATGTCTGATTGATGTACATCCCAACCAAAATGAGCTTCCAATGCACATAGAAAACGCACAGTAGTCATACGACAAGTGGGAGCAAAAGTCTCTTCATAATCTATGCCTTTTTGTTGTGCATAACCCTTTGCAACAAGTCGAGCCTTATGGCGATCGATCTCACCATCCGGCTTGCGTTTCAACTTGTAAACCCACTTTGTACCAATGGCCTTTTTGCCAGGAGGCAAATCACATAAAGTCCATGTGTCATTCTCTATAAGTGCATCATATTCTGATTTCATGGCAGCAATCCAATTTTTTGAATTCTGTGCTTCATCAAAAGACAGAGGCTCGTCAACATCATGTAAACTAGACACAGCCAAAGCATAACAATCTGATGCATAAGATGCATGGCGAGAGCCTGAACGAGTACAACTAGATAAAGGTGCATCCAATTTACTGTCACGCAAAGTGTGCACCAGCCATTTTGGCATACCTCTAGCCTGCTCATTTTCAGCCCTTTCCTCATCAAGTACATCAAGTACATCTGCATCAGTAATAGGCTGTCCTAAAACATTTTCAGAAACCCCCATAGGCTGTACATTTGCCTCATTGGAACTTACATTCTTATTTCCACCACTGAAAAGAGGCAACAAAGTGTCATAAATGTCTTGTGATCTTACATTACTGTCTCTAGTACATGACAGCAAGAGCTGAACAGAATCTTCCACAAACACTACATCCCGTGAAACCAGAATACGTTTTGTTTGCGGATGATACAACCTGTAACCTTTGCTTTCAGCACTATAACCAACAAAATACATTTGACAGCCTTATCATCCAATTTTCTGCGCTGCACTTGTGGCACCAAAGCATATGCCAAACAACCAAAAACACGCATGTGCTCAATAGAAGGCTTTCTATCATGCCATGCTTCATATGGAGTAATAGACTGCAAAGCTTTCGTAGGACACGTGTTAAGTACATAAGTGGCACACATGATGGCCTCAAGCCAAAAAGAATGCGGCAAAGCTTGACTTTTGACCATACATCGTGCCATTTCCATTAGTGACCTGTTTTTCCTCTCAGCAACACCATTTTGCTGAGGTGTATAAGGCACTGTACATTGGTGTTTTATCCCACGACTAGCCAGAAATGTATTAAATTCATGAGACATATACTCCCCCCCCCTCGATCGGAACGGAGGGTGCCCATAGTACATTTTGAGACATTTTCAGCCATAGCCAAAAATTGTTTGAAGCACATAAAAGCTTCGGACTTCGCTTTAAGCGGAAATACCCATGCATGCCTGGAGTAATCATCAATGAAAGTCACGAAGTACAGGTAATTGCCCAAGGACGGGGTTTGCATGGGCCCACAAACATCACTATGCACAAGCTGCAACCTGCATGTGGCCCTAACTGAACCATCCTTTGGAAACTTAGAACGCTGCATTTTACCCAGAATACAGCCTTCACAAACATGTTTGACAGGTGCTTCAAGAGGCGGCAAAGAAGCAACCATATCAGATTTCTGCAAACGCAGCAAACTGGCAAAATTCAGATGAACAAAACGTGCATGCCAAAGTTTTGCATCTGAAATAGCCCTTGAATCTGCAACAGCATTTGCAAAATTTTGTCCACACTTGTCATACAAAGTGAGCTTGTACAGCCCACGGCACAAAACCCCAGATGCAACAATTTCATCACCAAAACTGAGATCATGAACTGTACATCTGTCATCCACAAATTTGACTACAAGTCCAAGTCTAGCAAGTGCGGATACAGACAAGAGATTCTTCTTGATCCCAGGTACATAAAGTGCATCAACAAGTGTGAAGGAAATGCCATTAGCAGCAGTGAGCACAATCTTTCCAACTCCCTGAACTGGATAAGAGGCGTTGTTGGCACAAGTGACTGAATTCCCATGAGGGACAGACTCGAGAGAGGTAAACAATTCACGATGTGAGGTAATGTGCTTTGTAGCACCACTGTCGAAATACCACACATGTGAATCTGCAGCAACTGACAAGCATGCATCATGGACAGCAGGATTGTAAGTGCACTCTGCGCTAAAAGCCCATTCTGCATCAACATCAGCATCACAATCTCCTTTCACAGAAGACTCAACAATGGCTGCATTTGTAGTGGATCCAGCATTTGCAGTGGAACCACCCTCTTTCTTCTTAGCCTCTTTGGACTTCAACTTAGGACACGACTTGATCAAGTGATCATTGGCTTTACAATAATGGCAACACATCTTCTTTTTGCCCTTATCACCAGAATTGCCAGACGAAGTGCTGCCAGCAGAAGCATTAGGAACAGAATTTTTGCCACTCGCAGCAGAACCATAAGAAGTGGCTGCATTACTGTTACCACCCTTTCTTTGAGAAGCAATAAAAGCCTCTTCAACTGCACGCTGCCTAGTCCTATTTTTTCTAGAAAGTGACTCTTGCAACAGCAATGTGCATAATGCATCAAACTTGACAACTTCAGGATTTCCTTGGGTCATCAGTCTCCAAGTACTAGCAAAAGTCTGGTAGGAATCTAGTAAGGCATCAAGAACAGTCTGCACAAGGGAACTGTCCGAAATGACTTCACCTGCAGAAATGAGTTGCTCATTGATATCCTTGACACTAGCAAGGAAAGTGTCCATATCATCTTTCTCATGCATAATCTTGGACTCTAGCTCTTTACGCAGCAAAGCAATTTTAGCCTCATTGCGGCTTGCATAAAGACCTGCTAGAATATCCCAAGCCTGTTTTGCAGATTTTGCTGAACGGATGTGAGGAATAATGGTGCGCTTCACAGACAACGCAATCAATGCATGAGCCTGCGCATCCTTAACATCCCAACGAGCTTGTTCTGCCGTAGGCAAAACAACTCTAATAGCTGCAATCCTTGCAGCAAGACTTGCAACATCCTCAATATCGCCTACATCTTCAGAACCAGGACGTACATCAATGCCCTACACAATGTTCCAGACACCTTTTGACACAAGAACATGTTGCATCATATAAGCCCACATAGGGTAGTTGTCCCCATCCAACCTGTCCTCAGCAGCAAACATCTTGAACACATCTGTGTTGTTGTTGTCAGCCATGGTAAATGCTGCACCTGATGTGAAAACTGCCCGAAAATAGGAGAAATGGAGCGGGAACAACTTGTGCTATATAGCACAAACCGTAGAAGACTATAAGGCACCTGTTATGCAGAAAACGGCACTGACAAAAAATCTGCACAAAATGACGAAATAGCATGTGCAGTACTGCCCGTAGTGGAAACGAAGGCCGAAATGAGCCCAAATCAAAATTCTGAGCAGACCAAGCTCTTCGAGCTACCCCGAAATATTTATCGACCTGCGAACGCTCGCCAAAGCTCACTGAAATCGGAGAAAGTGAGCAGGCGTGTGCTGGAGCAGCTGGCGACTAAGCCCGGGAGGACGTGACCTGCTCTGATACCAATTGTTGGAATTAGGGTTGCAGAGAAACACACACAGCTTGGAGAAGACGAAGGAAGCTCAAGGCACACAATAGAGAGTGTGTTACTTAGTGTGCAATGGAAAGATAGATAGCCCTAGAGTGATGGGCGTATATACAATGCACGGGGGAAAAAACCTCCTAAAGAGGGAAAAAATGCCCCGGCGGTCCTAGTGTGTTCACACACATCACTACCACATGTATATGGTAACAAATCCCCCCTGGAGTGATGCGGTGAACGAGAGCTGGCACATGAGTAAAGGGAAGTGCCATGCCCTGAGGACAGGATCAGTCCACAAAGGGGAGTAAGCCCAAAGCTTTGCGGAAAGCTTCAAGCTTCTCACGAGACAATGCCTTTGTCATCCTCACGCCACGTCAAAACAAAATCGCAGTATCCAGTTGGGCTAATCTGGGTGTACTCCCACCACAGCATCAGCGGTGCCATCCTGGGCGTCATCTCACGCCTCGGCAACTGCCACATAATACCAGCGCTAATAAGTAGAGAGACTTGAGAGAAACCATACTGAAGGTTTTGGCCACATAATACCAGTGCTAATAAGTAGAGAGACTTGAGAGAAACCATACCGAAGGTTTTGGACAAACATTCTTTCCTATAGCAACCAGTTTAACCAGACAATCTTTCCTACTTGTCAAACATATGACGAGTTTCTTGGGGTTAAGCCCCGTGGTTTCGTTCTGTCTTTTCTTTTCATAAGGTAAAATAATATATTCCTATGGTCTCGCATATGCAATGATTCATAACTTGAAACTGCAATACTAACCTGTACCATAGATCCGATTGGTCCGATTGGTGAAGACATAGCATGTTTCGCAGGAGTTCCACCGTTACTTGTACCGGCTTCATGATCATTAGCGCCTTGTGTTCGAGCGCGCTTTGGAGCCATTTTTTTGTACTTATTAGTCCACTAGAGTTTTTGCTCTCTTAGTGGTTTGTGGACGCCTTCTCTCTAAGAGAAGTGGCAGCACTTCGTGAGCACTATAAAGGCAATCTCTATGTCTAAAGTGTGAGCATGAATGCTCTATTTATAGCAGAAAAAAAAACATCCAACTTTTTTTTCAAAAAAAAATTTATTTTTTTATTTTTTTATTTTTTTATTTTTTCCCCAAAAATCATACCCACGTTTTTGGTACCCTTGTGGTACCCATGAGCTTGACCACTTTATCATTATCATCAAAAGATAAGGCCACACAAGCCCCCCCTCATTAAGATTAGTCAAGAGTATCCTCTCCTTTTTCATGTGACAGTGTGTCCCACTTTGTCCCCTCCTATGTGATCCATGTGTCTTCATTTGTCAACCCTGTGTATTCTTTTGTCTTTATAATTATTTTATTTATTTCCTTAATGATAATTTACTTTACATTTTTAAGTTAAACTTTACAGTCTTATATTAACTTTACAGTAGTAAAAGAAAATTCTACAATCAGTAAATAAGTCTTGCAATAAGTTAGTTAGTGATTCATATAGCTAAACATGTCAGAATTTTGTAGCGTAAATTTTAATTTCTAGGTTTTCTCAACCTACGATTCATAATTTGAACTCGAATATCTTAAATAAGGAGTGATGGTTCAAAAAAATACAAATGTGTAATAGAACTTGTGTGAGATTTGAAAGTAGAGACCTTACAAGCAAGCAGGCGATTTTTTTTTGCAAAGTGCTCTACAAATATTGATTTTAATATTATAAGCGTTGCAGATTGAATATCCAATGACATTGTGGGCACCTTGAACCTCTGCGCCTTTGTGTGCTCCCCCTGCCCAAACACACTCGCGGTACTTGCCTTCCACACATTCAAAGAAGTGGATGGTGTTTTTGTGCATCTTTAATTCATCAACTAGCATAGACTTTTGATCATGTAAAGAATGATGCCAATTTTTGAAACCTAGAGCAGTGAGAGCAAACAAACGTAGGGTGCAAAGTTGAATGATATGCAGTGAGAGAACATTACTGACTCGATATTTATTCTGTCATCATTACACTTCCTCAAAGTTAGTTCTTTCGTTCCACGGCCTGCTACGACTAGGAAATGCCCCCTCGCAGACGTCCCCCAACTAGGTACGCCAATTATAAGAAATCATCAACATCTTGTTGAAGCCAATGGCCATTCGGTTTCACGGAGTTTGGAATGCTGCTAGAACCATCCGCGCCGATCAGTTGGACAGTTGTCGAAACAATTCCGATAAATGTCCAACTTCAACAGCAGGATCGGGGCCTTTTTTTTGCAACTATATTTTGTTATGATAATAATTTACGATAATGTATTTTTAGGTGTAAGGTATATTATATGTTTCTTAGAAGTGTTTTCTTCTTAATATTTTGTGTGAAGGCAAGTGTCTACAATTTATGTGGTTAGTATGGATTAGTATTGACAAAAGTCTAGTACATATTCATTAGGGTAGGCAATTTGAAAATTTAGGCTTTTGATCTAGTTTGATAGGATGAAATATTTTGGGTTTGATTCTAGATAAATTCTAGATCTAGATTAATTTGAGTTTGAAAATTTCTTTGTAGTCCTGTAACTGGGGGATGTTCTCATCGAGAGGGGAAAGAGGCTATACCTCTTGTTCCTATATGCAGTGATCTAGTGAGCTCTATGGAAGTCACATAAGACTTCAATGACAATGATTTTATTGGTGATGAGAGCGAGAGTACCGACATTGAATTAGGGTCAATGAATGAAGTTGATGCTCAAATAGCTAGACAAGAGGAAGCTTTGGAATTGATTCCATTTCCCATTGCCCTTGAAAATGGGCCGTCTGCAATGATGTGGATGATAGTCATTTGCATATGGATAGAGGAGAGGACATTCTCAAAACCACCAGGGTTTTTAGTTGTTTTGAGTGTCCTCTAGTTCCTTTGTGTAGACTCATTCCATATGCTCGTGTACATCCCCTCAGATCAGATGTTTCTGGCTTGAAGGCTGCATTTGCTAGAGAAGGTTACATAAAGGAAAAAGGTGCTTTTATAGTTTCATTGCAAACATGTCACAAGGAATAGACATTGTTGACACGTAATCATTGTTGTTTTAGAGTACTTTTATGGATTGATATGTTGCTTTTGCACACGTGTACTTGCCACTGTTTGCACCAAATTCTATTTGTTTTCATTGGGGAGGAAAGAGAGGCTTACTGGGAGACCTTGATCTTCAAAGTCAATTTGAAATTTGAATTTATCTCCCTTTCCACTAGGATCCTTCATGCACGCATAGCTAGAAAGCACTACGAGTGACTCATCCTCTCTGAGTCCTAGTGTTTTGGCACTGTTGTCAAGGAATAAAAAGAGATGATCATCCACCACCACTGCATGCAAAGTGGGAATTTGGAGGTTTGGGACTTCCTTTAACACCTCATCTCCCTCTATCATCCGATTTCCTCCTCAATGGAGATGGGCTCTTGCAAGAGGACAAGTGCCATAGATGCTTCAGTCTTCTCATCAACCTCTTTGATAACTTCATTTGATTCCTCCACAATGGTCACAAGTGGTCTTTGATTGGCCTTGCCTTTTATTTTCCTTTGTTCATGTCCTCAAGCCCAAGTAAGGTCAGAACTATGTCCCAAGAAATGAATTGGGTGCCTATGCACCCCATGCCCAAATCTACAAGAGCATCCTCATCCTCTGTCCTATAGTTCCATTCTGTGAGGCCTTTAATAGACCTCAACAAGAAAAAGAAAAAGTTTTGTCGATCGCATAGAGATGTTTGAGGAAATTCATTGGCAACCACATCGTGTCGGATCCCTCAAAGACTACGGCATATTCTTCCATGTGCTGCACCATGTAGTCAAGAAAGCTTTCAAATGCCTCTGCATTAAGGTTGGTAGTGGCCTACATGTCGATTGTCCCCTCAAACACATTGAGTAGGTCATGTGCTTGATCCGCAAGTCCTACATTTTCTAGTTGTGTGAAAAGTGCATCAAAATACGTTTCCATGGGTTTGTTCGCGAAGAAGATGCGAAGAGAGCTTAGAGCTAGAGTTTTGTGAATGTAAAAAATGAAGTTTAAAATCTAGAAAGTCACTTATATACCCAGGGTCACTTTTTAAAAATCATTAAAAAATAATGTCAAAATAACTTTAAAACTATAATTTTTAAAAAAAATATGCAAGAAAGCATTGAAAGACATCAACATTGCAAGCATTTGTGCTCCACATCAAAGAAATTGCACATTTCAATCGAAAACTGAACAAGTTGAGAATAAACAAGTATGCGCAGAAATGAGATTCAAAACACTGTATGTATTAGTGGGAGCAAAATCCGTGTCAGTTACAAGATTTTACAAAAATACATCACGGAAATGGAATGCTCACAAATAGAAAGATCTTCTCTTTTCTGAAGCGAACAACCTTTTCATTGATTACAAAGAGATATTTCTTGGGCAAGGTATATTTGAGATTAAGATACTCGCAAAGGTGACTGAGGTGCGAGGCGTTATTCACTACAATGGTGTGCATTGCATCTTTGTGAAGGTATATTTGTAGGTCAACCAATTCTCTAGCAGGAACATCAGAGTCTAGTGCCTCCCATTCTCCCATCGTCTGCTTCCATATTCTATAGGGAAAGAACATTAACAAGCTTTTCTTTTTTGCAATATGGTATTTGAACACCACATTCACAGCAACTATAGAGCATATGATTCTATCTCCCTAGTGGGTGACCACCTTAGTCTCCCATCTAGCTACAAGGAATCCATTGATAGCACACTCTGAAGTCGAAAGATAACACAAACACGTGAAGAGACATAAACCATGTTGTCATGGCTTTGTGGGAACCATAGGTGCACTTCATTGCTTCTTGCACATCCGCCTTGATTCTCTTTTTGGTTGTTGTGATCAGGGAACTATCTAGCTTAGGCCATTCCAGACTCTCCAAGGTTGGTGAGTGACCCAAAGACAGATTACCATACCCATTTTGCCTAGGTGTGACATAAGTATGACTATTAATAAAATGTCACGTGACGCAAGATTAGAGGATGGACTTCCAACATAGAGCAACTTGTCAAGATCAATGTGGATAGCCTCAAAAATTCTTGTGAAGGACTCTATTGGCTCCCACTCTTCAAAATTAGATGGAAAAACATCTGCAACATGAACAAGCAATGAAAATTTTACCAGTCATCAAAAAAAGATTACATGACAAAAATACTAAATAGACATTTTAAATAGACACTCTAAAAACTTGAAAGAAAAGTAAAATTACAATCTATAGGAAACCTTGATGGAGACACTGCTCTCTCTAGCTTTAATTGTGAAGCAATATGCACATGTTGCACCTTCTCAAGCCTCTTTCCATCTTGTGTTTGCTGGAACTCCATGATTCTTCCCTTCCAATGGTGTGCTTGAGAAGCTATGTGTCTCCTTGAGTGTACCTCTTGAGCTGGTGGGATGCATTGTCACCCACATCATTCGTTTGAACTCCATCGTCACCCAACATCCACCATTGTCTTGTACATTGCTGCATGAAATGGAGTTAGTGACACTCCTAGCGAGTACCTGATGATCCCATGGAAGGAGAATATAGCAAGCTTTAGGAGAATGTAGCAAGCTTGAGGAGGGAAAGGAGGTTCAAAATTTTGGAACATAGCTTTTGGGAGGGAAAAATCTAAGGAAGGAAAGAGAAGCAACTTGCAATGTGAAGTGAAGAGAAGTGAGAGATGGTACAATAGAGAGAGAGGGAGGAAATGATCAGCACGTTTTAGGAGAGAGGGGGGGAGAAACTGGCAGCCACTAGAGAGAGAAAGGATTGGTTTTGACCCAACAATTTAGGAAAAAAGTTCAATTTTTCAAATTTATAAGAGATTTTCTCTTGAGTATAAATTTGAACACTTACTTTTAGACCCTACCATACCCACCATTTGAGTCCACATGGCACCCACCCATTTTCCCCTTTCATAATATCCTTTTTAATACCATGGAAAATAAGGAGGCCCCCCTAGACCCCATTCCCTTCCTAATGTTATCTCTTCTAGCTTTGTAAGCTTTAACTTTAGCTCTTGCATTCCTTTAACAATATCATCAAGAATGGATTTGTCACCCTTTGTAACCACAATCATAGGCTTTATGGGACTCTGGGGAACACTTGGTGCTTGAGTAGAATTGACTATCATCTTGTCTCTTTGTTGTTCTCGCTTAGCGAGTAGTGAGATGGCATCTTTGACCTCATTTCAATCAGTCTTTCAGACCTGTTTTGCATCCTTATTCTCAAGTAGTAACTCTAACCTCTCTTGAATCTCTTTTTCTACTGCCTACAAAAATAGTTTTGTCTTTTTTGAGTTTAGGGTAGCCTTTTTAGTCCTTGGGAGTTGATTATAGCAGAGTTCAAATTCCTTTAGAAATTTAATAGGCAAAAGTCCCCTTTGACAAAACTACCTACTCTAAAAAGTTTCTCTTTCTCACCCTTTTGGAGTCCTCCATGAAATACTCTTCGTTCAAGGCTAGTTACTTTAATGCTTCATATGTAGCCCCATGCTCATTTCTAATTCCCCTTACATGCTCTCTGATCTCAAGAAACCCTTACATGTTCTTTGCTGTATAACTTCATTAGAAACTCCCAAGTAAGTATTTAAAGAGGGGAAACCCTAATTGGTGGCCTCATAGCCTCAAATACAGGGTTGGAACAACAGGGGACTGCACTAGAAAACCATAAGGCTTTGTATCCCTTCACAGAGGATCTCAAAGTGCTGATATTGTTCTTCTAAAATGTTCCTTCACTCCTCATACTCACGGAATCGTGAGTGATGTGGCATGTTGAGCCATTTTTTTGGGTTATTTTTCACCATTTTATGATATTTTTTGCCCATTTTTAGCCAAAAAATTTCATTTTGTCCATAAAAAGCCCAAACAAGCTCGAAAAAATCCCTCAAATTGTGGAAAGATCCATTGGGATTAAATTTCATATGGAACCTCATTTTACCACTTTGCAAACACTCTTGATGCATCTCTTACACACGCATGAAACCTACTATTTTTGGTTGAGATCGCCCGCATTGAACTTTCTAGGCGAAAGGAGTGTGCCGCTTCGAAACACCGCTTCAAAACACTTGACATTTGTACATTTCTAAAGAAATTGAAGCATGATTTA
The DNA here is from genome assembly GCF_014529385.1 of Adiantum capillus-veneris. NCBI lineage: Eukaryota > Viridiplantae > Streptophyta > Polypodiopsida > Polypodiales > Pteridaceae > Adiantum > Adiantum capillus-veneris. Next base: position 47,116,982 of record NC_140945.1, read on the forward strand.
ATGTGATAAAAAACACATCAATTCCACCTCCAAGGCCTTGCCTTCCTAGCAAGGTATGTACACGATTGCAACGGTGACATCAGTTTCACATCTATCACACTATGTACATCATAGCATTTGGTCCCACATAACAAAAGCATTGAGAGTGAGATAGATATTTTAATTTCACATTTACACATTCCATGGAATGGCAATGCCCATCTAGTTTCAATGCCACTACTATGTTGGGTTATGAGAATGCTTTATCTTGTGTTGTATTATATTGTATGCATGGGTAATCTAGGTGAAAAGGCAATATCTTGATATGGCACTCGGTTATATATTGGTTGTGTGTGCTATATTGAGTTGATACATATGTCATTTGACTTGATTGCATCATCTAATGGCCTTTGGCAACAATGATGGCACTAAATTTAGTATAGTTTTCTTCTAAAATTTGTTTTCACAAATGTAAGATAGGTAGCGGGCGGTGGTGTATGCACTATTGCTAATGTGTAATGTTGTGTGCTTTTTCAAGATCTCTCTCTCTCTCTCTCTCTCTCTCTCTCTCTCTCTCTCTCTACACACACACACACACACATACACATATATATATTCTATATTTGTCTATACAACATCTAAATTGTTGTTTAAAATGAAAACAAATTTTTAATGCTAATATTAAAATTGAATTTGTTTTCTATATGGAAGTGAATGTGTTAAAATTTATTAACAATTAAGGTCTGCTTTTTTATATTGCAATGGACACTTTTGAGGAACAAAAGAAGGCTATGTTAAAATCCCTAGGCATGTCCTTGTGTACCAAGGTGATTACTCACAGGGAATGAGGTTGCTCACACCTTGGAGTGTAAATTCTCTTGGACCACTTTCTTGAGAAGGTGATAAGCAGTGCTCAAAAAATCAAGGCTTCTCCTATTGAAGTTAACAAGGAATACCAATGTACATACTTAATCATCAGCAATATAACAAAATGTGGCATTGATTTATGTGATGGCTTGCCACTTGTTGTGAGCTTTGAAAGGCTGAATGAATGGAGCTTGTAGTGGGGTGCATAGAAGGCTGAGACCAAGAAACTAAAAGAGCGGCCCAATCTCACATGGCCATTCTTGTGAAAGATAGGAGAAGTATTTATGGAAAATGCTCCTATCTTACTACCTAGATAGTACACTATCAACGAGTCCCTAGATAGTACACTCAAAAATTTGTCATGTACTTTCTCTATTAGTGTTGAACATAATTCAATCTTATGCATTGCTACGACATGGCATAGAGATTATGGAGAGAGATAGAAAGTGCAATTGAAGGGTATCTCTTTCTTTCCAAAAGGTACATCTCATGTTGCAAAAAAGTGTTTATGACCCCATAGAATTTTCCTTAAGTCGTTGGAAAAAGTGTTGAGTGTGGATCTTATGCATAATGGGATTGTTTGAAGCATTGATCATACACAAGAAGTACCATGGATAAGAATCCTTCCTTATTTTAATAGGGAATCCATTTGATTCACTCCACCAAACAGGCTAGGAGAAAACTGACTAAACAAGTCAATTACAACATGTTTCCTTCATTATGAGAGCAAAATATTTTTGATTTAGTCAATGAAAGTCATTCGTGGACCTTGAAGCTCCATAGAAAGGTTTTAGAGTTTCATACTAGATGAGCTTATATTATGTAAGTAGGCCTTTTGAGTTTGAAATTGAATTAGGAGCTTTCCTTTATAGAGCTCTCTCTCTCTCTCTCTCCTCTTTTTTTGGATAAATCCTCTCTCTCTCTCTCTCCCCCCTCTCTCTCTTTTTCTTCCTCACTCTCTCTCTCTCTCCCCCCCTCTCTCTTTTTCTCTTCCTCACTCTTTTTGAGATAAATTTCTCCCTCTCTTGTAAGAGTACGCATGTGCAGGAGCATGAGAGAGAAAGAGAGATAGAGAGAGAGAGGTTAGACACAACACAAATGTTGTTGTAGAAAAATAGGATGCGATCAGCCCCTCATGACTACCAGAGTGGAAGGCCCGTACAATGTCAATCTAGAATGTATGAAATGGGTACCCCCTTAACACTAGGTTGGTAATGGGACACTTTTATGTCCTGTTAAGTGACCATTTTCCTTGAATTATGTCAAGAGTTTCAAAATGGATTTTGAGGTGCTATCTGTCTAGAAAGTTGTCTCATGAGCTGAAAAAAACTCGACATTTTTTTAGAATATCAATTCCATTTTTAACTTTGTCCTTGTACAACATTTCACAACCTAAACTGTGTGAAAAAACGTGTCTTGTTTTTGGATTTTTTCAACTTTTTGCAACTATACCACTCTAGAATTCATGTTTGTGAGGTCTATAATGCTAGAGAACTATCTTTAGTAGTCCTCAACATGTCCTGATGCTTCTAGTGAGAAATAAATGTTAAAGTTGCAAGTTATGACCAAATTACAAAAATTATCAAATCCTGTTTTTTAGCCAATTTTAGCTCTTCTATGATTCTTTTGGTGGCTTTCATGATATCCAAATACAGTTTTTATTTTCTATGTTGCATATTGTAACATAAAGCTAATATTCCTTAAGTTTTGGGGCACCTAATACCCTATTTTTCATAGTAGACAATGATGGTTGATTTTTTCAATTATAGAAGAAAACGAAACATTTTAGTATATCAAGTATATCTTTTTCAATATTGTTAGTTTCTTGTGACAACTACATGCATTTTTTAGGTAGTAACCATATCTAGTCATAAGGATCAAATTTGGCTAGATATTGAATAGTTTCTATGGGATTCTACAACTCATAATGTTGAACCCAGTTTTTTCATGTTTGCTGTATTTAGCACTTCATCTTTGTCCCCAAGATTCCCCTTGGTAAGAGATGTATTATTCTTTTGACGTGTCCCATGGCTCCTTATGAACCTAAAGGACAATAGGGAACTAAGAAAACATGCACATATTATTTGTATTGAGCGTGGCTATAGAAACTTTGATGATAGGTTTGCAGAATGGTAAAAATTCAACTTTTTGGTACCTATTTCTTTTTGCAAAACAAAAAATAGTGAGTGAGAAGCAATCATATGTTCTGATCACCTACCCATTGAAGCTAACTAGGGAATTTATCTCAAGTCCTACAAAAATCCCTAAGCTTACTTTTATGCAACAAAACATAAGAAATGACTGTTTTGATGAAAATGTATTGGTCCATCAACTTTGGAGGCTTGGTGTGACCAAAAGATGAGAAATTTTACAAGTTTCTTATTTTTTCCATGTGTAGTAGGCCTTGAACTATAACCTCATGAAAGGATTTTACAAAATGAGTGGGTCTACTATGGTTTTGGAGGTTTTTTTTAAAACCCTGAAAGGACACTTTTATGTCCTATTAGGTTACCAACTTAGTGTTAACCCCATATATATGAGTGCCCAAGATGGGCGTCCAACTCAAGTGGGCGACCGACCCCAAACTCGAGCGATTGGACAAGGTACAACCTATGCATGAGTGGCCAGCCCAAAGACAGATTAGCCATACAAGTATGTCGTAGACCTATGTGAAGCAGTAGAGTGGTGTAAGTCTAACACGCTCTCTGAGCAGCAGATGTTCAACAAGTCATGTGAAGCCAAAGATGTGAGGCAAACGATGAAGATGTTTACTACCATGTCCACTGAAGGAAAATACTCCAATGAACTTTGCAAGTGTAGTAGTAGTCTTGGGTGTCCCCATCGCCAAGAAATTTCCATGGAAAGATGTCATCAGAAGCAGTGTAGCAAACTACTGTCTCTACTAATGCAATGTGAATATATTGCATAAAGGTCCCAAACTGAGTGTTAAAACAACTCCTTTTTGCGAAAGGAGTGCCAATAGAGCTGCATGTGTCTTGCCAAAAACAGAATCTAAAGTGTCTGTAGTCAATTTTTATGGAGAAAATGGGAAAGTCGGGTGGCTAATCTGTGTAAACTCCAGGAAGTCCACATGTAGCAATTTGCAACGTAAGTATCCTCCAAAACAAGGAAAGCCAGACTAAGCAGTCTACACTATAGAAGCTATTGTAAGATGCAGCAGTCATTGATAGACCACTTGGACCACCACCAAATGGTGTCCTGTTAGTAGGTATGGTAATCCAAGATGAGTGGAAAGCCAGACTCAACACTTTGCAAGAGTCACCGATAGACCACACCGCACGGACCACCACCGACTTGCGGGGGTCACTATGTATAAATTGTATATATCACTTGCGTTCAAGAACTAACTTCTTATTTGTGATTTTTTTACAAATAAGTACACCCTTTTTGTTCAATTTGTAATTTGTTTTCTCGATTCCATTTTATGGTACCCTTCTGTATGTGAAAATGTGACAAAAAATAAACTTTAATAACCCCTTCTATTGCAGTCATGTGATAGTCAAATAATTAATAAGTGACCCCCCCAAGAACACCAGATGGTGCCGTGTCAAGATAAGTGGAAATTCAGACTTAACAGTGCACTGTGAAGGGCCTCTAGGAAGAGGTGTGGTCAAACCAAGTTTTCTCCACTATAATCATCATGTATAAAGAAGGCAAGCCAGACTAAGCAGTTGCACTTTAAAGAACCTCTAAGAAGAGTAAAGGCCAAACCAATCTGTTTGAACTGTCTTGCTTGTATCTTCTGCCTCCAATCATCTTGTGTCAACCAAAACAAGATCCATGCCAACAACGCTACCAAGCCGCATACCGGTGTGGATCTCATGTGAATGAGCTGGGAGTGGCTACTACCCAGGTCGGGGGATAAGTTTGCTAAAAGTTTACCGAGGGTGAGTGTATGCAACTTTGAAGGTAGTAATCCAAGTGATCAGGAGTGTACAAGAGAAATTGCACTACCATACAAACAAGCTCCGGGTGACTCTGGATGTAGTCGTATAATGATGCTTGATCTCCCACATCTTGTGGGTAAACTCTCCAAGAGAGTCCAACACACTAAAGTCCCACTCCAGTTTGTAGATCCAAGGAATGAACCTTTTCAAGAAGAGATCCAAAATGCTCTCCCTAAGTCAATGTAGATGCTCCTATGTAAGCAAGCAATCTCACGTGTGGAGGTCAAGTGGTGAGTGTCTGTCCACCCAGAATAATGGTGTCTTCTCTAGGAAGGTTGTGATCCCATATGCCATGAGCAGGGGCATATCTCGTGTGAACTCTTTTGATGAGTGCATAGGTGTGCCCATAGCAAACCAAGTGGTGAGTGTCTGTCCACCCAGAATCATGGTGTCTTCTCTAGGAAGGTTGTGATCCCATATGCCATGAGTAGGGGCATATCTCGTGTGAACTCTTCTGATGAGTGCATAGGTGTGCCCATAGAAAACCAAAACTTACCACCCTCTCTGGAGTGTGCAGCCGTCGAATGATGGTTGGAATAAATGAATCTTTGAAGGAGTGTAAACCCGTATATGATCAAGCCAATATTAGAGATATCGTGTACTGTAGCAGTCACCAAAAGACCACATGGACTACCATCGGCTAGTAGGAGGTAACTTCATCCTCTGTGAGAAACACAAACCATGTGGTTGCTATCCACACAAAAACGCAACTGCAAGGTGATGAGAACATTGCTGTCTAGAAATTGCAGTGTGCTTGTACAATCTCAGAATGGATAGGAGTGATGTAGAGGGTGTGATGAGGATGGTGAATCCATCACACAACCCCTCATGGGCTGAACACAGAGAAAACAGCAGGTATGTATGGCTGGAAAAAATGGTATATGGAGAGGATTAGGATCAACAAGACACCGGATGCCAATATTGGTAGGCTTAGGCAAGATCCAAGATGGGCCAAGGTTAGTGCTCCCCTCCTCTGCAGAATGCAACAGCCAGTCAAAAACACAGATCTGGCAAAAAATGCAGGTGGTAGGGAGGGGATTTTTTGTGACAAAAAATCCTATAGAGGACAACACTTGGTTCTTGGAGGTGATCTCCATGTGGAGAGAAACATTTTGGGTGGAGAAGGGTTTCTCCATGGCATAAAAGCTCCATTGCTTGCCTAGTTGATGCAAAATACTGGTTGATCTTCTTCTTGGGAGGGAGAACCGGATGCAAAAGGTGATGTGCCCAGTCCCAGACCATGGAAAGCTCGCCGCCGCTGATACCATGTGAGAGTGCACATGTGTGTGTGTATGTGTGTGTGTGTGTGTGTGTGTGTGTGTGTGTGTGTGTGTGTGTGTGTGTGTGTGTGTGTGTGTGTGTGTGTGTGTGTGTGTGTGTGTGTGTGTGTGTGTGTGTGTGTGTGTGAGAGAGAGAGTAGACACAACACAAATGCTACTATAGGGGAAGAGGGGGCGATCAGCCCCCCATGACTACTAGAGAAGAAGACTCGTATAATGTCAATCTATAATGTATGAAACGGGTACCCCCTTGGCCTATATATATGAGTGCCCAAGGTGAGTACCCAGCTTAAGTGAGCGGCTAGACCCAAACTCAAGCGGCCGGACAAGGTACAAACTATGCATGGGTGGCCAACAACTCAAAGACATACTAGCCATACAAGTATTCCATAGACCTATGTGAAGCAGTAGACTGGTGTAAATTTAACATCTCTCTCTCTCTCTCTCTCTCTCTCTCTCTCTCTCTCTCTCTCTCTCTCTCTCTCTCTCTCTCTCTCTCTCTCTCTCTCTCTCTCTCTCTCTCTCTCGCTATGTGTATGTGTGTGTGTGTTTCAACACACCCATGCTTCTAGTCAGTGCTGATTCCGTAGCAATGCAATTGGAGGTCTCTCCCTCCTCTCAAATATCTAGTATGAACTCTGGATCAAACCTTAAGAAGTACCTTTTTAGTCTCCATCCATTGACTCTGGTCTTGTGAATTTGACCATCTACTTCCATCAATTTGTAGATTCCATTGGTGTATCGCTTTTTGACAATGAATGGCCCTTCCCATATGGGCTGAAACTTCTTATCTTTCCTAGTGTCAAATATGTTGTCGTATCTCAAAACTAACATGACTTTCTTTAGACCGTTTTCCTTAAGCCCTTGATTGAATGTGAGTCGGCGTCGCTCTGCTTGCACTACGTAGTGGTTGATCGCATCTTCCCTATCATTGAAGCCTTTCTAGATCCAATATGTGGTTGTGGAGATGGGCAATTGGGCATTGTAACTCGCAAGCTAGCTATATGTACCTCGATGGGTAGAATGGCCTCCTTTTCATATACCAAAAAATGCAAAGGGGTGAAACCTAGTGATGTTCGGAATGTTGTGTAGGCCCAAAGAGCTGCCATGAGATGCTTATCCTAATCAATTGTGTGGCTATTCATCTGCTTTGTGATGATCTTACAAATATGCGGTTTACCTTTTCCACTAGACCATTGCACTGTGGATAGTATGGAGTGGAGTGTCAGCATGTGATGCCTAACTTTACCATCAGTTCTCCCACCAAATTGCCTCTAAAACCATGGCCCTCTATCATATATTATCTCCAGAGGTGTGTAAAAACGGCAACAAATATGCTCGAATATGAACTTCGCCACTTCTTAGGTTTCAATGCGTGTGGTGGCTGCTACTTTTGCACATTGGGTCATGTAGTCTACACCAACTAGAATGTACAGTTTACCTGATTCGGCCCCTAGTAAAGGACCAGTTGCATCTATTATCCACTTCTCAAAAACGATCCATATGCGATGATAGGAGTATGTGGCTCATAGGTTAGTGTTCGATCAATGGACACTAGAGAAGCTTTGCATGTTTTACATTAATGATGCACATCCCTGTTGAGACGAGGCCAAGAGAATCCTGCTTGTAGAATCTTCCTACTGGTAATATCTAGAGCAAAATGGCTGTCACAATTCCAATCACATCTAGGCATTGAACCCCTTGCAAAACACATTGTTATAATCCAAGAATTAAAGCCACATACTCTGATTTGTTGTGAGAGTGAAGTAGCTTCCCAATAGAGAATACTTTTTCCTTTTTCTCATTGAAAATGATGATGCAGCCTAGTCTACTGTTCTTTTGTATGCTCCATCAAAGAAAAGAGAATGAGCTATGTCTAGCTTAGTACTTTCTACCATTGGTGTCACTTCTTTACCTTTTGTGTTGACCTTTAGCTTCTTCTCATAGTGACGATGAGTAAGAATACCTGCTAGACTAGCCCTGGTGGAGTTCTCTACTTGCATGGTGTAATCAAACTATTCTAATCTAACAAGCCACTTAGAGATTCTAGATGAAACATCCATGTGTTGCATCACATACGGAAACACCTCTTCCATTGTCAGAATTACAAAGGGTCTAGGCAATAGATAAGAGCAAAATTTTGTAGGGCAAACATCAATGCAAATACCATGTGTTCAACCATGGTGAATCCTTTTTTTGACAGGGTCATGATGCAACTAGAGAAGTAGATAGGACGCATGAAAGAGGTTTGGGGGTCCTTTTGCATTAGTACGGCTCCAAGTGTACCACTTCCTATACTGGGGCTAACATAAAATGGCTTGTCCCATCTAGGGGGTGCAATGGTGGGAAGTGTAGGCAGGATCTGTTTCACTTTGGTAAAGTGTTGCTCATTTTATTCACTCCATTGTAAGACATATTTATGGTGACTTGTTGTGTAGAGGGAGAACCACCTGAGAGAGCAAGTGAATGAACCTACTCAAATACCTTACCTTCTGGAAAAAAGAGACCAATTTCTTAGTTGTGATGGGTGTTGACAAAGATACCAAAGCTTGAATCTTGCTAGGGTCAGCCTCAATTCCCTTTGCTAAAATTACATGGCTGAGAAGAGTGACCTTTCTTTCACCAATGTGACACTTATCCACATTAATCTAGCCACCCAAGGTTCGCAGTCTAGACAGGCCATCATAGACCTTGCTCAAATGGAGGGATCGAGAACTGTAGATGCAAAAATCATCTATGAAAACTTTTATTGACTTACCAAAGTATGGCTGGAAGACAAAAGTTACATAGCATTGTAATGTGGTCGGAGCGTTGGTGGTGAGGCCAAAATGCATCACCTTGTAGGCAAAACATCCCCATGGTGTTATGAAAGTTGTCTTTTTCTGGTCTTCTTATGCAATGCTAATGTGAAAGTAGCCTAAGTAGCCATCACATATTGTGTAGCACTCATCACTTGCTACTTCGCTTAGAATCTTGTCTTTGAATGGGAGGGGAAAATGATCCCTCTTTGTTGCTACGTTGAGAGGTTTGTAGTCTACACAAACCATCCACTTACCGTTCTTCTTTTGTGTGACTACCACTAGAGAGACCCACTCTGAGTCTTTGACGGGGTAAATGAAACCTGCCTGTAGAAAATTCCTTAGCTCTTTGAGCAATGCCTCTTGTTGAATTACCCCAAGCCTTATGAGCTTTTTCAATATATGCTTACTTCCTTCCTTGAGTCTTATGCAGTGTTGTACCACTTTGATTCCTGTGATCTTGTCATAACCATCACAATGAACAATGTGGTGAAGTTACCTAGCAGAGAGATATATTATTCTCTCTCTTCACTAGCTAACTCATTGGAGAGCATCTGATATAACCTACTTGTATCCACCAAGGGTTGCGTACTTGATGGTCCCTATTGGTTCACTGGTGGTGTTTCAGATTGTGTCAATATTTTTGGGTCTTTGAGGATGACTCCAATCAATTCGATGCTACTGTCACTCTATTCAATTTTTGTCGTCTCTTCTCCTCGGGTGGTTGAAGAGTGAACTCATCTTCCGATGCCTCCAAGATCATGTTGCACAATTTCCCAGTCTTCATGTGGTAGAATATGGACTTCCCTTTAGCATCCTTCATCTAGATCATTCCGGTAGTCTACTCTTGCTTAGCCTCCATAGCCACGAGCCATGGTCTTCCAAGAATGATAGGGTAGCCCTCCCCTTTGTGCCGCATGACCAAAATGTCGACCTCTACTTCTGTGTTGAATGCCTTCACTTTGACTGCATTCACAATGCCTACGCACTTCACTTTGACATTATTTGCCATTTTAGCTCGGCAGGGTGCCGGCCTACTTACCTCTAGACCTAGATGGTGCATCATTTTCTCCGTCATGACGCATATCTGTGCACCACCATCTACGTAGACATTTGAGATATGTTGCCCCTTGATGTGGGCATCCATGATAGGTAGGATGTCATCAAGATTCCTCCATAGAGATAGCCCTTGCTATCCTTGGTCTTGATTTTCTTGTACTTACCATCTTCGTCCATTGTCTCCTCATCCTTGGTGCAAGATGGAGTAATTGAGGCCACGTTATCTTTGGACCCTGAATCAATACATCTTGAACTAGGTCATATGGTTTAGCATACTCACCCAATGAAAAATCCACAATGCCGATCTTCCGCCAAGGCTTAGATGCCTGCTTGCTAGACTCGCCTTTTACTTTCATCTTCTCCTCACTTTGAGAGGCTTTTTCATGCCTGGAATGCTTCACTCCCATGGCATCCACCTCCTCTACTTTCCCTTTTCCTTTGTTATTCTCTTTAACCGGCTCTTCTACCTTTGCCTTCCCTTTAGCTTCCAAGCCAATGACACTCATTGCTTGGTTTCTAGCAGGTGGTTGAGGTAGAGGTGGAATGAGAGGTTTCCGTGGTGGTGGTTGTTGTACTAGTGGTCGAAGGATATGGATCGAAGGAATCGGCCCTGGTTGCCTAGGTCGTGGTGGTCTTGCCCTTGGTAGAGAGATCTGATTCTGTCTTCCTCCTCTATTGAAGTTCTGACTTCTCGGATGTGGGCAGTAATACATGCCATGGCGATCCTCCCCATCATTGTAGAAGCGGTATTCTTGATTTTTCCTTCGTTTTTCTCTCCCTTGCTCTGGATTTTTGACAGGTGCATGCCCTTTCTATACCATATGCATGGATAGACTTTCAAGATGAGTAGTGATGCGACTCAACAGGTCTTGTTGCTCTTTTGATGCCTCTTGCTGTTAAGTACTCTCAGTGGTTGTTGCAGTCACTGGGGTTAGTCGGGTTGAGCTCGATTCGTGTGACTCATTGACTCTTTCTTGGATGCACAACTTCTTGTCTTTAAGGAGGGCTACTTCCACTGCCAACTCATACGTTGCAGGGAATCTCCCCTTTACCTTCTCTTTAAGCGGTGACCACATGCCAGCAAAGAAACGGTCCTTCTTAAGTAAATTAGGTGCTCCTTCACCTTCCTCCAGTGAGGCAATCCATCACTCCCCCAAATACACAAACTTGGATTCATAAATGGCATACTCTAGCAAACCTCCGTGGTGTAACTCTATCAGTAGCTACCATTACTTTTCTCATGTTGTGCCTCCCCCAAACCTCTTCATCACAAAGGTAGCACGTAGTACGTCCCATGCATTCTTGGTAGCTTGGGGAAAAACATTGTACCAAGACTTGGCCTCTACTTTCATCAGTAGAGGAAAGATTCGTAACCGTGAGGTGTTGTCATCCTTGATGGAAACCACACAAGCGATGTCAAAGTCATCCAAAAAATTGGTGGTGATGTCTTCTCCATTTTTGCCACTAAATGTGGGAAAATAGACACTTGCCATGGTTATAAATCAATGAGCAGGAAATTACAAACCCTTTTTTTTCCGGAATGACTTAGTGAGTCATAAAGGTTTATACATCCATGGAAACTTGAGCAGGAACTAAGAAAAGCGCAAGGCTAGAATAGAATAAAGATGATTACATCAAAACAATGGTAGTAATCTAGAAGGGGCAAGATAATGGGATGTGGGGATCTAAGGATTTCATCAAGAATCTCTGCTCCAAATAGGAAAACAATCTTTTGCTGGTATAATATCTTCCTATCAATGTACATGTTTACATGCATGTGTAGCAAGAAACGAAAAGGAAAGAGTTTTGGTCTATTGTTATTGTTCATGTCACGTTTAGGGAAAGGCTCTGATCACTAGAGTTGCATACCTTAAGTGTTGAGAAGGTGACACCTTCACCACATGCCTTTAGTTCTTGTTGAAGTCCACACAATCCTCCACATTAGGCTCAAAACCGACTGGGGGAGAAGTGTCTACCTCAATTAGCTTCCTGTTTTGCATGCGGCGGCAATGCTTGGGTAGTCGTACTTTGCTTGAAATTTCTAGGCCTAGAGATAGCATAGGCCCACTTGCTTCCACCAAATGCTTTAGGCTTTGTGGCTTGGATTTTGTGGTTGTAGTTGAGGACTCCTTCTCGGACCATTGGAGAGAAAACACTTGGTGCTACACAAAATCGGACTAACATGAGAGTGTTGCAGTTTTCAAAAGAAAAACTCATCGTTCTTTATTCACCTCCTCTGTTGGCACTCATTGATAGAATGATTTGGTTGACAATAGTGATAAAATTTCAATTGGATATCGATGATGCTACAATCTGGCAGCAGCACTTCAATGAAGGTGGTCAGTGCTTCTTCAATCTTCTCCTCTTCCGCTCTACAATTGGAGAATTCTTGCATCCATTCGTCCATGATTGATGACGTGCATCATTTTAGTCTTGTAAACTGAAGGTTTTCAATAAGCCTTCCTAAGTGGGGGCACCAAATGACAGGTGCAAAGTGCAAAATGGACCCCAACGGCCTCTATATGAGGACCGTGCATCTCGATCTTGTCACGGGAAATGAACAGGGGGCACCACCTAGCTTTGAGCGGCTAGGATGCGGACATCGGTGATTTAAAAAGTCACAAGTACTGCACATCATAGAGAGAGAGAGACCTAGGTGATGAAAACCCCTTGGGATGTGATGGAAACTTGATTCAACGCGATATTTACTAGAACCTTGGTTTCGGCGAGATGGCAACTATGGAGAGAGAGAGAGAGAGAGAGAGAGAGAGACTATAGTGCTTTCTCTAATGGAAATTCCATATATACGGAGATTCTACTCTTGTGTGTGGCGAACCTTTGAGTCAGGGTGTGTGCATGGCTTCCTTCTTAAGTGCTGACTTCAAAGTGCCCCCCCTGATACTGACCTGTCAGTGCCCTTTTATAGGTGCACGCTGCATTAGTTTATGATAATAGGTCCCAATTCAAGAAAGACAAACCAAGGAGTTGGGTCCCAGATGGTTGACCCTTGCTTTGTCTAAGGAGAAATTTTAAAATGATATCTCCTATGTGGGCCTTTGTGACCAACATCTAAAGAGAGGTGGCAATATACAATTGGTTTTTATACAAGATTTTTGGCTTGAAAATGGAAAAATAGATTACCCTATGGATATTTATTGTGGATATGCATCGTGGGTGAGATGCAGTGAATCACGAGCTTTACTGGTGCGTCGGTGCAGCGCGTTCACCAGTTTTGGGGTCAGTCGAGGCATGCCTTCGGTGTCATTTCTTGATTTGGTGTCGCCACCGCGTGATTTGAACGTCTTTCTCCTTTTAGTGTTGGGTGTCAATTGTCGAGTTTCTTTGTTTTCTCTTCTTGGATGTGCATATGGCATGCTGTGTTGTTTGAATGTGTGCATGACGTGCCGTGTACTCGTGTATGTATGTGCATATGCTCGTGAGTGCATAAATGCGTATGTGGGTGTATTTAACCATGTGAGGGTGTTGGTGATGTGAGTGTATGTGCGTGTTGTATGTGGGGGTTGTGTGTGTGTGTGTGTGTACGTGTGTGTGTGTGTGTGGTTGACAAGAGTGTGTGTGTGTGTGTGAACGACAGTATAGGAGATGTATTTATTATTTTTTAATATTTTTCATGTGTTGCTTGCTTGGCTACACAGTGAGCGTGAGTGCGAGTGAGGAAGAGTGCGTGAGGGTGTGGTGGGGAGAGAGGGACTGGGGTGAGTGTGTGTGTGTGTGTGTTTGTGTGTGTGTGTATGTTTGTATGAATGAGAGAGAGATAGATTATCTGTTGCACCCTGCATGGCAAGCTGAACGAGGGAGAGAGAGAGAGAGAGAGAGAGAGAGAGAGAGAGAGAGAGAGAGAGAGAGAGAGAGAGGACGAGAGAGAGGACGAGAGTGAGAGATGGGGAGAGAGCGAGAGGCTGAGGGGGTGAGGGGTATGTGTGTGTGTATGGGTGTGTGTGTGTGGTTATCAGTGAGAGAGAGATTACTCTATTGCACCCTCATGGCTATTGACACAAGAAACGAGAGAGTCAACAGGCCATGGAGAGAAAAGGTGTGTTGCGGGCCAAGGAGGGATGTGTGTGTGAGAGTGTATGTGTGTGTGGGTGAGAGAGAGAGAGAGAGAGAGAGAGAGAGAGAGAGAGAGAGAGAGAGAGAGAGAGAGAGAGAGAGAGAGAGAGAGAGAGAGAGAGAGAGAGAGAGAGAGAGATTGTTGCTTGCGCAGCTGTCGACATAGGGGCGGAGAGGGGGTCAACACAAGAGAGTGGGAGATGAGGGGAAGAGAGGGTGAGGGAGAGAGTGAGCGTGCATGGTGGCCCGCCCTGGTTGACAAACAAGAGGAAGAGAAAGAGATGTATATATTTTATGTTGAGGACGAGAGAGGGAGAAAGTGGGGTAGGTGTGAGTGTGTGTGTGTGTGTGTGTGTGTGTGTGAATAATGAAATAGAGAGAGAGAGAGAGAGAGAGAGAGACAGAGACAGAGAGAGGTGTGAGTGTGTGTGTGAATAATGAAAGAGAGAGAGGGCGAATCTTGTCCCATGCATGGGGACCCCTCATGGGTTGACGAACAAGAGGGAGAAAACTTATTTTATGCACCCTATGGGCTTGGTGACACATGAACAAGGGGGAGAGAGAGAGAGAGAGAGAGAGAGAGAGAGAGAGAGAGAGAGAGAGAGAGAGAGAGAGAGAGAGAGAGAGAGAGAGAGAGAGAGAGCTTGTCCTCTGGTGATAATGGAGGACAGATGGAGAGAATGTGGCCAACAGGCTGAGAGGCGGCCCACTACATGCAAGCATGGGAGGGGAGAGGGTGGTGGGGTGGCAGGCTAAAAAAACAAGTTTTTTCTTTTGTTTATTATTATTAGGCTCCCCACCAAGTGGGGTTGGTTCTCTCTACCGCGGCTTGTGAAAGCCAGCCACCCATCAGCACAAACTCCAGGGGTGGGTTTTGAACTACAGTCGTGTAAAGAAAGCTTTTTTGGCATATTACAGATCCATTGAAGTACCTGATGAAGTTTGGCATGAAATTATGGGGTACACTCAGAAGGCTAATCATGCAGTTTACCATTTATGGGATAAATGGGCCCGAGCTTTAGGAAATGAAATCCCTCGAGCCATGTTAAAGAAGGACCGTTTTGTGAAAAACTTAAAGGAAAGTTTTAAAGTTCAAAGTTGAGCTAAAAAGGCCCACTAATTTCAAGAAGCAGTCACCATTGGAAGGGAGAAATAATGAAGAGATCAAAGACTCAATGAGTATGGGAAAGTGGTCCATGTGTAGGGTATTGGTGGCCAAAATGAGGGAAATCACGTAGAGGCTAAAGCCCAACCTGCTCAAAGGGTTGAGAACATTGAGCAGTTACAACAAAATATGCAAGACTTGATGACCATGATGCGAGAATTGTGGCTCAGTGTTATGGAAGGTGGTCGTGGTCATGGTCGTGGTAGAGGAATGGCCCAGCCATGTGAAGCTCGGCCTAATGCTAATGTGGGTCATGGACAAGGTGTCTTTGAGCCACAAAAGAGGTTCATCCCTACCTTTCATAATTGTGGTGAACTGGGTCATATCAACACTCATTGTCCAAGGCCAGTCCAAGGCCAGTAAGGATGGGAGGTGATATGTATCCACTTCCTTAGCAGATTCTTAATAGGGCTAATGATTATGCATTGGATATATGGGGTGATCAAGGTACTAAACAGGAAAATCAGGCCTCAACCTTTGGTGGTCATGTCGGTATTGTGTGGGTTGAAAAGAAAGAAGCAGATATGATGCCCGTAGGCAAAAGAGAGGGGGATCAAGGCTATGTTGCTCCGGGTCCGAGTAACAAGAAAGGGAAAGAGAAAGAGGGTGAAGATGCAAAAGTTAAGAGAAAGAGAAGACCTCATAGACGGTTTGAAGTAGAAGATTTACCTTTAAAAGAAGGCCAAATAGTTTACATTTTAAATAAAGACATGATTGGGAGGAAAATAGATTGTACTTTTGGACAATTGATGAATATGGTGCCCAAACTTAAGAGGTACTGGAAGTCATTAGTGAATCCAATGAAAGAGTTGAAGCATGGAAAAGTCAGAGTGTTGGGGGCTGTGGAAGAGTTACTCGACATTTGTCCTATGGTGAATTCTTGGCACAAAGGTGTGGGCATGGGAGAGGCCTACATTGATGTAGGTGCTCAACTTTGTGTGATCACACAATCATGTGTCAAGAGACTAGGTCTCATACATGCAGAAGCTTTGGGTTCGTGATTTGACTAGCAAACCATGCCAAAGCGAATTGTTTGGGGATGATTAATAATTTGAAGTTGAAGTCTTTAACATGAAGGTTATAGTAAACTTTCATGTTATGCCAACTGGCCTGGGAGCTTTTACTCTCATTTTGGGATGACCTCGGTTGAGAGCTGTTTGTTGGGGTTCTACTCGGGGGGTGTGCCATGTAGTCATGTTAATGTATAACGTGAGTTTGAAAGCAGGGGTTTTAAAATGAAAAGAATTTAGGTAATTTAACAAAAGTACATTAAAATAAGGGGTTTTTATATTCAATTTTGGACAAATTTTCTAAAATAAGGGGTCATTTTATTCATTTATACATGTTAAAAGAGGGGTTTTTTTAATACCCCACAAACGCACGCTATATAGGGGGAACTAAATGGTGAACCCCCCGAGGGGTTCTACAGCACAATGATCTCTCTCAACAAACATACTCTCAATAGAGAATCAAACTTCACTCCATAATCAGACTCATCAAAAAACACAGTCAGAAAACTTCGAACAGAGCAAAGTCAGAGGCAAGAGAAGAAGATCATACATAGTAAGGAAACTCCATCGATCAAAGCTTGAATAAATCTCGGCTCTTGTGTGTTTGTTACCCATGACTTCTACCATAAAAAGAGTTACAAGTGTCTTACTGAATGTTCTTGGCAAACATATCCGGTTGAGAAAAATCTGACCTAACCACATTCCGACAGAAGCTAATTCTGACCAGCATGACATAGTCTGGTGAGCACTATTCTGACAATTCTATTACCCTTTCAACTCATGGCACGTCCCTGTGGTGGATTTTGTAAAAATCTGACTCAAATTTACATACTCCTTGATCCCGAACAAAGTATGACCAAAAACAGCTTTAAAAATTACATATGACACTTAGTCTGTAAATGCTAAAGCTTTATTCACTTCTCAGTAGCTTCAAAAACATCACTGTGTGCAGCTGAATCAAAAGAAACCTCCACCTCCTGAGAATTTTCATCAACTTGTATTGTAAAATTTGCTAACTAAATGTCATGTAATTCCATTTCAGGCTCAGCATTTAGTTGTTGCTCTAATTCTTGATCTTTCATCTCCTGCAATTGTTTTTTTGAACATTCAGGTAAGTCTAATTTTTGTTTCTCCTCTTCAACTACCACATTCTCTTTCTGTTTTGCTTTAAGTTCCTGGACCTGCTTAATCCAATGCTCTCCTTCCTTATTGGGCTGCTCTACCTCCATCATTAAGTCAGCTTCATGTGTATTGACAAAACTAGTTCTAACCATTTCATATTCAAGACAATGGTCAATCTCTCTTTCATTGCTTTCCATGCCTCTTGCATTGTACTCTTCAATTGTTGACTAAGTACCTGCACATATACTTTTAACATCAATACTCCATTGACATCTAACCCCTCTTGATTCAACTCCTACTTCTCTATATCCAACAAAGGTTTAAGCCTCTAGTCAGACATCATATTCTAGACCTGCAAATCTGCATTTCTGTTGGCCAATTGCTCCAGCTCATGGTTCACTTTCCCTTCTAGAGTCATTGTCCATTCTTTGAACATCCCCAAAGACCTTTTGACCTTTGCTGTTTCACTCTTATGCTGCATCAAAACATCCTGCATCTCATCTTTATGATTTAGCTTTAAATTCTCCATCTCCAAGTTTAAATTCTCCACAATGTCAACCACTTCTTGCAATAATACCTGTGATTCCCCTATTTTTGACATGGACTGCACCTGATTATCTAACTATATTTGCTACCTTCTTAGAAACTATTGAACCTCTCCTAGCATGTGTATAACCATCCCTGCATCCTCAATGGCAACAATGTGGAACCTTCTTGATAGTTTCTGGTTCTAAATTCAATTGTCTTACTGCTTTGAACACTTCTAAATCCACTTTTCTCTTCTTTGATAGTGTGAACACCTTTTCCAATTTGGTTGTTGTTGGCACCCTCTCATTAGATGTAATGATTGGAGCATCCAACTTCTTCATGGATTCACTCATCTCCGTATTTTGCACAGCCTTCAATGCTTCCTCCTCTAAATATCCTGCTTGTACCAAAAACCTAAAGGAAGACACCTTTTCCTGATTTTCCTATATATTTGCTGGCAGCTCTACCTTTTGGTTTGAATTCTCATCCTCCTTTAACAAGTCTATTCTTCCCAACAAACGTGCACCTGTTTGCTCATTCGCACCCATATGTTCACTCAGGGATCGGTGTGAAGAACTGAACATAGTTGCTAAAAATGCAGATAGCCTGCTGCAGTTCCAAGCCTTTCTTTTATCCTACATGTAAATCTCTGTTGTAATTTCATCATACAACTAATTTTCCCAATTTACTATACCTCCTTGCTCTGCAAAACATAATGGTCCATAGTTTTTCTTTGACATATTGTCAAAATTAATGAGAAAGCATAATCTTTCCAAATACCATTGAGTTGCTCTCTCCTTGCATAATTTACATTCTTCGACATGTAATACTTTCTATTACCCTCTGTAGTCCCAAACTCCTTTTTCAACAAAGCTTCAAAACACTTAGGGATTGTGATGATACCTTTCAGTGGTAAATGAAATACATGTGAAACCAATTCGGGGGTAAAGGCTATTGTGCTTGAAATCATACCTCTGGTTTTCTAGAGAATATCCAGCTAGGATTTTTCATAGTGGTGATGTCTCCATTCATCCCATGGAAGTGTTGCAAATCCATGCATAACTATGCTTTCTAACCATGCCACATTGAACTCTAGTGTCTAGTCTAGAGATACCTTAAAATCCATAAAAGGATCCATCAAGGACTGTCCAATTTTGCTGTGCTGCGAGGAGTTTCTACAACTACTTCTTCTTCTCTTGAATCTTCCTCCTCCTTAGGACTACTGATCTCAACAGTTGGCACTTGTTCCTTGCAACGCAACCTTATGAGTGGTTCATCATGCTCCGACTCGTCGGGCTACATGGCAGTGGTAGACTTCCCTCTCACCATAGCTGGAGGTATGTGTAGGGTGGGTGTGTACTTGAAGAAGTCTAGCGACAACATAAGAGAAAGTAGAGTGCGACAGAGTTCAAGGTTTTCACCTTCGGGTAGTGCACCTTGATTTTTACTCATATCAAATATTACTTGCTGCACTATGATTTCATCTAATGGAGAATCATCCCGCAATGTAAATTTTCAAATATGCCTTAAAAAATCCGACCCAAAAATATCCAACCAACAAAATTCCGACCTCAGGTATTTCAAAAATCTGACTTGACCACTCTGAACATTGATTCCTCTGTCCTATTAGTAAACTACTGTGCATTGTACAATTAACCTCAACACTATTGTTGGTCATCCCCTTTTGAAATTGATGAGTTCCAAACTTGCTTCCCTGACCACTTTCGGAAAACTCTTCTGGTTGAACCAATCCTGCTAAGGGCCATTCCAAATGGGGTTGTTTCCCTTGGAATTTCTTTAATCTAAAACCATTAGCAGCTTTCTTAACTCTAATACCAAAAATATTAGCAACTATGAATGTTTCCTATCCCAAATCCTGGGCAAACTTATATGAACCAATATATCTCAAAGTTGACTTTCTTGGATGTGGCCCTAATCTGGTGTTATACAACATTACCAAATCTCCAACTTGGAAAACTTTAAACTTAGCATTCATACTCACCCAAGCTTTCCTCCTTCTCTGAATCACTTTAGATATATATGAACTAATCAACGTGTCCTCTTCTAACTGCATCAAATATTTGCTCATGTACCTGACTGACAATTGTGGACTCATTTTTTCTGCAATTACTCTAAGGCTTGGAACCACAAACTCCATAGGGACCACAACTTCTAGACCATACACCAATTTGAATGGAGTCATACTTGTGGTGACCTTGAAAGTTGTCCTAAAAGACCACAATGCTGAATCAAGCTTCTGATCCCAATCCTTCTTGTTGTCTTGAACAAATTTCTTCAATATCTTCACTAAAGTCTTCTTTGTGCTTTCAACCTTGTCCATTAGCTTGAGGATGATAAGTTGTGGACTTTTTGTGCATAATCATATGAGATTTTGTTAATTCATCAATCACCTCATTTAGAAAATGGCTTCCTCTATCACTCACCAACTCCACAGGACATCCAAACCTAGTCATGATGTTATGATAGAGAAATCTGACTACACTCTGAGCTTTATTATCTTTGAGAGCAACAGCTTCAACCCACTTGGTACAATAATATGTATCCAGCATAATGTACTTATCACCAAAAATGGTCTACTTTATAAAGAAAACTTCCTTCTCTGGTCACTTGAAAATCTGGCATTGTACCATCTATCAAAAATGTTAACATTTGATCATACCATTATTCAAAGACTATATTTTTGAACTTCAAACAACTTAGCATCAGGTAGGTTATCTTGAACACCTGTTGGTTCTTCACCAGTGTCAATTCTACTCAAATAATCAGCAATGGTGTGCTCTTTGCTAGGAGTATGAACAATTACAAAGTCAAAATCTTGTAACAATAACATCCATCTTGCTAATCTTCCAGTCAGCAATGGCTTCTTAATCAGGTAAAGCAATGCCTGATGATTCACATGAAAAATAACTCTCTTGCTCTACAAATAATGTCTGAATTTGGTTAACGCATTAGTACCATGCCAAGAGCTTCTCTTTCTATCAAAATATAATTCCTTTTAGCTGATGTTAACACCCTACTAGCATAGTAGACAGGTCTAAACCATCCCCTAACTCTTTCCTGCACTAGGGCAACACCAATAGCCATATCTAATGCATCAACAAATACATGGAAAGATAATGACCAATCTCGAGGTTGTAATATTGGTGCTATTGACAACATTTTTTTTAACATTTGAAATGAGCTCTCTTGAGGTTCTTCCCATATAAAAGGTACACTCTAATTTGTTAGATGAGTAAGAGGTAGACAAACATTTACCAAATATCTGACATATCTAGCATGCCATTTCACCTGACCAACAAACCTGCTAACTTCCTTCACATTTTATGGGGCCTTTGCTCTTTTAATAACTTCAATATTCTTCTCATCAATGGACATCCCTTCATGAGAAACTAGAGGCCCTAAAAGTACTCCACTTTTGACATCCATAACACTTTTAAAAGGATTAAGGCACATTTTGAATTGTCTACACCTTTCAAAACATAACCTCAAATGCTGTAAATGTAGTTCCTTCTTTCCAAATACTGAAAAATCATCCACAAAAACTTGCATGAAATCCTGCAAATAAGGTTCAAATGTCTCGTATGCTCTAAAATTGAATGATGGTGGTCCATTTTTTAGTCCAAAATTCATAATTGTAGATGCAAAAGCACCCCACTCTGTTATAAAAGTTTTTTTGTGTCGATCCTCTTTAGCCACCTGAATATGATTGTATCCTGAAAAACCATCCAAAAATCTATACATTTCTTTCCCTGCTACAACATGCAATATGGCATTGGAAAAGGATCTATTATAGTGGCTGCAATTAACTTTCTGTAATCAACACAAACTCTGGTTTTTCCATTTTTCTTGGGCACCACAATGATTTGTGACAACCATGTAACCTCATGGATTGGTTCGATAAACCCAATAGCTAATATTTTATCAATCTCCTGCTTTACCTATTCTGCAAAGATTGGATTCATTCTATAACTCTGTTGCAAAATTGGAACTGCATCCTCGTTTAGATTAATGTGATGTTAATGTGATGTTGCAAAATTGGAACTGCATCCGCGTTTAGATTAATGTGATGTTGATGTAAGCCAGGATCTATACCTTTCACTTCAGAATAGTCCCATGCAAAAACATCTTTGACTCCTTCAACAAATAAAACAACTCATGCAAAAAATCCCCATCTATATGAATACTCACCTTGACAATTTTGGGATCCTCTTCTGTACCCAAATTGAGATCCTTTAACTCATCTTGCTTCACCCTAGCTGATCTTCCAAATCTTTTATTGTAAATCTTTTCATCCAACTCTCTTGCTTCCTTTTCCTCTATTTGTAAGGCTTCCTTTGGATTAGGAGTTGAATTCCGATCCATCATTTGCACCAACTCTAATCCTTGTATTATCTGCCTAGGTAATAACTCAGAATCTACTTGTTCTTCCTCTTCATCCTTCTGCAGGATACCTTAGACATCAACTTCAAATACTCGTATAATGGTTGGATTTTCTTTTAAAAATGCTTCTTCTTTATCATCCTCCACTTCTTCTGCCAAGTTAATTGTTTGAACGTACAATGGTCTTTCCTTAAAAGGAATATTCTTTCTCCCAAGCATAGGAATTTCAATTTCTTGCTTCCCTTTCTTTATGACAACTTCATTCTCACCCCAATCCTACTTGACTTTAGCCAAACTAAACTAGGTCCTCCCTAACAAAATATCATAGGAGGTATCACCTCTCTCCATCTTCAACACAACAAAATTCACATGAAACTGAATCTCTACAATGTAAATAGATTGTTGTCTCAGTATTTCAGATGGTTGAACTCTCCTCTGATCTGCCATCTTCACCTGAAATGGTGCTCAGTGCAATTCTCTCAACTTCATTTTATAATATATCAACTCAGCCAGAAGGTTGACTTCAAATCCTCTATCCAATAATACTTCACCAAAAAAAGTGTTGTGAAATACCACTTTTATACCATGAACTACAAAGTCGACATCTGCTAGATCAACTTTATTCACTACTGGCTCAAGTATGCTATTTGTTTAAATTGGATACTCCCTTGATAGCAATCTATTCAAAAAAAATTCTTTGAAGGCTCGAACCATACATAATAGCTGATCCAAGGACATCTGTAATGGAGAGTTCATTAAAGCTTCAAACTAGTCCTTGTCATCTTTTTTATCAAGGGTCTCTCATAGTGCTGTTGCAAGTGATCCCCCTGAGCATCTGAAATACTATCATCCACATCCTGATTCTTTTGGTCCTTCTTTACCTATTTCTGAACGTGGTCTCTAATTCCTTTTTGTTCCTTCCAATCAATAGGACCTTTAGCCTTAAACCTTGTAACAGCCATTACATATATCTCTTGGTTCTACCCACACTGATTACAATCACAAGCCCATGCATCACAATGCTATTGATATGGAAACTCCATATTATTACCAAGGAACACATTTGATGGTTGTTGCTCATCAATGTCAATTATGATGACATTTGACTGAGCTAGTGGATGATGTTGGTGCTGCTGTTGTGTGTTAAACTGCTCATTATCTTGGTTGTAGGGTACAACTGGCATCCTTCTTTCCTCTCTATGCTTGACCTAAGCATAATTCAGACCAACCCAATGATCTCGTGTGGAACAATACACACATAGCAAGATGCCTGGTGGTCTTCTCTGATTATTATCCTGATTTCTCCAATGTGGTCTTAGAGGTCTCTAAAATAGTGGCCTCCCTCTAAATGGAGCTATTTGATTTGTTTCAACATCATTTCTCCCTATGTATTCTTTTGGAGTTGATCTACTCCTATTATTAGATTTGTTCCAACATTGGGCTGTGCTATGGACTTCCCTTTCACAAATCTAACATTACTGCTTTTCCTTTGGAGCTACAATTGAATATCCAATTTTCTTCAACTGACTAATCAAATCTTCTACTTTGTCTTTTTTATCTTTTCTCTTCTTACCACTCTGTTTCTTCTTCTTCTGTTTTCCTTTACTTCTTTCAGCCTCACTTTCCAAGAATAACTTGAAATCACTATCTCCATCAGTTCCAGACTCTGCTTCAGATTCAGAGCTATGCTTGCTCTTAGATTTTGACTTGGTCATACCAAGTCTTTTTTCAATCTTTGCTGCAGCTATGACAAAATTATTGAAGCCACCTACTGGCCACAAAATTCTTCAATCCCTTTCTTAGACCTTTCAAAAAATAACCTGCTAACATGTTATCTGTGGGTCTCTCATTACTCTGTAATCTCTCCACCAAAATTTTGAATTTCTGAGCATAATCTTCCACCAACATACTTCCCTGTCTACTGTCCTTGATTTTCTTTAAAATATCAGTTCGAGTTTTCTCTTTTCTGAATATTTGTAAGAATGCTACTCCAAGTGTAGCATAAGTTTCCAAATGTGCAATTTCGTATTGGCTAGACCAACTCATTGCTTTACCTTCTAGTGTTGCTGCAAATTGTTGCAATTTTATATCATCACCATATATTGCCTAATGTCCACTAGCTTGCCACTTGGTCTCAAATTGAGCCAGATGACAATTTGCATCTTCACCTCAGTTGCCTCTAAAATTTGATGCTTTAACCTTGGGATTAGGAGATAGTTGAGCCATAGGGGGAGGCTGAGGTACTCTCCTAGGTCTTTGCGTGGCAGATACCTATAGTGGGTCAAAGTGGAGAATTCTTCTACTTCTTGCAGATCCTGTCGTCAAGAGTAGAGCCCCAAAAAATTGGCCCACCTGTTGAGGATCCTGAACTCTCCTGACCTGATCCCCTGGTTGCACTTCCAAGACATCCACTTCTACTTCCTCCTCTATTGTATCTTCATAATGGAAAGGATCAATATTCCTTGCTCGGGTATGAGTCCTTGTGTAATAGACCCTAGATACCCTTCTTGGTCTCTCCGACATACATCATCAATTAATGAAACATAGATACCCGCAACAATGTTGACACTGAGAGAATTCCGACCAAACCCTAACAAATATATAAGCACAAGAGGATTGCCAAATGTGTTGGGGTTCTATAACACAATGATCTCTCTCAACAAACATACTCTCAATAGAGAATCAAACTTCACTCCATAATCACACTCATCAAAAAACACAGTCAGAAAACTATAGATACAGCAAAGTTAGAGCCAAGAGAAGCAGATTAGACACAATAAGAAAACTCCATTGACCAAATCTTGAATACATCTCGACTCTTGTGTGTTTGTTACCCACTACTTCTACCATAAAAGGAGTTACAATTGTCTAAGTAAATGTTCTTGAAATACATATTTGATTGAGAAAAATGCAACCTAACCATATTTTGACTCAAGCAAATTTCGACCAGCATGACATAATCGAACTGAGCACTATTCTGACAACTCTATTACCCTTTCAACACTGATGGTGTTGTGCAATATTGGGGCAAGGGCACAATATGGCAAGAAGGGTGAAAAGAGGGTGATTGATATGACTACCAAGCAACCTTTGGCACTAGAAGATGTGAGTGAAAATGATGAATCCAAAGTCACCAACGCAGACAATTCTAAAGATTCGGGAAGTAGCACTACTTCTAGTTCTAGTGATGAGGGTGAAGTGTCATTCTTGTTGTTAGAAGAGGAGAAGAGAGAAATTGGTGAAGTATTGTAAGTGTCAGGGGATCTAAATTCTTCAATCCGTTTAGAGAAATTTGAGGAGTTGATGCAGCCTAAACGAGAATTTCCAGTGAAGAAGGGGTTGATTCAAAACATGTTGAGTAGTACTGATTTGACACAAGGAGAAAGAAGGGAGTACTTAACAAGGTTGGACAGGTTTCCAAATATTTTTACCACTTCATATCAATAAATAAGGGGTTTTGTTGGAGTTCCTGTGAAGATTGAACTAGTTGAAGGGGCAAATCCAGTAAGACAAAAATTAACAAGGATGGGTAAGGAGCAAATGGATGCTTTGAGAGAAGAAGCAAATAAACTTTTGGATGCAGGGTTCATTGTGCCAGTGATAATGCTCAATGGGTGAGCCCTGCAGTGGTCACTCCAAAGAAAGATGGACGTTGGAGAGTTTGTGTTGATTATAAGTCATTAAATGCAGTGACTAGGAAATACTCTTATCCCTTAACTTTCATTGATCAACTTTTAGATTCAATGGGTGGCTTTGAAAGATATTTTTTTTGTGATGGTTATTCAGGATACTTTTAGCTTATCCTTGCTCCAAAAGACTGAAAAAGACTACTTTTGTCACTCCATGGGGTTGTTTTTTATTTTTTTGCCTTCCTTTTGGGTTAACAGATGGGCTTGGAGCCTTTGAAAGAAAAGTGGATTTTGTCCTTACCCCGTTCCTTAGGAAGTTTGTCAAGGGGTTCATAAATGATTTCTATGTATATATTTCAAGGAAAGAGCGTGTTCAAAAGCTTGGAATGTTTTGCAAGGTATGATAAATGCGGGGATCAGTTGAACCCTAAGAAGTGTCATTTGGCACAGCCAAGGGTGAAGCTTCTTGGACATGTGATTTCAGAAAATGGGATAGAAGCAAATCTAGAGAAAGTGGAAGCTTTGTTATTGTTGTCATCTCCAAAGGATACAAACACAGTTGGACACTTTCGTACAGAAGGTCAAATATCTGCCTCGATTCATACCTTTGGCATCATAGTTATTGTATTCATTGCAGCAAGCGGTTAAGAATGATCCTTGGAGTGGGCACATTATTGTGAAGATCTTTCTGATAGATTCAAATATTTTTTAAGTACACTACCCATCATGCAAGCTCTTGATTGGAAAAAGGAGTTTTATGTTAACCCATCAGTGGGAGATGATGCCATTGGGGATATGTTTTTCCAAAGAGGGAAGGAATCTCAGTATATGAATCATGTTTATTATGCTAGCAGATTGAAGACACCTCATGAAAGAGATTACTCAAAAATTAAATTGGTGATGATTCTTCGGGAGTCATTGTCATTTGTGATGCGCAAGGAAAATTTCTATGGAAACATGAGCTGAAACTTGATGCAAAAAGTAACAATGAATTAGAGTACATGGCTCTTGACGGTGGCTTGCACATCTATTTACAATTTGGAATTAGAAACCTACAAATCAAAAGAGATGCCTTGTTGGTTGTGAAGCAAGTATTGGGAGTATGGAAGAATAAGAATCCTAAATTGAGAAATTCATGCTTCAAGGTGAAATTATTACTCAAAATATTGGAAGCATGGAGTTTGCAGCATATTGAAAGGTCTCAAAATGAAGAAGCTCATGATGTTGGCCAAGAAATCATCACTTGTTTGTTTTTGCTGAAGTCAAATGCCCCTTTATATCATGGATGGAAAGTATTATCAAAGGAGGTGGATTTTCTGTTGACAGGTGTTTTACCTGAAGGTCTTTCATCATCCAAAAAATATGCTTTTATAAGAAAAGCGAGAAGTACAAATTGCTTGATGATGTGCTTTACATGAAAGGAAATGATTTAATATTGCGTTGTGTGCTTTGGAAAGAAGAAATTTACAAGATTTTGGAAAAAAATCATAAGGGATCTTGTGGAGTCCATTTTTCCATGAAGATCATGTTGCATAAGAATTTGCAAGAAGGATATGTGTGGCCAAGTATTGAGCGGGATGCTAACCATTGGTGCAAATCTTGTTTATCTTGTCAAAAAATGGGAAAGAGGATTTTGAAGCCTGAATTACGAAAGACAATTCTAGCTTTTGATGTATTTGAAAAATGGGGTCTTGACGCTATTGGACCCTTACCCATGACTAGTAAAAGGAATGCTTACATCTTGACAACAATGGATTATTTTTCACATTAGGCAAGAGCTAAATCTCTCAACCAAATTACCAGTAAGGAAATGGGAAAGTTTGTATATGAACATATATGCTGCAAATTCGTTGTGCCACTAGAACTACTTTTTGATAGAGGACTGAAATTTAGACAAGAGTTGTTTGATTTCCTATGCAAAAAGCTCAATATACAACACGGATACAGTTCTCCTTATTATCCACAATGCACTAGTATCAATGAAAGGTTCAATGGAGAGTTGGTGAGAATATTGACAAAGATGACCCAAACACATGGGAAAACTTGGGATCTATAGCTGCCTTGTGCATTATGGGCCTATAGAACTGCTATCAAAACAAGCTTAGGGTTTTATCCTTACCAGTTGGTCTATGGAAAGGAATCATTGTTTCCAATTGAAGTGGAAATCCTTGCACTTAAATTGTTGTCATTAGAACTTGTTCGCTCGCTGTTGTTGCCCGCACCTTCCACCTCGCCAGCACTGGTGCTTTCCCCCCCTCCTCGCCATTGCTGCCCCCCCCCCCACCCTCGTGCACTCCATGTTTCCACTTGCACGCAAGCTCCTAGCTGCCCCCTGTTTCGCTCAACCCAACCTGCTGCCCCTCCCCGCTGCCCGCGTCACCCCCCCCCCCCCCCCCCCCCCCCCCACTACCCAATGCCCTACCCGCCTCTTGCTGCCCACTCAGCCTGCCTGCCTAGCCACCCCTACCGCTGCCCTATCCTCCCGCCTTCCTTTTGCTCACCGGCCTACCTGCCTACAGCCTTTTTCTCCTTCCTCGCCCGCCTGCATCTTCAATTTTTAGCCGTTTGTGCTTATCGAGCCTTGCCAATAACCTTGGCGTGTTTGGTCCAGCGGGATCTTCCCCCCTCGCCTTCATTCGTTCACCTCTTCTCCGTAGGAGCAGACACAAATGGAGACTCAAGCTCCACCACAGAGGAACTCCACTAAAGTCCCCTCGCCCGACCTCGCTCAGCCCACCATTCGACTTGCTCTTTCACCGACAGAGCAAGCGAGCCTAGCCGTAGAGGTAGTGCGCTTCTAGGTGACTTCTGTCATCTGCAAGATTCTTGGCACTAGACCTAGTAGAGGAGATCTATGTGACCTTCTCCAGGCCTGCCTTTTTGAAAAGGTGGGCAAGATCTTGGACGTTCAGATCCTCGGACAAGGCTACTATCAGATCGAGTTTGAGACATTTGAGATGGCATCCAAGGTCATCACCATGAGCCCCTTGACCATCTGAGCAGCTTGAGCTCACTTTTGACAGTGGAGACATGGTTTTGACCCTACTGTAGATGTTTTGGTAGAGTTGGCAGACATTCCCATCTCGGACTGCTTTCCTGGTTTGCGGAAGGAGTACCTACCACTTTTGTCCAGGATAGGCTCAGCGATTGGGACTGTCCTTGAGACACCTTGCATGGCAGTCTCAGTAGGTAGCTTCCAAGGCGGACGGCATTCCCTCAGTTTGCATTCTAGTTAGGGACGCTCACACTCTCCCAAAGGTCATCCTCCTTCCTCGGGTGAGTGGGGGTTGGTTTACACAGAGCGTGGAGTACTCGGGCCTCCCGAACTAGTGCTTCATTTGTCAACAGATGGGCCATCTTGAGAAGGCCTGTCCACGGAGGAGGCTCCGACCTACACCACACACTCAGCCCCATCCTACAAGGGCTCGCCAGCAGCCACACACAGAGACACAGAGCACACAGGCAGATCCACCCTCTGAGCCTGGGGCTCGAGCGGAGGAGGGATGGAAGCAAGTTCGTGGTTGACGACGGCATGGGCCACAACGACTGCCTGACACTCAGGGTGGTCCTCACCCGCTTGCCCCCA
Organism: Adiantum capillus-veneris; assembly: GCF_014529385.1. NCBI lineage: Eukaryota > Viridiplantae > Streptophyta > Polypodiopsida > Polypodiales > Pteridaceae > Adiantum > Adiantum capillus-veneris. Next base: position 47,146,445 of record NC_140945.1, read on the forward strand.
ATAGTAGTGGGTTCCCACGGGAAACGGATTTGGTCCTCTTGAGCACGAAGAGGTCCGTGCTCCAACCCCCACCTCACCTTCACCCTCGACATCCCCCCCAGTTCCCCCCCTCCTCATCAGCCCCCTCCCCACCTTCTGCTCCCGCCGCCTCTTCTCCTCGCCCCTCTACCTTTGCCGATCCCCCTTGCCCCTCATCTCCCCCACCTCCCCCCATTCCTACACCCCCCCCCCCTCCCGCTCTAGTTACACAGTTTCCCCCGGGGGCAGGGCTATCCGCGGCTGCTAGGAGATCTCTTGGATGTTAGGAGATCTCTTGGCAACGCCTTTGCCATGAGTCTCTTGGTGAGAGACGGACAACCTTTCTTGCAACCCCCTTTATAAGTACAGACATCTCCCTTTTCATGAGTCCCTCGTGGTCTAACGAGCTTTGACATTCGGCACCGACGGGACTTATTTTACTATGACTTTACACGCTTTCTCGGTGACTCCTTAGCAGACCATGAGGCAGCTTGTTTCAGGGTTCATGTTTTGTTCCTTGCAGATAAGGGGATAGAGGCCTTGGACTCAGCAATTGGCTTGTCTTTTTCCTTTACGGTAGGACCAGACTAAGTGGACTCTCAACTCAGTGTTGGAGTGGCTGCATACACAGGCCCTAGAGTTCTCTCACCACATGGGATACCCATGAGTTACAAACATGCTTCAGACTTTGTGGCCATTGGCCAAGTTTGCAATGACCCCCTCAGAGGGAGCAGGATGTAGACACATTGTGGTTCACTTCTTTACTAATACGCAGTGCTCGCCATGCTATGTACACATTCATGAAGACTCCTAGACAGAGTAGATTGCTTTACGTACAGCTCGATCCACTTTGGCTTGGGCCACGCACTCTGTGAAGTCATGCCTATCTAGAGGACGCTTGGATGCGAATTACTCCCCATCCAAGCCATCCTCAAAGATAACATGTTTAGCTGCTGCGGAAGCATCTATTCTCTCTTGCTCCCCATGAGGATCGTCTCATGGAACGTGAAAGGTCTAGGTGGGCCCCAATTTCACGTTAAAGGGCCCGACTGTGTCAGGAGATTCAACTTAGCCTTGTGGGAGGCGAGATTGATCCCCTTATGCTACAGGAGCATCATCTATGTGAGAGCCGCATTAGACGTTGTGGTCAGCTCTTGCATGGACGATATGATACTTTTTGGTCAGCTACTTTTGGACCTGGAGGCATCTAGGGTGGGGTATGTATGACTATTGCAGATTCTTTGCAGCATGCCATTGTGGGCACAGGGATTATTGTGCCAGGCAAGGCTCAGTGGATCACTATGCAGGTTTAGGGTTGCCTTATGGGCTTCCTGAACATATATGCGCCCAATGTGGCGAGTGCACAAGCAGAGTTATGGTCACAGATTGTTGTGTCTATATATGTTCAGGGTGTGACTTCAACATGTTGGAGGACCCTTCGGATAGGATTGGTGGTAGCAATGCTAATGTGCATGGAGTTGAGATGTCAGCTTGGGAGAGGTTTTGTATGATTCTGAGGGTTTTGATGTGTGGCAACACTCTACCTTTGTGAGGCCCCCAGACAGCCTGGCCTTCGGACCGCAGAGTGGGAGGAGTTAATCTATCGCGGATAGATTGCTTCTACACTAGTGACCATTTCTGTGACTTGGGTGGGAGAGTTGGCATTTTGGCAGGGACTTCCTTCTCGGACCATGCACTAGTGATCCTCACAGTGGTGGCAGATAGAGAGAGGAGGGGGAGCACAATGCTTCGCATCCCTGAGAGGGTCTTGCTGGAATTTTCACTCGGAGAGCGAGTAGATGCTCTTTGGACAGAGAGCTTGGACATGCAAGATTCTCCTACTAATAAGTGGCCTCAGGACTAGCTCAGCTTAGTCGTTTCTTTCTCCAATAGTCGTTGGCTCACCTGGTTGCAGTGCAAGAGGAGGAGAAGCATCTCAGACGGGGTGTTGCTTCCTTGCAGATAATGCAAGAGCATCATCCAGACAATCCTTGGTTGGAGGAGCACTTACAGTAGGCTCCCCAGGAGCTTGTTAGCACAGAGGAGCGGTGCCATCAGTTTTCTTTCCATCAACAGGCATCTCAATGGGGATAGAGGTGGGTGACAGAGTGACTGGTGCTTTTTTCAAGGTAGTGGGACCTCAACATACGCATGCCAAGGTCAGTCAGTTGAGGAGGCCCGATGGGTCAATCGCTTCTGAGCTAGAGGACATGCGTGTAGTTGTTGCTACTGACTTTTATCGTGAGTTATTGTCTATAGAACCTCAGTCAGAGCGCCAAGATGCATACAGGGAGCAGGTGTGGGCACAGATGCCTTGCCTTGTGACTGAGGAGACATGTTAGAGGCTTGAGCTGCCACTTCAGCTTGAGGAGTTGCACACGGCTCTTAGTGCACTTCCCCGTGGTAGCTGTCCAGGTGAGGATGGCTTGACTCCCAGTTTTTTCTTGGAGTACTGAGACTTGCTTGGTCGAGATCTCTGTAGTGCTTTTTAGTACATCTTGCACACACGAGAGATGCCTGACAGCATGAGTGAGGGTCTCATATACCTCATTCCCAAGGAGGGTGGCTCCTTGGATGAGATTCAACAGAGGCTTCCCATCACCATCCTCAACTCAGCCTACAAAATGCTTGCCAAGTCTCTAAGTTCGAGGATCCATCCACTTCTAGAGAGCCTTATACATGGGACTCAGATAGGTTTTGTCAAAAAGTGCAGTATCCATGACAACATCTTTACTTTTTGGGAGGCTTCTGCCCAAGCACGGCTCCGCGGTGAGGATCTGGTGATTGTTCTTCTCAATTTTGAGAAGGCCTACGACAGAGTTGATTGGGACTTTCTGCAAGGCACTCTACGTAGAATGGGCTTCTCAGATGCTTGGATCAGAGGGGTGTCACCTTTGTACAGATGGGCACATAGTTAGGTACTTTTGTGGGGAGGTAGGGGTGATCGTTTCATGCTCACACATTCAGTCAGACAGGGCTGCCCTCTTACCCCATTCCTCTTTATGTTCTATGCTGAGGTAATGAGCAGGTTCTTGGTGTCGTAGCAGTTTGGTCTACGGGGCTTAGCACTCCCTATTCGGGGAGATGAGCTACTAGACATTGAGTTTGCTAACGACTCAGCCTTGTACTTGGATGGCCAGAAGGCCAACCTTCACGGTTGTGAGCAGTCTCTTGAGACCTTTTTCTGTGCATATGGCGCACTGATCAACTGGAGAAAGACGGTGTCTTTCTCGGTTTGGTAGTGCTCCTTTACCCAATTGGATGCCAGGTGAGGGTTTCAAGTGGATTCCCCTAGGGGCTGCAGTTTCGTACTTGGGTTGTTAGGTTGGTTTGGACTTGTCTACCGAGCAGCAGATTTCTCCCCTCCTCTTGTCTATCAGGAGGAAGTTGCTACATTGGAGCTCTGCACGACTTCCTTTGACTGGCATAGTTATAGTGGCCAACCAGGTGTTGTTGGCTACTATGTGGTACATCACTTGCTACTGGATCTTCTCAAGTTCTTGTATCAGCCAGGTAGAGAGGCTGATCAGGAACTTCCTTCGGTCAAGGTGTGACACTCAGACAGCCCAAGCCAAAGTGTCTTGGAAGGTCAGCACTCTTCCTTGTTCAGAGGGAGGGATTGGGATCATCGACCTAGCACAACAGAGAAGATCCCTTCTTGGGAAGTTTATCCTCCAAGGACTTCTTCTAGGTGAGGATCCCTGGAAGGAGTTCTTGCTAGAACGGCTTCATGCTAGGGTGCCTCACGCAAGAGGCCCCTAGAAACCTTCGACCAGATGGATCTTCACAGAGATGTGTAGAGTCGGTTTGAGCAGGAGGCTGGAGGACCGCTTCCCTGTGGGTTTTCTTTGATCTTGGGAGCACTTGGGGCGAGGCCTGGAGCAACGATAGCCTACTTGCATGGAGGAGCACCTGCGAGACAGCCCCTTGTTTGGAACCCCAATGGTTAGCACTCAAAGAGGCCACTTGGTTGATAGTCGGCCTCATGTTTCTTGGGGTCCCATGGCAACGGGTCCAACACGCTCTTTAGGTGATTGGTTACAGATTTCAAGCTTGTGAGAGAAGCTATAGGGATTTCAACTTCAGGGCATAAGAGGGGTGCAGATCATGTGCCAGGACATATCACAGATAGTTCGAGCTGAGTGGCTCACACCTCTCGAGTTAGCAGCACCCGGATGGATGGGAGCCTTCACGTGACTATAGGTTCTCATCTCAGTTTGGGATTGCTCAGAGATTGTTTCCTCCCTTTTTTTTGAGTTACAGGGTGAGGGACGCTTACAACGAGTTACAGTAGAGCTCTCGCTACTGGTGGCAAAGTGCTGTTTTCAGAGAATCCGAGTGGTGGGCATCTGTGGGAGGACTTGTGTCATTGATCCTGACCCAGCTGCACTTGCTAGACATTGGAAACTGTGTGCTTGGGAGTGCTGTCCATTGGCACGAGTACAATGGAATCCTAGAGAGTGGATTTGGAGGGAACCTTTATCTTTTGCAAACCACCCAGGTGTCCCTTTCTTTCAGTACACTACTTGACTGGGACATCACATACTGGCAGCCCAGAAGGAGGCTTGCCCTACTCTACAGCACCTCATTGGCAGGAGGAGGGTCTCACAAATGAGTTCTTGGAACCTTTTTGGGAGAGGTTGTGGAACTCAAGACAGTCAATGCGAGTCACTTTGTTTTAGTGTATGGTAGCATACAGATCTACAACAATCGGGAGCTTGCTAGTGCATTGTGGTCTCTCGGCCCCATGCGTAGCTTGTGACCATCTTGTGGAGAGTCAACGTCACTGTCTTTGGGACTAACCCTTGGCACAGCATGTGTGGCTTTGTGTTCTTTGGATGATGCCTTCTCTTTCCACGTCTCGGTAGTACACTTGGGGAGTAGCTGCTTGGTCCACTCTCATGGGCTCGACACTTCAGTTTGAGCTATCTTCCACCAGCACTATGATAGTGATGCAGGGGGGGCGACCTACACTCCAGCCTGCCACCCCACAAAGCTTACTCCATAGGAAGTATTGTAATTGTTAGAGGATATAAACGCTTCGATCCGTTTAGAGCAACTTGAGGAGTTCATGAAGCCTAAACAAGAATTGTGAGTGAAGAAGGGGTTGATTAAAAACATGTTGAGTACTGATTTGACACAAGGTGAAAGAAGGGAGTACTTAACAACGTTGGAGAGGTTTCCAAATATTTTTATCACTTCACATCAACAAGTAAGGGATTTTGTTGGATATCTTGTGAAGATTGAACTAGTTGAAGGGGCAAAGCCAGTAAGACAGAAATTAAGAAGGATGGGTAACGAGCAAATGGATGCTTTGAAGGAAGAAGTGAATAAACTTTTGGATGCAGGGTTCATTGTGCCAGTCGGCTGAATGGGTGAACCTTGTAGTGGTCACTCCAAAGAAAGATGGGTATTGGAGAGTTTGTGTTGATTATAAGTCATTAAATGCAGTGACTAGGAAAGATACTTATCCCTTAACTTTCATTGATCAACTTTTAGATGCAATGGTTGGCTTTGAAAGATATTGTTTTTGTGATATTTATTCAGGATATTCTCAACTTATCCTTGCTCCCGAAGACCGGAAAAAGACTACTTTGGTTACTCCATGGGGTTGTTTTTGCTTTTTCTGCCTTCCTTTTGGGTTAACAAATGGGCTTGGAGCCTTTGAAAGAAAAGTGGATTGGGTCGTTACCCCATTCCTTAGGAAGTTTGTCGAAGGGTTCATAAATGATTTTTTTGTATATAGCTCAAGGAAAGAGCATGTTCAAAAGCCTGAAATGTTTTACAAGGTATGATAAATGTGGGGATCAGAGAAGCTTTGTTATTGCTATCATATCCAAAGGATACAAGACAATTGGCCACTTTCGTACAGAAGGTCAAATATCTGTCTGGATTCATACCTTTGGCATCACAATTATTGTATCCATTGCAGGAAACAATTAAGAATAATCCTTGGAGTGGACACATGATTGTGAAGATCATTTCCTTTCATCATCCAAAAAATATGCTTTCATAAGAAAAGCCAGAAAGTACAAATTGCTTGATGGTGTGCTTTACATGAAAGGAAATGATTTAGTATTGAGTTGTGTGCTTTGGAAAGTAGAAATTTACAAGATTTTGGAAAAAAAATGTAAGGGATCTTGTGGAGTCCATTTTTCCATGAAGATCATGTTGCATAAGATTTTGCAAGAAGGATATGTGTGGCTTGAAGTATCGAGCGGGATGTTAACCATTGGTGAAAATCTTGTTTATCTTGTCAGAAAATGGGAAAGAGGATTTTGAAGCCTGAATTACGAAAGACAATTCTAGCTTTTGATGTATTTGAAAAATGGAGTCTTGACGCTATTGGACCCTTACCCATGACTAGTAAAAAGAATGCTTACATCTTGACAACAATGGATTATTTGTCATATTGGGCAGGAGCTAAAGCTGTCAAACCAAATTACTAGTAAGGAAATGAGAAATTTTCTATATGAACATATATGCTGCAAATTTGGTGTGCCACTAGAACTACTTTTTGATAGAGGACTGGGATTTAGAGGAGAGCTATTTGATTTCCTATGCGAAAAGCTCAATATACAACACCGGTACAGTTCTCCTTATTATCCACAATGCACTGGTCTCAATGATAGGGTTAATGGAGATTTGGTGAGAATCTTGACAAAGATGACCCAAACACATGGGAAAACTTGGGATTCAGAGATTCCTTGTGCATTATGGGCCTATAGAACTGCTATCAAAACGAGCACAGGGTTTTATCCTTACCACTTGGTCTATGGCAACAAGGAAACATTATTGCCAATTGAAGTGGAAATTCGTGCATAGTGCCTCATATATAATGTATACATAGTTCTTCGAGTCTTGGGAGTGACCATGTAAAAATTCATGTACAAATGTTTGGTTTTATCGATCTTGTGTACTGGTGTTTTGCATTGTTTGAGACCTCAAAACATGGTTTTAAAAAAGTATTTTCAGACGTGCTTTATAGCTTTCAAATCAGACTTGTACATCATGAGTCCAAATCGTGTGGTCTGTACTTAGAAAGTGGTTGCAGATGCATGTGACAAAGGAAACTGGGCCAACTTGATGATCTAGAAATAGAAATGCTGAGATTTTATATTTTTGGAGATAGCCAAAGTAATGGGCTCCGAGTCGTACTTTACGGCGTCACATTTGGTGGCCGGAGTGGTGCACTATGCTCCTAGGAATTTTGTCTTGAGAAGGGGTGAAGCTGGCAATTTTCTGTGGGAAGGAGGTAATTGGAGAAGTGTGGGAGGAATGTGCCATGTGGCAAGGAAATAATCCCACATAGGGGGCCATGGGCTCAAAGAAAGGGGTATAAGAGGTGGAATGGGTGCCCATTTGGGGTGTATCCAAGGAAAGAGAATCTTGGGAGGAGCTTGGCTATGGGGGCTCGTGGACATTTGGGGGAGAAGGGGGCACCATTTTTTAGTTCTCACCTACTGCGTAGGTGCCTCGCCATCCTTTTGGTCCCCTGGATACTAGCTGCCACCCCTTCCCAGAATAGTAAGTGAAGATGCCAAAAGTGCCAAGTCGATAGTCTGAAATGAAGTGTTTGAGGTGCTCTAGAAGCCGATCTAGACGGCTCGTCAAACGGAGCCTTGGTGCTCAAGATATTGTAGTTCAAAGTTAGAAGGTTTTGCAGATCCTTGACGGATACGGAAAATGGGGACATATGGTCAAAGTTGATGTCAGCATATAGGATTGAAGAGCTCAAAATGTGGAGAATGTTGGCTTGCCATTCGGGGCTCTAAAGTGCAAGTTATGGCCATTTAAAAATTTGACATGGGCTAGTTTTGGCATGGTCTGACCGTCCAATTGGATGCACCATGTGGAAGTTTCTTATCCTCACCAAGGTTCTGGTACCAAGTGTACACTTTGTGGAGCAAGCCAACAGTGACGGTTCCACAATCGTGTTTACACTTAGTAAAATACTACTTGGCAAGATTGGGTGCAATTTACGATAAGGTGGGTACAAATAATGCTAGCCCATTTTTCTTGGCTTTGTTTGGTGGACCGGGAATAGCCAAAGGGGGAACGGCATTTGTGGTGGAGATAGGCAACTAGGTACCGATTTTGGGTGGTGTCACCACCACCGAGGCAAACAAAGCAATGACTTGGTGGGCAACTGTGCCAATATGTTCACACGGGGGGCGTGGGATCCTCCTCAAATTGGTTTTAAAAAGGTAAAGACTCAAAAGGGAGCAATGATGGCACCGTCATTGCCCCCTGAGTGAAAATAAGGGAGAAATGGTTTCAAAACAGAGGTGAAGGAAAAGGGCAAAGAAAAGAGGAAAGGGGCGCTGTCGAAGGGAATTTTCCCTAGGGAAGGGCGAGGGCAAAAAGAAGAGGTTTTCTTCGGCTTCTTCTTCGACTATCAAGGAAGGAGGAAGTTCAAGTAGTTTTTTTCCTTCTTTTAGACGATGGAAGCTTGATGGAGCCTGTGCAGGTGGGCACCCACAACGAAGGCGGGAGGAGAGAGACTCCACCATAGTGATGGCATCAACGAGGGCTGTTGAAGTCTTTTTTTTTGTGCTCGTCGCGGTCATGCCAATGGGGCTATTTGTAGTTGGTTATCTTGAATATAGTAAAAGCACTCATTGTCCGCTTTAGGCCATGTTTTCCCCTTTCTCTCTCTGTGTTCTATTGCTCTTGTGCTTTTGTCCGTGGTGTCGGGTGTGTGTGTAGAAAACTTTTCCCCCATTGAACCGGTGGTGTCTTGTGGCAAAGAGCAAGAAAGAGGCTTTGGGTGTGCATGGGAAGCTAGGAAGTGTGTCATCCGGTGTGTATGTGTTCGATCGTGATCTGATATAGTGTGATTGACTCGAGAGATGTGCAGGCAGTGGTCTGCTAGGAAGAAAGAGGATTCTGAAGGTGAATCCTAGTGGATTGGGGTGTTGTGTTTACCTTGAGCTCTAGAGAGGAAAATTGTTTGTGTTGTGGGTGCGTACCCCTTCCCCCTATCCATCTTCTGGTGCCCCCACTAAGGAGCAGTCTGATGCTTCTTATTGATGTGGAAGTGGTGATTTTGGTGATGACAAAGGTGTGACCTTTGAAGAGCAAGTGCTGCTAGAGATGGCGTGGTCCGGATTTCCATTTTTGCTTGTCTCGAAGATGCAAAAACCTGGCTCCAAGGCTATGGGTTTTTCGTGTTAGAAAGAGGCTTGTTGTGGGAAGATGTTGCGGTACAGGTGTTCCCGCTCCTGGTTCATGTTAAAGCAAGGCTATGGTTTGATAGTCTGCAGAATGAAAAAAAGAGTGATTGTGAAGCCTTAGAGGAAGCTTTTTGAAGCAGGTATGTTGCGGATGCGCAGTTGGATGAGGTAAAGAGAAAGCTAGACGGATTGAAGCAAAGCTTGGAAGGTGATTTTGAAGCGTTCGAGTGGGAGTTCGAAGCCCTTTGGGGAAAAATGATCAAGGTAACTGCTGAAAAAAATGCGAGTTTTTTAAAGTTGAGTAAATTCATGGATTTCTTGCTTGAAGAAGTGCGCGACAAGGTGGAGATAGATGGCCTGGTGTCGTTTGAAGAGACGGTAGCTCTAGCAAAATAGCGGACCAAAAAGATATTGAAGAAAATGGAAGCTAGACAAAGTTTTCCGAGTGTAGTGATGCCAAGGTAGTGTGATGCACTGGTAATCGAGCCACATGTGGTGCAAAGGGAAGTGCATGTGCGAGAAGAACCAAGGGTTCTTTGGCTATAGAGAGACATGGTGGTTCCTATGCCGAGGATGCCGGCTAGAGAAGTTCCAATTGTAGAGGACGTGCAAGTGGTTCCAGACTGGGCAAAGGAGTTGTTGCCAAGATCAAGTGTGGTTGCTGTAGAATCTCCATTGAAGTGTGGTAAAGAACAAAGAGTGTAGTTTGTAGATGAGCTCAAAGTGGTAAAGCTAGAGGAGATTCCCAAACTCGAGATAGAGGAAGAGATTCAGCCGAGTGAAAGTAGTTCTATGGATGTTGATACAAGTTGGGAGACCGAGTCATCTCAATCCAAGTATGATGAGTTTGATCTCTTGCATGTGAGTGGGGAAACAATGATTGTGTGCAAGGAGCAGCATAAAATGCAAGCCAAGGTGCATGATGGAGACCAAGTGGAGGAGCCCAAGCCTACAAGTGATGATAGGCAGGTGAAGGAGATGTGCGATGCCATGTTAATGGCCATGCTAATAAAAGTGGTAGTGGAATATGCCTTGGTGGGGCAACAGGTACATGGTTTTTCCAAGAGGGATGGAGCAACCTTGCTTATGGACACGGATCATGTTGATGCAATAGAGAATGAGTTTCTCTCTTCCCTGACGAAGCATGATGTAGCGGTGGAAGAGGTGCTTGAAGAGCAGATAATTAAAGCTGACAAGTAGGTGGAGCTAATCGACCTTGAAGGGTCGGTTGACAAAGAAGGCCTCTGATGAAGTTGGAATTGAGTGCATGGCAAGTGAGAAGGACATAATGGAGTCAAATATAGGGGTGCTTCTTGTGCAGCAAGTGCACTCCATGACACGTGATGTGAACTCCAAGGTGGTGTATAAACTTTAAGGAGCTTTGTGAGTGGTGTTTGAAGGGTATGGTGATAGAAGCAACTGTACAATGGGCCATTGAATAAGTACAGGATGTGCTAGACGAGGATCTGATTTTATATGATATATCAAGTATGTCTTTGATGGATAAGAATGTTGATGTGTTTGGAGGTGCTCTGTTGCGAGAGTGGGCACTTTTCATTGAGTGCATGGAGTAGTCAAAGTATGATGTTGGCGGTTTGGGTATGCAGTTGGTTATGTGATTTGGTGTGGCACTATGCAAGGGTGCTATAGGTGGATGCAGATGATCAATGGCAGGTGTTTGATCCAAGTGGTGTTGATGCGGTAAAGTAGGGGGCTGGGCAACCCACATGAGCAACAATGGTGGGTAGCAAATGCTAGATTTTATACATATGCTAGATGTTTTGTGGTGTACAAAGTGTGATTTTGGTGTGCAGTTTTTTAGTGCAATAAGCCTATATGTGGTTGAATATAAATGTTCAACTAGGGGGTGGAAAATGATGGTGCAACCAAAGTTGGTCTATGCAAGAAAGTGATCAATGCCAAGTAAAGGGTGCAGCCAGGTGCAGTGTAGAAGGCTAGAGCAAGTATGAGATCCCTAGGAAGACCAGTGGCAGCGGGAATGTATGTGTAAAGCAGTTTTTTAGGACAAAAAGGCTCGAGAATGGTCTAGATGGGATAGCAGGTAAAGGTTCCCAAAGAGCCAAGTCAGTAGTCTAGAATGAAGTGTTTGAGGTGCTCTAGAAGATGGTCTAGATGGCTCATCAAATGAAGCCTTGGTGCTCAAGATATTGTAGTTCAAATTTAGAAGGTTTTGCAGATCCCCAACGGATAGGGCAGATGGGGCCAAATGGTCAAAGTTGACATTAGCATATAGGATTGAAGAGCTCAAATTGTGGAGAAGCCTCGATCTTCTTGGATCTCCATTCGAGGCTCTAAAATGCAAGCTATGGCCATTTGAAAATTTGACGGGGGCCAATTTTGGAGTGGTTTGACCGTCCCATCGGACGCACCATCTAAAAGTTTCTTATCCTCGCCAAGGTTCTAGGAGTGAGTGTACACTGTGTGGAGCAAGCCAAAATTGATGGTTCAAAAATCGGGTTTACGGGTTAGTGGAATACGGCTCCGCAAGATTGAGTGCAATCTATGAGAAGGTAGGTACAAAAGGAGTGGAAAAAAAAGGGGGTGAAGGGATTTTTCTCGAGGGAAGGGGAGGGCAAAAAAAAGAGGTTTTCTTTGACTTCTTCTTTGGTTGTCAAGGAAGGGGGAAGTTCAAGTAGTTTTTTTCTTCTTTTGGATGATCGAAGCTTGATGGAGACTGTGCAAGTGTGCAACCGCAACGAAGGTGAGAGGAGAGAGATTCCACCACAGTGATGGCAACAACGAGGGCTGTTGAAGTCTTTTTTTTTTGTGCTCGTCAAGATGGTGCCAACGGGGCTATTTGTACTTGGTTATCTTAAATATAGTAAAAGCAGTCATTGTCCGCTTTCGGCCATGTTTTCCCCTTTCCCACTCTCTGTTTTGTTGCTCTTGTTCTTGTGTCTATGGTGTCGGGTGTGTGTGTAGGCAAGTGTGCCCCCATCAAACCGGCGGTGTCTTGTGGCAAAGAGAGAGAAAGAGGCTTTGGGTGTGCGTGGGAAGCTAGGAAGTGTGTCATGTGCTTTGTATGTGCTTGATCATGATTTGATATAGTATGATGGACTTGAGGGATGTGCAGGCGGTGGTTTGATAGCAAGAAAGAGGATTTTGAAGGTGAATCCAGTGGATTGGGGTGTTGTGTTTACCCTGAGCTGTAGAGAGGAAAAATGTTTGTGTTCTGGGTGCGTACCCCCTTCCCTCTATCCACCGTGTCGAGATAGACCTGAAAGCACATGTCTATATTCTAACCCTTGTTCCCATCTATTCTCCCACATTAAATGATCAGTTTAATATGAGAAAAACATTTGGGTTGTTTAGATATTAGATTTTCATGACAAGACATAATTGTTGATCGATGTAGCTTAAGAGAGAGAGAGAGAGAGAGAGAGAGAGAGAGAGAGAGAGAGAGAGAAGGTAATACTGATCAAAGGACATAGAACATAAAGTCACATCTGCATGTTTTGTGTATAGCAAGGAGGATATATATTCACTACACTACACATTCCAATTTCATAAGCGTGACTCCAGCTCGACAACACGGCAAAGGTCCGTTATATGCATCCAATTATCCATGCGCATGTGTTTGCTTGGTTCAACACATAAATGCTACGGGGAAGGTCATGACTTCCATTTCTTTGAAGAGACCACAATGCCAGCTCTCTACCATACTTGTGTATGACACCTCTGTATGATGTGCACTGTATACGTTGCACTTTCAATCTATGACGTTTCATCTGCACTAGTAGAAAAACCTTAATACAAATAGTCTGTATGCTCAAGTTGGAGGTGTAAACTGTCTTTACCACAACAAGGACAAGAAGTAGTTGGTGGTAGATGTAGACAACACCCACATTGACATGAGATATTCATCAACCACCAAAATTATAAAAATGAGGATAAAATGTTGTGCGTGTGTGTCTATGAGAGAGATGGAGAAGAGAGACTGCTTGACTAGACATGGAGCATTGCCCTACATCCAAGAAAAATAGATTCAGATTTTGTTTATCCCATTTTTTTCCTGCCTTGTCAGATGCCACATGGCCCCTCCTTCCTTATCCCATTTTTACCCAAGTCAAGGAATATTTCAAGATACTCGTGTTCAATGAATTTTCAAAATTGTAGGGACATACTCCTTTCAAGTTAAAATTTTGAAAGATGAATATCTAGATTTGGTGTCATCATAACACCCTTAATTAGGATGTGGGTGCTCTATTGAAGCTTGAGCTCCGAAGCAAACACAATACAATAGAAGCAATCATTGAGTTTGGGGGACATAGGCAAGATTCATTGAGAAAGCTTTTGTCAGCAAGAGACAGTGTCCAAGCACAAAGCATGGCAGTTGGGTAGACGAAGCGACATCGTATAGAGGGGAGTTGGAAACAACCTATGGCAAGGTAATCAAGGTTGTTGGAGCTTTGTTGTGAGGTGAAGGGGCTTTAATAGCTTTGCGCAAAGTATTGGGCAACACAAATGACGGTTGTTTGTGGAGGCAAAGAGGAGGTGCACAAGAATGTGGGGGATGCAAGTTAGTTTGGTGGGGGGGGCACATATTTAGGCAGTAGTAGATTTTTTTATTTTCAAGTCTATTGATATTAAAATCTATTGATATTTCTTTCAATACAATAATTACCTAGTTTTGTCTAATAATTTTAAAATCTATTGACAATTTTTTTAGTACAATGATTCCTTCTTTACTTTGCTTAGACTTGGGTTTGCTCAAAAAATCTCATTTAATGTTTCAAATTTCTTGATATTGCTCAGTTTCTTCTTCGCTCGAAAAAGTTTGCTCAGTGTATGGGAATCTTCTTTGCACCAAGCTTGCACACTCCTCAACAAGCTCAACATAGTAATCAAAAGCCCTATTGGCTTTGAACAAGCACCATGGCTCAACAATGCTTCATCTCGGAAATACACGATGACTCCCACCTCACCGCCGCAGAGCAAAAATGGCAAAAGGCCCTTGCAAATGCGTGAGAACACCCTCTAATAGGAGTTTACAAATCTTAAAGAAATTAAAACGTGGGCTATATCTGCTCGTGCAATCCATCTAGAGACCATGATAGCATTTTTCATATATCCCACACATAAAGCACACTTTTTTTAGTACCCTTTGCATGCCACGTGGTGAGCTCACAAGCATTGGGTCTCCAAGACCTTCAAGAACTTAATTATAAACTTCAAAAAAACCTTTTCTTTTGCCCAACTTCAAGCAATTGCCATCCCGTGCTCAGACTTCCAATCATCAAGCCATCAAATCCCAACGATAACCCTTGATAGCCAACTTCAAACCCCGTTGTCTTGGCCACACCTTCACTCTCTCATGGCTTCTAACTGTTGATCCAGGATCTACAAAAAATCATCTGCCATTGCACCGCTATCAACTGGCTCAAACTTCATCTTGCAATATCTTGGTTTCCAAAACTCCGTTAGACGAGCCATCACTTCCTTCTAGTTCTATATGCTACCCTCTACCTCTGCAAACCTTGTTGAGCTTTAACACTAGTTTGATACCAAAATAGAACACTTAAATGTCCTTTTTATACAAATATAAATTAAATGCTACTTGTATTATAGAGATTAGAGAGAGAAAATGAGAGATTAGAGAGAAAAGGAGAGATTATAGAGAGGAAAAGAGGGATACAAGAGAGACTACATAGAGGGTGCGGAAAGAGAGAGTAGAGAGAAAATTAGATTAGAGAAGAAGAGAACTAGAGGGTGTAGAGAGAGAGAGTGTGGAGAGAGAGAGAGAGTAGACAGAGGTGTATAAAATTACGTTTTACGTTTTGGTTTTATGTATTTATAGAGAGAGATTAGGAAATATATTAATGGTCCGTGCAGGTGTAGGTGTATAATAGATATAGAGAAAGAGGGGGAGACATATATACTTATATACTTATGTGTAGGTGTCTGAGTGGGTCTATGTCTATGCGTGTGAATATGCATGCATGTAGGCACTTAGTGAGAGAGTATACATGGACCTGATGGTTGAAAGTTTCCTCTCCCTGCCTTGGATTCCCTCTCTCTCTCTCTATCTATCTCACTCTCCTACATATAACTCGTCCCTTCTCCGTGAGCACTAGCGAGGTCCCTAGTGGGGGGGGGGGGGGGGGGGGGGGGGGGGATGCTTTGACTTCAATCTTAAAATGTGGGGGCTATTATGGGCACGAGACACTGCTGTACGAGCTGCCACATCATTTGTCTTGCACCACCAAGTTCGCCCGTTGTCGGTCGTTGGCCACTGCCTCACCACCCCCTGAGAAAATTGCCACCAAGGAAGCCCAGCCAAGACTATGCGCAGCGCCAGCAAGTGCGCCACCTTCCTTATACGTCATCACTGAGCTCTCCAAGAGCTCTTTCCACTTACGGTTTACAAGAGGCTTACGGCCCAGCTCATATAGACCGCCCATCCATCTGTGGTTTGTGCATGTGGGGCTTATTCTTGCCACGTGGCACACTATGGGTGATCGCCCTCCAAAGCCCCCATTTTTCCTTAAGAAACCTTCAAAAAAACCTTCAAGTAGGTCAACTTTTGGGTCCTCCTTGACCGAGCTCCCATTTCTTGTCTATGCACTCGATCTCCGAGCCATAAAGCCTGACCACAATCCCTTTATTCCAACTCCGAAGCACTTGATCCTTGTCATATTTTGAGACTCCAAAACTTGCCATCCAAGGCCGCAAAAACGCTAAAATTCATCTATAACCAACCTCGAGCAACCGCACCTAATCTTTGATCGGCCATAAATTGTAGTTTGTACCTTTGCTCGATGAGCAGTCAGTTTTTGTTAGCTTCACTTGATGCATACCACCCTCTAGAACCATGTTGAGGCCAAAGAAATGCCAAGTGACACAATTCTCAATGCAATCAGGTTGGCATACACCTGGCCCCGACCAAACTTCCAAGCCTCATATCTTGATACTTGGTGACTCTGTTTGCCAATCGGAAAAGACCAGAAGGCTCCACAAATCATTGTAAAAATAAATACCAAGAACTCGGGAGAATTTTAAAGGAAGTATGGACAATGGAGATAGAAAGTGAGAAAGGAGAGAGCATCGAAAAAGAAAATATGGATGTCCCTTCCTCTATCATAAATTTCAAGACAGGAAAATAGTGATGACTCAACCAAAAATGGACAAAAATGGAAATAAACTTTATGATGGCCGAGAAAATGAAAAACAAATCAACCTAGCAGAACCTAAGGAGGCTTCAAGACTAGTATACATAGCAACTGATTTGAGCACAGAAGAAGAGGGGATACTCATCCAACTCCTCAAGGAGTATAGAGATATTTTTTCATGGTCATATAAAGACCTCAAGGGGGTAGATCCATTGATATGTAAACAAACGATACCTTTGAGGCCTATTGAGAAACCGTGTAGACAACATCCCTATACCATAATGACACATTTTCCAAAAGGATTGATTGATAAGCTTAAGGAGGTGAAGTTTATTTATGAGATTGAACACACTGATTGGGTGTCACCCATTGTGGTTGTCCCCCAAAAAAACGGGAAATTACGTGTATGTGTAAATCTCAAAACAGTGAATGCTGCAACAACAATGAGGGATAATTTTCCCTTACCAATCACGGAACATGTGCTCAAACGAGTGACTGGAAAACAAGCCTACTCATTCTTAAATGGATTCTTAGGATAAAACCAATTGGCTATCGGACTATAAGACCAATACAAAATGGAATTCATCATGGAATGGGGAATCTCTACTTATCAAGTAATTCCTTTTGGCTTGACCAATTCAATAGTCACATTCTTAAGGCTAATGATGCACACCTTCAAAGAATACTTGCGGATTTTCTTGGAAATTTACATGGACGACCTTTGTGTTCACTATATCCTTAAGACAAAACACATTGACCATCTCAAAAAAGTATTCAAGAAGTGCAGGACTTAAAAAATCTACCTAAATCCTAGAAAATGCGTCTTCATGGTAAGACAGGGCAGAATCTTGGGACATATTGTCTCTCAGAATGGTATATCTACGGATCTTGATGAGATCAAGGTCTATGTCGAAATGCCAAGGCCAATTACTTCCAAGCAAGTACAATCCTTCATGGGACATTGTGGATACTACTGACGGTTCATATACATGCATGCAGTCATTGCACAACCCTTGTGTAGGTTATTGATACTTGTCTTTGATTGGACAAAAGAATGTGAGGAGTCATTCACAAAACTTAAGGATGCACTTATATCCACACAAATACTCAAAGCACCAAATTGGCATAGAATATTCCATGCTCATTTTGATGCCTTTGCAATTGCAATAGGTTGTATCTTGGCTCAACTAGGAGAAGGCACAATGGATTTCCCAGTCTTCTATGCCAAGTTGATAGTTGAACATTGCAAAAAATAATTACACAACCATAGAACAAGAAGAGATAGCTATAATATATGCCTTAAAGAAATCTAGACACTATCTTTTAGCTAACAAATTTGTCTTCTTCATATTAGACCACCAGGATCTCTTGTATTTCGTAGACAAACCTTGCAATACAGGAAGAGTTGTTTGATGGTTCATCTTATTGCTTGATTTTGATTTTACGGGCTGTAAAGAAGGGAAAAACACACCTCATAGCAGATCATCTAGGTTACCCAATGGAGAAGCACCCAAAGGAGTGGATGATGATATACTCAATGCTTACCTCTTCAACATTGAGATGGTGCCTAAGTGGTCTCAAGAGATAGCCACTCTTTTGACTTATGGTAGCGAGTTTGATAAGACTGAATAAACCCATAAGCAACATACAATTAGACAAGAAAATACCTTTTCGCTTATAGGCAGATGCTTGTACCATCTAGGCTCCAAAGGAATATTGCAACTATGCATTAGTCCAAAAGAATATGAGTACTATCTCACGGAAGCCCATGTATAAGACATAGCCTTCCATTGTTCCCAAAAGAAGAGACAACAGTGCCTAAAGCAACTTGGAGTGTATTCTCCTGATATGCATGTGGATGTACATAGATATGTTTTTTTAATGTGTTACATGTAGAAATAATCCACCGGTGGAATATGCCACATTGTTTCAAGTAGCAATTACACCTCAATGGAGTCAATATATGGTTGAATACCTAACAGTGAGGACATTCCCTGAGAATGTCAGGCAGGCTAGACAAAGAGCCATTGAATTGGAAGCTCAAGACTTCACCTTAATTGAAAATCAACTTTACAAGAAAGGTAAGGATAACCAACTCCCAATATGTGCAATAGAAAATGAATATCTACCTTTCTTAGAGCAAGCACATGGAGGGATTACTGAGGGCCATTTCTCAAGAGATAAGAGAGTTAAGATTGACTTAACTACAAGAATATGGTGGCCTACATTACACATGGATGCGGAAGAATATGTTAAGCAATGTCATGATTGTCAACGCACCAAGGTACCTATAAAGAGAGATGAGATGCCACTATGGTCGATGATGGGAGCAAGGGAATTTGCTAAGTGGGGCTTAGATTTTGTGGTTCCAATCCATTAGGAAGAGAATGTCTAGGAGGGACTCTTTATTTGGCAGTTTAAGGAAGTCAAACCTTTAGTATTAAGAAAGTAATCAAAGAACAACTTTTGCTCTCAAACAGGCAAAACGACTAGTTTATTTAAATTTAAAATCTAGTAGGTAAAACCATATCATGTAGCATATCTATGGAAAGATCTCAAAGTGTAGATTCCAAATACATTATCTCGGCTCAAATTGGAGATCATGTGTGGAAGTTATGGAAAGCCAAAAAATGTAAAATTATCCATCTCTCTTTTGGGGGGAAAACTGTATCCTTTGATCACTCTTACATATCTCTTACACACCCCACATTCTTGCACACATGGAGTACTCCTATTTGTCAAAATGTTAATCACCTCCATAAGCTCATGGAAATAAAGAGGTCCTCATAGACCCCATCCTCTTGCTAATGCTCACCACCTACTTATAAATCCCACACCCAATATATCATTGTTGCCAGGAACTATCTCACAAAATGGGTTGAAGCAAAAGTCACACCAAAAGCAGATGCCATAACCACTGCACAATTTCTATATGAAGGTGTATTTTTAAGATATGGATTGCCTATAGAAATTGTCATTTGATAAGGCACAGATTCCATAAATGAAGTTATTGAAAATATTCTTCAAGAATTCATGAAGGGGAGAGCAACATGTTCTGGCACAGCAACATCAAGAACATGAACAGACAATCCCTAGTCAGCAAGCACTTTAAACATAGCTCCAGGTAGCTCAACCCCTTCTTCAGATTTAGAAACCTCTGAAGATTTAAATGTACCTAGTTTTTGAGCTTCACCTACTACGTTTGAATCTTCTATAGATTTTGGAACGTGCTGCATCTAATCAGAGCTAGACTTTGGCTTACCTAAAATCTGCTTCCACAACTTTTTAGCTTTGTACTCCCATACCTCGTGAAAATAATTTTTTTTTTCCTTCTTCAATTGGTTCACTTTCAGCAACGGAATAGCTTCATAAGCCTTTGTCTCCACATCTGCACCCTCATTTTATTTATTGTTGTCTTCTTTCACATCATCCAAGTCACTCTTCTCTTCTTCTTCTTCTTCGTATGAAAACTCAATAGCAACACCAATGGCATGATCAAGAGCTTCTCATGCACCCACGATACGAGCTTTACAACCATCGTTGTAATCTATAACAAGTTTCCCAATCTTTGCATGTGCGTGCATTGTTTAGTGCTTTTCAAACTCTTTCTTCTCATCTAGATCCTTGGTGTTGTCATTCTTAAGGAAAACTAGAACTTTATCAACTACATTATGTAAAATATATTGCAGTTGATCTCCATATTGTTGTTGTATGAGGTTCAAAAGGGCTTCCCTCTCGTGTATACCCCAAGTGGGGGGGCCTTAATCATGAGATATGCTTATGTATCACCAAGTTGACTTATGTATTAAATAGTTGAAATATTCCCTCTTATGTATGCCCTAAATAAGGTCCTCACACTCGTCCCTTGTGGGCTATGTGTTGAGACTAGGAAATGGTAGAAACATTGCATACACATCGCCAAATGGATCTGGTGTCCTTGTTGGCAACCAGCTCGATGCCATTTTGAGTATGCTTTTTGATGGGAGGTTTTGCTTGCCCAAATATGGCGGAGGCATACCCATCCCATTTCAACCAATGAGAGATGTTCTTTTGACGTGTTATGAAATGGTGATGTGTAAACAATTCTCTTCAAAGAGTTTGCCATGTTTTGGATAGGTGTCCGCTTCAAAATGGTTGTGTGTAACCCCCTAAATTTAGAGTAAAATTTAGTGGAATTTGAAAAATCTCAAATGTTTTTTAGAACCAGATAGAGGCGTTTCAAGATTTGGTTTTGAACTCAGAGCGCGAAGAGACTACCATGTGGGCGAGCGTGAGGAGTGGAGCTCTCAACTCTGTGACTCGTGAGCTTGAGTGTGGAATCTACCATGGTCGACAATGTGCAAGAAACGACCCACTCTGTAGACTCCATGACTCTACACGGCTCAAGGAACTACTCTCTTCCTCTCTCTCTCTCTCTCTCTCTCTCTCTCTCTCTCTCTCTCTCTCTCTCTCTCTCTCTCTCTCTCAATGGCATGGACATGGGTTTCCTCATTCTCTTGATTGTAGGGTTTATTGCATGATTGCTGAGAGATTTTTATGTCTTTTATAGGATATTCCTGCTCAAATTACTTGCATTTTTTGCGGTTTCTCAGGCCACAAGCTTGCAACAGGTATTTCACAAGTCAAACTCTATCACAAGTAAGCTTATCTTAAAGTGAACCGGAAACGCTTTTAACAAAAGTTTCAAATTTTGACCTAAAAACCAGGAGACTTTTATGTTTGTGTTTATTTTATAGTTGTGATACTCTATGACACATTGTTTGCAAAAAAAAGTTAGAATAAATAGAAACGTTTAAGTTTGGTACATGATGTGTGTGTGTGTGTGTGTGTGAGTGAGTGAGAGAGAGAGAGAGAGAGAGAGAGAGAGAGAGAGAGATTTTAATAAAAAATAGATACATTTAGAGAAAAATTTATGAGTTAATACCTTTTATAGTGTGTTTTGATTTAATAACTGAAGTTCTCCATGGTTGTTTATGAGCATTCCATTATTTGTTATTTAGAGAACAAACCATTTCATATGTGTGCCTTAAATCCCATGTGGGAAGCCTACTGAGTAGGTGGCTAGTATCATTTGTTTTGAGACTAAGATTTGTATCAATTTACAAGGGAAATGATGTTCGTCTTTTGACAAATTACATTGAATCAATTGGTTTATTTTCATTTAGTACTCATTATATTTATTACTTTCATGGTTTGTTCTGTTAACATCTATTCCAAATGAAAACACACTACAATCTACACTTTTGTTCATTTGCAGCTCAACATGTTTTGCAAAAGCATGTGCTTCTAAAATTATTATGTTACTAGTATACATAAAATAGTGGGTCAAGACATTCCATACGAAATCCGTATGAGGTGGGATTGCTCATTGCAAGAACGTCTGTATCTTGTCCGTATGTAAGGGGATAGGTTAGCATGTAAGATATCGTACATAGAGGGGTTTCTCTAATTTGGATGCACGTAGGTGGCATCCCCCCATTACTAATAGTGAATCCCTTGGGGCTTGAGCATGTGAACATCATCTTTAGACATCAGCACCCCCTTTACATCCAGCTCCTCCGATCCAATACATGATTTTCCAAATCCAACAAAGGCTTTAACCTATGATCAGTCATATGGTTCTGCACCTATAATTCTATGTTCTTGCTAGATAACTGCTCCAACTCATACTTGACCTTCTGCTCTAAAGTGCGATTCCATTCTTTAATCATTCCCAAAGACATTTTGACCCTAGCTACCTCACTCTGATGCTACACCAAAAGATCTTACACTTCATCTTTATGCTTAACCTTTGACTTATCCATCTATAGCTCTGGACTCTGTACTACATCACTTTTCTCTTGCAGCATCACTTTTGCTACACTTGTTTCATCCAGTGACTACATTTGATTTTCCACAACTACCTCTGTTACTTTCTCAAAAAAATGTAAACTTCTGTTAACATTTTAACATTCATGCGTGAATCTTCAATATCCACAGCTCCTCAAGCTCTCTTAGCAATTGGGCCCCCAAAGTCTAGCTATTTTGCCACATCCATCATTTTAATACAAAATTTCCTCTTTTTAGATAAGGTAAACACCTTACCCAACTTGGTTGGTTATTGTTCCTTCAACTCAAGCTTAGGAGCAGAAATATCCAACTTTCTCATAGAATACACCATTTTTGGAGTCTACACACACTTGAAGGACTCTTCTTATGAATACCCTACTTGCACCAAAATTTTGAAGGACTCTAAATTCTCCTGATCATCTCCAAACCCTGCTACTAAATCCAATTTTTGAGTTAAGGACTGATCCTTTTCATCAATATTGCCTTGCTAGAAGTTCCAACTTGTGCTTCTTTCTTTGTATGACTACCATTTTGAGCCTTTCTTTTTCTTCACAAATAAACTTTAGCAGAGAGCTTTTCATACAACTCATTCCCCAAATTCGTTGTACCCCCTTGCTTTGCAAAACATAAAGGGGCATAGTTTTCCTTTAACATGTAGTCAAACTTAGTCAAAAAGCACAATCTTTCTAGATACCACTTCAAATGTTCTCTCCTCACACAATTGTCATTTTTTTAGCATGTAATATTTTTTGCCACACCCTCAATATTACCAAACTCCTTATTTGGCAATAGTTCAGAGCATTTAGGTGTCATGGTGACACCTTTGAATGGAAATTTAAAGATCTCTGCTACCAAATCAGGAGTAAAAAACACAATGCTAGAAATCATGCCTTTAGTATTCCTTCGAATATCTTACTTAAACTCTGCTTAAGAGTTAGGTTTCTACTCCCCCATGGTAGAGATGCAAATGCATACAAAACTATGCTCTATAGCCACATAGCATTGGTCTCTCTGTTGCAGTCGATGTTTACCTTGAAGTCCATGAAAGGGTCCATGAGGAACTATTGGAGTTTTACTGTACTGATGGGAGTATCCACAACAACATCCTTCTCAGCAGAACCTTCTTCTTTCTTTGGGCTGCTTATGTCGACACTAAGGATTTCTCCCTTGCAGACGAAGTCCCCTTCCCCTTGGTAGCTCATCGTCATCAAGCTCCAGCTGCATATCGCTAGTATACTTCCTTTTCACCATAGCTAAGGGCAGTTGTACAATGGAAGCATACTTGAGAAACCCTAGTAACGACATGTGTGAAGGATGATCGTGATAGAGGTGATGGCTTGCACCTTTGATTAGCATAACTCATCTTATGCACACCTCTAATTGTACCCACTCTGCAACAAGCAATTCTAGATTTTTTTCAAAAATGTTCACTTTAAATATTTCTACCAACCTGATAACATCCACTACACCAGGATCGGACTGACCATCCCAACAACTCAGCAACCTAGTATCTTTGATTTTTTATGTGACTCAACCACAAACCTAACCCAGCATCATTTACCTTACCAAAAAATTGTCCCTACATTGGTACATAAAGTACAACACTCTTCCTGTTCATGTCTTGTGCAAAACATTGATGAGCACATTAATTCCAACATTGCTACTTTTCTAAACTTCTTTGGCTCAGTCAATCCTACTACGGTCCAATCTAAATGATGTAGTCCTCCCTTGAATTTTTTAAACCTCCACCCACTAATAGTCTTCTCAACCCTAGTGCCAAAAACATCAGCTACAATAAATGTGTCTCGGCCCAAGTCTTGAACAATCTGATATGGACCTTTATAGCTCAGAGTCAATTTACCTAGATGTGGCCTTACCCAATCTCTATCCTAGAAAACTTTAAGCTTCACATTCATACACTCACACAAGATCTTCTCCTTCTCTGAATCACCTTAGTGATGTTGGAACTAACCAACCTATCCTCTTCTAGCTGCATCAGATATTTTCTCTTGTATTGAACTGGTAACTTAGGGCTCATTTTTCCTACACTCACTCTAAGGCTTGGCACCACTAATTCCATTAGAACTACATATTCAAGGCCGTACACAAACTTGAATGGAGTCATACATGTTACCTTGAAGGTTGTTCTAAAATACCACAATGTTGAATCCAATTTTTTATCCCAATCTTTTTTATTTTCCTGAACAATCTTCTTCAATATTTTGACCAGAGTCTTGTTTGTGCTCTCAGCCTGTCCATTGGCGTGAGGATGATAAGCTATTGATTTCTTATGCATGATCATATGAGTTTTTGTCAAATCAAAAATCACCTCATTGAGAAAACAACTTCCTCTATCACTCACCAACTCCATAGGACAACCAAACATGGCCATGATATTATGATAGAGAAACCTAGCTATACTGCAAGATTTGTTATCCTTGAGAGCTACAACCTCCACCCATTTGGTACAATAATCTATAGCAACCAGAATATATTTTCATCCTTTACTTGTAGTGGGATGTACAAGTCCCACAAAGTCCAATCCCCACTTCTGAAAAGGGTCCAAAGGTAATCTAGGATGATTAGACATCCTATCTCTAGAATTAGGTTGACCAAGTTTTTGACAAATTACACACCTTTTGGTAGGATCATGGGCATCCTTCAACACATTGGACCACCACAATCCAGCTTGAAACACCTTTTTACCTATTATGTCACCTAAAAAATGTCCACCTACTGCTCTTGAATGGGCTTCATGTTCAAAATCTGGAGCACATCTTCTAATCACTTGATCAATCCCTTTCTTATATAAAGCTCTGACTATAACCAGAAAGGGTCTACTTGTAAGGGTAACCTTTCTTCTTTGATCACTTGTAAAACCTATTGGCATTGTGCCATCTGTCAAAAATATTAACATTTGATCATACCATGATTCTGATAATGCATTTTGAACTTCAAACAACTCAGCATCATGTAGATCATCATTAACACTTGTTGGCTCTTCTCTAGTTTATATTCTACTTATGTAATCTGCTATAGAATGCTCTTTGCCAAGAGTATGAACAATCACAAAGTCAAACTATTGCAAAAACAACATCCATCTAGCTAATCGCCCTATTAGCAATGGCTTCTTAAGCAGATATAACAATGCTTCGTGGTCCCAAGGCATTCACCATGGAAAACTTATCGCACCACGTAAGTGCAGGGGAAGGGGGTTTTATACAAGTTGTATAAGCGTATAAGTTAGGGGCAGGCCCCCCATAATTTATCTATCAAGATTAAAAATAAGGGAGGGGTATATTTAGGAGGGGGGGGAGGGAATGAAAGGAAGTTTTTGTGTTTCCAAATCATGGCTTCTTGAAAGAGTCTTCCCTCAAACTTGTGAGTCAATAAATACAAAGATACATCCAAGAACTAACACTGCTTTGTATCAATTTCTTGTTTTGTGATTTTAGTTCATTTGTTGAGGGATGAAAGCTATAAAGAGCTTGTATAGATGGAGCTTTACACGGAGAACCTAACACAACTTTATAACCATGTTTTTTGAGTAATTTAGATTGGTCCAAATTGGATGAGTAGCTAGAGTGCAGGCTGAACGGACACATACTTTGAAAGTCAAACTGAGACACATTAAGGGTACATCTAGGTATCAACAGACGTGGCTCCCTTGCACATTTCCAATCTCTATGCTACAAACTCTTTGACTACTTTTACTCAGTTAGATCATGTGAGGCCTAAATGCTATATGTAAGATAGGGGTATGATAGTTTTCTGCATTGATTATCGTATGAGCATAGAAAAGGGGGTCATATTCCGTAATATGAGTCGTATATAGAGGTTTTATCAAAGTTGTCCACTCGCAGGTGGCATTCCATTTTGTATATAGAGTGTATCCCCCGAGTTCGTGGTCCACATGAAAAACCATCGTGTTTCTCAACAAGTAATGCCTAAATTTGTTTAAAGCATACACCATGCCAAGAGCTTCTCTTTTAGTCACAACATAATTTTCTCCAGTTGGTGTTAACACTCTACTAGCATAATAGACATGTGTTAACACTCTACTAACATAGTACACAGGTCTAAACCATCCCTTGACTCTTTTGTTTATAAGAACAAATCCAATATCCATATCCAATGCATCAACAAAGACATAAAAAAGGTAATGTCCAATATGGAGGTTGTAATATTGGTGCAATCGATAAAATTTTCTTCGACATTTGAAATGAATTCTCCTGATCATCCCAAACAAAGGGCACATTCTTCTTTGTCAAATGAGTAAGAGGCATGCACAAATTTGCTAAATATTTGATGTACCTAGTATGCCATTTAACTTGACCATAAAACCTGCTCACTTCCTTCACACTTTATGGAGCTTAGTGCTTTAGTGACTTCAATTTTCTTCTCATCAATGGGCATTCCTTCTTGAGAAACCACATGACCTAAAAGTAATCCACTCCTAATAGCAATCACACTCTTGAAATGATTAAGGCACATTCTAAATTGTCTACACCTTTCAAAACACAATTTCAAATGATGCAAGTGAAAATACTTCTTTCCAAATAATGAAAAATCATCCACAAAGACTCGCATGGACTCTTGTAAGTAAGGTTCAAATGTTTTTTAAGCTCTAAAATTGAATGATGGTGGTCCATTTTTGAGCCCTAAATTCGTGATTGTAGAGGAAAAAGCTCCCCACTTTGTTATAAAAGCTAGTTTTTGTTGATCCTCCTCAGAAAACTTGATCTGATTGTAACCTAAAAAACCATCCAAAAGCCTGTACATTTATTTCCCTGTTCTACTGCATCCAATATTTCATCACAAAATGGCATTGAAAATGGATCAGTGATAGTAATTGCATTCAAAGTTCTGTAATCAACACAAACTCCGATCTTGACATTTTTCTTGGGTACAACAATGATGGGTGATAACTAGGTAACTTCATGAATTGGTTTTATAAACCCGGAAACCAACATCTTGTCAATCTCCTGCTTTACGTACTTTGAAAAAATTGGATTCATTATGTACCTTTGTTGCACAATTGGAAATGCATCCTCTTTGAGATTAATATGATTTTGATGCAAAGTAGGATCTATTCCCTTAACTTAAGAATAGTACCATGCAAAAACATCTTTATATTCCATCAATAAAACTAAAACGATCTGCAAGAACTATCTATCCACATGAATACTAACCCTGACTATCTTTGACTCTTTGTCAATGACCAAATTGAGGTCGTTTAGCAGATCTTTCTTAACTCTGTTTGTTCCTCCAAACCTTTTGTCATCTATATTCTCAACCAAGTCTCTTGCTTCCTTTTCCTCCTGCTATAAAGCTTCCTTTAAGCTAGAGGCCAGATTTTATTCCACCATCTGTACCAACTATGATCCTTCAATTTCTTGTTCAGAAGCACTTCAAATACAGGTACAATGGTTGGATTAACCTTCAAAGAAGATGATTTTGCATCTCCTTCAACTTCCTCGGCCATATTAATGGTTTGAGTATACAATGGTCTCTCCTTAAAAGGAATGTTCTTTCTCCCCAACATAGGGATTGTAACTACTTGTTTTCCTTTCCTCAAAACAATCTTATTCTCACCCCAATTTTGCTTGACTTTAGCCAATCTGAACCAAGGCCTCCCCAATAACATGTCATATGATTTTTTACCTTTCTCCATATTCAAAACAGTAAAATTCACCTGAAATTTTACACCTGCAATGTGAATAGACTGCTGTGTCAAAATTGTTGAAGGTTTAACTGTTCTCTGATCTGCCATTTTCACTTAAAATGGTGTTGGTTCCAATTTTCCCAACTTCATCTTGTAGTATACTAACTCGGCCAATATGTTAACTCTAAACCCTTCATCCCCAACAATAGAGTCCTCAAGCAAAGTGCCTTGAAAAACCACCTTTATACTTGGGACTACAAAGTCCAAATCTCCTAAATCAATATTGTTTACTACTGGTTCAACTATGTGGTTTTATTGAACTAGATACTCCCTTGGTAACAATCTATTCAACAATATTTCTTTGAAATTTGGAACCATACATAACAATTGATCTAATGATAACTACGATGAAGAGTTGATTTATACCTCAAACCATTCCTTATCATCCCTTTTTATTGAAGTTAGTTCATGTTGGTGCTTCAACTAATCCTCATGATTGTTTGAAATTATGTCATCCAAAACCTTTTTTTTTGTTCCTTTTGAACCTGTCCTTGAACCTCATCTCTGATTTCCTTTTGTTTTTTCCAATCAATAGTTACCTTAGCTTTAGACCTAGTAATAGCCATTACATCTACATCATGACTTTCCAAACAGTGGTTACAATCACATGCCCACTCATCACAATGTGCTTTAATTTGTTGCTCTTGATTTTCTTCACATACCTTGTCTAGTGCTTATTGCTCAGTTATATCAATTATTACCACATTTGCTTGAGCCTGTGCATGATTTTGTTGTTGCTGTTGTGGATTAGCTTGTTGGTCTTGTTATATGGCACTACTGGCATTCCTCTTTCCTCTCTATGCTTGACCCACAAAGCATAATTCAGACCAATCGAGTGATCTTCTCCACCAAAATAACCACATGGCATTAATCCCGGTGGTCTTTCATGATTATTGTCTTGATTTATCCAAGGTAGTCCGTGAGGTCGAGTTCTCTAAAATGGTGGCCTCCCCCTGAATGGAGCTACCTATTTGGTTCTAGCATCATTTTTTCCTCTACCTGCATGAGGAGTTTTTCTAATCTTTCTATTAGGATTATACTAGCATTGTGTTGTATTATGTTCTTCTCTTTCATAAATATGGCAATAATGTGTCTCCTTAGGAGCTACCACAGAATATCCATATTTTTCAATTGAGTGACTATATCCTCCTCTTTGTCTTTATTATACTTCTTCTTCTTATTACCATGCTTCTTCTTCTTCTTTGCTTTGTTGCTCTCAGCTTCACTATTTGATTGTCCCTCTAAATCACTTTCTTTCTTTAATTCAAGTTCACCTTCTGACTCCTCTTTAGAATCAGAGATACCCTTGCTCTTGCTTCTGGTCTTGGTCATACCAAGCCTTTTCTTAACTCTAGATGCAATTGTAACCAAGTTATCAAAGACACCTACAATATCAATGATGGTTACAACATTCTTCAATCCCTTTCTTCAAACCTTTCAAGAAATATCCTACTAACATTTCATATGTGAATCTTTCATTTCCCTATAGCATGTCCACCAAAATTTTGAGTTTCTTGGCATAATATTTCACCAACATACTTTCATGCCTAGTGTCCCTAATTTTCTTCAAAACATCAGTTGGAGTCTTCTCCTTTCTGAATCTTCGCAAAAATGCTACTTTGAGTGCAACATATGTGGAAAAATATGCAATGCCATATTGGCTAAACCAACTCATTCTGCAATTTTATATTATAACCATATATAGTTTGATGTCTAATAGCTTTCCACTTGGTCTCAAACTCAACCACGTGACAATTAGCATCTTCACTCAATATGCCCTTGAATTTGGTTTCTTTGACCTTAGGGTTAGGAGGTGGTTGAGCCATTTGGATAGGCTGAGGTAATCTCCTAGGTCTCTACCTGGTAGATAGATATAGTGGGTCAAACAGAAGTTTTCTTCTACTTCTCTCAGACCTTACTCTCAAGAGTAAAGCTTCCACCAATTGCCTCGCTTGCCTGCCTTTTAGTGCTCTTGAATTATCCTCTACTTGATTCCCTGGCTGCAATTCAATGAAAACTGCTTCTTCAGATCCATCTATATCTTGGTCATAATCAAAGGGATAAATGTTTCCCCCTTGAGCTTGAGACCTAGTATAATAAACTTGGGATACTTTTCTTGGTCTCTTTGACATGCATCATTACCCAATGAAGCACAAATACCATCACATAACGATAACACAGTATACCAGGCATATCAACTAACAAGCATATTGGGATCTCTTGACTGCTCAAAATGCATCATTTCTAGGCTCTCTCCAATGCAATCACAAATATTGTAGCGTAAAAATCTATAAACACAACAGGATCACCAATTTTGTTGGGCTCTATCAACACATGTATGTGTAACTCAAAAAAATCACTTAAACACAGTAAAATAGCACATGCACACTTCAGATTGAGTAGAAATGACACAGAAGTAGCTTCAAAATCAGCTAGAAATAGTACACAAAGACTGATTTTGTGAACATAACTTCGCTCTTGCATAAAACTTCCCCTTACACTTTTAAAACACCACAACCAAAACATAGTATAACTACCTAACCAAAATGTTATTGGCACGAACTTCAAAGATAACAACATCCGGCCTAGCAAAAATCTAACCCAGTCATAATTTGACTCACCAATTAACAAAGCTAAACAATACCCAACTCGGCAACAAGCATGTGCGGTCAAAAGAATTTAAAACATGGGACTACATCTTGGTGTATACCCTAAAACAACATGCCAAAAGCTCAAAAAGCATAGGACGGGACCCTTTGTGTTAAAAAATGTGTCACCAAGTGGGGTCTTCAAGATTACAACATTAGAAGGAGAATAAATGCCTAACTAGATTAGTGGATGCAAGCTCAAGAAATATCACCTTCCACTAGCCCAAGAGATGCTATAGTGGATTCATAGTGAAAAAAATGAGCAAAAGAAAAGTAATGGATTGTTAAAGAAGCACAAATAGAAGCTAAGGAACAAATGGCTAAACAAAGCCTTCTGGGACAATAGCAACAACATGGGAGACCATTGCGGATCAATGTTATTTTCATAAATGAATTCAAACAAGATCAAGTGGATCTAGTGATTAAGGTCAAGATTGGAAACAACAATCAAGTAGAAACTACTGTTCTACTTGATACAGGAGCCCAAGGATATGTCATTTCCCTCAACTTATATACACAATTTGGTCAAGATGCAAAGCTTCAAACGACATCACACGTGATAATAGCTATATTGACCAGCAAGTCAAAGCAAGAGGGTTGGTAACCATATTTATTCAAATCAATGAATATTTATATCCACACCATTTTTTTGTGATAGAAGATCGTCAAAACCAACAAAAAATGCTACTAGGACAGCCATGGAAAAGGTAGTACAATGTTCAGATAGATTGGAAGTTCAATTTTGTATGAATTCAGACTAAAACAAAGAGTCAAACAATTCCATTAACTAAGGTCATAGAAACAAGGCAAGCAATGGACAATACTACTCACAAGGGACAAAAAAACTTGCATACAAGAAACATACAATGGATTCCGAAAGAGTCGCCACAAAAACAAACACTCCAATTAAAGATGGAATCAAATACGAGACAAACACCAAGAAAAAGAGAAAGATGGATACCCAAGCAAAAACTCAAAGCAAAGCAGATTTGGTTGAGGAAAGATGGGATACATGCAAAAGAATCACTCCAAACCCATAAGTTGGCACAGACTCCAATACCATCTCACATACCCATACGGACTATCCATGAAACTATCACAAATATATGGGTGCCAAAAAAGTTGGTTCAAGCCCAAAAAACACAACAGCTTATTTGGATTCCTAAGCGCAGTATGTTGAAATTCTCTACAAGGCCAAACCAACAAGCTGAGCACCAATTATTGAATCAACCACTCACCATGTCAACAAAGCAAGTTTGGGTAGTCAAAGAGTTATGCCAAGCACATAAAAATTTAGCTTTGGATCTAGATCCTAGTGACAATAATACAAGGCAAACATCAAAACCATATGCTAGGTAAGGAACTGCAAAAACACCAAGTATGGCAGCCAAATTAGCCCAACAAAGTTATCAACACGATGCCTATGAAAGCTCATATTGCACTACTCCAACAAAAGCTATATGGTCCCAGAAATATTTCTCTACTCACCTTGTACCCATAATTTTAATTTGTCCAGGAGGACTTAGACACGGGCAAGGGGGGGACATGGAAAAACTGATGGCAAACGGTTTTTAACATTCTATCAAGAACTGTCTTACAATAGTTTAATCCTTGTTGTGCTTTATTGCGATTTTATTTTTCTAAAAAATCTAAGTAATGCTTGAGAATTAAGTAAAGGGGGATCACGTCATGTCAAAAGTAACTCTTTGGAGGTGATAACAACATACAAGTGCCCACCTAGCCAAGACGCCCATTGGGTCAGCCGGCCAAAGTTTTGATGTGGTCACATTATTTTTCCAATGTTTAATACATCAAACCCTATAAAAGCCTAATGTCAATCGTCTATGTCAAGTCTAAGTCAAAGATGTAATTTTTCCAATGATGTATGTAAAGGTCCATGAGACGTTGGCCACCAGCCACTTTAGAAAGCCCTAGGTATATAATACACTAAGGTTAGTGTGAAAGGGAGATTATTTTTTGAAGAAGTGACTATTGCGTTACGCACATAGAGCTACCTCCTTGCTCCAACTTGTAATCATCGCTTTTGTGGCTACGGTAATCCAAATTCAGTTTTGTTCCTTGCATTGTGTTCCTCTTACTCTGCTCTTTCATTCAAGTGTAAGCATTCAAGATTCGGTGAAGATTTCAAACGCATCCGTTTAGGCCTTAAATCGCTGTTTTGAGTGTTTATATGCGTATTTTATGTTGTTTTGACCCTAGGAGAGGCTTTGGGAACCCAAAAACGACCCTTTAGGATCATCCGTTTACTGTTTTTACGTACTTTGGGACGAACGGTCGTGATCCATGTACCTCCTCAGAATGCTCTGACAGTGATAGGATATGTTCCTAATAGTCCCCTGTAGCTTCCCTTCAAGTTTCGTGCGACCGATATGATTTGCATGGTGAACGGGCGTGATGACTGTAGAGCTGTGTAGAAGGACATAGGCAGAATACTTAGCTTTAGTGCGATTGATATGCTTGTGGAGTTAGTAGTTGCATCTCTTGGAGTTCACTTTAGGGTTGACATCCTAGTGAGTTTCCATGCCTCATCCGAGTCGCTTCCCCTGTATTGATAATTTTATGTTGATGCTTGAAAGCTATGCTATGGACGTCCGTCGCGGCGACCCGCAAATAGTAACCCCATACTCTTAAATATACTCCATACACGAATTTTTTTTGTAATTATTTCTAATTATATGGTCGACCTTGGTCAAAATTCGAGAAAAGGCACAAAAAATAGACCAATAGTGACTTAAACACTTTATATATAGTGAGCTTATTTTCTTAGTCGATAATAATTTACCTAATTTTGGGGTAATTTTGGATAATGTTTTACTTGATTTTTCTTACTTTTGGGATTTGTCGCAAATTTTTTAGTAGCTTTTGGGATTTTCTTTCTAAAAATCAAATAAAAAATAGAAAAATCAATAGAGAATCTGAAGCCAAACAAAAGAATACCATAACAGATGGGACTCACATAAAAAGTTAGGGAGCAAATTTAAGATGTCAAAATTCGACCTAAATAGGACGGTGACCATGTTACGAGACTGGGCACCCTCCTGTTGTAGTGGCTAGCTACAATTGGGATAGCTAGGCATAATGGTTAATTATGTGCTGTTTATTTTACTAATTGAGTTGATGATGATTTTGTAGAGTGGAATGTGGGGAGTTGATGAAGAGGCGACGGCAATTACTCTTGGCCATTTTATATTTGCATAGTATCTTAGAACATCATTTCAATAAGCCACTATGGCTCTGTAAATAGTTGTAGTGGGAACTCCCCTTATGGGTCATGCAAGAACTAATGAGCTTCACTCATTTGCAAAAGTAAAGTGGTTGTAAAAGAGGACCTGAATTTTTGGCACCTTAAACTCAAAATAATATATTAAATACCAACTCCACAAGAGAGGTGAGGTGTAGTTTGGGACTAGATTTAGGTCTTTCTCTTGCAGATTCTCTTCTCTACTCTCTTAAGCTATGGTTATTTTGCTGTGTACTCTCTAATCTAGTCTCCATCTCTTACACCTCTCTTACACTCTCTTACAAGTTTGTCTATGTCAATTCTATGTTTACTCTCTGTGTGTGTGTGTCATAGTTTAGGTGAGTGTGTGCTTGGAAATTGGAAGAAGAGGTGGACAGTTTGATGGTGATGGCTTGAAAGCTTGTGTGGAATATTCTAAGCGGTCGATCTCCCCCTCTTCTCCCAACAGTTTAATCAGAGCAAACAGGTTCGAGTAAATTGGCATCGGATTTCAATTTCAAGAAGGGAATTTCTCGAATCGACAACCTCGAAATTGCAACTTATCAAATTTGCAATACAAAGATTCAAGGATTCGTGGAAATTCAAAGCTTAATCGGTGGAATTTGCAAAACAAATTTTGCTTGGTCGTTAATCGGCGGCGCATCGGCAACTAATCGGCAAGCGGCTTTCAGTTTCGGCTTCATGATATTCCGATACGGTAAGGAAAGTCTCAATTCTCAAATTTAATGCCTAATTAGTGCAGATTGTGAAGGCGAGAAAGAGAGGAAAGAAAGAAGGAGTTAATTGCCTGATTTAATTGACGACGAAGCGATATGATCGACACGGCTCCACTCGGGAAAGATTGAAGATTTGAAGGATTTTGAGGAATTGTGAAGCCACAACAAAATTACAAGCTTTCGAAAAATTCTAGGGGGGACTTCAAATTCTGCACTCGGCCCGATCCTCCTCGAGTTAAAAGCTTGAGTTTGCAAACTACGGGAACAACTCCTTGGTCGAATTTTTCCCTTCTATTGACCACCATTAAAAAAGGCTGCAAATTGTTACCAACAAGATCGCCCCTGCTTGTCCATTAAATTCTCCCACTGGCTCGGCATTCGAAACATCTTCTGCAGCCTGCTAAGAGGCTAACAGTACATGGCGACATCTTCTTTGAAAAGCCTGCACGCTGTCATGCAAGTGCCTTCACACTTTTTTTTGACAAAAGGTGAGGCCTTAAATTAAAAGGTGAATCTTCTTTTGACAAAAGGTGAGGCGTTACATTAGAAGGTGAATGGTTGGCCACCCATGGAAGTACCTAGTGATCATAAACTAAAAGAAAAGTCATCCACCCATTACCTTTACTCTACAACCCATTAATCTTTGAAAAAAAACATACATCTAAGCAGTCATTCAACCCCCAACCGCCCCCCCCCCCCCCCCTCAACTCGTTAATCGGCCGTGGACACCATATCATCAGTCTTCGCAACCACCTTCTAAATCTTTCGGTTGACCACCAAACGCTCAGGCCATTGCCTAACCCCAAAGTCGAATCCATTACATAACCTTTCATTCAGCTCGCAACTACTACGAACCATCCCTTGAACAAGCCATCGTCCATTACTTTAACCACTAAGAAGCTTCACTACCATAGCCAAAGGCTTTGAATTGCCGCTTGCCATTGTTTTTGGGACAAGGGAGATCGGGTGCCACGGAATTCAACCGACTTGCAGACGCACCGTCGGACCGCTCATTTCTCTGGCAATTTCCTAGTGCATCGCTATTCTGGACTGGACTCCACCGCTCTTTTTCAACTAAGTACATTACATTTCTGTTATTTATTTTATTTTATTCCGCATATTGCATCTGTGAATATCACCAAATAGCCTTTTTAAGCATTACCATTTAATTAATTATTAAAAAAATATTTATTAAAAAAAAGAAAAAGAAAAGCACGCAATCATGGCACATCTTCCTCATGCACCCACGATTGCAGAGCAACTTCAAAATTTGCAGCAGTCACTCACATATGAACGCATGCGAAGGCAAGAACTTGAAGATAAATTATTGCATTCTGCACGTACCGAATCTGCACCGGCACCCAAGAAAAACAAAATTAGCAGAAAAGCCTTCACTTTCAAAGATTTTTATGGCATTAAAGATGCTAGCACGGTTCTAGCATGGGTTAGTCAACTAGATGACTATTTTCATGATGAAGACTTTCTCGAGTGTGAAATGGTAAAGTGTGCATCTAATCATCTCACTAGCAGCGCTGCATTGTGGTGGAACGCCACCAAACAACATGGAAGAAGACCACGCACATGGAATGCATTTAAAAAAGTGTTCTTACCCCAATTTTTGCCCACACAGTACAAAGCTAAAGCACGACGTCAATGGGATTTAATTCGACAGGGTAGAAATGAAGATGTACAGGGTTACACTGACCGTTTTTGGAATTGTCTAATTCAATTGCAAGCTATTGAACATGTTAGTCGCAGGAAATTGAAGCGAAAGTACATATCAGGCTTGGCACTACAAATTAGTGCTGAGGTAGATATGTTCGAACCAGATTCTCTGTCAAAGGCCATTAATTTGGCTCTCAACGCAGAAAAGAAGAAAGGTGGACATTCTTCTCACACTGATCAACCTGCTAACACTAACCGCAACAAGAGACCTCCTTTTTCTCCTAACTTTGACAAAAGCAAACACCAAAGCCGTACCTTTTCCAAAAGACGAAGATTTCACAATCCTCCTACCACTGCTCAACCTCATACGAGCAATAACCACAACAACACTCAGCAACGAGGCAACCAACATCCTTTCAACCAACGTTCTCCTCCAAATTCTAATGGTAACAAAAAGGTGAAGTGTTTTAAATGCTTTCAATATGGTCACTATGCAGACAAGTGCCCAAATGGCCATGCTAAGGGCAATGGTCAATCCAATAGCCTTTCCAATGGAGTCAACAGAAATTCAAATAAAAAACCCTTCAACAATAACCGCCCCAACGGAGCTACTCTTAACCTCATCGAAGATGCTATACCTGACGACAATGAAGTGGAAGTTAACTACGGTAAGGGATATGATCCTGATTATGATAACGATGACAACCCATCCTCAGGTAATCCTATATCTCCTCACACTTTGTTTAAAGTGCAAGGCACTGTTAAGGGTGAAAATGTCACCATTCTGCTAGATGATGGTAGTAGCCATGATCTCATTTCCACACGATTGGCACAGCAACTATCACTCTTTGAAATTTCGTCACCTCATAAGGTCAAAACTGTTTTTAATAATCAACGTTTTAATTGTAAAACTCAAGTCACTATTGAAGTTTGCATTGGTGAATTCACACAAGCACGTACATTTTTGGTAGCACCATTGCATGGTCTTGATATGATTTTGGGAATGCCATTTCGTCATGAATTTGACCAGTTGATTAATTATAAAACACGTACAATGTCTCTCACTCATAATAATAAAACTTTCTCCATCCAAGCAACACTGGCACAACAAAAATTTCCACTTCTCTCTCACACTCAAGCCAAACGAGCAATTTGAAAACAGGGGAAAACATATCTAGTATTGGTAAATCAAATTTCTGCTGAAACTGAAACTTCATGTCATTCCACACACGATGAATTTCTCTCACAATTTAAAGATTGTTTCATGCATGATCTGCCACCTGGAATTCCACCATCACGCCTAGAAGACCACAAAATTGACATCATACCGGGTAGTGAACCTCCTTGTAGAGCACCTTATCGTGTAAATCCTACCGCACACAGGGAAATACAAACTCAAATCACTGATTTACTTGACCGAGGCCTAATCCGACCTAGTAGTTCACCATACGGAGATCCAGTACTTCTTGTCAAGAAGAAAAATGAAACCTTTCGTATGTGTATCGACTATAGGGCTTTAAACAAGATCACCATTAAGAATAGGTTTCCAATTCCTAGAGTGGATGACCTATTAGACAAACTGAAAGGGGCACACATCTTTAGCAAAATTGACCTTAAATCAGGATATCACCAAGTCAAAAGATGTTTGAACATGATGTCTACAAAACTGCTTTTAGAACACAAACTGGGCACTATGAATTTCTTGTCATGCCATTTGGTTTGACAAATGCACCAGCTACATTCACACGCATGACGAATAGAATTTTCATTGACCATCAAGATTTTGTGATTGTATTTTTTGATGACATTTTGGTATTCAGTAAATCTGAAGAAGAGCATAAGCAACATTTAACAGGTGTATTTGATCTGCTTGCGCAAAATCACTTGTATTTGAATCCTGAAAAGAGTTCATTTTTCCAATCTCAAATTGAATATTTGGGACATATTGTATCGGGTAAGGGAATACATGTCGATCCAAAGAAAATTGAAGCCATTCAATCCTGGCCTAGACCCAACAACTTGCATGAGCTACGATCTTTTATTGGTTTTTGTAGCTATTACAGGAAATTTATTCATAATTTTGCTTACAAAGCACATTATTTGACTCTCTTATTGAAGAAAAACACGCCTTATGAATGGACTGATTTGCAAGAAAGCTCATTTAATGCACTTAAACATGCTTTGACTAATGCACCTGTATTGCAATTGCCTGATTTTGAAAGACTATTCTTTGTGGTAGTCATTGATGCTAGTGGAAAAGGTATCGGTGCAGTCCTTATGCAAGATAACCATCCAATTGCTTTCGAAAGTCGTAAATTCAAACCATCTGAAACAAAGTTCAGTACTTATGATAAAGAGTTGACTGTTGTGGTACATGCATTGAAAATCTGGAAACACTACGTAATGGGTACTGACTTGATCATTAAAACTGATCAACAAAGTATCAAATATTTACTTTCTCAGCCCTTAATAGATGATAGACATATTAAATGGGCCGCTTTTATTCAAAGTTTCCAGCCCAACATTCAATACCAACCTGGTAAAGAAAACGGTGTAGCTGATGCTTTGAGTAGAAGGCCCTCACTTAATCATCTATCAACCATTACGGGAAATTCTTTTGGCACTATGTCTGACACTTATGCACATGATGATGACTTCAAAACGACATAGTTGCACATGCTTGATAATTCTGTACACACATTTCTCGAATACACTATTCAAGAAAACTTCCTTTATTTCAAACAAAAAATGTGTGTGACTAAACCTTTTCATACATTAATTATTGAAGAATTGCACAAACCACTTTATGCTGGACATAGAGGATTTGCTACAACTTTTCAAAATTTATGTCGTGATTTCTATTGGCCTACTATGAGAATGGATGTTAAACAGTATGTTTCAACTTGTTTGATTTGTCAAAAAATCAAAGCAGCTACAGGTAAGAAATTGGGACTTTTACACCCTCTCCCCATTCCTGAAAGACCTTGGGAACATATTTCCATGGATTTTGTTACTGGTTTCCCACTCACAACTCACAAACATGACATGATATGGACTATTATTGATCGTTTCTCTAAACAAGCGTACTTTGTTCCATGTAAGAAAACACTCACAGCACATCAAGCTGCACTTTTGTTTCTAAAGACTGTTTTTCCACATCATGGTTTGCCTAAAGTGATTATTTCTGATCGAGACTCAAAATTTTGTAGTGCTTTTTGGACTACTGTATTTGAAAATCTTGGCACTACACTTGACTTCATTTCTGCATTTCATCCTGAATCTAATGGTCAAACCGAATTCACCAACCGCACTATTATTGACTTGTTGAAAGCTTATGTTTCCTCTCAACCTAAGAAATGGGATGACTACCTACATATTTTACAATTTTCATACAACAACACCACTCACACTGCCACGGGTAAATCTCCCTTTGAAATTGTATATGGTCACTCACTTCCTACTCCTGCTTCACGTCTTTCTAATGTTGTGCCTGCCGCTGATGATTTCACTACTGACTTTCATGATATTTATGCAAGTGTGCATTCTGCCATTAAACACTCACAAGAACTTTACACCAAGCATGCTAACAAGCACCGGAAGGCACACCAATTCAGAGAAGGTGATCATGTTTTACTTCGCATCGAAAAACGAAGGATCAAAAGTGTTGATACTAATGTCTTTGTTAAGCTTGCTCCTCGTTTTTATGGACCATTCAAAATTTCAACTGTCATTAATGATGTTTCTTTTCGTTTAGCCCTACCTGCACATTGGCACATTCACAACGCCTTTCACATTAGTCTTTTACGCCCATTCCGAGGACCCCTGCCTACATACCACATTTATGAAGACCCACCTTCACTTGTAGACCAAGAAGAGTAACTCATCTCTGATAAAATAGTTGACCATGAAACCACCACTACACGCACTGGAATGGTTTATAACCATTACCTTTTGACTTTCAAGGGCCACCCTAGAGAGGATGCCAAATGGATGCCTGAAAAGTTTTTTCGCAACTTTCCCGACCTTCTCCACACTTTCCATCACTCACGGTCCAGTTGATTTCTCTATTGAGCAACTGAAGACAGTTGCTATCCCTGGTGGGAGGGATGTTACGAGATTGGGCACCCTCCTGTTGTAGTGGTTAGCTACAATTGGGATAGCTGGGCGTAATGGTTAATTATGTGCTTTCTATTTTACTAATTGAGTTGATGATGATTTTGTAGAGTGGAATGCGGGGAGTTGATGAAGAGGCGACGGCAATTACTCTTGGCCATTTTATATTTGCACAGTATCTTAGAACATCATTTCAATAAGCCACTATGGCTCTGTAAATAGTTGTAGTGGGAACTCCCCTTATGGGTCATGCAAGAACTAATGAGCTTCACTCATTTGCAAAAGTAAAGTGGTTGTAAAAGAGGGGCCTCAACTTTTGGCACCTTAAACTCAAAATAATATATTAAATACCAACTCCACAAGAGAGGTGCCGTGGAGTTTGGGGCTAGATTTAGGCCTTTCTTGGCCGGTCTTGACCGGTCGGCTCGGTTGGTGTCTCAGCTGGGAGTTTTTGTCTTTCATCCAAGTTTCGAAATGCAATCATTGCGAGGAAAAGCCAACATGGCTGCGGCTTGCTGGAGAAAAATGATATGCTTGGCATTGCTTTAGTCGGCATGTACGCTAGTGCCCCCTAATGTGGCCGCCCAATGAAGGATGCCAGGCATTGCCTAGGCCAGCATGTATGCCAAATGTAACACCCTTGCAAGGGCTACGACCGATATGTAAGCCAAATGTGATGCCCTTCAAATGGTGCCCAAGGGCCATAACCTATGGCCGACCACATTAGGTTCAAGGGCCGCCCACTCAATATAACCAATGGCCGCCCAAGGTTGAAAGGGCATGGCCAATGGCCGCCCATTAAATCAATTAAGGGCTTTTAATGTAAAAGCAAAGGGGCAAGATATGGCGAGCAGCACATAGAGGGTGCAGGGAAGAGGAAAGTAGCTCGCGCAAGCCTAGGGAGACCTCGGCTGTGCTCGAGCAAGAGACGGAAAGTGGCCAGCATGCCATGGCGCACACATTTGGTGCGCTCTTGGCTGCTTTCATGCTGCTCAAGATTTGTATGGCCTCCGTAGCAACGACGGCACCGTCGTTTGCTAAGGGAGGGAGGGAGTTATAAATAGGAATTTTTTGCATAGAGGAATACTAAAAACGAGAATATTTGGAGGAGCGAAGGAAGTGTGGAAAGGAATGAGCAAGGTGTGCTTCAAGCTTTGGAGAGGTGCTTCGATCTTGGAGTAATGGAACGGGAGCAACACAAGGGCTCTCTCTATCAAGCAAGACAAGGGGGACTCTCTCTCGAGCAAAAAAAGTGCTCTCTCTCTTTTGAGCTTGGAGAAGATTTCTTTCTCTCTCTCGGCTTCCACAAAGAGCTTACCTCTCTCCGAGATAGAGAAAGGGCAAGAAGAAGGAAGCTAGAGAAAGAGGCCGGCAAATCAAGAACGATATTTCTCTTGCAAACAGTGAGTGAAGGAAGGGGGAAATCTCTCTCTCTCTCTCTCTCTCTCTCTCTCTCTCTCTCTCTCTCTCTCTCTCTCTCTCTCTCTCTCTCTCTCTCTCTCTCTCTCTCTCTCTCTCTCTCTCTCTCTCTCTCTCTCTCTCTCTCTCTCTCTCTCTCTCTCTCTCTCTCTCAGGATCTCTCTCTCTCTTGTTCTCGAACTAAAGAAGGGGAAAGAAGGAAGTCGAAGACGGTAATTGAAGACATATCAAGCTGAAGAAAATCGATTTAAGAAAATTGACACAATAGAATTTTGTTCGTCACCCGACAGCTTAAGTTAAATCTTTTTTATGAATTGCAGAGCTGTTAATGGCCCAAAGTAATCTGTAAGGGGAGCTTAAACTACTAAACCATCATTTGCATTAATTAATGGTGTCGTTAATGGCACTGCTTCATAATTGTGCGTCAGTTTTGTCGGTGTTACCACGATTCGAGCAATGTTTGTGCGTCGATAGCATTACCAAGTAACTAATAGCTATTGTATTTTGCAGTGCAGAAATTCTTGGCTCTCAAATTTTCCACAGCCAGCAGTCGGACTCTGACCTGGATCAAGTTTCGAACACATATCCCTTGACACCTGGTGAACCGGACGCAAAACCTAAGCTGGGGTGGTAAAATTGTTGAAGCCTATGTCTACACCGCAAGAGGAATCCATGCAGTATATGATGCAACAATTTGTAGCGTATATGCAATAGCAACAGGCTGACCAACAGCAACATAATCTGCAAGAGCATATTCGTAAAGCCTGGCAAAATGTTAAAGAGAAGTTGCAGCGGTTTGAAGGCCGAGATATTTCAAAATTTTGCAATTTTTATGAGGAATCTATGGAAGAAAATGGAATTGAAGACCAGGATTTAGTGGAAGGATATCATCTGATTGCAGTGCCGGAACTTCGGACCTGGATTAAAGAAATTAAGGGGTCTCAAGGACCAAACTGGCAGGACTTTAAGAAGGCACTGCAAGAGGAATATTTCCTAGAAGATTCTCTGAGGGTGACTAGACAGAATTTATGAAGTGGGTGCAGAAGAAGGGTAAAAATTTATCTGCATGAGAACTGTTACGAGAGTTTGGAAAGAAGTTTGATCAGTTGTCATAAGTAGCACAACGTTCTTTGAAGGATCAAAAGGTGGAATTGTTTATTCAAGCTGCTGATCTACGGCTTCAAAAGAATTTGGTGTAATTATTGGAGGACCCGGCAAGAGAACTGGGATTGACATCAGATTGGAAAATAGTCTCTGAAGCGGTGAATATGATCGTAAAATGATAGAAGCGAGTTGACAAGCAAATTGTGATTGAGGTACTAGATGATGCTGAAGAAGAGATTAAAGAGAAATCACCCTCGACAGTACCCAAGGTGGAGGGGCCTATTCTTGACGATCTGGTTAAACGTATTCAAGAGCTAAATTTGAATTTCAAAACTGTTAAATTTGAAGGATTAGCTACAAAAGCTTCTACTTCTGAACCTAAGCAGCAACATCCACCACATAAAAATTGGGATAATCGATGCATGTGGTGCAATAGTGTAGCCTATGCCAAGGTTAAGAGCCAAGATGGTAAGAAAGTGGTTCAATTTTTAATTGTATGTGTTGACCGTGCCAGAAACAAAGATAGATTACGTGATTGTCCTATGCCAAATATACGCAAAGAGTTCAAATAACAAATATTTTCTCAGGATTTTCTTGGGGTGTCACTATAAAGCGAGACTATGGTGGTACAAGTGAGGAGAAGTTCTTGCAAAGAGAAGCCTTATCTTCAGG
This sequence comes from Adiantum capillus-veneris, assembly GCF_014529385.1. Lineage (NCBI taxonomy): Eukaryota > Viridiplantae > Streptophyta > Polypodiopsida > Polypodiales > Pteridaceae > Adiantum > Adiantum capillus-veneris. The sequence goes on from NC_140945.1 coordinate 47,189,922, forward strand.
GTTTTTGGGATTGACATCTGAGGGTTCGGTATCTTATAGGAACTTTAATGATTTAACTAAGTGGGAGAAACAATATGTTTCAAGCATTCAAAGTGAATTGAAGGGATGTGATGTGCTGCAACCAGATGATGTGATTTCAGGAATCTTCGAAGAGATCTCTTATGTTGACACTATGTCAGAGCTTGAGGATATCATGCAAAACAGGTTAGAAAGTGGAACTAAAGTTGTTAAGGTGCACTCAATGGACATGTACAAAGAGCTGGACATATACAAGGAATGTATGCATATCGAAGATGACTGGGGTAAAAAAGTTGAAGCACAGGTAGAGACAAGGTACAAGAAAGTTGCAAAGAAAGTGAGACCAGTGGCTACACCTCTACCAAAGGGAAGTGATGGAGTGATTAAATAATCTTCTTGACAGCCTATGCTCAGAAATCCTAAAAACATTGGGCATAAATTCACTAAAGATGCATTGCAGCAATTGAAGGTTGGAGAAGATGGTTTTCTCAACAAAGAGGAAATCAAGTGCTTTCAAGGTATGCTCAAAAAACACGGTAAAGCTTTTTCTTTTGAGCCAAGTGAGATTGGGTGTGTGGATCCAAGTGTTGTTTCACCTATGGTTATATTCACTTTCCCTCACATGCCATGGAGCTTACGTCCCATTCCAGTTCCTAAGCTCACTTGCCAAAGCTTATTAATTTGCTTAATGAGAAGATAAAAATGGGAATTTTGGAGCCATCATGTGTGCCATACTCTAACCAATGGTTCACTGTTCCAAAAAAAAATGGTACTTTAAGGTTCATACAAGATATGCAGCCGGTTAACAAGGTAACAATCCGCAATGTGGGTACTGACCCAATTGTGGATGAATTTGTTGAGGCCTTTGTAGGTAGATCAATTTACTCTATGGGTGATCTTTACTCTGGATATGATCAATTTTAGCTAGCTTTGGAGAGCAGGGATCTTACTACGATGCGTACACCTCTCAGGTTGGTAAGGATGTACACTCTGTCACTCCATCACTTGCCAAAGAGGCTACCCAGAGGTTAAGAGAGAACGTTGGGGCATTGCTACTGCTCTAAGGTCTGATAAAGAATACTTTATTGGAACTTCAATCGTGGTAGAGAAAGATTGCTTGCCACTGATAGGGATGATTGCAAATTTCTCTACTCCGGATATTGCTATGCTACGATGGATAGCCTATATTAAGTCTCTTAACCCTGAATTTTGTCATATTGTAGGTAGAGATAATCCTGTTGCAGATATGTTATCAAGAGCTAGGTTTGAAGATGAAGTAGAGATGTTGACCACAAGTGATGATGTTGGCTTGAAGTTCTATACATCTTCTTATCTGCATGAAAATTGTGGAAATATTGCTCATACTTTTGAGGTATTTTCTAAGGAGTTCTATGATGGAGAAGGGATTTTGATCAGTTGCTACCTTAGCACTCTTACTAAGCATGAAGGGTGGACGGATCAAGAGTATAGAAATATCAGAAAGAAAGATTACGGCTATTTCTTGAAGGATGGACATTTATGGAAGCAACCAAAGCGCTCTAGAGGGGTACCGCAACGGGTTGTTTGTGATAAAGCAACTCAACATCAGGTTATCAAAGAATTTCATGAGAGTTTATGGTTGGACACAGAGGGGTCCTGGCAACTTTTGTCAAGATTAAGGATCGTTATTGGTGGAAAGGTATGTATAAAGATGTGGCTCAGTTTGTGGAGACATGCTTAATATGCCAACAATACTCTAATGTGCGACATCGAGATGGATTGCATCCCACCTATCCAATGGCTATGCACTACAAGTGGGTGGTGGACCTGATTACCATGCCAGTAGGTGTTTGGTAGATTCGGTATAAGGTTCTTGCCAAAGAGGATCTTACTAATCAGGTGGAAGGCAGAGCTTTGCGTACCAAAGCTACCAGTTTTATATGCAAGTTTTTGCTTGAGGCTGTTATTTCCAGGTATGGATGTGTTGGTAGAATTACTGCTAATAGAGGAAAGATGGATGAAGATGAAGCTTGGAATTTCTTTGCTCGCTTGCGCATTAAATTGGCTCTCCCTACAGCATACAATCCAGAGGGTGATGGTAAAAGTCAAAGAGGGCATCCTCCTATTGTTACAGCCCTAGCAAAGGCATGCCAGGGACATATTGGTGATTGGCCTAAACTCCTACCATTTGCTTTATGGGCTGATCAAACTACACATAGTTCTATTACAGGTTTTATGCCATTTGAGCTAATGTACGGGCAAAAACCCATTATGCCTGCAAAGGAAACGTTTATCTCTTGGACCGTAATGCCATGGGAAGAAGGAATGTCAACAAAAGATTTGCTTGCATTGCGCATTCGTCAACTTGAAAGGCATCAGGAAGATATTGAAGATGCTAAAGTAATGCTTAAGGAAGCAAGCTTGACAAATAAAGCAGCATTTGATAGAAATCATAGACTACAAACTCATGCTATTAAAGATGGGGATTGGGTCCTTCTACATGAAATTATCCTAGAGAACCGGTACACTGCTATGCGGAAAATGATTAAACGGTGGTTTGGACCATACGTAGTACTTCATGTTTTTGATAATGCAACCTATAAGTTATGCGAGCTTGATGGCATTGAGCTCAAGGTGCCTATTGCATGGAAAAGAGTTAAGTTGTTTAAGCAACGAGATGGTGAGAATAATATTGAAGATTTCAACGCAGATCAACCTCCTGAAGATAGTTTTATGTATGCGTGAGACGATGAGTCTGATGATGCTCTTGATGATGCTTCATAAGTGCAGTTGGCACAGACCGGAGACTGTGCAGGTTCAGAGGGGGTGGATGTTGTGCAGCTCCACTCCCATGCTAAGAAAGATGCCAAAAAAATGCACATCAAGCTTGTTTGAAGCTTACATGATTAATACAATGTTTAGGGCCTGGTAACTCGCCAAGTTCAATGTGGAATGTATGTCAAATGCGGCTCAAAGGGCCAACACATGCCTTAATGATGCTAAAAAGGACTATGCTTGAAGTGAGCACAGATAGGATATTATGATCTAAAACTGCAGTTCTTGAAGTGCTCTACGGGACTGTCTTTACGGCTCGTGGATTGGAGCTACGGTGAAGAAGTTATGGAAATTTGAAGTTTAATTCGATTGCAGATCTGTATCGGATTGGGCAGTTGTGAGGGGACATGAATGCAATGAATGCATGGGATTGAAGTGCTCACTTTGTGGAGCACGTTGGTCTTTTTAGATTAGGGATCGGAGTTCCCGTGGCCAAGATATTTGTCGTTAAAGATTCATCGGGGTCCGGTTCCGTTCCGATCCGGTCAGCTTGGTTGGTGTCTCAACTGGGAGTTTTTGTCTTTCGTCCAGGTTTCGGAATGCAATGATTGCTGGCAAAATCCAACATGGCTGCGGCTTGCTGGAGAAAAATGATATGCTTGGCATTGCTTTAGTCGGCATGTATGCTAGTGCCGCCTAATGTGGCCGCCCAATGAAGGATGCCAGGCATTACCTAGGCCGGCATTCCATGCCAAATGTAACACCCTTGCAAGGACTACGACCGATATGTAAGCCAAATGTGATGCCCTTAAAATGGTGCCTAAGGGCCATAACCTATGGCCGACTACATTAGGTTCAAGGGCCGCCCACTCAATATAACCAATGGCCCCCCAAGGTTGAAAGGGCATGGCCAATGGCCGCCCATTAAAGCAATTAAGGGCTTTTAGTGTAAAAGCAAAGGGGCAAGAAATAGTGAGCAACGTGCAGAGGTTGCAGGGAAGAGGAAAGTAGCTCGCGCAAGCCTAGGGAGACCGCGGCTGCGCTCGATCAAGAGATGGAAAGTGGCTAGCATGCCATGGCGCACACATTCAGCGCCGCTCCCAACGGTTTTCATGCTGCTCAAAATTTGCTGCCACATCAACAAGAGGAGATTTTTATGGCCTTCCTAGCAACGATGGTGCCATCGTTACTTAGGGAGGGAGGGAGTTATAAATAGGAATTTTTTGCATGGAGGACTATTGAAAACGAGCAAGTTTGGAAGAGCGAAGGAAGTGTGGAAGGGAACGATCAAGGTGTGCTTCAAGCTTCGGAGAGGTGCTTTGGAGGTGCTTCGAGCTTGGAGTAAAGGAACGGGAGCAACACAAGGGCTCTCTCTCTTGAGCAAGACAAGGGGGACTCACTCTCGAGCAAAACAAGTGCTCTCTCTCTCTCTTTCAAGTTTGGAGAAGATTTCTTTCTCTCTCTCGGCTTCCAGAAAGAGCTTACCTCTCTCCGAGATAGAGAAAGGGCAAGAAGAAGAAAGCTAGAGAAAGAGGCCCGCAAAGCAAGGGCGATCTTTGTCTTGCAAACAGTGAGTAAAGGAAGGGGGCAATCTCACTCTCTCTCTCTCTTGTTCTCGAGCTAAAGAAGGGGCAAGAAGGAAGTCGAAGACGGTAATTGAAGACATATCAAGCTGAAGAATATTGATTTAAGGAAACCGACACAGAAGGATCTTTTTGATGAATCGCGGAGCCGTTAATGGCCTGGAGTAATCTATAAGGGGAGCTTAAACTCCTAAACCATAATTTGCATTAATTAATGGTGTCATTAACGGAACTGCTTCATAATTGTGCGTCAGTTTTGTCGGTGTTACCAGTTTTCGAGTAATTTTTGTGCGTTGATAGCATTACCAAGTAAGTAATAGCTACTGTATTGTGCGGTGTGGAAATTCTTGGCTCTCAATTTTTCCACAGCCAGCAGCCGCGCTGACCTGGCTCAAGTTTTGAACACATATCCGCGACAGTGCGATCCATGACCCTCTACAAGCTTTCCAGGCCAAAATTATACCATCGGGTCCTAAATGCGAAAAATGACCAAACCCTAGAGTTTCAAGTCATTTGAACTTCCAAACCCTTGCCAAAATGATGAACTTCTCTAAGTCTGAGAAAATTTCCAAAGCGTGGCATAAAATTAAAACAGAAGTGAATTATAGCATCCCTACAACATGCTCTATTAGATGGTATCACTAGAAGTTCAATATGTGCTCCAACATGGATTGCGATCCATGACCCGTTGAGCCAAAATTGACATGTATCCATGACCTGGTGCCTGTAATTGTCCTAGATGCACTAGTGAATTTTGGTCAAGTGTGGACTTGTTTTGATCAAGTTATGGTCATTTATTATATGGTCAGTTTTGCGTTTTTTTAACTTTCTCGACAACCTTTTTAGCAAACTTTAAGAGATAATTGCATGATTTTTTGATGACAAAATGCCTCGTAAATGGCCATGAAAGGAGTGGGAAACTCCCCCCTACCAAGTTGTGGAAATCTCTTTAAATAAGAAAGATCACATCTCAGAGGAGGACCTGGAAAAGATACCCAAAAATATCTTTATTAGGAGATTTCATGTAGCTGATGGTGCTAAAGTAAAGACTTCCATATTTCCAAAATAACTTTGGACATTGAACCAACAACAAGAAGTCATAGAGGGATCCAAATCACTACAACTAGAAACCTTCTTCAAATTTCCACAGGTGCGGACTTTCAAAGAGCACACAAATTGACGAGCTTGATTTAGTACAATGGCAAGGCCACATTGACGGACATGATGAAGAAACGGTGAAAGTTTTGATCACCATCGATCTAATCAACCAATCATTACACTTGCCATCCGAAAACCACAAACTGCTGCTCAAACGAAGGCCATAAATAATGACACAGCATTTGTGAAGCAGAAAGGACACAAGTTTACATACAAAGACTTGGTCAATTTAGAGATAGAGTTTCCACTTTGCTTGATATCTCAACATATCAAAGTACAAAAGTCACCAAGATACATAGAGCCTAATCTGAACATTGCACTAGTTGGCAATGCGTCTTTCTGAGCAGAGAGCAGTCCGCTATGACTTGGGGACTTATATCCTCGAGAATTTGGTCAAAGCCAACCTAAAGAGTAGCAAGAGGAATAAGACTTACATGAACAGAGGGCCAATGCTTACGAGGATAGCATACCAAGCATTTGGCATGATTGACCAACTACCATCGGCCGATTCCCAGACTAGAAAGAGGTATAATTTCTTTAGGTTTCAGTCCACTAGAGATGAAGATGAAGAGGAAGAAATAAATATACCACTGGAGAAGACCATAAGGAAACCAAGGGATCAATTTTCCATCCCTAAGAAAAAAGACATTAGATAGTGAAGAGACCAAGACAAACATTGAGCTTAGTGAATAAAAGACTAGAAAGATGGATACTTCCCTCTAAGTTTTAGTCCACTGCAGATGAAGATGAAGAGGAAGACATAACTACACCACTGGAGTAGAGCAAAAGGAAACCAAGGGATCACATTTCCATCTCTCAGACATAGAGGCCAATGGAAGAAGCAGAGGGTGATGATGCCAACGACGAAGAGGAGGAAAATAGAGACAAACCGCTAGAACAAAAAAAATGGAAAGATTAGAAAAAATAAAGCAATGTAAGAGGAGGACAACTACAGATCAAGTGGATCTGGACGACACCATGCAACAACATATCCACAAGGTCCTCAAATGAAAAGCAGAGAAGAGAGCTCAATAGGAGTCTAGAAAGTAAAAAATAGATGACCTTGAATCCTCAAAAAACTCCTCAAAGGGCTAGGAAAAGAACGACAAAGAATTGTCATGGTAGGAGACAGATGTGGATCCCTTAGAGATCCACACAACAAATGTCCCACCTCTCTCCCCCAAGCCGACCACACCTCCTCCTACTCAAAACACCAAAGATGAAACTGAAAAACAAAACACAAAGCCAGAGAAACCACCACAGGATCATCCTACTATTGAAGATAAAGAAAACAATAAAGAGACAAGAAATGGAGCCACACAACTTCCGATTGCTACAGTGCAACAAGATTCTATAGAACGGCAAGAAGATAACCAAGAGAGGGAACTGAAAAGACAGAGTAGGCTCCCATAGCTAATCAAAATCAAGAGAAGAAAGAGATGCAAAAGGTGAAAGAACCGGAGGCTAGCACTTGTCAACAACAAATCACATAAAAAAGAGGGCCAATGGGGCCACGCTCAAAGGAAATCATTAAAAGTGGGTCCATATTATTTCAAGAACTTGACATTGACACGAATTTAGAACATGTCATTAGAATAGATTGTTTGGAATGGATTTCTCCACTAGTATGGATACATTTCCTTGGTCTATCTTTATACCAAAACAAGTGGAATCTTCATTGGTTCTACACACACAACCAACACAAACAATTTCATTGTCACGTATCATGTGCACTTTCTCCCCAGATTCAAAATCCGTCCAAACAAATGAAAAAAGGATAGAAAAGTTGAAGCTTAAAACCACAACATGCAAACTACAATGGACTTCTCTCTCTCTCTCTCTCTCTCTCTCTCTCTCTCTCTCTCTCTCTCTCTCTCTCTCTGTGTGTGTGTGTGTGTGTGTGTGTGTGTGTGTGTGTGTGTGTGGCGCGAGAGCAATGCTTGAATTTTTTTCCCCCAAAAACTAGGCAAATCTATAGATGAGAAATTTTAGAGGTAGATTGACTAAATTTGAAGGCTTTCAAAAAAAAAAACCTCTAAATTTTGTAGTCTTTCTCACCTTTAAATTGAAAAGTTGGAGGTAAATCTAAGAATTTGAAGATTACACTAAGCCTATATTTTTTTTAGCATAGGGCGAGAGGCCTCTCTCTCTCTCTCTCTCTCTCTCTCACACACACACACACACACACACACAAATGTGCCTCGCTTAGCCTTGAGCTGGTTAAGAAATCAAAATAGCCGGTTGAAAGGAGAAGAAGAAGGAGAAAATTTGCTTGAATATTATTGAAAAATAGAAATGATTAAAAATACCAATTATTTTTTAAAAATTCCTGTTTGAATCTATTCTGAAGGGAATTTTGTATGTTTGTGAAATTGATTTTTTTTCAAACACTAACACACACACACACACACATGTACACACACACACACACTACAGGGCTTGCACATTGATAATGTATGTGTGTGTGTGTGTGTCTATCCTATTGACATCTCTAACGTTGGGTGGAGACTCTCTCTCTCTATCTCTCAATGTTCTCTCTCTCTCTCTCTCTCTCTCTCTCTCTCACACACACACACACACACACAAACACACACACACAAAGTACACACATAATCACAATTGACATAGCTTCGATAGATTTAATTTAAAATTCTTTCGATAAAAGAAAACGTTTTGGCACTCTTTGGGACCTCTCTCTCTCTCTCTCTCTCTCTCTCTCTCTCACACACACACACACACCTTTCCATTTTTTTAGCTATGCGAGACCACTCCTTGATTAAAATTGGGATTTAGTGTATTAAATGCAAAATTTTAACTAGATTTCAAGGTCTTCTTGAAGTGAATTAGTAAAATTTTGCTAGGGTACATACAAACAATTTTAAATTCTACCAAAAACAAAGTTGAGCCACCATTGAATTGGCTTTCAAAAGGAAAAGGAAAGTCTTGAAAAAGCAGAGTCAAACTTTGTTTTATTATTTGAAAGGTTGAAAAGGCTCACAGATTACAACATTCCAAGCTTCAAAGAAATGAGAGATTTAATAGCTTGCACCTTCACCCCAATGGGAAAAGCTCCCCACAGCACTTTCCAGATGAATAAGATTTTCTCTTTTTTTTTTCTTTTTTTTTATAGCAAAACTCACAATTGTGAGTGAATTATATTGAACAACTCAAAAAATTACAAGGTCTTGTCATCCTTTTGTTGAGCCATGACATCATCTAGGGACTATAATTACATTGGCTATCAGGGCAGCCACCCCCACCAACTCGCCTCTTCCACCTCGATACACAGGGTCCATAAAGTTATCCTTTTGAGATCTTTTATTTTTCGATGGCCAAGATTTTTCCCCATCCTAGGCATTCCATCTGCTGACAACAAGGCACAAGTAGTCCTAGACCAATCCTCCGAGTGTTGCTTACGCCTCAGCGTCCATATTAGCACTTTGATTTCTTGAGTAATTTCTGTGAAGCTTGCCACCTCAAAACCTCCTTCATACACACACGGTGATTCCTTGTCTGCCATATATTATGTAAGAAGAAGTATCTGACGATTTGAGTGCTAACGAGGAGGACAGGAATTCTTGAATTCTGCCTCCAAGGAATAGGTCAGCCTTGAAGAATCTAATTTTCCATGTTCTTTGGACCCACTTGCATATTTGCCCTGTGAGGCCTTTAATAGTTGGGCAATCCATGAATAGGTGAAGATTCAGGAAAGAATGGGTCAGGAAAGAATGGGTCAGGAAAGAATGGGTCAGATCTATGCTTGGGGTGCAGGATGGCTAGAGAATAAGATTTTCTCTTAAGTGAAGGAGTGAATGACACATGGACGGTCTCTCCTTCCTTGAAAAATTCAAGTTGCTTCATATATAGTATAGATACTTAGTCTCTTTAATAAACTTAACTTCGTACTACCAAGTTTTTGAGGGTTGAAGAGTCTCTCTCTCTCTCTCTCTCTCTCTCTCTCTCTCCCCCGTGCGGTGGCGAGAGCAATGTTTGAATTTTTTGTCACAAAAACTTGGCAAATCTATAGATGAGAAATTTAAGAGGTAAATTGACTAAATTTGAAGGGTTTTTTATAAAAAAACTCTAAATTTTGTAGGCTTTCTCACCCTTAAATTGAAAAGTTGGAGGTAAATCTAAGAATTTGAAGATTACACTAAACCTAGATTTTTTTTTTAGCATACGACGAAAGACCTCTCTCTCTCTCTCTCTCTCACACACACACACACACACACACACACACCCCATTGTTCGGGAAAAGTGTGCCTCAACTTAGCCTTGAGATGATCAAGAAATCAAAATAGCCGGTTGAAAGGAGGATAAGAAGGAGAAAATTTGCTTGAATATTATTAAAAAATAAAAATATTGCAAAAAATATAAATTATTTTATAAAAGTTCCTATTGAATCTACCCTAAACGGAATTTTGTATGTTTGTGAAATTGATTTTTTTTTACACTAACACACACATGCACACTACATGGCTTGCACATGAATGATGTATGTGTGTGTGTCTATCTTGTTGGCATCTCTAACATTGTGTGGAGACTCTCTCTCTCTCTCTCTCTCTCTCTCTCTCTCTCTCTCTCTTACTCACACACACACACACATACAATCACAATCGCCATAGCTTCAATAGATTAAAAAAAAAGTTTTGGCACTTTCTTTGAGACCTACCTCTCTCTTTGTCTCCCTCTCTTACACACACACACACACATACAATCACAATCGCCATAGCTTTGATAGATCAAGAAAAAAGTTCTAGCACTCTCTTTGAGACTTCTCTCTCTCTCTCCTCTCTCTCTCTCTCTCTCTCTCACACACACACACACCTTTTCATTTTTGGGCTATTCTAGACCATTGTTGGATTAAATTTGAAATTTAGTGTATTAGTTGCAAAATGTTAGCTCTATTCCAAGGTGTTCTTGAAGTAAATCAATAAAATTTTGCTATAGTGTGCGTACAAACATTTTAAAATTTTATGGCCATTGGCTTACCAAAAACAAAGTTGAGCAACCCTTCAATTAGCTTTCAAAAGAAAAAGAAAAGTCTTGAAAAGTATAGTCAAACCTTGTTTTTTTTTTCCCCAAAACTCACAATTGTGAGTGAATTATATTAATCAACCCAAAAAATTACAATGTATTGTCATGCTCGTGTTGAGCCATGACATCATCGAAGGACCATAATTACCTCGGCAACGATCCCAACCAACTCGCCCCCTTATCTTTGATACAAAAGGTCCATTATCATGTTCTTCTGAGATCTTTTAATTACTGATAGCCAAGATTTTCCCCCATCCTACGCATACCCTCTGCTGACATCAAGGCACAAGTAGTCCTAGACCAATCCTCCGAGTGTTGCTTGCACCCGAGCATCCAAATTAGCACTTTGCTTTCTTGTATAATTTCTGCGAAGCTTGCCACCTCAAGACCTCCTTCAAACACACGGTGGTTCCTTGTCTGCCAGACATTATGCAAGAAGAAGTACGTGACGACTTGAGTGCTGATGAGGATAGCAGGACCACCTGAATTCTTTCCTCCAAGGAATAGATCAGCCTTGTAGAAACCAATTTTCCATGTTCTTTGGACCCATTTACATATTTTCCCTGCGAGGCCTTTGATAGTTTGGCAATCCATGAAGAGGTGGGCTAGATCTTCACTAGCCAACCTACACCCCAAGCATCGATCTGACCCCATCCCTCTTTCCTGAATCTTCACCCCCGTCGGTAGACCACCCCAAATTACCTTCCATAAAGATACCTTCACATGCTACGGAACCTTTGGATTCCAGATGTTCTCCATTACTTGCTCCCACATTTCTTGCGACTATTGTTTTTTCCATATCTTTTTGAGCGGGCTAGACGAATTCTTCTTCTGCATCATTGTATTGTAAATGTATTTCGTATGAGGTTTCCCTAAAAGACTGCTTTCGGGCCATTTCCAGGCGTTCCAGTCAAACTCCGAATCATAGATCGGCATCACTATATTGCCAAGCTCTTTCCTCACTTTGTGGACCAGCAAGACCTCCAAGCTATTCAGTTGGAACTGGGTAGCCAGGAGATCAATGGTTTTCCAACTTTTGTTGTCACTGTCCTAGAAGTTCCCCAGTTGATTCAGATCCTTATTATTCAGCTTCCTGGCTGTCTCTATCCAATAGGGAATTTGTGGCGGATCTACAACTTTGGAAAGCCAGGGGGACCAATGCAAAATGGAGTTCTTGAAGTATCTAGTTTTTTCCCCCCACTTTAAGACTCCTACTGCTCTGCTGCATTTTCTTACCAATTCTCCTGAGCTGCCCCCCAATCTTAGGGTAGTCCACGTCGGGGCTAACAGCTTGTCATGAACCTCCACCCCTCTCCACTTTCCACCTCTCAAACCAAGTTGAGATTCTCCTATCATATCTTTGATCATGATAGCCCAAACTTGATCCTATTTAGCCAAGGAAACAACAAATTTGGCGCAGCAAGATTTTGCATGGGCCGAAGGGCGCAGAATTCCCAGGCCTCCTTGATTCCTCGGCCGAGCAACTAATTCCTTACGGGACCATTGCCATGGCGTGGAGGATTTCGTGTTATTTTTCCATAAAAACCTTTTCATTGGTTTTATGAACTCTTTCCAGTGACACTTAGCCATCTTGAGAAGCGGACTAGTGAAGGCAATATAAGAAAGCATATAGGCATTTATCACTTTTATCCGACTTGAGAAAGGGAGAAGAGCATACTCCCACCTACTCATTTTTGTTTTGATTTTTTCTAGCACCCACTCAAGTCTTTGCTTGTGAGTTACGTCCACCCCCAAGGGGGCTCCTAGATGTCTGAAGATATTCCCTTTTGTGACAATCTCCTGTGACCAGTCAGAAGGGTCAAATGAGTCGTTTTCCGATGGGGAGATCAGCCTTGACTTCTCTATATTACACTGCGACCCCGAAGCTACTGAGAATATTTGTACAATCTCCAAAGCTTTCCTTATGACCTGGGGGCACGCCTTCAACAAGAGGAGAGAATCGTTTGCAAAAAGTTTTGCTAGGAGTTGGTTGTTTCCTGGAAACTCCAGGCCGTGCAACTCCCCTCGTTTCGCACTAGCTTCGAGCTTTGTGATTAAAGGATGTTATCCTATGGCAAATAGCAGGGGGGACAGAGGGCATCCCTGTTTAATAGACCTTTTGACCTCAAAAGAGCCCACAATTCTATCGTTGAATAGGAGCTCTAACTGGCTCCGAGCTCCCAGTATAGTTACCAGTCGACATAAGCGCGGCCCAAAGCCCAAAGCTTCCATGACAGCTTCTATATATGTCCATGTTATTCTGTCATAAGCCTTATCCAGGTCCAACTGTAGCAATACACACTCGTGCTTTGTGACAGTTGCATACTCGATGCCCACCATTGTTGCCAAGATGTTATCGTAAATGGACCTTCCTTTGATGAACCCATGCTGATGGGGAGAGATGATCTTGGTTAGTAAGGGGGCTAGTTTGAGGGCTACAACTTTAGCAATAATTTTGAGGCCACCGACATCATCGTTATAGGGTGCCAGTGTTTTAGTTGAGAACAACAGATATGTTTGTTGATGGGTTCGATAAGCCCTCTCTTTACACTTATCTCCAACGACCCTTCGACAATGGCTTTATTGGCCAACCTTGTGATTAGGACATTGAGATCATCCAAAAATTCTCTAAAGAATTCCACCGTCCAGGGGACTTTTCCTTGCCAATGGCTTGCAATGCTAGTGAACATTCATCCTCCGAAAATTCCCTTTCCAAGAAATTAGCTTCCGAGTGGGGAATCTTCTTCTTGACACTCTGAAGTAAGGACCCTCTGGCTTCTTCCACTTCTTGGGACTGGATCTCTGGCCGTCCAATGATTTGACTAAGATAGCTCAGCATCAAACCAGCCATCTCATCCTGGTTATGAACTGCAGTCCCTTTCTCATCATCGAGCGAGCGGACGTGGCCTTGGCTCCTCTTGATTTTTAAAGCCCTAAAGAAATGCGCTTGATTAGAGGCTTCAAGTTGAAGGGAAGTCTCCCTAGAGAGAAGCCTTGCCTTTCTGATATCTTCTAATTGCTCATCAGCAAGGTTAGATTTGGCTTCGAGCCATCGTTTGTGCTCAGCCTCACTAGCAAGCCCCTTGTCTTTTCTGGAGGTAAGCAATTGTACCTCCGTAGTAAGATGATGTAGGTGTGCCTCCTTAACTTTCTTGATTCGGGGGCCCGAGGTTTTGATTGCTTTCTAAATGCTCTGAACAAAGAGGTCCCATGCCTTGTGTTTGTGGAGGTCGACATCTTTTTTGAGCTTACCTAGTGCTTTCTTGGTTAGATTCCTAAAAAGAGGGTCTTTGAATAGGTGTTCCCCTGTTACTAACAGTTTTTTTCCAACTCTTGGGGTCTGCTCCTCCCCTATATTCTTCTTAAAATGTCTGTGCAGAGGTATGTGATCCGAAAGGCTTTTTGTTGGGACTACCTTCATCTCCATCAACGACGATATCCAGTCAACTTGGTGTGAGCAATAGCATCTGTCCAGCCTGGAGGCAATGCGGGCATACTGGAGGCTTGTGTAGGTGAACCCAGGCATGCTATTCCATGGGCTGATTTCCCATAAGTCGATCATCACCCATTTTTTCACACAGACTTTGCCATTTAGACCTTTCCGAGCCAGCCATCATACTGGAGGATCCTGTTCTATCCCTGCTCTTTTCTACCATATTGAAGTCACCAACCAACAACCACTCAACTTCAATAGGAGTATCTCTAAGATGCATCCATAGTTTAGCTGTGTCTTTTGCATTGCAAGGGTCGTACACATTCACAATGGTGAAGGAATGCCCTTCCTATCTGATTCTAATCCCCAAGATTTTTCGGGATGGGTGGTTAGAACCAGCTTCGGCCCCAATTCTCTGTCCACAATGCTAAGGACACCACTGAAACCGTTACTTCCTTCTCCATAGAATACTAGTTTATTTCCTAGCGCATGCTTTCTCTTGCTATGGGCATCTAAGTGGTGTTCCTAGATGGCTCAATAGTTGATTCCTTATCCTTTCTTATTTCCTCCCAGAATAGGGTACTCTTCTTACGGGTTTTCAACCCCTTTATGTTCCAAGATTCAATAGTGAGAGACTCCATCATTAATGAGGGGTTCATTGAGAAAGAGGAACGAATTCTTCAGCATCCGAATCATTCCCCCCGCCCTCTCCTTGGTCTTAGGAGAATCCGGGGGTTCGAATTCTGGGGATTTCTTTTCCTGTAGTGCTGCAAAAGGATTATGCAGTGGGATAGTGAACCCCCCTCCTTTTAATGGGGTGGAAGACGGACTAGATCCTTTCACCTCAAGTGTTCTCACGACTTGAAGTACTTTGGAGTCTCTTGCCACTGCCTTCACCCTTTTGGCTCTTTTCAGACCAAGGACTTGAACAGTCGTCCCGGTTGTCATTGTCATAAATTTTGGGGTAGCCGCGAGAAAAATGATTTTATTATCATTGCATGCACCTTCGGAAATTCATTGTATGGGAATCGATTCCTCCACAGTCTTTTCCTGCATTTTTACATCCATCATACCTTCTTTATCCTTCTCTGCATTTTCTCCTTTGTTACTCCCTGCTCGCTTCTCTAGCCCTTCCATCTGGGTTTCCATTTTACTAGTAGCTTGTGCTGCCGGAGCTGCAGTACCCTTAGATTTCAAGGGGCAATCCTTGGCAAAGTGTCCAAAGTTGTTGCATTCAAATCATGCTCCAAAGTATGTTCCAAAGTTGAGCGGAATAGTAACAGGCTCAGTGCCGACATTGATTACCATGCTCTTAGGTGGCGTGTTAAACGCATCCCATCTTATACAAACCCTGTTTGAGGTTCTGCCAAACCCTCTCTTGCTAGGTATAAACAAGGGAGTGCCCAGTTGACTAGCGAGCATCATGAGATTATCCCAGAGACAGCTAGGCAATCTCACAAACTCCACCCAGACTGGATGGAACCCTTGTATAGATTCAGTTGAGTCAAACACTGGCTCCTAAGGCACCACACAGACCGTAGTCCTATTAAATACTAGGGGCCCTTTGTCATGGATCTTTCCCACATCGGAGGCCTCTTTGAATCTCACTGAACAAAACCCTTTATCTAGGTAAAAAGTACTTTCAACTGCTCCTCCATGACCAAGAATTGAGGGCCCTGAAGCCATTGAATCATCTCAAACCTGTTTGGGATTCTTCCACTGAACCCAAAAACCAGCGTTAGCTGAGCTTGCCTGGCTAACTTTTTTTTGATAAGCGTCGGTGGAATCGCTATAGTAATAGCCTCGGCAACCTCCACCTGCTGTGGCAAAGACTTTCTTAAAGTAGAATAGGCCCGATCTGCCAACCCATCTTCAACCAGCCCACTGTGGTCTGTTTGGGAGCACGTTCTTTTGTTTTTGTTAGGGCCGGCCTCAATCATTTTTGTGACTTCCATGAGCTCTTGCTTAAGTCTAGCTCTTGTATTCTGCAGCTTTCCGATATCCCATTCACCCAACACCCCTTTTGATGCGCCTTTTTTTGAATCCATATAGTTAGGCCCCTTGAGTATGCTATCAAACGAGATGCCTGGCCTGCAAGCTGCACATGCATTTGACGCTTTATTCACGCTCGTAGAGATGGGACCCCGAGGGACCCTCTCTTTGAGAGTTTTCACCTGAAATTTGAACCCTTGAGCTGAGGCCATTTTGTCCCTTGTTTCCTCCAAAGGAACTTTTTTGATCGAGACAATTTTGTCCTTTTCGCTCGATACTGCTTTTGGCAAATTGGGACTCTACATTGTTGCATCCTCCAACGGTCTCACGATCGAGCCGTTGCCTTCATCCATTGGCACAACTAGCTCCATTTCGGGTATTTTACCCGTCGCTAGCATTTTTGAAAATTCGACTATATCTAATTCTATTCTCATGTGACTTGGTTAACCTCTAGCCCCACAAAGCAACAAAGCTTTCAAGCTCTTAAACCAGCAACAATACCTTTAATAACTTATTAATTACATTCAAAGGCAAGAACAACAATTATTTTATAAGGCAAGTGACGATTATTAACTTGGCAACAAGAAAAGCGATTATTTTAAAAGGCTGATGACGATTATTAACTTGGGATGGGAGAATCGCGATTATTGAGTTCCTTGAAGGGTTTAGGGTGTAAGATCAGACTGCGGCGATTCCACTAAGGCCTATCTCTAGAGCTTTGTCTACTCCCAGATTGCGATGGAGAACTTTCTAAGCGCAAAGACCTCCACACACACTCAGGCAGCGTCTTGAGGTAATGTGTATCTTGTGCAGCTAATCACTCTCGCTGTGTGCACAGATACCTCCAAACACACTTAGGCAACGTCTTCAGGTACTTTGTATCTTGCGCAGCTAACTCACTCTCACTGTGTTCGTCTTGAGGTACTATGTATCTTGCACAGCTAACTCACTCCCGCTGTGTTCACCCAGTCAAACCTTGTTTTATGAAAGGCTAAAAGTTGAAAGGTTGAAAAACTCACATATTCTAAGCTTCAAAGAAATGAGAGATTTAATAAATTTTTCTCTTAAGGAACCGGTGAATGACACATGGAGGGTATTTCCTTCCTTGAAAAATTCAAGCTCCTTCATATATAGTATAGTTGACTTTTTCTCAACACTAACACACACACACTACATGGCTTGCATATGGATCACTTATGTGTGTGTGTGTCTATCTTGTTGTCATCTATGATGTTGGGTGGAGACTCCCTCTCTCTCTCTCTCTCTTACTCATACACACACACACATACAATCACAATCTCCATAGCTTCGATAGATCAAGAAATTTTTTTTGGCACTCTCTTTGAGACCTACCTCTTTCTCTCTCTCTTACACACTCACACACACACATACAATCACAATCGTCATAGCTTTGATAGATCAAAGCTTTGATAGCTTTGATAGATTTCAAGGTGGTCTTGAAATACATCAATAATTTTTTTCCGGTGTACATACAAACATTTTAAATTTTGAACTTTTATGGCCATTGGTTTTCCCCAAAAAATTTAAGCCACCTTCAATTGGCTTTGAAAAGGAAAAGGAATGTCTTTAAAAGTAGTAGAGTCAAACCTTGTTTTACGAAAGGTTGAAAAGACTCACAGATTCCAAGCTTGAAAGAAATGAGAGATTTAATAAAGTTTTCCTTTAAGTAATGGAGTCAATGACACATGGAGGGTCTTCCCTTAAAAAATTTAAGTTGCTTTCATATATAGTACGAGTACGATTGGCTGCCTTCGGCGACCTCCCCCCTCTCTCTCTCTCTCTCTCTCCATCGCATGCTTATCTTACTTTTGGAATTTAGCCTTCATCTTGCAATTAGAGAAACGTGTAAAGGGTTACTACCTCCGCAATATTAGGTTAGTACATAGTAGATTTTTTCTGAACACTAACACACACACACACACACACACACACACACACTACATGGCTTGCACATGGATGACGTATGTGTGTGTCTATCTTGTTGGCATCTCTGATGTTGGGTGGAGTCTCTCTCTCTCTCTCTCTCTCTCTCTCTCTCTCTCTGTCACAATCGCCATAGGATGGAGCTGTTGGTAACCTAGTTAATCTTCAACACCTCATGCTTGGCTTGAATAATTTTAGCGGACCCTTGCCATCAAATTTATCTGCATGTACAAAGCTCAAGCTTTTCGATGCGAGAGGTAATAGCTTTCAAGGCAACCTTGATTTGACACGGTTTAACATGTTGCCACGTTGGAGATCTTAAATCTTTCTGGCAACTTCTTTCACGGTTCTATTCCTTTATCCTTGGCTGGATGCATTGCCTTGCAAGGCTTGAACCTCGGTAGTAACATCTTCAATGGTGCTATCCCTATGGAATTGAGTGGCTTCCAAAACCTATCTACACTAGCACTCTCCACTAATAACTTGAATGGGAGCATGCAGTCTTTGGTTGGGACTAAACATTTGATCATCATATTTTAAAAAAAAATCATTTTGATGAGACCATCCCATAGACATTTGAGCTGGGTGAGGGGCTTTCAAATTTACAAGTACTGGCTCCTGGATACCTCCAGCTCCGAGGACACTTCCCTAAATGGCTAAAGAAATGTACAAAGCTATAGGGTCTAGACCTCTCTTGGAACCACTTAGAGGGAACAATTCCTAGCTGGCTCGGGCTAGGAATTGGACATGTGCCAGGAGAGATTTTTGGATTGCTCACTTTGATGCATGGAAATAAGAATTTGACAGGATTAGAGATTAACCTTAAAATTAAGCATAAACCAGGTCCTACGAGTTTCCCCATTTAAGGGAAACCCCCCCTCCCCCCCCCCCCCCACTAGCGACCTTGCTAGTGCTCGGGGTGAGGGTGCGTTCATATGAGAGAGAGAGAGAGAGAGAGAGAGAGAGAGAGAGAGAGAGAGAGGGACAAAGGTAAAAGTGGGCGGCTAGGCGGGGCAAAGCTAGAGGAAGGAGAGATGAGAGGGCCAAGTAAAAGGGCTCAAGCCCGCGGGCGGGCAATGGCAACTCAAGCAAGGCGTGCAAAGAGCAAGTAGGCGACCAAACCCGGCGGACAAGAACAAACAGAGAAGTGTCCTCCATGCAATCATGCCAAAAAGGGAATATGCCAAGTGTAACCAATGTACCAAATATTAATGTGAGGTCAAAGATGGATTGCACGAGCTGAGGAAGCTCCATTTTTTTCTTTCTTTGGGGACATAAAAGGGGTATTTTCCACTTAACAAGGGTTGTTGGTTCTTTTTGGGTTTTTGGGGAGAGTCAATTTTCAAACATTCTTGGGAGGGCCTTTTGGGGAACCGAGAGAAGCGATGGGAAGCTCTTCTACTAGAGAGCGGTTCGATAAGGGAAGGGAAAGGCAAGAAGAGCGTCAAGAGCACAACTAAATTGGATGGTGGGACAACTTGGGGAATAATTCTGAGGCGAGGGTTGCAATTCGAAAGGCATACCAAAGCGGGCGTATGGAACATGATTGTAAAAGAGTAGGCAGAAATCTTACAATGTATCTGTTGTCAGTTGTCAGCATCTCTTGAGTTTGAAAGCTTTGTTTCTTCATCATTTCAATAAATATTGTTCTTATTTGTAGTCTTCTCTCTCAAACTCTCTTGAATCATTAGTATTATGTGTATTAAACTATTAGTTACATCTATTTGCACTCTGTTATCCTAGTTTGAGCACATGCTAAACTCTTGTCTACAGCCAAAGGCCCGGTGCTTTCCCGGTCAACCCTAGAGAACTACGCACTCTGACAACGTCTTATGTTCTATCACAAATATTTTAAAATATTTTGGATTTTTAACCTGTTTTATTGGATCTAGATTATTTTCTTAGGAGTTACTTGTTTTTATTGTATTTTACACAATTAAACATAGCCTTTTAAAGTAAAAATGATTATCGATCTGAATGAATATAATCTTGCATAATCTTTTATAAGTCTTTAAGGTAGGGTATGGTTTTTTTGAACTAGTGTTGATACAAGATGCGGAAGGGGATGTGGGTAGACAATTAGATGCCAATGGCACCGGCACAATCATGCGCATGGTATTGAATGCCAAGTATGCTCATCTGATTGGCATTCTCCATGAGGTGCTGGTGAAAGATGCAAGGGTTGGAACAGGCTCTTTTGGTGTTTGCACATTATACACCATTAAAGACATCTCTTTCTTTCCAGAGCACATTACATATGTAGGAAAATGATACAAGGGAGGGAGTGAGGCAAAATTTGCTAGCTTCCAAATAGAGCAAGGAATGCCAACACTTCACCCCTCCATTGTAAGATGCATTAGCTTTACCACCGAGGCTCCCTGGATCACAATCTTTCAATACCACAATGGGGGCACCTTGGAGAACATGTTGTGCCGCCTGCTATTCCCCCATAGAGCGTTCAGATGCTTCATGCAAAGGCTACAACATGGTTGGAGATCTCTGCCACCAGCAAATTAGAACGTACAGGAGATAGAGAGTACACGGATAAAAGCAGTGATTGAGAAGATGCCAGTAATCTTACATGCTTTAATTGATGGCATTGCGGTTGCTCACTCAGCTGGTATAGTGCACAATGACCGCATATGTTGTGAGCATAATCCCACTCTTTGACCGGGGCTTTTTTATTCTTTGTCTTCTTTGTACCATTTGTGCCGCCATTTTGCTCCATTGCTTTCAATTTAATATTGAAGGCATAAGAACTAGATGTTTAGTTATAAAAATATTTTTCTTCTTTTCAATATATTAGAAAAACATTCACTAAGAAAGTAATCAAATTTGCAAAGTATGAGATTTGCAATGCACTCTAGTCAATCCACATTTTGATCACATATGTTGCAAGCAAACATACACATTGCAATGCACTCTCTACACCGCATTATGAATACTTCAATGCAGTTATAAATATGATGATTATTTATACATCCTCTTCGATTTGCAAACAAGAAAACACATCTATTTTCAAATGCTACAAAGGATAATCAACTTCTATACTAAAACGATGATAATTATTTGCAAAACACACACGGAAGCAATAATATCTATGATTGGTCATGTCATGCACTAACAATCTTTTATAATACATAATGCTCTCCCTTTATAAAACAATGCAATGAAATACTCAACACAATTGAGGACTACTTGTACCCAATCAAGGATTGTAGCCCTCTTATGCATCCAATTCAATATATAAAATCCATTTTCACCTAATTAAGGATTATAGCTCTCATATTGTACATTGACAATATATATCAACTCAAATCTATGACAATGACAAATGCAAGACTTCAAGGATCTTTATATACTCTATACACTAGTACATGCATCTCACCCTTGACTACCGACTTGTCATTTATATATGCTCATCTTCTAAAACCATCTTCGGCCCTTTTATGGACCAATGGCTTCGTTGCAATGAGCATGAATCTCCAAATTCTCAATTGTTTTGGTTTCATACCTTTATGTTTGGTGAAGGATTTAAATATTTTTAGAAGTAGCTACCAAATAAAGAATCATGTTTGGCCCAAAAAAAGGATTTGTGACTCTGTAACCTTAGTGTATCCAAATGTCGGTTAGATGACTCTACCCGACATTTGGATACACTGTTAAGGCGGTTACGCCGCTAGCAGAAGCTAAATAGCGAGAACTCAACCAACAACAGAATTTGTCAGACGAGGGCGAAGCTTGACCCGCAGGCGCATGGAAACAACTAGGTGGGTGTCAAATCACCTACTCGACCTTCTAATGACAATCACTACTAAGGAAATCAAATCTAAGTTCTAAAATACGCAAGTGACTGAAATCCGTACTACGAACGAATGCTATACGAAACAGGATCTAGAATCATTGAATCGATCTCAAACTCAAGGGGAAGTCTATACACTAGGTAAGAACAACACCCTAAAGACTTGAACTGCAAAATCAACCTATAACCACTCCGTGCGGTAAACGCGTAAGAAGACAGGCCAAAAAATACAGGTGACCGAAACTTGACCCCGATGGTACTAATGTGTAGCTCTACTCGTTGTGGTTCTATAGATATGCTGCACGCTCTATTCCGACACACGAGTTGGAAGAAAACTCACACCGAAGCTCGTAGGAACTTACCACACGTAGAAGCCGATAGCGAGCACTCTTGGTATCTGTGCGTAGCTCTCACCGTTGCTAACACAATGGCGGTGTCGCTTCTCCAATGGCGGCCCCGTAGCTTGCGTAGCAAGAAGATAAGACTCTCTCTCTCTCTCTCTCTCTCTCTCTCTCTCTCTCTCTCTCTCTCTCTCTCTCTCTCTCTCTCTCTCTCTCTCTCACAGACACAGTCACGGCGCTCAAAAACTCACTTTGATTAATTGAATCCCCTTTAGGTTACAAAACTTTGGCTTATATACCTCAGCCTTGGAGGTGAGAACATCTCTAATTATTTACATCAACAGGTGAAATTACTTCGGGATTACAAGTTGGAAACTCAATTGAGTCCCGTTACTTAATGAATGGCTCAAATCAAAATTAATGTCGGAAAGACATTTATTACAATCAATGGTTACAAAATGATGGGTGTGAGCAAAAATGTGGGTGTGATCCTCTGCTGGCTCAACACTTCCTCTGCTGGCTCAACACTCCCCCCCTCCGCGTTCATGTCGTCCCTGACATGACTTTTAGGCTTGGTCAATAGAGTCCTGTCGTCTTGAGCATCTGCAAATGTGATTCGTAGCGTAGGTTGCCGATGGTCAAGGTTGGGCCGAATATTTTGCTTTCGTGAGTGAAAAAGCCGGTGTAGAAAGCTTCTTCGAATGTTTGCATGTGGAAGCTAGGCAGAAACATAATTCTTTGGTATAAGAGATGTAACACCTTTGGTGATGGCTGCAATGAAAGATCATACATCATATCCGTCACTGTGTCGGCCGTCGATAGTAGACTCGAGGTCGTGGCTTTATCTGGCGCGAACACTTCAATGCATGCTAAGAGAGTCCTGCAGATTTTCTTTAGCATCTGACACGAAAGGTCAGGAGAGCCAGTAAAGAGTTTGATGGTGTCCGTTAGGGTTTTCACCATGTAGGCTTTACCTATTCTCTCTCCTGCCTTTGGTCCTGGCATCCTTGGGTAATTAAGCCAATTTGGCTTCTTTTCTGCAATCCTGCCATGCTCTTTCCAGCTTCTGACTCTTGGCACCGGGCAGAAGGTTGCATCCTCCCGAATCTCCTTTGGAGCCTCTACCAAGTAGATGAGGTAGGCTGGGTATTTGTTCAGCCAACCTTTCCTCCATCTAGGTTGAGAATCTACAATCTTCTTTGATTGTTCATCTTTTGTGATGTCGCCTTCGTAAAGAGCGACATACTGCTCCTCCTCTATTCTCTTTTTCGTCTTTATCACTTCAAATTTCATCAGAGGGAAAGGCAGGCTGGGTTGCATCCACTCTTCATGGAGCACTTTTGTGTCTAAACCTTGAAGTCTAATGGAGATGAGGAGTCTCCTTTCCCATTCCATTTCAGCCTTGGCACTTTCCTCTGTTGACTTTTCTATTTGGTCCTGGAGCCTTTGTTCTTCTTCTTCAGAGATTCCTGAAGTTGAGGCCACTTCTTGAACTGGGGCTGGATCTTCAATTGTGGTTGCCTCTCCAGTTTCTGGTAGCTCTATGGCTGCTCCCCCTGCTTCTTCTTGTGGTGTCTCTGTTTCTCTTCTTTGTTGCTCTTGGAGGTCTTGGAGCTGTTTGCGGAGGGCCTCATTTTCTGTCCTTAGTGTTTGGTTTTCTGTTGTGAGCCTCTCCTCTGCAGCCAATGATCCCTCCGCCATGTGCAATCTTTGCACTTGCTCTAACCTTAGCTCTCTTTGCAAACTTCTGACCTGATCTTCCAGAGCTGGTACGAGGGCTCGCTCTTGTTCTGTTCCTGCTCTGCTAGCTCTAGGGGTGGTCCTGAGTCTCGTGATTGTCCTTTCTTGAAGTTCGACTCTTTCCCTTAGCTCAATGAGCTCATCCTTGGCTGCCTCCAGCTCATCTTCTATTCGCTCCTTTGCTTCCTGTGAACTTGTTACCTCTCTTGAAGCTTCGGCTAGTTGGAGTATCAAGCCGTCTCTCTCGTTTTCTGCGTCGTAGAGTGATGCTTTATGACTTTCAGATTCAGTCATAGCATTCTCTAACTTCTTCTGCAACTCTGCTTCCTTTTGTTTTGCTGTCTCAATTGCTACTTCCTTTGCTCTGGATCTTTCTTTAATCTTGCTGAGCAGTTCA
Organism: Adiantum capillus-veneris; assembly: GCF_014529385.1. NCBI lineage: Eukaryota > Viridiplantae > Streptophyta > Polypodiopsida > Polypodiales > Pteridaceae > Adiantum > Adiantum capillus-veneris. Next base: position 47,214,121 of record NC_140945.1, read on the forward strand.
TGCACCATGTGCATGTCTTTTTCATCTTCATCTGTCAACTTGACAGCTCTTTCTGCCACCACCTCCAATGGCTTCGGCTCTTCTAGTATGTTCTGTTCATCCATTTTCTCTTCACTCTCCATTGTACCCTTTGTCTTTTCCTTCGTCCCTTCCCGATCATCTTGTTTTCGTAGGGATATCCCATAAACTGCCTCCAGGGCCTCTTCTTCACTGTATCCGATCGCTACTAGATCCTCATAATCATCTTTCTTTTGCTGAACTGGATCTATCTCCTTTTCCTTGGTCCCGGCCTCCGGCTTTTCCATAACTTCTGTTTCTATTTCTATTGTGGTCTCCTCCACAATAATTTCCGTCTTCTTCGGGCTTGGTACATCAGTAAAGGAGGGCTGATTGTCCTCAGTCATCTTGGCTTTCCCTTTGTTTGCTTGCCCGTCTTTCTCTCGAAGTTCAGTAGACTCATCTACTTCCTTCTTCTCCTTGTCGTCCTTTTTCAGCTCAGCTTTTAAAAGCTGTACTTCCTCTTCAGTATAAGGCTCGACAGGTTGCTGCTCCAGTATGGCCTCCGACTCCTCATAAGCTCTAATATATTGATCATATTGATCAACATGTGGCCTGGCTGAGCTGGTTCCGACTTTAGTGGGGTCTGGCACCCACATTTCTTCAAAGTCCCCCTTTAGAGCTCTTTCCGCTCTAAACTGCTCCACCAGCCTTTCCATTCTTGCGGCTTTTTGACTTTTGGTTTGCTTGGGATCAGCATTCTTCTTCGCTTTCTTCTTGAGCGGCTCGTCCACAGCCTCTTCAGGTTCTGAAACTATTTCTAGTTTTCGGCGTGCTCTTGTGGACGCCCTCTTGGATACTTCTTGCTGTTCTTTCTCTTCATCGGCTTCTCTAAGCCACTCATTCTGGGAGGGAACCCGTGGCCCTTGATCCCTCGCTCCAATAGCTTCATAAGCTATTCTTGTTAGGATTTCTCCTCCTCCTATGTACTTTGGCTTCTGGTTGTGCATGGCGATTACTTGCTTGTGGATGTATTGAGCATAGTTCACCTCTTTTGGCATGTTGCTCTTCAGTGCCCATGTGATGGTTGTCGCAATGGCATGGGGTGGTGTAGTATACTTCTGCGGTCTTTTACTGCACACATGGAGAAACTGGTTGTATAATCGGCAAAGGGTTGCCGCTCATTGATCTGCCATATCTCCGTAGGTTGTATTTTGTTTCTTTGATCCATAGACCTCTATGGCCTCCCTTCTTTCTCTGACAGAACTCCCTTTGTTGTGCAGCTTCAATGCATCTGCAATGAGCTGTGGAGTGATCTGTACTTCAACTGTTTCTCCATCCATGGCTGTCAACGTGGCTTTCCCATCCTTCTGAATGGATGTTGCCAACTCATACACTCTTCTTGTGTCTACACCTGATGGTCTCGAGGTGAAGAACCTGTGTAAGTCAGCCTTTTCCAGGTATCTGCTGATGTCCTCTGATCTGCTATAATCCACTAATTCTCGTGGGATCATAGGTACATCGACCGATTGCCCTTGAGGATCTCTGAAAGTCCCCTGGTAGATCTTTATTCCCTCTTTTTCTAGTACTGCTTCCTCCACCCAAGTCTTGGTTGGCTTGAGGGTTTCTGTTGGAATATCAAAAGGTTCTGCTTCTGCAAGAGCATCCTTGATGGTTGGTCTTTTTCTCTTAGTTGCCGATGACTTAGCGAAATCCATGGATCCTATAACTCCAATTACAGAAGTTAGCGTCTTTTTAGTACTGAAAGCCGAAATGAAGCTTTTAACTATTCAAATGACTTGAAAATTGAAACATGAGCTATTCAGGGCCTAAGGATGCAATGTAGGTGAAAAAATATGCAAACTGGGCTCAAAAACATGCTTGAGACATCATACGCGTATGATGTCTTTTGTGTCAGAATGACTTCATATTGGTTGTGCTTGTAGCTGATAGTGTATACATGAGTATCATATGCTTGGATTTGAGTTTGGATCCCATTTGGTCAAGTTTTGGCCAGTTCAGGCTCTTGGCAAAATTTTGAAAGGGAAATGGATTTTATGATCCAAATTGGATAAAACTTGGTGGTTCACCTTCAAATGGCATGTAGATCACTTCTGTTTGGTGGTTGAAGCCCTGAGGTGCCAAAATCACATAGTGAGACATCATACGCGTATGATGTCTTTTAGTGCATTTTTGGACCAATTTTCTCTATAAGCTTGGTTTTGGCTTTAGATAGGCTTATTCAGTGGATTTATCAAGTTTGGATAGAATTTGGACTAAAAATGGCTCTGGAGACATCATACGCGTATGATGTCTTTTTCATCAATTTTTCATGGGATTGGTTCTGTCGACTCTCCATGTGCTAGTGAAGGCTGTTTATACTCAAATCTTGGTTTGGACTTGAATATGTTGGATTTGGGACAAAAATAGGCTTTGTATGAAGGATTTTCTCTTAATTGGGCTAATGGGGTGATCCACCTGACCAAATGGTTCCAAACTTCATATGTAGCATGTATTAGATATATATAATGGATGTATGATGACAAATGAGCATTTTTGCTCTGTAAGTGCAAATAGACATCATACGCGTATGATGTCTTTTGTGTCAAAATGGTGCTTTTTGGTTCCAGATAGCTTGTAGATGTGTTAATCAACAATCCTACAAAGTTTCAATGAGTTTGGAGTTATTTTGACAAAATTAGGACCAAAAATCAATTTTATGGCCTACTTTGCGTCTTTTTGGTTTTCCTTGGGTTTTCTAACTCCAATTCTCATGATACTTGGTTCATGGATGTGATTAACATGTGGAATGAGGCTATGCACTCAAATGTTGAAATGGATGTGAAAATCATGCTGTGAGACATCATACGCGTATGATGTCTTTTCTTGAAATGTTGGTTTTTTTGTGCAAAGAATGCTTTGTGCTAGTGCCCTAAGCCCTGCTAACTAGTTTTCAACTTAAAAAGTCATCAGTTTAGCTAAAAAGCCCCCTTACAGGCATTTCAGTCTCCGAAGTCGTCTTTTTGCCTTGGAGTTGAATTTCTTCAACTTTTCTTCTCGAGAGTTGCATTTCCAGCTCATTGGATATGTTGTGAAGCCACCTATTTGGTTGAACTTGACTTTGGCTCCCCGTTCTCCATCTTTCTCCATTTGGTTGCCCGAAAGCGTCTTTTTCACCATCGGTAAGTGAATCAGCTTTCTTTTGGGTTTTGCTTACAAACATAAGTCATCGATAGTTACTTGAAGCTGCTTGTGAAGTTTCATGTCATTTGGTCGTCAATTTTAGCCGTTATGCCAAAATGACGCTTTGTGTGTCCACAGCCGAATCGGTTGTTCCGACCTACTTTTGGTGATCCAAACCCGGAGATACTCCATGGTTGCATTGCCCTCGATGTTGTTAAGCTTCCTGAGAAGTTTTGTGTCGTTCCGACAACTTTTTTCTGTTTGTCTCTTGCAGGCTCTGTTGACCTAGGGTTTTTTCAGTCGTTCTTTCTCGAGCTTTGAGTGTTAGAAACTCATCTCCTATACTAGGGTAACCCACCTCTAAGTTCTTGCAAGGTTTGGTTAGGCGGTTGTGCCCCTACCTAGCGTTCTTCCCCATTCCCCGTCTGCTCTTGTTTCTTGGTTTTGGTGAGTTTTCGCGACAAAAGTTAACGATAAGCATCAAAAGCTTATGGCAACGAGTCTACCTCTCATGTCTGGTGTCCTCTGAGCTCTCGTAGCAGTCGTAGAAGGCGGTAGAAGGTCGGATGCTCCTGTGTGCTCTTTGCTCTCTCCAAGAAGGTAATAGTGGAAATGAGCTTGATAGTGAAGTGAAAAATACTTAACTTCGGGCTTCCCGGATCACTTGTTACCAAATTTGACATGTGCTCCTATCTCGTCGTGAAATGCACTTTAGGATTTGAAATTTTCAATTTGGACTCCTTTTGACCTGTTTCTGAGAAATCTGTCCACTTTGCCAAAATATTGTCATTTCGGGCTTTCCGCAACTTTTTCAGAATTGTACCCAATTTTTACCATGGGTTGCCCTTGTCATTAGGACCATCACCGTCTATTCTTTTCTTTTTTCCGATCTCATTTCACCTGCTTTTTTATTTTTCTTTTACTTTTATTAAGAAAATCATAAAAAATAAAGAAAATAGCAAATTGAAGCCAAAAAATTCCAAACATACACGATAAATAGCTGGTAACCCTGTGTATATGAATATACACTTCTTTGTGATTTTTGGACTTGGATTACCACTTTTTTCCACTTTTTAGCTCCAAAAACACTCTTATTTAGTGATATTTACACATCTAGAGACCCAAATTCATCATTTGATCTCTTCTTGTTGCAAAACAAGGTATATAAGGGCATAAATATTATCAATATCCGCAATCAAACATAAAAAATTGCAAAATCATGTAAGACACTGCCCTTGTAATATAATTTTTGTTTTTCTTTGTTTTTCCCGCTTGTAGCTGCTTTGTAGCTCCTGTATACCTCCCCCCCTCCTAGTCTGAGTCCTCCCGGACGACTATGAAGTGTCTGTGGGCGAAGCATTGTAGTTGTTTTGGTCATAATTCCCAATGCAATTGTAGAGCGACGATACAACATTCTTTCCAATAAAGCTGCTCTTTGTTTGATTGAAGGATTGGTGGTCGGGTTTTGGGTTGGTTTTGGCAATTTGGTAGTAGAATCAGTAGATGGATTCTTCGTTACCTTGTTGTCTTTTTTCACAATCCAAATCTGCTTCCGCTTTGCTTGTGCTTGCCACAAACTCTTTGCGACCCAAACCTGCGTTGTTCTGTGTGTTGATTTCCTCGCCTTGAAATACCTAGGAGTTTCCGTGGCTTGTACTGAAGGGAATTCCCGTTTACAAATCTTTGGGATCCAAATTTGCTTGTTGTAGCTTTGTGCCGTCATGAACTTCTTTGGAATCCAGATCTGTTTCACTGTCCTTGATTGTCGGGGATCACTCTGTTGTCTGGTATCGAAGACTCTGTTTGTGTTTTCTAGCACAGCCTTTTTTGGTCTCCATACCAACGTTGACTCCGTTTTATCCCAAGGTTGAGCTGTTATATTATTGCTTGTCTTCCTTATCCAATGTTGAGAGTTCCTCGTCGACGAGCAATCCAGTTGTGTAGAAACTTTTGGTTTCCATTGCTTCTTCTTTTTCTCTGTTTGTTGTTTGCCCTTGTCTGTGGATTCTTCCTTTGGAGTTGTCTCTGCTCCTTTGGTGAACTTAACTGATTGACTTTCACCTTCGTATTTGATAAGCACTGATTTAGAACTCCAGTCAATCATTGCATTGTATTGCTTCTGCCATGGTTGTCCTAGCAATAATGGATGTTGTGTAGCTTGGTCTTCAACCACGTAAAACATATGAGGATACACATACTGGTTAATCTGTATATGTAAAACTGTGCATCCAACAGTTTTGATTGAGTTCTCAGAGTAACTTTTTAACTCTTGCTTGGCAGTTTGTAATTTCGTGTCATTTGTCAATTGTCTATACAAACTGAGTGAAAGTAGGTTAGCTTGAGCTCCTGAATCCAATAGTGCTCTGGCTTTGATTTGGTTGGTCCCTACTTTGCATTCAATGATGGGTTCTTCTTTGTCATTCCCCATTTCTGTTATACTAACTGCGTTTATTCGTATTGCTCCTTCATTGCGCTGTTTCTGACGCAGTAGTCTTCTTTTCTCCATTCTTTCCTTCGCCTCAGCTTGCGCTTCCTCTACAATCTTTTTCTTTTTTTGGACACGCAGCTTTTCTTGATGTATTTTGAGAAGCATGTCTTGTGTTAGCAGCAAGAGATACTTTTTCACTCTGCATCCACTAATCCAATTGGGCATTTCTTCTCCGTCTAATGTAGCAAGCTTAACGGCTCCACTTGGTGATAGATCTTTAATCACCAGAGGTCCCATCCCTCGCTTTTTAAGCTTCTTAGCATGCTGTTTCAGAGTGTAAACTAGGACATAGTCCCCAACTTTAAACTCTTTAGTCCGCACATGCTTATCAAAAAATTCCTTTTGTCGTCTTTTTTGAGCGTAGATAGAAGCTACTGCTTTTAGGCGAAGCTCGTTTAGCTTTTCCAGGTCATCTATTCTATCAGAAAGCTCGTGCCCTGTCCACTCTAGGTCCTTAGCCACCCTTAAGGTTGAAATCAAGAATTCTATTGGCAAGATAGCATTTAGCCCAAAAACCATGTTATATGGGGTCGTTCCTATGGATGTTTTATACGCCACCCTATATGCCCATAATGTTGAATGTAACTTTTGGTCCCAGTCAGTTCTCGACTTAGATACAATCTTCGTGAGGACCGTACATATGGTTTTGTTTGTTGCTTCAGCTTGTCCGTTTGCTTGTGGATGATACGGGGCTGATTTCCTATGGATTACCATGAATTCATCTAGAAGGATCTTTATCACTTCATTTATAAAATGTGTGCCTCGATCACTCACAATTTCTATTGGCAATCCATATCGTACAAAGACGTATTCATACAGAAATTGTGCCGTGGTCCTGGCATCTGCTTTTTGAGTTGCCTTTGCTTCGACCCACTTTGTTAGATAGTCTGTAGCCACAATGATGTATTGTGCATGAGTCTTATATGCAGGAGGTGAAATGGGTCCGACATAATCAATCCCCCATTTTGCAAAATCTCTTGCCCCCATCATTGGTCTAAGCGGCATATCATCTCTTTTAAGTGGTACTTTGGTCCGCTGACAGTCATCACACCGTTTAACGTATTCCTCAGCGTCCATATGTAATGTTGGCCACCATATTCCTGCGGCTAAGACAAGTTTTGTTGTCTTATCACCTGAGAAATGGCCTCCACCTACTCCTCCATGAGCTTGCTCCAGGATTATCACATACTCAGACTCTGATGCGCAAATCCTAAGCTGGTTGTCTTTACCTCTCTTATAGAGTTGATCTCCTATTAAAGCGTAATCTCTAGCTTCTGTCTCTACAGATTTCTGACGAGCTTTTGACGTTCCTTCTGGGAAAGTTCTATTTGTGAGATATTCAACAATATACTGACTCCATTCTGGAGCGATCATTATCTGATATAATGTCGAATACTCGGCTGGCGGTTTTGATGAACATACAATACATACAGTGACATATTCATGTACGCTTTCTTTCATTCCTGGCCAATAGACTTCCAATTGTAACAAATTCCTATATGTGTTCCTTCTTGAACAATGAAATGCACATTCCTGAACATGTGCTTCGCGCAGATATATATTATATTCCTCAGGATTGATGCATAGTCGTAAAACATGATCATTTCCCAATTGATACAACCTTCCTGCAATCAATTGAAGATTCTTGGATTGCTGAATAGCAATATGTTTCAGGTTGTATTCTCTTCTATCGAACTCTCCTCCATAGGTTAATAGGTTAACGACATTTTGAGACCACTTAGGTATCATTTCTATGTTGAACAAGTACGCGTCTGGCATGTCGTCATCTACTCCTATAGGGTCTTCTCCATTCGTCAATCACGAAAGATGATCAGCTCTAAGATGTGTTTTTTCTTTCTTTACTACTACCGTGAAGTCGAATTCCAGTAAGATAATGAACCATCTCACTATTCTCCCAGTATTGCATGGTTTATTCACTAGGTAGAGCAAGGCTTGGTGATCCGTAAAAAACACAAACTTGTTGGCTAGAAGATAATGCCGAAATTTCTTCACAGCATAGATCATTCCTAATCCTTCTCGCTCTGTTGTGGTGTAATTCTTCTCTGCATGGTTGAGCTGTCGACTGGCGTAACAGATAGGAAAATCCATGTTTCCTTCTTCTGGCTGAGCCAGAATACATCCTATTGCATATGCCGAAGCATCTATATGCACATGGAATATCTTCTCCTAATCTGGTGATTTCAAGACTGGAGCAGTAATGAGTGCGTCTTTCAATTTCTTGAACGATTCCTCACACTCCTCTGTCCATTCAAAGTTCACTATTAGCCTGTAAAGTGGTTGGCCTATTATAGCGTACATGTAAATGAATCGTCTATAATATCCACAATGTCCCATAAAGCTCTGTACTTGTTTCGCATTGGTTGGTCTAGGCATATCCACTATAACTTTTATCTTCTCTAAATCCGTGGATATTCCGTTTTGTGAGACAATATGTCCCAGAATTCTGCCCTGTCGGACCATAAACACACATTTCTCAGGATTGAGACAAATGCGATATGTCCTACATTTCTCAAATACTTTTCTTAGGTGTTCTAGATGCTCATCTCTCAGTAGAGAATGTACACATAAGTCATCCATGTATATTTCGAGAAACAACCTTAAGTATTCTTTGAAAGCATGCGTCATCAGCCTCTGGAAGGTTGCGGGAGCATTGGTTAGACCAAAAGGCATAACCCGATAAGCATAAATTCCCCACTCCGTTGCAAAAGCTGTTTTATGTTGATCTTCCAGTGCTATGGCTAGCTGGTTATATCCTGAAAAACCATCAAGAAAGGAGTATGCTGTTTTCCCTGATACACGCTCTAGAACATGATCAGTTATCGGCAGGGGATAATTGTCCCTGATTGTTGCAGCATTCACTTTCTTTAAGTTGACACACATCGGAGTTTTCCGTTCTTCTTAGGTACTACCACAATCGGAGATACCCAATCAGTGTGTTCAATCTCGTATATGAATTCAGCTTTCATTAGCTTATCTATCTCTTCCTTGATTCGCTTAGCAAAAGTATCATTATATGTGTATGGTCTCTGTCTGCTAGGCTTTGCGTCTTGTTTCAGTGGGATTGAGTGTTGGCATATCGATGGGTCAACTCCCTTTAAGTCCTTATAAGACCATGCAAACACATCCCTGTACTCTCTGAGAAGACTCAAAAGTCTCTCTTCCTCGCTTGGAGACAAATCTGTGGCTATGTACACCGGTCTAGGCGTCTCACCTGGAGCTGCTAAATCAACTGTTTTTGCATCCTCCGGTCCGTCATAAGATTCGTTCTCCTTCCTCTCTCGAATAGGTGGGGTTAATACTATCACCTTCCTATCCTCTATTGTGAATTTCCTATAGTGAGAGGGAACATCCATGTTTTCCTTGATTTTGACGTTTTCGTCCTCTCCACTCTCAATTTCTGTCGTCCAAACTTCCTTCAGAGTTTTCTTGATCTCTCTGTACTTGTTTCTACGTTCTAACTTGGACTCCGTGTATTCTCTGTTGCGCTTGTTCTTTTCTGATTTTCCTGTTTCAGTTTTTGTTCCATTCTTTTGAACTTGATTTCTTGAGCCTCTTTTGTCTTTTCGTAAGCTCTTTTGATCACTGCCTCTCATTCTTCCAGAAATCTTATCCTTAACACAATCTTCAGCCTTTACTAGCATTAGGAATTGATTTTTTCCTCTTATTCTAGTCATCGGATTGGTTCTAACCCCTTTTGTTTTTTTCTTTGCTCTATAGTGTTTCTGGCGTTGTTTAGTTTGGTTCGGAAAATCATAAAATCGGACATCCGTTATAGTTTCTTCGTTTCCGCTTGAATTGTCCGTTGACTCGTTGTCTGCTTCATTTCCCCACTCTGGATGATTGGGAATGTCGTGAAACACCTCTTCTTCATCTTCCTTTTTCAGTGTATCGTTCTTTTCAGTTTCTTTTTCGAGCACAGTTCTCAACATGAAATACGGAACCACGTCGTACCCGTCCTTGTCGCAAAATTTTGTTGTGGGACCATCCGGAATTGCACAAACATCTAGGGTTGCTAGAATGTGTGTCCATTCTAATGGTTCAAACGTGTCCTCTGGAAAGGGTTCTCCTACATAAGTTTCGTCTTCGATAGCCCTTTCTAAAACACATTCTTCTCGTTTTAGACTTCCACATTTCGAAGCTCCACACATCCATAACTCCTTGGGTTTACCTAACCAAGCTGGAAATTCGGATCCCGCCAAAGTAGCTGAATCAAACTCCTCTACCGGTGTTCGGTTCACATCTTTGTAGCTATGGTCTTTCAGGTTCACACGTGTAGTGGTTTCCATATTTCTCAAGTATATGTGATCGTAGCCCCAATCTTGGACCATTTTCAACTGTCTCATGAATGGTCTTCCCAATATGATATCATAGTTATTCTCCTTGGCAAAATCGACAATAGCAAAAGTATGTTCGTATTCAATGCCGCAAGAAGTCACTACAACTTTCTCTAATAACCCCATAGGTTTCTCCATGTGTCCATCTGCTAATTGGAGTTTCAACCTAGTCTTCCTTATTGCTGGTTTCCCCCATTTTTTCCAGATTTCTTTTGTAGCAATGGCTACCCCTGCTCCGCTGTCTAGTATTGCCATCGTCTTCACTCCTTGGAATTTAACTGGTAAGGTTGTATTCCCCTCTTCACCTTCGCAATACTCTCCGACCTTGTTTAAGGGTACAGGCTTAGCGTTCTTTTGTGGTTTACTCAGATCTTGTATACCCTCTTTCAGTCTCGATGTTGGGTCTGTTATCCCGAATTTCTCCAAGCATTTTCCTACAGTTGTCCACATATGTGGTCTTAGCCTCAAAAGCTCAGCTAGAGTGATAGTGCATGTCACTGGTGTTGACAAGATCTCTATCAATCCTTGCGAGTCCATGACTTTTTCTGATGAAATTCTTCGTGAGGGAAGTGCTCTAATCTCGGATTTTGCTTCATACTCTCCTAAGTATGAAGGTAAGGTTTTCAGTGAATGAGGTTTGCTCTCCATTGTTCTAACAGAGCCCCCATCTCCCCAGTAAGATTGCAGATCCAAGTCCACTTGAGATCCTGCCTCAAATTCCACTATGGGAGGATTCCTGATGTCCTTTTCCCAATTTGTCTGATTAGCTTGGCAACTTAGCTCGTTTGCAAAGTTTGCCTCTCTCACTTGTTTCCAAAATTCATTGTAATCCTCATCTTTTCCGTAAATCCTCTGTATGACTGGATGAAAACTCTCTATCTCCTGATCGGTTGTGTTCAATACTATGCGGTCATCCTTTTGTGTATTTTCAGGCTTTTGTGCACTGGGAGTCTTTTCAGCTACCCGTGAAACGATAGTCTCTTGCTGAATTGGGTTTTCCTTTCCACAATTCATTGTTTCTTTTGGTGGTTCTAATAAGGCTTGTGCAGTCTCGATCATTCTCTGGCACATTTCAAGTCTCTGCTTTTCCAATTCCGCGTTTGGGTATGTCATCCACCTCTGTTCTTGTGTTTGGTTGTTCTTTAACCTAGCTTCGTAAGCTCTCATCAGTGCGTCCAATGGTTCGTGTACTTTGTCGACTAGCACTGATCCCCCTGAGCTTAAGCTCGTTGTTTCTTTGATACTCTTTTGTTTCGTTCTTTCTGGGCTCATCTCTTGTTTCCCATTTTGACTCTCAAGTTTTTCTAATCTATCTTTAGTTCGCTTTAGTTCCTCAGCTAGAATACCGTCTTCACGTTCTTTTCTCAACTTCATGCGTGCTTTTCTAGCTTTCCATGTGTTTTTCTGACTCCGCGGTCCTTGACTAACCACTTCAGTCGCTAACTTTCCATTCTCAGGTTCTCTAGTGGTTTTCTTAGCTTGAGCTCTAGTAACAACTTGCGTTGGTATCAGAGTTTCATTTTCAGACCCACTGCTGGTAGGAATAGTTTCTAGCATATTCAATGTCGTCTTTTGCACTTTGTTTGGATTCTTTGAACAATCCTCAATGAAGTGAGTAACCCCACACTCAGTGCAATAAGCGTTAATTCTAATGATTTCCGTATGTGGACAAACATTCATCAGATGGTCACCTCCACACTTGTAATAGGGTCCTAGTGCTGGTCTTGGTCCCATTTGATTCGTCCTTTGTGGATAGGATGGTCTTTGTCTTGTTAACCCTCCATGAGCTATGAACATCAATGTTCTTGCGTCCAAATTGTATCTCTCTTCATCAGAAGCACTTGTAACTGTTGGTGTTCCAACATTCCCAATCATGCCCCATGGTTCTGGTTGTTTGGGTTCTTCTGGTGGGTAATACACAATTGGAGACATGTGTGCACCAGATTCTTCATAATAGGCTTGAACAGGCACTAAGGCTTGTTCTTCCTGATTCTCTAAGGTTGGTGGATATCTAATGCCCACTGGTCTTGCTCCTGGTAAAGGTGGTTGTTGTCCCAATACCGGTTGCGGTCTTTCTATCCCCATAGGTCCTGGTACATTTCCCGTTGGGTATCGAGGTACTGGATGTATCTGAGGTGGTGCTAATTGAGCAGGAGGTGCATACTGGCGCTCCCTTACATACCCTTTGTTGTAATAACACTCCTCTGTTGGATGATTTGTCCATTTTTGTTCAATAGCACACCATTTCAGTGTTTTTGGCAATGGTTTTTGGTATGGTGCCATCCTTTTTAGAGCATCTTCTATCATTTGCTCTACATTTGGCATGGTTGTTGTTTGAATATTCTTTTTAGTGGTAGTCTCGCTCGCTACGGAGGAGGAGCTACTGGATGCAAAATCTGTATCCGCTGACACTTCTCCATAAACCGTACAGTTATCCACTAAGTACAATGCCTCTCTCGTTACTTGCTCGAAACTTGTACAAGCTTTCAAGTGCAAGTCCTTCTTGAGAGTGTCGTTCCTCAGTCCCTCAATAAAGAGAACAGATAGTCTGTCGTCTTGTGGTCGTTCACGTACTGGACATCTCTCAATGTATTGTTTGAAGCGAAGTGAAGCTTCCTTCACTTTTTCGTGTTCTCTCTGTTTAAAAGCATATATTTGTGAGACCGTATTGTGCTTAATCCCTCGTTTTGAGAATTCCTCAGCAAACTCTCTTAGCAAATGGTCAATGTCATGGAATCCCCCTATGTTCATTGGTTGAAACCATGTCAATGCAGTACCTTCTAGATTAAGACCAAATCCCTCGTATTGTGTATGGAAATCTGTTATCTGCTCAGCTCTTAAGACTTGCTTAAAGAGTGACACATGTGCATACGGATCTCCTGAACCACCATACTTCTTTGGCATACACTTGGCTACTTGAGATGGTCTCATACGTCTATGATCTGCTACCAATCTCATTGCTCCTGTGTTTCGGCTAAAGCTTTCTCTAGCATCATGGACTTCATGGGTTACCCTTGTCGGTTCCTCTGCCCTGAATCTACTACTGGGAGGTAAATGTGATGGTTCCGCTTCAAACCTTGGACCTGGAGTGGTATAGGTGGGGATTGGAACTGCACTACCTCGATTCGTCTCCATTGACTCTCTGGAATGTAATGATCCCATTGGTCCGAGCTTCGAGTCCCAAGGTTGACTGAAAGAGTCAGCAACTTGAGTTCTTTGTCCTCCTGTTGTCATTGAGTTTTTCACTCCAGTTGTTGGTGCTGGTCTATGTGAGCTAGAAGTAACATAATACTGATGTAGTGGTCCCCCAAAGTATGTATATCCTTCTAATTCTTTCTTGCCCATTGTTGAGTATTGCCTGCCATACTTATCGTAAGCGGCAATTTTCACTTCCGATCCCTCTGTGTAGGTAAAGACATAGAGTCTTTTTTTGTCTGTCAACTCTCCGGTGTAGGGTTCTTCACATCTATAATAGAGATCTTGTTCCCCATTATTATATTTGTATAGCCCCACATAGATGTTATCAGTGTTGATCCTTGTAGTTTCATTCTCTCTTCTTAACCTCGCATTAGGGAAGTTCATTATTGGTGCTTTCTCCTCGAGTTCTTCATCTATTTTGGCTTTGGTGCCCATCAATCCCCACTTGTCCACAATGTTAGGGTTTAGGACTACCAAGTACATGGTACCCTCGTCATCTAGATATCTATCTCCGCTATAGCTCACAGGCACTAAGTCCTTGAACTCACTAGGTCTATCTTCTATCTTTACACAATAGCGGTCCATTCCATCTTTGTAGATCTTGGCACCTTGCTCATTGTCGTACTGGTATTTTATGAACAATAGCTTCATGGTGGCGGAAGGGTTTGATGATCCTGCTGCCATATTTTCTCTGTTGTTCCTGTTCGAGTGTTCGGTGAAAATCTCGTAAGACCTCTCCGAAGAAGTATCAGAAACACTTCCTTCAAAGATCGGCTCTAATGGTTGCACCCAACTTTGGTTTACACTTCCCTCGGTTGATATGACACTTGCTGGTTCCCCTTGTTTTGGTTGATTATTCCGGAGATTCCTGTCCGATCTCAAATTCATCAATTCCCCTAAAGGACTGTAACTTTTCTGTCTCGGCAATTTGTTTTCCCCAAGTTTTTGTGGTCAGAATTGATCCAAACTGACTGATACTTGGTCAATTGTTTAATCTTGTCAGTTGGACAACTTCTGTTTCATCAAGTGAGAATTTTGTCGCAGTTATGCTGAAAAAGACATTATACGCGTATGATGTCTTTTTTCACAGATTTTGACTATTTTGGTTATGCTCACTCTCAGTGGCCCCTTTATGCTCTGTTCACTCACAAAATTCAGTTTGAACTCTGGTTGAGCAAGTTATGGCTAGTTCAGGCTTTTCTTGGCAATTTTCTGCTTTTGACTTGCTTTTGGGTCAATTGTTATCCAAATGGGATGAAACTTGAAATATAACCTCTAGACAGCTATTACAATGGATCTGTGTTAGCAAAGTATCAAAATATGTCCAAAATTAGGTCAGATATAAAAAATAAGCAGTGGATGTGCCAAAAGACATTATACCCGTATGATGTCTTTTGTCCCAGATTTTGACTATTTTTGGTTTTAAGCCTTCTCCAATGTTTATAATTGAGTTTCAAGTGTTTTTGTCAGGTTTGAATGTAAAAACAAGATCTGAATCCAAAATTTCCTATTCTTTGCGTTTCTTGGACTCCGACTTGTCTTTTTGGGTTTCTTTGAGTGTTAATGCTCTTGTTTTAAGTTGAAATTAGGGTATAACCCCCCTTTTGAACACTCTGGTAAAGTCAAAATTTCTATTTTGGTCTCTGTTTGGTCATTTAGACATCATACGCGTATGATGTCTAAAGTTGCAGATTTCCAGTTTTTTGGCACAGAATCCTTCCTAAAGCTTTCTCAAGTGCTCAGCAACTCCCAGATACACAGAAAATTTCTCTGACTTTTGTTTATTGCAAGTTTCACTACTAACTCGACGGTTTAGTGATCTAACATGCAATCAACCATATCAAGCAAATACTCCAATGATTACTAGCTCTAGATCAGGATCAAATGAAGTCCTACCTAAGCTATTCCTAATCATAAAATGGGTTTGGTAATTGTGACTTTAAAGATATCCACTGTCACTCACGGACTAGCAAATTCTTCTTCTATCAACAACTACTCAACACCAACAAAACAACAAACAAATCTAAGCTAAACTAAAAATACTGTCAACACGGAAGACCCAGGAATACCCCACTTCCTAGTATCTCTCGAGATCTTCGGAGTCCACCACTCCTAGATCTTTTCTAACTAAAGTATACAAAGTAGTTTATACGACTCACCTCGTAGGATTAGTCTAAGGTCACCTACTTAGGGCTCTCGTCCCCGGCAGCGGCGCCAAATGTTAAGGCGGTTACGCCGCTAGCGGAAGCTAAATAGCGAGAACTCAACCAACAACAGAATTTGTCAGACGAGGACGAAGCTTGACCCGCAGGCGCATGGAAACAACTAGGTGGGTGTCAAATCACCTACTCGACCTTCTAATGACAATCACTACTAAGGAAATCAAATCTAAGTTCTAAAATACGCAAGTGACTGAAATCCGTACTACGAACGAATGCTATACGAAACAGGATCTAGAATCATTGAATCGATCTCAAACTCAAGGGGAAGTCTATACACTAGGTAAGAACAACACCCTAAAGACTTGAACTGCAAAATCAACCTATAACCACTCCGTGCAGTAAACGCGTATGAAGACAGGCCGAAAAATACAGGTGACCGAAACTTGACCCCGATGGTACTAATGTGTAGCTCTACTCGTTGTGGTTCTATAGATATGCTGCACGCTCTATTCCGACACACGAGTTGGAAGAAAACTCACACCGAAGCTCGTAGGAACTTACCACACGTAGAAGCCGATAGCGAGCACTCTTGGTATCTGTGCGTAGCTCTCACCGTTGCTAACACAATGGCGGTGTCGCTTCTCCAATGGCGGCCCCGTAGCTCGCGTAGCAAGAAGATAAGACTCTCTCTCTCTCTCTCTCTCTCTCTCTCTCTCTCTCTCTCAGACACAGTCACGGCGCTCAAAAACTCACTTTGATTAATTGAATCCCCTTTAGGTTACAAAACTTTGGCTTATATACCTCAGCCTTGGAGGTGAGAACATCTCTAATTATTTACATCAACAGGTGAAATTACTTCGGGATTACAAGCTGGAAACTCAATTGAGTCCCGTTACTTAATGAATGGCTCAAATCAAAATTAATGTCGGAAAGACATTTATTACAATCAATGGTTACAAAATGATGGGTGTGAGCAAAAATGTGGGTGTGATCCTCTGCTGGCTCAACACTTCCTCTGCTGGCTCAACATACACTCCTAGGGATTTGCTTAGTCAAAGTGCCACGGTTAGAAGGGGTTTTAATTTATATACGCCCGTCAAGATTTTTAAAGTTTTCTGGCGAGCCCGCAAGGAAAATAAAAAGATTGATGGGTCCAAAGGAAAAATGTTTAAACTCAGCGGGCTAACCGACTCTATTGGCTTTTGCAGGTCATCATCAGGATCAAGTTAACAATTACGTGATCAGGTCCTTTTCTTGTGTAATTATCGATGTTATTAACGTAATCACATGATTGTGATCACGTGAGTGAAATCCATGACTACATGCACACAAACACATGAGAGAGAGAGAGAGAGAGAGAGAGAGAGAGAGAGAGAGAGAGAGAGAGAGAGAGAGAGAGAGAGGACTGAGCTTTGATATATTTTATTTTATCTTTGCTAAATCCTAATGTAGATGCACATGGGTCAGGTTGTTGCTCAATACATAAAAAGATGCACATTTATTTAAAAAGTAAATATGAGTACATTTATCAAAGATAAGGTGTATGGTGTTGGTGGCATCATTCAATTTGGATACATTCATACGTAGATGAGTGCACAAAAATTATGGATGGTTAAGTATTTCACTTTATAAAGTGTCACAAATCTTGAGAAAAATAAAAATGATAAGAGCTCTACAAGAACTATATATGGTTGATATTTATTATGTCAAAATTTTGTGGTGGTGATATTTAATTACAAAAGATATATCACAATCATAAATCTTATATTTCAGTCAAAGAACTTGAAGCTTTGAAATTAATTATAAAGTTTATCAATGAAATATATTGGCATGATGTTCAACTATCCTACTCTAGAGTACAATATGAGTTATTGTAAAGATTGAGCTAATGGAGCTAGCATTGCAACTTTTTAATGATTTGGGATTACTATGAGTAATTGAAGTGTACATGTGTCCTTATTACTTTTTTAAAGTAGTTAAGTGTATGTTTGGTGCAATTGTCTCTCTCTCTCTCTCTCTCTCTCTCTCTCTCTCTCTCTCTCTCTGCCTCTGTGTGTGTGTATGTCCTAATGTATGTGTGTGTGTGTGTGTGTGTGTGTGTGCGTGTAACGGTCTCATCCTTCACAATTTTAAGCTTTGCAAGGCTCACAACATTGTGAATATTTTTTCAAGTGTAAAAACTCTTACAACTGATGGCTTTGAAGAAGCTTTGTTACTTGTTGAGTAGAGATAGCAATGGACATGGAAAGTGATTGAACAAAATTGCACTATATGGAGGTCATGTAGATGAAGAGTTAGACACAATTTACATCTGGTTACTCAATCCCTATTTTTGTCTGAATCTTAAGCTCATGCTCTTGAAGAAAGAGCTTGACTTCATTTGTCATTACAAGATTTACTTGAGTTGGGTTTAAAAAATGAATTTAACATTAGTTTGGTACCAAAACACGACACTTAAGTGTCCTTTTTAAAAAAAATTAGATTAAATTCTACTTGCATCAGATGGTGTATTTAACAAAACCCCCTTGATATGCTTAAATATGTTAGCTAGAGGGTCTTTGAAAAATATAACCTTGCATTTTAGAAGCTATCATGATCAAGAAATATACTCATCAAGTGGACCCCCATAAGAGTGCGATTGATGCTTTGAAGAAATCAACTTTATAAGCTCAAGAAAAAATGAAGCAACCTTGTAGAAAACTATACACAACTTTTCTACAATTGTGTTATGGATAATTGCAAGTTTTATGTGCAAAAAAATTTACTAGAGAGTATATAAAATAATGGAAAGTTCTACTTGTTTGATATGGCCATTTCAAGCACATCATTGTATGCATAGAAAAAATATGTTTTGATGTGTTTTTGCGTTTTAGAAAGTAATACATTGCTTACCCTCTCCAATGAGGACTCAAGGTAGCAAGTAGTAGAAGTGCTTTGGTAAGAAACAATTTTTGGATCATTTCAAATATTCGCATGCAAAACTTTAGATATTTTAATTCTTTAGACATAAGTATTCAAAACCTCAAATAACTTCAAACTTTCCACACATCTCAACTAAATGTATCAAAGTGCATGGTATGAATACAAATGGGATACCTAAAACCTTGGTTTAAATGTTATTGTGAAGGACTGAAGATTTTCAAGAGTTTTTGTACTGTCCAAATTTCAAGATAGGGTGTAAGTGACAAGATTTAAGTAAGTTAGGGAACCAAAAAATACGTAGTTTCTTGGTTTTAGCATATAACGTCATCTGATGTTGTCAAATTGCACTAGAATAGCCCCAATTCCATGAGAGGGCCTTTGAAAGGCCAAAATTATGCTCTTAGTCAGTACGTGCTCAAGTATGAAATTACGTTTATAACTTGCAATTAAATTTGAATATATTCCTTGAAGGTCATTCCATTGTTTTGTAAAACTAAGTACTAGCACTTGGCTTTTAAAAACATATAAAAGCTCACCTCTACAAAAAGATATAAGAATTTTATGATTTTTTGGAAAACACCTTGAAATTTTACAAAAAATTACGACTTAGAAATTACCACAATTCTCTCCATAGGGCTTGTATTTTGATATGGAGAAAAATCCAATGTTTTCTTTCTGTCATAACCAACCTATGGTAGAAGCAAGGTGTAGAAAACTTCTTTCTAGCTTGACAAATAAATTGCCAAAACTTCGTAGGAAAACAGAACACTTAACTGTCCAATTACAGAACTAGTGTTAATTAATAGAAGTGTGTCAAGCTCAGCTCAAATAGCAAGACTAAGAGTGGTATGTAGATATTCTCCAAAGTCTTTTTGCCAATAATGTAACATTTGAAATTTTCATGATGTGAAACCAAAAAGACTTATTATGCTTGAAAAATCTCTTCTCAGTGATGTGCTCTTGTGTAATCTCTCGTTCTCTCTCTCTCTCTCTCTCACACACACACACACACACACACACGCACACACACACACACACACACGCACACACCCATTTGAACATTCAACCATGTGCTCATCCCCCTCTCTCTCTCTCTCTCTCTCTCTCTCTCTCTCTCTCTCTCTCTCTCTCTCTCTCTCTCTATCAATCAATCAATCTGTATCTCTCATTGAAGACATAGGAGAGCTGGAGAAGATGAAGAAGCAAAAAAGGTATACTGTAGTATGAGTAATCCCAAGGAATCTCAAAGATCTATCCATGGAGAAAAAGACTATTTGTATCAATTGTGTGTAAGCATAAAGGAAAAAACATGTAATTAATTATATTCATCATGAGTGCATGATAACGAAAAAGAAAGATGCACACATTAACCTTCTCCCTTCGCTGCCTCTCTCTCTCTCTCTCTCTCTCTCTCTCTCTCTCTCTCTCAAAGTAGAGTGGGACAAACCCACCGATAAGCCTATTTGAAACACTAGTATGGTCTAACATTAGCCAGTAATTTCATGAAGGGAAAATTACCAAAATACCCCTCTAATTTGTGGAAATTCCCAATATACCCCTCAATTTAAAAAAATTCTCAAAATACCCTTGTATCTATTTTCGTTGGATTCTTCAAGATTTTCTAATCTTTATTCTTGTTTGACAGTTGAGATCGGCTTTTGGGTGCTTAGCATGTAATTTGTCGCCAACTAGCTCGCAAAAAAAGCAAAATATGTCTAAAAATAATGAAGCAATTCATCTCCAAAGCCTCATAACCAACTCAGATTTTAGTTTTAGCATGTATCAAAAAATTTAAGGCCCCTAGCTGCCCGCCTCGCGACTTGACCTCGCCACCTCCCCGCTCCACACATGCACTACGTATCCAACCCAACTGTCGCGATTGCTTGAAAGGTATGTAACCGTAGTACTATATAACTCTGCCCCCCTTGCTGCATTGATCCAACGGTCCAAAGCCCTCCCCGCCCCGCCGATAACGCGCTAGCCATAGATCCCTTGAGTTAGACCCCGTGTCATTTATAGACGGGGGCGGGGGCTTGGGAAGTTTTGCTACCGGGCCATTGAGCCTGGGCCTTTCGAAGGAGAAAATACTAGTACTGTGTAACATTAGCCACTAATTTCATGAACGCGTGGGTGCCATTGACCGTGGGCCTTTCGAAGGAGAAAATTTAAGATACACGCAAAGTTTATCAATTCGCGTGTCACAATAGTTAGAGTAACGAACTTGAGTTCAGCAACTCTACAATGCTGCGATTGTCACCCGCGGGATTCTCAGTCTCTGTTTGGTCCTTGAACTATGCAGGTCATTACTGCCCTCTGCGCCGCTGTCCTTTTGTTGTATACCCCATCAAAGTCTTTGGGATCTGTCCAGCGCTGCCATGAGGCTGACCTTGCAGCTCTGCTCAACTTCAAAGCCAGCTTGATTGATAGAAGCTCTAGCCTTCACAGTTGGAACGCTAATGCGAGCTGCTGTGAATGGCCTGGAATCACTTGTGACGACTCAAGAGTAGTAAGCATATCTCTACACAGAATGGGGCTTCTTGGAAGCTTGCCCCAATCTTTGGGCAACATTTCATCTCTTGAGATCCTGGACTTGTCGTACAATGCGCTGAGCAGCGGTATACCCAGTGAGCTCACATCACTCTCACTTCTGCGACAGCTTGACCTTAGCAATAACAACCTGTCAGGTGAGCTCTCTGCTTTGGCTAGCCTTAAGAGCTTGCAGAAAATTAATATTACAAGCAATAGATTCTCTGGAACATTACCTAATTTCTCGAATTTGGGCTTGCTGCTCGGGTTTTGGGCGAGAAATAATTCTTTAACAGGGGAGGTGCCTGTTCATATATGCCAAAGTGCTCTGTATGTGGAGGTGTTAGACCTCTCTTACAATAAACTTTGGGGCTCTCTCGCGGAGGGGCTTGGTGTATGCACACACCTTCAAGAGCTGGACCTTGGTGGAAACTACTTGCAGGGCCATATTCCCTTGGATATCTACAACTTGAGTGGTTTAACAAGGCTATCCCTGGAAGAGAATAACTTCTCAGGAATTTTGGATGGAGCTGTTGGTAACCTGGTTAATCTTCAACACCTCATGCTTGGCTCAAATAATTTCACCGGACCCTTGCCAGCAAACTTGTCTGCATGTACAAAGCTCAAGCTTTTCGATGCGAGCAATAATAGCTTTCAGGGCAGCCTTGATTTGATACGGTTTAACAAGTTGCCTACGTTGGAGATCTTAGATCTTTCTGGCAACTTCTTTCATGGCTCTATTCCTTTATCCTTTGCTGGATGCACTGCCTTGCAAGGCTTGTACCTCAGTAGTAACATCTTCAGTGGTGCTATCCCTATGGAATTGAGTAGCTTGCAAAACCTATCTACACTAGCACTCTCCACTAATAACTTGAATGGGAGCATGCGGTCTTTGGTTGGGATTAAACATCTGATCAGCATAGTTCTTACAAAAAATCATTTTGATGAGACCGTTCCAGAGACAGTTGAGGGTGAGGGGCTTTCAAATTTACAAGTACTGGCTCTTGGATACCTCCAGCTCCGAGGACGCTTCCCTAAATGGCTAAACAAATGTACAAAGCTACAGGTTCTAGACCTCTCCTGGAACCACTTAGAGGGAACAATTCCTAGCTGGCTGGGGCTCTTTCCACATCTGTATTATGTGGACTTGTCAAATAACTCTTTTTCTGGACATGTGCCAGCAGAGCTTTTTGGATTGCCCACTTTGATGCATGGAAATAAAAATTTGACAGGATTACAGGTGGTGATTAACCTTGCAATTAAGCATAAACCAGGTTCTATAGAGCTGCGATACACTCAAGTGTCTGCCGTTCCTCCATCGATGTACCTCTCCCACAACAAACTTCAAGGGCATATACCTTCGCAGGTGGGTGCAATTGCGGCGCTCATCGACATGGATTTCAGCTTTAATAACTTGACGGGAAGCATTCCTGAAACAATGGCAAGTATGAAAGAACTTGAAGTTCTTGATTTGTCATCAAATAAGCTGAGTGGTAGCATTCCATCATCGCTCTCAAAGCTCACATTTCTTAGCCAACTGAATGTATCCCACAATCAATTGGTGGGCATGATACCACAGGGTAGTCAGTTTCCAACATTTTCCAAAGAAAGCTATGAAGGGAATGCTGATTTGTGTGGTGCACCGCTACCTATCCCATGTCGAAACAACGAAACCAGATCTTCAGAGCCAGCCCTATTTTCAAAGAGGGAATCGTCTGCCAAAAACTCCATTTTCGTTCCAGTGTGCGTGGTGGTTGGTTCCATTGTATTTGCTGTCTGCCTGGTTCTTTTGGAGGTAAGAAGAAATGTGGTGTACGTGGAAAGTGTAAGTTTTTGAAGGCCTGGATGTCCCTCAGATGTGCAACTTCTGAAAATCATTGATATGGATTGTTAGAGTTGCTCCTCTGCAAGAGTGTATACAGATTGGCAATGACAGGCAGCTTTGTACTCATACATGGAGAGTAGTAGCCTTGATTATTGGCTCCCTTATGGAATCGATGGCGGTGACGGCCTGAATTTGAGATGATTCTCAAATCCGGGCAGTCATGAAGCATGCATTCCCAAGACAATGCCTCCTCCTAGGCGTGTTACTGACTTGCCGATGGCCACATATCCCCTGGAGCTTATCCAACTCAGTCTTGTCTAAGTTCAAGTATCTTGGATTTGGGTGTCACATCGGTGAAGATAGGAGGAGGAGGATCTCATCCCCTTACTGAGTATGTGATCACCATGGTGTACAAAGGGATATCAAACCTAGCAAAATTGATTGTCTTTGTATGGGAAAAAGTCCAAGGGCACTTAGCTATATTTATGAACATACAGATTGCTGGGTCAGCTAATTTCCCACCCTTATATATAAGGAGATAAACAGGTACCAAAAATCCATCCATTAGCATAAAGGTATAAAGATAGGTGGACCAATAGATATGCTCCCTATGTAGGTGATGAGCCATGGCCTAGGACTTGGAATTCACCCTCGAACCCCATACCTCAACTAAAGCTAGCCAATTGTAAACCTTGTGGAAAATTCCAACCATCAATTTACTGTTTGTTCTACACCAGAATCCCACTCTTTGCTCTCAAGTTCCAGCAAGAGATCTTGACCGTTGTCAGGCATTTTTTGGATGAAGATAAAGTTTCTAATCCATGCTAAACAACTTGCTCACTAGCCTCGAGTACATAGATGTACATAATGCTTTGAGTTTTCAGAGTGCTCTTGTAAAATCTATGTATAAAGGCTTGGTTCTGCTTAGTCCTTTCCAAGAGTTTTGGGTTGGTCGAACTCTTAAAAGGCGGGTTTCAATGTGTACTTTCAATCATGCTTGATAGCCGGTGAATCGGACTCATACATCATAAGTTACATGCATTGAAAGTGGGCGGTTCCTTACTTAGAAAGTGGGTGCGGATACATGTGAGGAAACGCAAGTGGGCTAATTTGATGGATTCAATTAGAAAAGGTATGGCCGAAGATTTTTGGAAATAGACGAAGCGATAAGTTCCGAGCTGAGCTTTACAGCGTCGCATCTGGTGCTCGGAGTCACCCGCCACGCCTTCGCCAAGATTGTTCGGTGTGAGGAGCAAAACACAAAATTTATTGGCTTAAGTGGGGAGATGAGAGTATGGCGCCAAGTGGCAATGGAGTAATCCCACATGGGGGGGAACAAGTGGAAATTGGAAGGTATAAGGGGGGGAGTGGGTACCCCCTAAGGGTGTATCAAAGGAGCAAATGAAGCGTCTTTGTTTTGCTAATGAGGGCTCGTGGGTGTTGGGGGAGAGAGGGGACGCTCTTTTTCAATTCCCATTGTTGCCCAGGCCCTTGGCCACCTTTTTGGTCCATTGAACATCTCCCTTCCCCACTTGCCTTGGTCAAAAAGTGGTCGACAGCTCATTTTTCACCCAAAAAAGGCCTAAAATGGACCAATCAAAAGGTGTCCAATGGGAGAAATGATGTCGGCTAAGAGAAGAGAGAAAATCCTCCTTTAATAGCTGCAATTTCCTGCACACCCTTTTTCTTAACAGATACTAGCTTTTTTGGAGCTTTTGAGAGAGACCCCATCTTCGAAAGCTTGTAACTCTCTCGTCTGTTGTCGGAATCAATCATATGGATACTCTACGGAGGTCTACACGACATGAGCTTCGTCTTCATGATCTTGGTTTTCAGTAAGTTTAATCATGCTGTGGGTTAGGACTGTTTCCCGCCCAACTTTATACGTGTTCGACATAGGTGTTTTTCGTAGCTTAATAGTGTTTCCTTCCGACAGTGTGGTGTGTGCAACGCTATAGAGATTC
This sequence comes from Adiantum capillus-veneris, assembly GCF_014529385.1. NCBI lineage: Eukaryota > Viridiplantae > Streptophyta > Polypodiopsida > Polypodiales > Pteridaceae > Adiantum > Adiantum capillus-veneris. The sequence goes on from NC_140945.1 coordinate 47,238,741, forward strand.
TTGTTTTCACGCTAACATCGTTTTGATGCCCCCACTAAGGAGCAAGTGCTCCTATCCTTCAATTCCTGTGAAATATGTCTATTCTGTAAGCAGTGAATGTAAAAAGCATGTGGGTTCTTATGGACAACCGCCTATGTATGTGCAATTGTGGACAGCACTTGAGACGGTCATATAATTGGATTGCAGCCTTTGGAGGGTCGTGAGGTTTTGTGAAGCCAAGCACTGGGGATCAGGTTACGCAGTTTGAGGTGGATTAGGTACTGGAGCGATCCATCGACATCCCTTGAGTTTTCGACGTCACATGTAAGTGTTTTTGTGGCAATCAAACATGGCAGACGAGTTCTCACAGTTTCATGGATTGCCTAATGAAAATACACAGACGTTTATTGAAAAGTTGAAAGTTAATTGCTTACTGCGAAATATACTAGACCAATTTGTATTGTTGCGGCTGCTGCAATATAGTTTACAGGATGAGGCAAAAATTTGGTTACACAATTATGAGGAGTGGATGCAAGCACAAAATCCAGGGGTGTGTCAGGAAAGGGTCCTACGGGGCAAGGCCCAACCTAGGGGGTCAGGGACCTAAGCCAAGGGCCTGGACTGGACCAGTGTGGACTGGGGATCCACTTAGGACAAGAGCTAGGAGCTAGGCCTAGATAAAGGGCGGTAGGGAGGAGGATCCTATGTCTCAGTTCCCTAGGTCCTACATTGGTATCAGAGCTCAAGGGGGAGGGAGGAGCTATGGAGGAGGAGGGAACCTTGCAGGTTTTTTGCACGCATGGTTGCATGATCTCGATCTCTCTCTCTCTCTTCCTCTCTCTCTCTCTCTCTCTCTCTCTCTCTCTCTCGATTTCAACATGAGGCATGGCCTCTGAAGGGGTCTCTTTCTCTTCCATGCCAAAGGAGGCTATGGCGTGGTCGAGAAGGGAGTTCTTCCCTCGATACACTTGCTTGCATGCCTTTGCATGCTCTAGAGCAGGGACGAGATCGTGGGAAACTTCCCCTGCAAGGCCGAGAGGATGACTGTCTGTATACCGGCTGCGGGAATACCCGCTTGCAAGGAATAGCGACTTGGGGTCGACCTCCACAAAAGCGCAGGCAGATTGGCTCAACAAGCTCGCGCTACGATGGGGCACATTTTCCGTCACAGAGGCTTATGCCCTCGCGGTCTGCAGGCGACACCCTCACCTTCTCCTCCTCGACGTTGCAAACCCGCCATCACCATGCATCTTTTTGCGGCAGTTTACATGGTGGGCGCCCTAAGGGTTCCCTAAGGTCACCCTAAGGGCCTTCTCCCACAACAAGTCCTCGGATATAGACAATCCGAAGTCGGAGGTACAATGTTCTCACCTTTTGCTGCATGCTAAGTTTTAAGGGCAATATTTCATGGTCCATGGTTTGCTGCAATTTTGATATCCTATTTGTTAAGGCATGCAAGTCATGCAAGCACCAGGTGAGTCTATCCATAGCCGTAATATTCAAGCATTAACGGAAAGCAAGGTAAATAGAAAGGTATCCTTAGGTCTACTGTAGCTACGAGCCGCCATAAACAAGTCACAAGAAAGTTGTTAACAACCTCAATGGGTCGACAAAGTCACTGATACGCAGATTTATTTAAAGCTAACTTGCTTATGAGGTTATTTTGCAGACACTTTTTCATTAGTAAAAGTAACCTTCAACACCATGACTTTTGGTGGAAGGAAAGTTGTTCCGAGAAATATTTTTTGAGGACACATGTCACAGTGTTCAGACAAGGCCTACTGCATACCGATCCATGCATGTATGGCAAACATTATTCTCCATGACGGGACTCGTTGTTTTTTGTTTCCCAAAACTGCGACAAGTAAATGAACTCAATAAAAGCATGCACCACCTACTCACATTGAGCCCAACCAGTATGGCACGGCAATTTGATGTGAGTACTTTAGCAGGTATGTATGTTACTGTGAAATTTTCTTTTTCCATGCTTGTACAATTTGAACACCTAAGGCACAAGCAAGGCTTGTGAGCATTACCAAACGCCTGATTTTATTGATTTTCTGAACACACGGTAGGCAACAACCACTCAAATTCAAGCAAGGCTTGAAGTGAGCAATGTTCTCCTTTAACATCAATGCTTATTTCCATGCCTGGCAAAGGTCAGGGCTTGGTAGTTCTTGAGCCTCTCCTGAAGACCGGCATGGCATGTTGCTAGCCTTGATGAAAGAGGCACCAGTATCCATGAGTACTTATGCAAAGCAAGGCTTCCTTTTGGTATTTGGCATTGTGATTTTCACATTTTGGAAAATTCTCTTACCATACAAACTTGGGAAAACTTGCCAAGATGCTTGCAATTTTTTACATCCCACGAGAGTGTATATGCTACATATACTAACTCACGCGAGCAGTCCATCTGGCTATGAGCCGGATTCAAGCAAACTACTAGACACCTGGCCACGACTAGGTGACAAGGTTAGTACATTTTCAAGTTATGTTTGTTTTTGTCTATGTTTTGCCTTTCATTTTGGAATTGATTTCTCTGCTATGCAAAGCAAAGTGCTTGGGCAGACTCCATACGAAGCCTCTATTCACAGCACAGTGCTTTGCCACTTTTCCTTCGAAGCAAGGCTTCTCTTATGACTATTAGCACAATGCTATTGTCACACATCTTCCACACTATGTAGATATAAGCTCATAGTTTACGCAACGGTGCGCTGTGATGTATCCATCCCAATGTAATCGTGCAAGGCACGTATACCAACGACTCACATGGTTGAGATTGTCATTAAAGCCAAGGGCTTATCATTCTATTTTTTATGTATGCATGGAATACTAGTATGTTGGACGTACAACACCCATCATTGTATACGCTTCTGCTATAACACTACATACTTTGTCAAGGACAAGGTAAGTAACTGATCTCTTCAAACATTTTTTAAGATATTCCCAGGCTCGTGCCATGTTTAAAGTTACGCTGGTACAGTCACCCCTATACCAGGTCAGTCGATTTCGATGTGATTTCTGTTACCCCTCTCAACGAGAGCGTCACACAGGTAGATTGTTGCATGTTTTGCACGCTAGGCATCAGATGCACATGACCAGGGGCACCAACTATACACATCATAAACGCTTAAGGAAAGTTCCTCAGCCCTGCATGCTCTCTTTCTCTTTCTTATTTCTCTCAAAGAATAATGAAAACTTTCTAAGAAGCTTTTGAACATGTTTGTTTGGGATTCAGCCTGAGCCAAGGTGCTCTAACTCTTAGCTAGAAGTAGGGCAAGGCGCCATCTAAATTAGTCTTCATTGGTTCGTTGATTGAACACTAATTTCTATAAGGGCTATGAGCCACACATGATGGCTAAGAGTCATTGTCAGATCTTGGGTAAGACCCAACTGTTGGAATTCTTTGGATAATTCTTTTCAAGATCAACCAGATCTACCCAGGGAAGTACACATTGACATTACTGGACAAGCAAGAGTCTTGTCATTACGGATGTCTAGGGTGTCATTTTTCCGCTACATGTTTTCAGTGTGACACCCAAGTTGAATTTTTTATACTCTTCAACTCATAGCAATTGAGCTCTACAAGGAAGTATCGATGCAGGAATCAGTTGCGACAGCATGGCTGTCCATAAGAGCTTGGCAGTTCACTTGTGTGGATTTCCTGCTCTCTCTATAGCACTACGACGTGTCTATGGACATAATGTTTTGGGGTAAGACCCGGCGGGTGATTGTTACATCACCCCATACGCATTAAGGATCATAGTTTGATCTGCATTGAGGATCACAGTTGATCTTATCCAGTTAAACTTTCAAGGAAAGAAATTCGCAATCTACCACGCGGTAGCGGACCAACACACTTTTCAAGTTGATTCCAATCATTTTGTACACGGTTGACTATGTTGGTGACCGTTATCTGCTAGTTGAGTAGTTTCTACAAAGAGTTTTACCAAGGGGTTTGACTACGTAGATTCTAATCCAAGGGCTTGGATTGCAAAGGCACCACTCAGGGTTCCTAGTGCAATGCTGTTTGTTTTTTAGGTAGGGGACGTGCTCCTCTCCATTTGAATACGGGTAAGTGAACATTACATTCAAATCTCTAGGTACGCATCTATTGATTTGGTGTTATTCCATTTTTAGTATGCTTTGCTTGGTTTTTCAAGACGTATAAGTACGCTTGAATGTTATAGAGCCATGCCAAGGGCATGACGACACAAAGTATTTTGGGCCAAGTGTCCAATCTATCTTTCTGCCTTATGTTGTTACGAGTCTACTTGTAGGGTTCAATTTGGCACATGTTGTCACATGGGATACAGCATGGTCTAGGAACTCAAGGAATTCGGTTTAGCCAGTGTGGAGCAATGAATGAGGGTCCCTCTCACTCTTGTCGCAGAGTGTTTAGAGTTACCTCCACACACAAGTACATCTTGTACTTGAAGGATGTTCTTTTTTACACATCCTTACATGAGACATATTCCACATGTGGAGAATATGAGTCTCTGGGCTGACACGGGCGCCATTATTTCAATTATGTGTCACAACAAATCCCCTAGGTGGTGCTGGTCACATCTGTTTTCTAGACCATTTTTAGCACGACGTATCAGGAGCAATTTCGTGGCCAACAATTGTCGGATACTTAGAATGACTTGTTAAGGTACAAGTACTGCTAAACAACATTACAGATGGTTATTTATACATATAGCAAATGAAAAAGTTTCATTGTTTGTACCTAGAAGTGATCACTGTCTCACCTTCTATTGTGGTTCAGACGTTTTAGCAAGGCTTGCACAAGATTGCAAATGAAAGTACTATTTACATTCCTTTTTAATGTGTGCTAGTTTTTTTTCAGAACTATTTACATTCCTTTTTAATGTGTGCTAGGTGCATCATTTGCCATGAGTATTGGCAAGGATCACCATGGATATACAGGTTCGGATCTGTTGTTTGCTAGATGCATGCACACTAGGTGTTATGGGCCCTAGTGTTTAGCAAAGGCTGATTTGGAACGGCATGCATATTCCTTAAGTTGTTGCTTATGAAGCATTTTTCCCTTAAGTGCAATATCTCTAGGAGATTACTTTTGGGTCTACTAATCACCAATAGAGGTCATGGCTCAGTTTGGGTGTTTGTGGATTTTTTCCAATTAACCACGATGGTTATTTCAGACATTGTTGATTCCTCACCAATGTTATACATTACTGTGATTCCCCATTTACCAGTCATCCATGTACCTTCCCAGAATGCTGTGATAGCGATAGGATATGTTCGTGATAGTCCTCTGTAGCTTCCCTTCAAGTTTTGTGCAATTCCGATATGATTTGCATGGTGAACGGACGTGATGACTGTAGAGCTGTGTAGAAGGACATAGGCATATTACTTGTCTTTAGTGCAATTGATTTGCTTGTAGAGTTAGTATTTGCATCTCTTCGAGTTCACTTCATTAGGGTTGACATCCTAATGAGTTTCCATGCCTCATCCGAGTCGCTTCTCCTGTATCGATAATTTTATGTTGATGCTTGAGAGTTATGCTATGGACGTCCGTCGCGACGACCCGCAAAAACCCCCCGTGCAAGAGTGAGAATTCTCCTCTTGCAAGTATTTATTTATAGATTTTTAAAATGCTCAAAGTGAGTATAGATTTCTCGGCTAAACACAATAATGTTCATAGCTCATAAAGAGAACTTAAATGATAAGATATACATGGATGTGATGTCCTTTTTCATATTCTTTAGCTTTTTCCACCTATCACCTGCAATAAATAAATCATTTTCCATTTTCATTACAATCACTATCAGTTGCAGTGATAACAGAGAAAGATCAATAAAGGACCTTTCTGTGGGAGCCCAAAAAGGGCGTCCATTGTCAAAAAAAAGGAGACATTGTGAGTGTGTATTACATTACATGTGTGTGTGTGTGTGTGTGTGTGTGTGTTTTACACAGAGAAGACAAGAAGAAGAGTTATGTATGTAAGAGAGAGAGAGAGAGAGAGAGAGAGAGAGAGAGAGAGAGAGAGAGAGAGAGAGACGAATCTATGAGATAAGCGGTAGATGGTTGTGCTTGTATTGAATCGTTAGCTTACATGTATAGGCTAGAAAGAGGGTGATGCCAATAGGTGCTCACACCTCTTGGATGCTCGCGACATGAGGATGGACAAATTTGGATGTTTCACACAACATCCCCCCTCAACTGAATGCCAAGAGAGGTGTTTATTACATGAGAAGATCATAATGCAAGTGCAATATGTGCCTATGTGAGATGGGATTATTGTGTCCTGTTTTTGTGATTGCAAGTGCAATTGATGCACAAACAACAGTACTAGTCTAGCTTGAAAGTAAGCATACACTCTTCGTCAACAACCAGGATCAATTAGAATATGATGGAAGGAGCTTATTTAATGGTGAGGTTTCATCTTGAATCAAACTTGGGAATCAGCATCAATTTGGTGCTTGAACTTGCATGAGAGAAATTGAGGTCGACCTATTTGAGCTTCCTCCCTTCGATCGAAAGTGAGCAAATCCATAAGAGAGGCAAATGCACAATTTCTTTGAGTGAATCTCCTACAATCTTGTATACCTGCAAGAAGTGAATCCTTGCCTCCATGTTTGCTTCAAATGGTGAGGGCTACTGAAGAGTAGCGGTCAAGTTTTCTAGTGGTGTTAGATTGCACATTGCATGTTTTTGTCCCTGCCAAGTTCCATGGTGACCGTGGGCATCCCACCACACCCGTATAGCCCTCATGTTACCCGCTTTCGACAAAAGTTGATCGGTGGTGTCCCCCAATGGGTATGCGAGATTACGGTCGAGAGTTTAAATTATACAACTTGAGAAGTATAAATACTTAAAGAACACGATGTATACAATTAAGGTTACACTTGAACCAAATTGTAGAAATAGGAGTCATTAATATTATATAAAAAGATTACAAATCTCAATAAGAGAGGTTACATGGGATAATCTAATTCTTATGTGAGCACCCTTCATTTCACAAGTTGATTGCAAGGGCTAAATTTTGTGTTTTTCAAAGTGCCTCGCTTTATTGCACCAAAATATCCTAAGAGTCCTCTTGTAGTGCCATCAATGAAGCACGCATATCTTGGTTACAGAATCACTATACTCATCCATAATCTCTCTCACGACCCGAGAGAAGGTCTCTTTTGGGATTATCTGTTCGGTGATCTTTTGCTACTTTCTGATCTCCCGTAGAGCCACCGTTCTACGGGAGATGGTGGGAGGAGGTGGCTACCGGGCCCATTAAGTAGGCTTGTTTTTATACTTTGTCCCCTGTTTCTCATGGGCCTATTGTTCTTCGGGTGTAAGATTGTCCTTCTTTTTCTCAGTATATTTTTTGGCTCTCTATGGAATCTTGAAAGGCCTAGAGCTCCCAGCGGCAACCAGTTGGGCATCTCAAGCTTTGTCCGTTGCCGCCTGCTTCTCTGCCTCTATCCGTGCTTGTAAAGTTGCCAAGTGGGATCTCTCGGCCTTTGCTCTTTCCCACTCCTCCTGTTGCCTTTGTCTCCTACTTTTTCTATGCTTCTCTCTCAATCTCCTCTTTCTTTTGCCTCTTTTCAGTTATTTTTAATTTATTGGCTTCTTAGTCTTTGGATATGGGGCCACATGGTATTACCTTTATTACCTTGTGATTAAATCGTTGGCCAAATTTTTGCGGTGTAGTTGTCGCGATCTCTTGAGCTGTAGATGCTGTGACGACAGACGGGATCTCTTGATGTAGTAGCGGATCCCAAAATTCTTCTCTACTTATTTGTGTTTCTTGGGTGGCTCTTTATAGAGACAAGAGTGGTGGAGGATCTGGTAGACGTGGGTGGTTGGAATGATTTAACATTTGAAGATCACGAAAAATCTACCGTAATATGGTGGTTTGATCCTCCAGATTTGAGGGTTGGGGAGGTTGTTGGGCGTCTGGAGTGGGTTGTGGTGTTGGGTTAGTCAAATGTGGTCAAGGTTGTGGATTTGAAGCGGTGGATTCAACATGAGATGATGGTTACGGGGTTATTGTGGTATGAGTGGTGGTGGTGCCATTGATGTGCGTAGTGACTTGGTGTTCTGTGTCGTTCATGTGGTGCAAGATATGAGTGCGTACTCGTTTGTGCTCGAGAGAGTCTCCTAGAACGTGCAAATGAGAAATGAACTTCAAGTTGTGAATTTTGACTTATATAATGCTCAAAGTTTCTAAATTTAAAAAAAAACTCAATAAAACTAATAAAAATTCAAAAAACTCCAAAAGAGACAAAACTTCATGCACAAAACCAATGATTGTGTCGTCAAAAAATCATTTGGCATTACTATGCATATTTACAATAGGAAATGATTAGTGTCACAAATTTATCATTTTTCAACCCAACACCTATCATTTCATTGCCTTGTCTCTAACTACTGCCAGCAACGATCTTTTACACTCAAAGCATGATATGATTGTGATCACCTCATGTTAACCACTTTTGTTGTCCTACATTTCAAACTATTTTGCACTCTAGTCTTCTTCCTCTCTCTCCCTGCTAAAACTCTATAGAACCAGCTGATCATCTCATGTAGGATATCGCTTCTTTTCCTTCCACCTCCATGACGTGTATTTTTGAAGTATACTAATTTTTCTTGATCTTTTTGAGTGCTCCATTCCTCGGCTACTTTAGATGTCCAATGAACCATAGGTATCGAGGAAGAATGCACCATGTACAAAAAATACGGCTGCAAAAAAAAAGACTCTAGTTCAAACAAAGAAGCCATTCAACTCTAGAGACTAATTATTTTACCCACCATGTAATGTGTTGTGTGTGTCTCCTCCCAAGCATCAATCATTTGGAATGTGAAAGTATTGATTGCAAACTTCAAGGCGGAGACCTTATCAGAGGATAGCTTTGCCTTTTTAAGTAGATGAAAGATATCGTCCTCAATAGATTGCCACACACGAGCACGATTAATTTCAAGGGCTGCTTCATTACCTCCATAGGTGGTTATTTCACACACGTTTTTCCACAACTGCAACTCAATGGGACTTTAGGAGTCAAAATAGTTTGAAAGAAAATGCCTCGTTTTACTACCATCCATACATATTTTATTAGGGAAACCCTGTGTAGTTCTAGATGCCTTCTTGTCCTTTGATGGCTCAACTGCATCACCATGAAGAACAACACTTAATAGAATGGCCTCAAGTTCTCTTATACACTCTTTTCTTATTTTTGAAGGCTCCATATTCCAAGCATAAATAATATGGAGAATTAGCAACTTGTGAAAAATTTATAGACAGACATGAAGGGTGCATTAATCAGTTGAATTTGTAGAATATGATCCCAATTTGGATCATCCATGTCTTGATTAGGAGATACACTTTGGTCATAACTAAGGATACCTTGAAACCATTGTTGTAGTGATTTACTCATCACTGTTTGTGTAATGGGTACACCTTTTGCAGAGCTTGCTGCAACTTTGTCACCCTTTCCCTTGCCCCAGGGAGTTCACTATGTAAAAATTGTTTGTAGCATGTGTGAAGAAGAAGTATTTAAATAATTCTTTATTTGTATATTTTCAAGTATCATATGTACCCCTTATGTTTGCATTTTTGTAAGAAAACAGTGCTTATGTATGAAATTCTTTAATTTCTCAATAAAAAAACCCTTTATGTAAGTACATTGATTTATAAGTGTACCTACTTATAAATCCCTTTTTTTTTCGCATGTTGGAAAGGAAAAAGGGAAACACAGTCGAACACAAACAAGCTCCTCTCTAAACTCCACACACTCATAGGCAAACCATTGTTAACACACAACCATACCTACACACTCATTTTCACACATCAAACCAAGAAAACCATCTCACACAGTCAAATTTACAGTCTTCCGCACACACACTACCTCTCTTTCTCTCTTTGCATAACCGAACTCCGGGGGGGCACACCTATCGAAAAACACCCGAAAACACACGCACACAAGCAGAGAAGAAAAGGGAGGAGGGGGAATCAACACAGAATTCTGGAAATGATGGATTCAATTCACAACGAACAACCATATACACCATAGCTCCAAGCCGGAACACTCTGGACGAGCTCAACACCTGAATCGACAACCCTCTTGGCTCTGCATAGACAACAACGGCTCAACAACCTTCAATCCACAAGACCGCCATGGCTTTCTTGCACAACCGCGACCATAAGCAAAAATGCCATAAAAGCCTCCTACGGGTCCTCTGGCATGACTACTTGGGAAAGAACCCTCACTAGATTTACACATCCATCACCTCAAAAAATCTCTGACTATCTTTTATTGTGTGCCCTATCTATCTTAGATTTGCAACCACTTTCAGCTTCTAAGCACCATATCTTGCACACGGCAGCTCTTTTTGATGAGCCGTATGGATCACCTCCATGATCCATCAACACTTCAAGCTCGTCATTTCCAAGCAAGAAAAATCCATGCGAACATGTTTACATGCCATCCATCAGGCCCTCTTTGTAGTCCTTTTCGTCACAAAAACCTCATCAACCATACACATCCACTGCTACCTATCTGCCCAAGATCTTCACATCTGCTTCAGTCCTTCAGCTTGCACCTACTAGCCCATGCATACCTGCCTGTGCTATGTTTTTTGGTCAACACACCTTAGCTATATTATCATTGCCCAACCCCCTTGTTGAACATTTATGTTAAACCACACACATGATTTATTCTGCTATAAAATGAAAACATTGGTACACACTATTAGCAAACCAAAACCCACATGTACAATTTTATTATGCATCCTACTACCAAACCTTCGAGTGGGTTGCCCCGCCCTCTGCATCACAACATGTCTTCCACCTAGATCAAAAACCTGGCGCTGCTCTCTTCCATCCATCTGTATCCTCATTCCACAATGGTGTACTTGAGCGCATACAAAATCATGCATATAGTGCGTCCATGGCCTATGTTCCACTCCATGCATCTACCTCCATCCAAGAATCTTTAAAGAGAGCCCATCGTGCTCACCATTCTGCTCAACAAACACAATAGACATACTTGACAACATACCTGACCCTCCCTCCAAACCAAGTGAAGTGGGTTTCTCCTCAAAAGGGCACTACAATTGATACAAACATTTCTCCACATCAGCCTCTACCTTCATAACCATAGTAGCCCACTTCCTAACGGAATCTCCAATTTTGGAGGGGCTAACCCTTGCATCACCTATATCCTCGTCAAATCTCTATCAACACGCACTTGCATCCCTTCTTCCATAACAACCTTAGAATCATTGAATCCCTATTCAGACTTGCTTTCAAGACACAATTCATCCAAACAACCTGTATCCATAACACCACCATGACAATCCTTAGGCAAATCTAGTTGCTTCTCCCTTTGAACATCTAACTCTTCATGAGCCTCAAAAAAATGACCAACCCCTTGGGTTTCCTCTTCATCTCCATCCTCTTTTTCATGTGGTAGGTTAGCATGGCTATCCACAGATGTAGCCTTTCCCTTCACTACAAAGATTCGAACCATTTTCACTGCCATAGCACTTTCCATCGCTACCTTCATCAGCATCGTCATCAACATGGTGTCACTTAGCACCTTCAACTGCATATCTTCTTCCACAAGCTTCAATACTTCAGCTTGTTCTTCTTTCACATTAGCTACCACCACACTATCAGACACATAACAAGGAAGCTTTACCCTTACCAACACTAGACCATTGAAATCTCTTTCCTCGCCATAGTATGTGGACTCATCCGCTCTATTCTCTTCACTCGTCTCTCAATAACTTAATCTTGTGTCTTCATCTTCATTAGTGTCGTATACCAACTCTATACAAACATCTTCATCCTCCCGCTGCTCCACAAAGGCTTGACCATCCTCTTGGCTTTGCACACTTCCTTCATCAACTAGGAGGATCTTGGCATCTGCAACCTAACTACACTCTGCTATCTCTTCATGCATTGGCTTCAAGAAAATAGGCTTTATCGCTTCAAGTTTTTCTCTCCTGGACCTTGCATCCGTAGGATCTTTTGCACACAGGTTCTCTTCCACAAGGGGCTTATCAACATTGACAAGCTCCTCCACCATCCGCATATACACATCACAAACTGGAAACCTCCAAGGAGCATAATCAATCCTCGGTCTTACCCCAACACGCTCTGCACTTCAAACAATCAGCAGCACCTTCAGTTTAATCATTGGACACACCGCTTTTGCAACAAGCACATAATCAAGAGGATTCAAAAAGCCCAACTCTAGCCCCTGCTTCAACTTCCACCTCTTCACTTTGGACAAATACACCATGTCCAGATCGCTCTCTGCACCAAAATCAACCTTGTCCCTGATCTTCGAATGTAAGCACTCTAGCAGCTTCAACAACTTCAAATATTGATTGCCTCTGACACTCGTAGAAAGATCTCTCTGCCACCAATAGGCTTCAAACTACTCAATAATTTGAAAAATCCGTAATTATCTCTTAGCGTATTGCCTTAAACTTTGCACCAGTCTCTCTGCTGGAGTAATCACCCTTTGAAACCGCTTCAAGAACTAACTCTGCAGCTCCTGCCATGAACTTTGATCAGCACTCTTCAAATCATCGAACCAAATCTTTGCACGTCCAAGAATAAGACCTCCATGGCTTTCCCACACAATCGTCCACAAGAAACACTCTTGCAAAAAGCCTCTTGGTCCTTAGTGCACAACTGCTAGAGAAATATCCCTCACAAATCATGATAATCTCCTCTTATAGGAGCTTACAAAGCCTTCCAAATAGAAGAAAAATATGTTTATCTAGCTCGTGCATTTCAACTGGAGCTCCATTTAGCAATTTCCAATTATCACACACATGTGTCACACATCATTTGGCATATTCTACATGCTCAAGACAGCTTGGATTCCTTCCATTTTTGGCTCCATGTGGACTAGCTTCAGGGAACCACCATCGATTGTCCATTCCAACCTCTCCCCACAATGTATAAACTGCCTCATGGGGCCCCTCGGTGTCAGAGCGACGTGACAACCCCAGTGGGAAGCACCCCTCAATAAAAAACATTGGGCCTTTTGAGGCCACGAGATAACACACCCTCCACAAGCTGTTCCATGTTAGTACTCTATCGGCACCGCCTGTGGCACTTCCACACCAAATGTACATAGCACCATCTATAGTAGCCAGCCAGCCATGCCCGCCATCTCCCTCACATTGACCACCCGCGAGAGCCAAACGCAGCACCACTCCATAGTCGAAGGTCATAAGAGCTCTCTCTGTCCCCACTCAGTTCTTGAGAATCCTTACTTACTGTAGTATATATAGTACACGAGGCCACCCCCAAAAACCCCATGTGGGTTAATATTTCCGCCATGTGGAATTCCAATGTGAGACTCCTGCTTTAGCTTCAAAGTTCTCCACAAAAATTTCATAAAAAAATAATTTTTTTCTCCCAGCTTTTTTGCACTTCCATTATTGTTTTGTGATCTAGTCATGGAACCATCAAGCCATGCCTGCAAATTCGATTGTCGTCTACCACCTTAACATTCTCGACGCATTTTGATCTTTCGGACCCACCAATTGAGGCCTCCAAAACCGCAAAAGAAAATATGGCATTACACCACTGTCAACTAGCTCAAACTTAATTTTGCAATATCTTGGTCTTTTGATCTCCAAATGACGAACCGTCTCTATTCCCTGACACTTGCAATACTTCACCAACTTCTCTCTTCTCCTCGTCCAACAACAAGAATGACACTTCACCCTCATCACTGGAACTGGAAGCAGTGCTACTTTCCAAATCTTTAGAATTGTCTTCACTGGTAGCTTCGAGTTCATCATTTTCACTTACATCTTCTAGCACCAAAGGTTGGTAGTCATATCAAACACCCTCTTTTCACCTTCCTTGCCATACACACAGATTGTGCCCTTGCCCCAATCTTACACAGCACCAACAACTCTTAACCAAGGTCATCCCAAAATGAGAGGAAAATATCCCAGGCCAACTGGCATAACATGAAAGTTTACTATAACCTTCACGTTAAAGACCAACTGGCATAACATGAAAGTTTACTATAACCTTCACGTTAAAAGACCAACTTCAAAATTCTTAATCAACCCCAAACACTTCACTTTGGCATGGTTTGCTAGTCAAATCCTAAACCCAGAGCTTCCGTAGGTAATGAGACCCAGTCTCTCAACACATGATTGTGTGATCACACACACTTGAGCACCTCCATCAATGTAGGCCTCTCCCATGCCCAGACCTTTGTGCCAAGCGTTCACCACAGTACAAATGTCGGGTAGCTCTTTCGCAGCCAACACTCTGACTTGTCCATGCTTCGGCTCTTTGTCTGGATTCACCAATGACTTCCACTGCCTCTTAAGTTTGGGACCATTTTCATCAACTGTCCAAAAGTACAATCTACTTTCCTCCCAATCAGGTCTTCCTTTAAACTATAAGCTGTTTGGCCTTCTCCCAAAGGTAAATGTGCTACTTCAAACCTTCTACGAGGTCTTCTCTTCCTCTTAAATTTCTCATCTTCACCCTCTTTCTCTTTCCCTTTCTCCTTACAGTGACCTGGGGTGGCATAACCTTCTCTCTCTCTTTTGCCTATGGGAATCATGTCTGCTTCTTTCTTCTCAACCCAGACAATACCCACATGACCACCAGAGGTTGAGGCCTAATTTTCCTGTTCAGTACCCTGATCTCCCCGTATATCCAATGCATAATCATTAGCCCTGTTAGGAATCTGCCGAGGAAGTGGAAACATATCCCCTGCCATCCTTGTTGTCTTTGGACAATAAGCGCTGATATGACCAAGTTCACCACAATTATAATAGGTAGGGATCACAGCAAGAGGTTACGTGCACTTGTGACTCTTTTAGCGACAAAAATACATTGGGTTTTTATACTCCTCGACGTCGCTAACAGCGTCGCTACGGGAACGTTGCTATAACCGTCACTATATAGCGACACATATAGTGATGGTTATAGCGATGATTGTAGTCCTTCTGTAGTGACGCTTATAGCGACGTTGCAGAACCTTATAAAGAGACTCTTATAGTGACACCTGAGAGTAAAAACTTTTGGGTGGCAGGACATTCACCCATCAACCATATTGAATGTTTCCAGAATAAAGTATACCTAAATGAATCCAAGATAAGCACAGATTCACCTTTGAAAGAAAGTGCAAGGTATAGACCGAAAGTAGTCACCCACAAGACAATATAACCATTAACTCCATCATGCATAGTATTGTTTGCATAATAAAGATACAAAACTGACAAAAGTAACTGGACGAAAGTAAAGCAATGACAATTATACACATCATAGGCAAAATCACTTGATGGTTAAGCTTTGCAAATGTAATGGTTACAACACAATTGTCATTATTGAAAAAATACATGGTTTTTCAATAGTTACAAAAAGATGTATATAGGTCATCTCATTATACATGCTATGACAAAAGAAAACTAATGCTATTTGGCTATGGCTAGACTGACGTCATCTAATCAGACGTCTCATCGCATCCAAGCGGCGTATCTGTTGGATTCTGCAGAAAAAAACAATAAGACTTTTTGTAAGTATAAACATATAATTACAAAACAATCTATTTTCTTAGTATTAAAATACAACAAATGTAAAAGAGTAAAGTGAAATACTAACCATGCCGTCATAAGAACTTAGAATGTCCATCAAGACGTTTAAGCCCTTTCTGCCTGCGTACTCACGCTCGTACGGTGTGGGGTCACGTCTTGTCATCGACCACTGCTCAAAACATACAAAGATTCCATTATGTTAGAATTTAAAAGTACAAATAGATGTAACTACGAAACCTAAAGAGCAATGAAAAAACACTTACAAAATCGGCCGCAAATGATGCCCACCCGCTTCTCCCTAAGTGGTGCGAGCTTCCTGCCTCTACTCACACTTTGGCTGCCTCCTTTTGTTGCTTCCAATTGTCAAGATTCTCGCGCGCTGCTTGCTTCTCATTCTTCCAATCTACTTTGGCCAACCAATTTAATCTATTCCACCCATGCTTTATTGCTTTTTGTACTTCAAAACGCTTGTGCTTGCAGTATTTGCGCATTCAAACCTTCATTAGGTTTTCATTGAAGCACTCATCCCGACTTGACACGAGAAACTCGTCATACAGCATGCTGATGACTCTGTCTTTTATTCATCTGGCACTTCACTCCAGGTGTTTAGTATGTAGTGTCGAAACATCTGATAGCAAAGACCGCGCATGCGTGAGATCGCCTTCTTGACTTCGTCATCTAAGATGATGCCGTCGTTGATGTCAATCGAGTACGGCAAGCCCTCTCTTTTCTGTGATGCGTGAACCTGAGTGTCTGAGCTGGGGTCTCTAGTGGCATCTCGATGGGGATACAAACGTCAAGTGTCTCCACTAGAGTCTGGGCCCCGAAGCGAGGAGTGTTGACTACGGTGACTCGCGGAGAAGTAGATAGTGGTGTATAGCCAGGAACGACCGATAGCTGTGCAAAACCTTGTGTAGATGGCGATGTCGTGGCAGGTGGTGGGGCAGGCAAAGAAGGGGAAGGTAAGGAGCCTCATCGAACACGAGGGGGTGGCAAGGCATCAACGGCAACATCCCCACAGCAACCTCCACCGCCACCACTAGAGCGTCGTTGCCAAGATGAGTGTGAAGATTGTCTCGTCCACACCAAATCTTAAGAGCGTGTTGAATGCTCCAAAGCAGAAGGAGACGCTGAAGGGAACGAAGTGATGGTGCTCTAGAGTGATGATGTTCCTCATACCACCTCCTCTGCTGGGGTGACAAAGAAGAAAGAAACTCATCATCATCCATAATTGCACGGTAAACACATGAACATTTAATCTTAATATTGAATGGAGAAG
The DNA here is from genome assembly GCF_014529385.1 of Adiantum capillus-veneris. Classification (NCBI taxonomy): domain Eukaryota; kingdom Viridiplantae; phylum Streptophyta; class Polypodiopsida; order Polypodiales; family Pteridaceae; genus Adiantum; species Adiantum capillus-veneris. The sequence continues at coordinate 47,255,548 of NC_140945.1, forward strand.
AAAATATGGACAAGTTATAATCTATACTGTAGATAATAGGGAGAGGGGTTCCTATGTAGAGAGAGAGAGAGAGAGAGAGAGAGAGAGAGAGAGAGAGAGAGAGAGAGAGAGAGAGAGAGAGAGAGAGAGAGAGAGAGAGAGAGGACTCATAAAGGGGGAGGGATTCTTGTATAGAGAGATTCCTATGAAGTTATTGTGAATTTGTCTCTCGTGTACATTTTATGTATCTTGTAAAAGCTATGTCTTGGACAACATGCCTTTTATATGTAGCTGTGACAAGACACTCTGGTCATAAATTAAAATTTCTTTTCTATTTGCCATAGTTTTCTCAATTACTTGTGACAAATCTTTATTTGTCACGAGAGAGAGATAGAGTAGTATGTCTAATCTATTTTGTTTCTATATTCTTGGGTAGTTGCAGCTTCTTGGACTCTATCAGTATGAGTGATCATGGCAGCACTAGTGCTCGCCCGAGCAAGGCGAATATAGAGTGCTTCTTAGCATCTCTTTCACCCTATCAACAAGATCTAGTGGAGGGACGAGCAGGATCTATGAGCAGAGATTGGTCACCTCCTTCACAATTGCAGCCTCAGTCTCCATCGCACTCTGAGCGCAATGCTGCATCGGCCTCGAGTTGACGTAGTCAGCATATCAGACTTTCATGACACATCGAGGAGTGCCTCTGCTTGTGAGATTTCTCAGGATAACGCCTCCAAGGATTATGTTATTTCTACACTACATTGGGAGTTTCCAGCTCCCTCTTTGGAGAATACTCTCGCATTAGTATTTGTATATATTTGTACATCTGTAAGTTCTTAATGGTGTGTTGTGTTTGTTGTAGGACCCTTACACGCAGTTGTTGAAATCGTAGGAGCTAGCCGAGTGTGTGTGTGTGTGTGTGTGTGTGTGTGTGTGTGTGTGTGAGAGAGAGAGAGAGAGAGAGAGAGAGAGAGAGAGAGAGAGAGAGAGAGAGAGAGAGAGAGAGAGAGAGAGAGAGAGAGAGAGATTAAGAGGGAGAGAGAAAAAGATGGGAAGGGAACATGAGAGGGAGGAGAGGGAAGGAGCATACCTAGAGTGGAAGCAATGATGATTAAACATAGTTTAAATTTCTCGAGTATAGCATATAGACATGAATGGACAAAAAGCCACATGAATACAAATTTATTATAAAATGGAGCAAAATTTTTCAAATACAATGTTTATGGCTTTAAGAGGTCTCTCTCTCATCCTCGCATAGCTCAACATAATTCCCTATGTCTATATAGAGCTCTCTGTTTAGGTAGATGTCCTCCGTTTCATTTTGTAGATCCTTTGCATGCACCCCATAGAGACTAGCTACTTGATGCTCGTCTGGCACCACTAGATTCGTCTTGATGTATCGGCGGTTGTCTTCCCCATCTCCACTCAATTCGTGCCCTTTGTCGCTCTTGCTTTGTATCCTCATGTTGTGAAATCCACTTTTGCATCACTGGAAGCATGCAACATCGGTTGATTTTAGCCTTTAGATCTTCCGTCATCTTCTTCTCAACACCAAGATTGCACATAAAAATCCCATATATGCACTCATCATCTATGGTTCACCATAGCGTATCTCGGGCTTTATCAAATCCGTCTAGCCACTCTCCAATGTAAACTAGGGACTCTGTTATCAGCCAACCTTTTGCCATGCTACCCTCTAAACGTGCCTTCTAATGCACATATCCCTTGAGCGTTTTCATGAAACGTTCTAAAAAGAACATCCATCTGGAATGTACTATGCTAGCTATTTCCACCTCATCAACTATGTGAACAAGAAGATCCACCTGAATGGTTAGCATGGTAGTAGGAAAGTCTTTCTCAAGCATGCACACAACCTCCTGCAGTGTTTAATTTGGCGAATGGTATAGAGTCTACATTGATCTCCTTTTGTGAGATCCATTGCACCAACTTTGCAAGTTTGTAGATTGTGCTATGGACGTTAGGAGACAAACATCCCTCAATGGCCACCAGTAAAATAAAATGCCAAACACGTTTAGCAATGATATTAAAGTCCACACACGAATTCTTTACACAATTCCCACTATGATATATTCCACTTCAAACATACCTGACACATTCTATGCTAGTCGTGTGACTTTAAACCGGTAAGCTTCCCTTCTTTAGTGAAACATGTTTGGAGCGAGTGCATTACGCCAGTGGGGGGTCCGCACAGATCGAATGGTCTCTTTTACTTTGCGTTCTTGGGCTCTTGTCAAAATCCATGGCGCTTTAGAGAGTTTTATCAATCCATCGGGTGCTGTCTGCGGCCAATATTTCTCCATACGATCCACATTTCTAAGGTCAACCCTAGCTCCCAAAGTATCTTTCTTACCGGTCGGATGGTCCCAGAGCAGATTACACACATTTTTGAATATGTGCATTGGATCAAGCAAGTGATTGATCATGAGTCTGGGCCTATATCATAACTCATACCATAGAGAGTGTCTCTTCATCCCTCAGGGAAAACCGTCATCACAACTCTCCTTCTGCTCTAACCATGCTTGTGCAGACATCCTCAGTGGCTCTCTTCCCCAAAAATCATCATGTAACTCATGATTCTGTGGAAGATACGGTTGATGACCTTTGTAGCTTTGCTTTTCCAATGAGGGCGCCCGACGTGCATTAAGTCTAGGTCCACATGTGACACATGCTCTGATTTGAAGCCTTGCATGTATACACATGACAATAGATGAGGCTTGAGAAAAACCAAGGTTTATAGTGTTTGACTTTAAGTGGAAATCACCTGAGCATTCTGTTAGTCTGGGATAGTCATGTATGGTCCACATTAGAATGCCTCGATCAAAGCATTCTGTCGACCTATGTGTCGGCTCATATCCACCAATTCTATGCCAATTCATAATTGTTGTAGCTCTTTCAATAGTGGACGAAGATACACATCCATATTCTTCACTTTATACCGCCCGGCACAATCAAGCTTAGAAACAGGTACCCCTTCTTGGTAATCAACCACGAGGGAATGTTGTAGTTGACGATGACAATGGGCCATACACCGTAAGATGTTGATGTACGAGAAATGGCCTATGAACTTTGAGAGTAGCGGAATTAGGAAATTAGGCGAAGCACTTTTGTGAGATTGCTTTGTGAGCATAGCGGGTGAACTTAATTGTTGGTAGCAACATAAACATGGTACTTAGTTAACTTGGCATAAACAATACTCTTGCAAGAGAGAGAGAGAGAGAGAGAGAGAGAGAGAGAGAGAGAGAGAGTTTAGAGAAAATGACAATAGTTGAGGACCGGATTCATACGGAGCCGGTCCCCCCTCCAATAGGCATTTGTATTATAATTTCTCCCATTAAGAGAGACTTGGTACAATACAATCTTTATGTTCCTTGTGACCAAGGTGATGCAATGAAGACGGAAAGCTTCATGGATCACAAGCATAACATAAACTTTGTAGAAAGCATTAACTATCCCAAGGCCTCAAACACCTTCGAAGGTGGAAGAGCTAGTGGGGAATGAGGATAGGGAAGAGGAAGAAGAAACATTCCTTAGGAGAAAGAAATAGTTCCTCACTTATCATCACTCTTCTTGCTAGCATACATAACAGCTAGTAATGAATATGGAGAAGTTGGCAAGCTTAAGCATTGAATCATGGCTCTTGGTTCGATTTGCATTCCTTAGCCAAGAGTGTTGGTGTAGGCTCTCACTTCTCACAAGCTTGGAGAAGGAGGTGGAGTTACTCTACTTTCACCAAGTGAGAATCATTCCACAAAATGAGTGTGTGTTTGTGTTGTATATCCCCCCAGCAACCCCCTTTCTTGCTTGGGGTGAGATGTAGCTTTTACACATGTTTCAAGCTCATTGGACCCTCTCCCCCCTAGCCAATCACATGTAGCATGCATTCAAGTACATGGGTAGTCTTTGGACAAGTGTCCTCCTTACCCCTTAGAGAGAGAGAGAGAGAGTTTGAAAATATCTAGATATTTGTTGGATGGAGCTAGAAGCTCATTGGACCCCTCTTTAGCCCAACCAATAGCATTCAAGCACACCATGTGGTTAAGCATAGGGAGAGTCTGACATGTGTCCCATGTGCCCTTTGAGAAAAGGGGTGCTCTTTGGGTGAGTGGAAGGTTAAGTCAAATATTCCCCTAACTTTGTGACTTTCATGCATAGGGAGCTTCTCAAGTATCTTCCTCATTAAGTTTATAGGTTCTCTTTTTGACTCAAGCACCTTACCCTCCCATGCATGGGAATCTTCTCAAGCACCTTCCTCATTAAGTATGACAAGCACCTCAAGTACCTTAGTCATCAAGCATGACAAGCACCTCAAGCACCTTAGTTATCAAGCACGCACCTTAGTCATCAATCAAGACATGCACCTCAAGCACCTTAGTCATCAAGCACGACAAGCACCTCAAGCACCTTAGTCATCAAGCATGACAAGCACCTCAACCTTAGGTCGGGTTCCCACCTCAAGATCAGCCCTAGCTTGCCTAAGGTCAAAGGAATTTTAACACTAAACATTGGAGGTCTTTAATGAAGCTAACCCTAAGGTCTTTTAATCTCCATTAGATGCACATTGCTCTTTAATAGACTACCTCCTTTTGGACCCTTGTTGAGATGTAACCATCTCTCCTCTTGGTCCCCTGCTAAGGGAAGTCTAGAAGCACTTATTTCACATTGATTTTGATAGACCATCTCCTTTTGGACCCCTATTGAGATGTAACCATCTCTCCTTTTGGTCCCGTGTTGAGATAGGTCCAGAAGCACATGTCTCTATTCTAACTCTTGTTCCCATTTATTCTCCCTCATTAAATGATCAATTTAATATAAGAACATCATTTGGTAAAGTTAGATATTATATTTTATGACATTATCTCTCTCTTGAAATCATAGTCGTCCTCGACTATGAGGTAGACAAGATAAAGCCTAGTCATTAGTCCATGTTTCTTAGCGGGTAGAGGATCCATTTTTACCCTACGACATCATTCCAAGATGGATGACTAGTCCCTGTGGTGCTTGGGAGACGTAGCTACTGCAAGCATGTCTGCTCTTTAGTCCATTTCATCCTCCCAAGTAGAGTGGCAAATTCTACATGGTGTTTAAGAGACATCGTCATCACAAACATGATTCTTAGTATGCATAGTACTTAAATTTGTGCACAATAAAGAGAGAACTAGTCTTATAAGACAAAAACATTTTTCATTTAAAATGAATTTTCATATGCTTACTCTAGTGCAGCATTGTAAACATTGACAAGGTTCATATTATCCTTAAGCTAGGTTCTTTGCATCCATCTAGCATCTTTAAAAGAATAATTCTTAAACTTAATAAGATATCGTTAGATAGTCTTACCGTTTCTTAATACCTTGTCTTCATGTCATAGGATGGACTCAGGTTGAAGTACTTCTTCTTGATCTTTGATTTTTGGAGGGTCTGCAACAACTTATTGCTTCTTTTGGTGGTGCTCCTTTGTAAGGCTTATGGCGGTTCTCATGGAAAAAATTGTGCATGAGCCAATGGTTGGGCAACTTTAATCGATAAGCCATCTCATTGATTGGCTTAAGAATTAAAAAAGGAACATAGTATCTTTTTGCTAGTTTAGCATAATATTCTTGGTGGCCCATAGGATTCTTGCCCGTAGTATACCTCAAATGAGCCTTGAGAAACTTTAGCGAGACCCAATCATTTTCCTGAAAGACTAAGGCTCTTCTGTGCTTATTAGCAGCAACCCTTTTTGCCTTTGCTTTGAGATGGATATAACCTCTTTAATCTTTGGAAAAGATTCTTGTGAGTCTCGGCTATATTCATCATCACACGAAGATCTTCCCATGTACTTTAAGTAGTAAGGGTCTTTTGAATCTTCCCTCTTTAACCTCGAAAGGTGTTTTCCCTATAAAAGTATGTATAATGTCATTGTATGCATACTTTATAAGAGGTAGGTACTTCTCTCATTGAGAATGTTGATCCATTTCCATGACATAGGCTTTTAGTAGATCAAGAATCGTTATATTAGTTATTTCACTTTGGTCATCCATTTGTGGTTGATAGACCGAAAGAGAAATTTAATGTATTTCCTAGATTCTCAAAGAGACCCTTCTAGAAATTACTGGTCATTCTAGGATTTTTGTCCGATACTATGGATATTGGAAAGCCATGATACTTGAAAATTTGAGATCTAAAGAGGGTTTCCATTTGATGTGCCTTAATAGCCTTTTTGACAGCCATAGAGTGTGTTTTCTTGTTAAGCCTGTCAACTGAAACAATCCAAGTTGCTTCCGTTGATCACATTTCAACTTTTGGTATACCACGCATTTTAAAACATACTCTTGTATGTTCACTTTTCATGGTAGACCAACAGAAATACATTTCTTAGATTATGGATTCCCTCTTTACCCTGCATAAGGAGAAGTATGGGATTCATACAAGAATTTCTTATTGTATGGGTGAGTAGCACATAGCCTATTGCCATTTGGAAGATAACCATCCTTCAAGGTGAATGGTTCTTTTTTCTTCCCTAATGCAAAGGCTGCAATTACATACTTAAAGTCTTGGTAAGTAGCATACTCATCTATCATAAAAGATAGATCATTGTGAGTTGCTATAGACACCACATTTACCTTGGTCTTTGTGAAAGTGCATCAACAACTTGATTGTGCTTGTTACCAATGTGAGCAATATGAAATTTCAATTGCAAAAGAAAGTTTTCCTACCTTATTTGTTTCTCGTAGAGCTTGGTTTGCGTCATGAAGTTCTTGAGACTTTGTTTTCCATTTGTAGGATGAATGGAGTCCCCAAGAGATAGTATTTCCATGTGTTTAGGACATATAGAATAGCTAGTAGCTCTTTTTTGTATTTTCCCAATACTCACTTATCGACTTCGAGTCTTTGACTCTCATATGCTATGGCATGCCCTTCTTGAAGCAAAATAGCTCAAAGGCAATCACCACAAGCATCACATTGGACCTCAAATGTTGTTGAGAGATCTAATAGTGTGAGCACACATGAGAGATAATCTTCTCAAAAGCTTCTTGCACTTTTGCAGTCCATGAATACTTAACGTTCTTTCTTTTTAAGTCATGTAATAGGCCTGTTATTAGCGAGAAATTTTTTTATGAAGTATCTATAGTATACACACATAACTATGAAGCTTTGTACCTCCTATAGATTCCTTGGATTAGGCCATCCTTTTATTATCTTTAACTTTGTTGGATCCATATGGGTGCCATCTTTAGAGATAATGTGACCTAAATATTGAATCTCTTGTAGGAAAAAATTACTTTTCTTTTGATTAATGAAAATCTTATTCTCTCTCACAACTTGAAAGATTACCTAGAGGTGTCGCTTGTAATCTTCAAGAGAATTTGAATGGCCTGAAGATTTTTGTCCATCATGAGTTTGAATGCGTCTGGAGCATTTGTCAGGCCAAAACTTGTAAATTATCAAATAGATCTTCTACCCACAGCACAGAAAATCTATTTCTGATAGTGATCTTATTTAGTGATCTATAGTCGACACACATGTGATATATGTTGTCTTTCTTTTTCACTTAAAGAAATGGTGAAAATGGAGAGGAGCTAGACCTCACCATCCCTTTTTCCACCAATTCATGCACTTGCCTCATGATCTCCTCTTGTTCAGCTTGTGAAACTCGATAAGGAGGCTTGTTAGGCATTGAGCTTCCTGGTAGGAGCTCAATTGCATGGTCATCATCCCTCATTTTATAGGTAGCTCACTAGGGACGTCATCAATGAGAAAATCTTGGGATCCATTTAGGAAATTAGACAACTCTAATTCCTCTTGATTCCCTTTAGTTCTATTTGTAAAACCATTAGAATCATTTTAGATTCTCCATCAAAAATCATATACGCAAAAGTAGAGCTTTTCATGGACTTACCAAAAGCAAGCGTTATACCAGTGGGATATGGTGTTCCCTGACTCATTAGCATGTATGTACATGCTCTTTTCCCTATAGGTGAAGTAGATTCTCCTTTCAAGGAAATTCATGTTGGAAGCCATGCAATTAAACCATGGTGCCCCAACGACAACATTCTCATGTTTGAGAGGGGAGATGAAGAAATCCTTTTGTCCACATAGCTTTGGACATGAAGACTTAATTTTCCAATTAAGGAAGTAATTGAGACGTCTTGTCCCTTGGTAGCTCCATCGGCTTTCAATGCATCTCCCATCTCGTGGGCTTGTATGCCTAGCTTGGTGGTCAACTCCATGGATATGAAGTTGTGAGTTGAATAGGGTCAAACAAAATAAAGGCATCATGCTCTTGCATCTTTCCTCAAGCATAGGAAAGGAGAAATCCTTGGCAATGAGCATCCTCTTTTGGAGCTTCAAACATAGAGGCTCTAGGAGTCTCATTGCGGGCAATTCTCTTGGGGCAAGGATGATAACCATGGCCTTGCTCCCCACACTTAAAACATTTGTGGTCCTTACAAAAAGCTTCTAGCTCTTTAGGAGAGAGTTTATATTTACCTTTGTAAACTCCCTTCTCCTTGGACCGATTGTTGTTGTTGTTGGAATAGCCTTGGTAAGAATTTTGTGCATTGGTTTTCCCCTTGGCATCACTTTTGTCTTTATTTTCCATGGGCTTGACATTCTATCTAGCCCCTTGTTGGAAATTGATGCGCGAAGCAACCATGGTGTGGTGAATTACTTTGGTGATAGAACCAGGCCATTGAGAGTTGACATACTCGGCCATCCATTTGGGTAATCTCGCACAAAATTGTTGCTTTTGATTGGCCAAGTCTATCTTTTGAAAGATAGTAGCCTTGAGAAGCTTTAAAATTCACAATTTGGTAAGCACTTTGTCCTTTGCATCACTTGCAAGGAATTGCTTCATGATGGAAGCTCGTAGAGTTTTCCATGTCTTTCGGGCTTCGCCGTTGCCATGAAGGCTAGCCCATCATTGACGAGCCGATTTTTGAAAGTGCATAGCTACATGGCATAGCTTGGAGGACTCCGTGAAGCCTTCATCTCCAAAGGCCGCATGAAATTGTTGGATGAAGGCCAATACTTTCTCAGTAGCACCAAAGACGCCACCATAGGTGAGAAAAGAGATACTCTTTCCTCCCTCTTTGAAATTCTTGAGCTTTTGTGACCTTTTCCATGCAGGGTAAGATTTGCGATGTCTTTTATCGGTAGAGGAGGAAGGTGAAGAAGAAGGAGAAGAGGATGACCTCTTTCTTGCCCTTTTCCTCCTTTGTTTCCTCTCTTTCCTTTTGGAGTGACAAGGAGAAGGACTATGGGCTAACTATTTCCTCTCGGGAGGAGTTGGTGATCGTTTAGTCCATCGTCTTTGTGGAGCCACATCTTCAGAGGAACTTAGGGATTCATTACTTTCTTGATCTTTGAATTCCTCCTCTCGTATGGGAGAGAGTTTTCTTTTGCGGGTCTCATCAAGAGGCCTCCTAAGCTCTCTCTCCTCTTCAAGAGGAAAGGAAATCCCATAAGCACGAAGTTGTTAACTTTGGCTTGCAAAGAGGGGTTGCCCATGGCTTGTTGCAACCTAGTAACAAGATAATTAACAAACATGGGGGCATCATCATTATCACCTTCATGTGCAAAATCAAAGTTATCAATGTTCATTCTACTCTCTTGGTCATTGTCCCGTCATTGTCAGCCATGTTAATTAAACTTATGTGTTTACTTAGTGTATGCTTTGTCTATTTAAAACCTTAGTTGCTACTCCTCTTAGCCTTTGAAAATAGGCACTTAAGTATCTACACCCACGGCTCGAATTGGTTAATTATAGAGAGTAGTGGAGTGAGTCTAACATAGCGAAGTTGTCAAGGGATAGCTCCTTTCGGACTTCTTATGGCTCAATAATGGTAAACCGTAGGCAAGTCTAAAAAGACTCCATTATTAAGACCAAAGCTCCCGAGGTGTGCACTTTATCCCACATAGTGGGCTCAACAAAACCGATAATAGATCCCAGTCCCACTTACCCTAATATAATTGACAGAAACAACCATTAATAGGCTACTTAAGGACCTCTCTTATTAAGCAAGAAAAGAGAAACTAAATGCTCTGATACCAATGTAATGGAAATGGCCTATGAACTTTGAGAGTACGGAATTAGGAAATTAGGTGAAGCACTTTTGTGAGATTACTTTGTGAGCATAGCAGGTGCACTTGTTAATTAATGGTAACAACATAAACTGCTACCATATACATGTGATAGTGATGTGTGTGAACACACTAGGACTGCCGGGGCATTTTTTCCCTCTGTAGGAGGTTTTTCCCCCCGTGCATTGTATATACGCCCATCACTCTAGGGCTATCTATCTTTCCATTGTACACTAAGAAACACACCCTCTATTGTGTGCCTTGAGCTTCCTTTGTCTTCTCCAAGTTGTGTATGTTTCTGTGCAACCCTAATTCCAACGATTGGTATCAGAGCAGGTTGCATCCTCCCAGGCTTAGTCGTCAGCTTCTCCAGCACACGCTACTCACTTTCTTCAATTTCAGTGAGGTTTGGCAAGCATCCACATGTCGACAAATATTTTGGACAAGCTCATAGAGCTTAGTCTGCTCAGATTTTTGATTTGGGCTCATTTCGGCCTCCGTTTCCACTACGAGCAGGTCTGCACAGGCAATTTCGTCATTTTGTACAGAATTTCTATCAGTGCCATTTTCTGCATAACAGGTGCCTTACAATCTTCTATGGTTTCTGCTATATAGCACGTGTTGTTCCCGCTATGTTTCTCCTATTTTCAGGTAGTTTTCACATCAGGTGCAACATTCACCATGGCTGACAACAACACAGATGTGTTCAAGATGTTTGTTGTTGAGGACAGGTTGGATGGGGACAATTACCCTATGTGGGCTTATATGATGCAACATGTTCTTGTGTCAAAGGGCGTATGGAACATTGTGCAGGGCATTGATGTATGTCCTGGTTCTGAGGATGTAGGCAATGTTGAGGATGTTGCAGGTCTTGCTGCAAGGATTGCTGCTATTAGAGTTGTTTTGCCTATAAGAGACTCATGATGTAAAGGATGTGCAGGCTCATGCATTGATGTAAAGGATGTGCAGGCTCATGGGAGGCTCATGCATTGATTGTGTTGTCTATGAAGCATACCATTATTCCTCACATTCGTTCAGCAAAATCTGCAAAACATGCTTGGGATATTCTAGCAAGTCTTTATGCAAGCCGCAATGAGGCTAAAATTGCTTTCCTGCGTAAAGAGCTGGAATTGAAGATTATGCATGAGGAAGATGATATGGACACTTTCCTTGCTGGTGTCAAGGATATCAATGAGCAACTTATTTCTGCATGTGAAGTCATTTCAGACAGCTCTCCCTTGTGCAAACTGTTATTGATGCCTTACCAGATTCTTACCAAACTTTTGCTAGTACTTGGAGACTTATGACCCAAGGAAATCCTGAAGTTGTCAAGTTTGATGCATTATGCACATTGATGTTGCAAGAGTCACTTTCCAGAAAAAATAGGACTAGGCAGCGTGCAGTTGAACAGGCTTTCATTGCTTCTCAAAGAAAGGGTGGTAACAGTAATGCAGCCACTTCTTATGGTTCTGCTGTGAGTGGCAAAAATTATGTTCCTAATGCTTCTGCTAGCAGCACTTCGTCTGGCAATTCTGGTGATAAGGGAAAAAGGAAGATGCGTTGCCATTATTGTAAAGCCAATGATCACTTGATCAAGTCGTGTCCTAAGTTGAAGGCCAAAGAGGCTAAGAAGAAAGACGGTGGTTCCACTGCAAATGCTGGTTCCACTACAAATGCAGCCATTGTTGATTCTTCTGTGAAAGGAGACTGTGTTGCTGATGTTGATGCAGAATGGGCTTTTAGCGCAGAGTGCACTTACAATCCTGTTGTCCATGATGCATGCTTATCAGTTGCTGCAAATTCACATGTGTGGTATTTTGACAGTGGTGCTACAAAGCACATTACCTCACATCGTGAATTGTTTACCTCTCTTGAGTCTGTTCCTTATGGGAATTCATTCACTTGTGCCAACAACGCCTCTTATCCAGTCCAGGGAGTTGGAAAGATTGTGCTCACTGCTGCTAATGGCAGTTCCTTCATACTTGTTGATGCACTTTATGTACCTGGGATCAAGAAGAATCTCTTGTCTGTATCCGCATTTGCTAGACTTGGACTTGTAGTCAAATTTGTGGATGACAGATGTACAGTTCATGATGTCAGTTTTGATGATGAAATTGTTGCATCTGGCCTTTTGTGCCGTGGGCTGTATAAGCTCACTTTGTATGACAACTATGGAAAATTTTTTGGAATCTAGCATCAGACTATCAACTGGCAGTATGTGCTCTTTGAGAAATCTACACAACAAAAAATCTATCAGATCATTATACATCTAGATTTTTTTATTGAAGTAAACACATTGTAATAGATCACTTGAAAAGCACTGTGATGCTAGTGTCACTCCATCCAAACTTTGCCTGCATGATGAGAAGAACCAGGAGCACCTTCAATGTAGACACACGTGCATCATACAATGGTGTATCGGCTTCACTTTTCATATCATCATAGATAAGCCTTTCTAAATCCATGATGGTCTCGATCATCTCATCAATCTCGGGCTTAAACATTGCCTCGTTGGAAATGTGGCCTGCATGATCATCCTCCGAGCTCTCAGTGTTAGGAAATAAGACGTAGCTAAATAGATATTTGAGTAGATTACTTAATGGAGAGAGATAGATTTCACACACAAGAGATTATAGAGTAGAGAGAGAGAGAGTACACACGATATACGTGGTTCACCCAATGTGGGCTACGTCCACGGGAAAGCAGCCACTCAATGGCTTTAGCACTTCAAAAGAAGAAGTAGTTTACAAAGGGATTAAACCCTTAATAGAGCTCCCGCTTTGCTTCACTCTCACCACCTCACACTCACCTTGTTGCATCAACTTCACACTATGAAATGTGTGTAGAAATGGCCTCCTTTTATAGGCCAAAAGGGTTGCCCTCTCTTATGAGAGGCAGCCATGTGTAGCCGCCCTTGTGCGAATAATTCCAAATCGGACCCTCCAATCCGCCCATGTGTGGCCGCCCTTGAGAAGACAAGTCCGCTTTTGAATTCGGCCACCGGCCATTGACTTCCGACCACCGGCTTCTCCTCATAATGGGGGACTTACAAATGTGCGCTTTTACCACAAAAAATTACAAGGGTGAATCAGGTTCCATACTTAACAATCTCCCACTTGGAGACTGATCTCCAAACCAAACCTGTGACTGCTTTCCATTCTGGCTTCTTATCCTTGAATGCTAATTGAAGATGAGCAAAAGCTCAACTTCTCCTTGTTGACCACCTTTGTAAACATGTCTGCAGGATTTTCACTTGTATGCACCTTTCCTAGCTTTAGCTGTCCCTCTTCCAAAAGAGTGCGTATGAAGAGATATCTCACCTCAATGTGCTTTGTCCTTGAATGAAAGACTGAGTTCTTTGCAAGATGGATAGCGCTTTGGCTATCATTGTACAAGACACAATTGTCTTGTTTGAATCCAAGCTCTTCTAAGAATCTGTGAAGCCACATAATTTCTTTGCTTGCCTCCGTCATTGCTACACACTCTGCTTTCGTGGTAGAAAGTGAAACCACTTTCTGCAGCTTTGAATCCCAGCTTACTGCTGTGCCTCCAACCGTGAACACATAGCCAGTAGTGCTCCTTCGAGTATCTTTGTCACCTTCCATATCTGCATCAGCATACCCTTCTAGAAAAATATCAGTTCCTCCAAAATACAAAGCATTTGTTGTTGTCCCTTTTAGATACCTAAGTATCCACTTCACAGCTTTCCAATGCTCTTTACCTGGGTTGTCCATGAACCTACTCACAACTCCCACTGCATGTGCAATGTCTGGCCTTGTCCAGACCATAGCATACATTAGAGAACCTACCACTGCAGCATATGGAACTTTAGACATATAGGCTATCTCCTCTTGTGTCTTTGGACACATATCCTTCGTTAGTTTAAAATGACCAGCCAAAGGTGTAGAAATTGGTTTTTCATTTTGCATTGCAAACCTTTCTAGTACCTTCTTGATGTAATCTTCTTGAGATAGCTTTATTGTGTTCTTCGTCCTGCCCCTTGATATTTTCATACCAAGTATCCTCTTTGCAGCACCTAAATCTTTCATTGAAAAAGATTTAGACAGCTCCTCTTTTAGGTCTTTGATGTCCTGCATGTTAGCACTTGCAATCAGCATGTCATCAACATACAACATTAGGATGATGAACTTCCCATCTCCCAAATTCTTCGTGTAGACGCAGTGATCCGAGTTGCATCTTGTGAATCCATGATCCAACATCCATCGATCAAACTTCAAGTACCATTGTCTTGATGCTTGCTTTAAACCATACAAGCTCTTCTTTAATCTGCAAACCATTTTCTCCTTACCTTTTACTTCATACCCCTTTGGTTGAAGCATGTAGATTTCCTCCTGTAAGTCACCGTGAGGGAATGCCGTATTTACATCCATTTGCTCGAGATTTAGATCATGAGCAGCCACAAGGCTTAAGAGAAGCCTAATTGAGTTTATTTTTACAACAGGAGAAAATATTTCATTGAATTCAATACCTTTCTTTTGAGAAAACCCTTTTACCACAAGCCTAGACTTGTACCTTTTCTTCCCACCTTCTTCTTCCTTCAGCTTGTACACCCATTTGTTTTGAAGTGCCCGCTTACCTTTAGGCAACTCAACCAACTCCCATGTTTGGTTGCGATGTAGTGAGTCCATCTCCACTTGCATACTGTTCGTCCATTCTTCTTTGGATTCTTGTTGCATAGCTTCTTCGTATGATTCCGGCTCTCTAGAATCTGAGATCAAGAGATGGTTGAAGGAAGGAACAAACCTTTCTGGAGGTCTACTTGCTCTTGTAGATCTTCGGGGAATAGGTTGAGGGTCCTCATTTGGTTGACGTTGTTTCACATTGTCAGCGTTTGCAGTCCTTGAGTCTTCACCGTCCTCAAGCTCCATGTAGTCATCACCTGTTTCTTTTGTTTGTTTTCATTCCAAGTAATCTTTGTACATATTTTGTTCGTTAAAAATTACATCCCTACTCCTTAAGATTTTACCATCTTCAGGATTCCATAGGCGATACCCAAAGTCACCTTCTCCATAGCCAATGAAGAAACACTTTTTGGACTTTGCATCTAGCTTTGATCTTAGGCTTCTATCTATGTGCATGAAAGCCTCACACCCAAACACTTTGAGAAATGCATAATTCACCGGTTTACCTGTCCATGCCTCTTTTGGAACTCCCCCATCCAATGCTGTTGAGGGTAACCGGTTGATTAAGTACAAAGACGTACTTACAGCTTCCGCCCAAAGCTCAAGCGGTAGGCCTGCATGTAGCCGCACGCTTCGTGCTCGCTCCATGATTGTCTTGTTCATCCTTTCCGAAATCCCATTTTGTTGAGGTGTCCTTGGGGTTGTCCTTTGCCTCCGAATGCCATTGCTAGCACAAAAGCTTTCAAAAGCTTGGCTGCAATATTCGCCTCCATTGTCAGATCTGAGGCATTTAACTTTGGTACCTGTTTCATTCTCCACAAAGGCTTTCCACCTTTGAAATATGGAAAATACATCGGATTTATTCTTCATGACATAAACCCATGGTTTTCTAGTCGCATCGGCTATGAATGTTACATAGTACAATGAGCCACCAAGTGATGGTGTACTTGTAGGACCCCAAATATCAGAATGAACCAACTCAAGTTTTTTATTTTTTCTTTCATTTCCTGATTTTTGAAATTTTACCCTCTTTTGTTTACCATAAAACACAATCTTCACAGAACTCTAAGTCCACTTCTTTCAAACCTGGTAGAAGCTTCTTTGTTTGAAGGATTTGCATTCCTTTGGCACTCATATGCCCAAGTCGATAGTGCCACACCGCACTGTCAACTTCTGTAGTTGCTGCACAAGCTGAAGGTTGCGTGCCAACAGTACACAAGTAAAGTGTACCGACTTTTTCTCCCTTGGCAACCACCAAAGATCCCTTTGAGATCTTCCACCGTTTGTTTCCGAATGCAATGTTGTGACCTTCATCGTGCAATTGTCCTGTAGAGATCAAATTTTTGTGAAGAGAAGGAACATGCCTAACATCTTTAAGCTTCCATTCATTTCCGTTAGCAGTTTTGACAGAAACTGTACCTTTTTCGACAATCTCACAAGCTTCATCATCTCCCAAGTATACATACCCAAAATTACCTTTGGTGTAGTCTTGGAAATGTTGCTTGTGTGGTGTCGCATGGAATGAAGCCCCGGAATCTACTATCCAGGAATTAGACACATTGTCTAATGAGAGAATTAGAGCATCTTGCTCTACTTTACCTGCCACATTGGCCTCCGATGTTGGCTTGTTGTCTTGAGACTCTGCCTCCTTCTTCTTCTTGGACCAGCAATCCTTCTGGCCGCAGTTCCAACATTCAAGAACTGACTTTGTGCGTGACTTGCTCCGCCTTGAGCGATCACGACCCTTTTGGTTTTTGAACCTTTCCTTAGGCCTTCCTCTTGTTTCCACTGACAGTGCAGCACTTGATGATTCTCCTGTGCTTCTCCTTCGTATTTCCTCGCTTAGGAGAACACCCACAACATCATCAAACTTAAGAGTATTTGTGCCAGAAATAGAATTACTTACAGCCATCACAAGGCTGTCCCAACTATCCGGTAGAGATGATAGTATAAGGAGAGCTTGCACTTCGTCATCAAATTTGATTTTCACCGATCGAAGTTGACTTATATTTGTGTTAAAGTCATTTAGGTGTTCTGCAACTGAACCATTCTCTGCCATCTTTAGATTGAACAAGCGCTTCATAAGAAATACCTTATTGGATGCCGATGGTTTCTCATAGAAGTCGTCAAGTGACTTCATCAAGTCCTCCGTGGTCTTCATCTCCGAAACATTGAAGGCCACCGTTGACGCCAAGCTTAACCGGATTGTTCCCAGTGCCTTTCGATCAAGGACAATCCATGCTTCATCTGCCATTGTTGCGAGCTTCTTCGCAAGACCGCCTAGTGGAAAATAGAGATCCTTCTGGTAGAGATAGTCTTCAATCTGCATCTTCCAATGTTGGTAGTTTTTTCCGTTGAACTTCTCAATCTTGAGCTTCCCTTCCTCCGCCATAACTCCCACTCAATTCAAGAAATCCTTTCCTTGAGATAATTTAGCTACGAGCAAACCTTGCTCTGATACCAGTTGTTAGGAAATAAGACATAGCTAAATAGATATTTGAGTAGATTACTTAATGGAGAGAGATAGATTTCACACACAAGAGATTATAGAGTAGAGAGAGAGAGAGAGAGAGTACACACGATATACGTGGTTCACCCAATGTGGGCTACGTCCACGGGAAAGCAGCCACGCAATGGCTTTAGCACTTCAAAAGAAGAAGTAGTTTACAAAGGGATTAAACCCTTAATAGAGCTCCCGCCTTGCTTCACTCTCACCACCTCACACTCACCTTGTTGCATCGACTTCACACTATGAAATGTGTGTAGAAATGGCCTTCTTTATAGGCCAAAAGGGCTGCCCTCTCTTATGAGAGGCAGCCATGTGTAGCCGCCCTTGTGCGAATAAGTCCCAATCGGACCCTCCAATCCGCCCATGTGTGGCCGCCCTTGAGAAGACAAGTCTTCTTTTGAATTCGGCGACCGGCCATTGAATTCAGCCACCGGCCATTGACTTCCGACCACCCGCCACCGGCCAACCGACGGTTTTTTTCCGACCACTTTCCGGCCGCCGGCCGGCCATAATATTCTGGCGAAAAGGAATATTCCGGCGAGGGACAAAAAAAGTCTCGGGCGCTTCCGCCTCTGAGGCCCCTAAAGTTGCCCCTGATTCTTGGCCATGAAAATTTTGGTTTCCGGTGAGTGATTTTCCTTCACGCACAATGGCTTCTCCTCATAAAGGGGGCCTTACAAATGTGCGCTTTTACCACAGAAAATTACAAGGGTAAATCAGGCTCCATACTTAACACTCAGAGGCTACATCTTGTGGCCTCACGTATGCTGCTTGACCAAAGTGCTTATGAACACGTCTATTGGGTTTCAAGATTGCTGCATGTTGGCCAGAGTCAGAGTCCGACGAGTTATAATTGGCAACAACTTGATCTGTAATAGATGGATCAAACTTGCCAAATTTGTGAATGTGCTACAAAGAAACATGTCTTGTCCATCGCACAGCATGTTTCAATTGATTACAAGGACATAAGATCCTTGTTGAGAGATAGGTGTTTCGGTTGGATGGCCCCACATCCTCGTCACTACTCATAATGAATGTAAAAACCTTCTAACCTGGACATAAATTTAATCTTCTATTGGCATCCTCCGTCTTTTATCTCTCTCTCTCTCTCTCTCTCTCTCTCTCTCTCTCTCTACACTGTAAACTACCTCACATTGTCTAGTCATGTTTGATCCCCGCACACCTCAGTCTAGAGTTGCACGGAGATCAGAACCACCGGGTTATAATCTCGTCTTTATTGGTCAATGCCTATATTTGTGGGTACGAGAAATCTACACACCCACATCTACATGACAATGCATGTAGTCGACAAAATCCCTTTGCCTCTTCTCTAGCTGTAGAAATTTACAGCATCTTAACATGTCTTTATAGCAGATCCTTGTTCGAGGGATTACTTAGCACATTACATGCTGGCCGCCAATCTGAGTATCATACCATTGAAAGCTTTCCAACTTAAGGTCGCACCATATAGAGGAAGAGAGGGATCACTGTTCGCCTAGCTCTAATTTTTTTCTGTAATCTCGAAGGTAGACTTTAATATAAAAACTAAATCCAAAATCTAATCTTAAATCTAACCTAATTGAACATATGGTGATTCTGAGCTAATTGAACATGGTTAGTGGGTGAGTTAATAGGTGTCAGATTCTGATGGAAATATACATATTGTTGTGTACCTAGTGTTGCTCTTTGGGCAAAGCCTTCATTGACATGCCCTAAAATCTAACCTAAATCGAATTTAATATGACCTTAAATCTAACATAAATCTAGATCTAATCTAATCTTAAACTCAACATAAACTTAAATCTAATCTAATCTTAAATCTAATCAAAACCTAAATGTAATCTAACTTAAATCTAAATCTAATCTAATCAATCTAACCTAGCTAAGCTTAAATCTTGCCTTAATCTTAAATCTAACATAAATCTAAATCTAATCTAATCTTAAACTCAACATAAGTCTAAATCTAATCTAATCTTAAATCCTAAACCTAAATGTAATCTAACTTAAATTTAAATACAATCTAATCTTAAATCAAAATAAACTTAAATCTAACCTAAACCTAAATGTAATCTAACCTAATCTTAAATCTAATTTAAATCTTAACCTAATCTTAAGTCTAACATATGTTAAACTTAACATAAACTTTAAATATAAGTTAAATGTAATCTAACTTAATCTTAGATCTTAAACTAACCTAATCTTAAATGTAATTTTAAATCTAACCTAACCCTAAATCTTGATATAAAATTTCATTTCATATTTTCTCTACATTCTTTATCTATCTGTCTCTCTCTCTCTTTGTTTTCTCCCCTTACCTCTCTCTTTTCCTCTTCTCTCCCTCTCTCTCTTTGGGTTTTCTCTCTCTCTCTCCCTCCCTCTTTCTCTTTCTCTTTGTTTTCTCCTCTCTCTCTCTCTCTCTCTCTCTCTCTCTCTCTCTCTCTCTCTCTCTCTCTTTGCTTTATATATATATCTCTCACTCTCTCTCTTTAATCTCTCTCTCTCTCTCTCTCACTCAATGTGTGTGTATGCATTCTTTGTTTATGCATGTATGTGTGTGTTCTTTTGTTTATGCATGTGTGTACTCTCTCTCTCTCTCTCTCTCTCTCTCTCTCTCTCTCTCTCTCTCTCTCTCTCTCTCAAAGACACAGTGTGTGTGTGTGTGTGTGAGAGAGAGAGAGAGAGGGAGGGAGAGAGAAATATGGGAAGGGAACATGAGAGAGAGGAGAGGGAAGGAGCATATGTGGCTCTCATTCCTCTCCTTGTGTGTGTGTGTGTGTGTGTGGGGGGGGGGGGGGATGACCTGTTTTGCTAGAGTGCCGAAACTCAGATCTGACATATGAGTTTTTGGCACTCTCTATTTATTTTTTACCCCTATCGGCGTCGCTATGGGCATCGCTATAGAAGAAAATAGCGATGCCCATAGCGACGCCGTGGATTGCCACTTTTGAGCGTCGCATTGCGAGTGGCGTCGCTAATGTGACTTACCTCTTGTAGTGGATGAACCTCCTTTGCGGCTCAAGACACCTTATCCACGACCTGCATTAATGCTAATATTAGCATTAGGTTGTGCTTCACTCGATTGGGCCATTCCTCTACCACGACCACGACCACCTCCAAGAACACTGAGCCGCAATTTTTGCATCATGGTCATCATGTCTTGCATATTTTGTTGTAGTTGTTTAGTGTTCGCAACCCTTTGATCAGGTTGGGCTCCAACCTCTACATGATTTCCCTCATTTTTTCCACCATTACCTTGCACATGGATCTCTTTCCCATACTCATTGAGTCTTTGAGCCTTCCATTCTTTCTACTTGGAAATAGTGACTTCTTCCTCGAAGGTAGAAGGCCTTTTGAGCTCAACTTTGAACTTCATACTTCCTTGAAGTTTGCCACAAAACAATCCTTCTTTAACATGACTGCAGGGATTTCATTTCCCAAAGCTCGGGCCCATTTATCCCATAATGGGTGAACTGCACTGGACAAAATCATCAACACTTTGATTAACCTTCTGAGTGTACCCCAAAATTTCATGTCAAACTTCATCGGGTACTTCGATGCTCCTGTATTGTGCCAAAAAAGCCTGCTTCACACGATTGTAGTCCAAAACCACCGTGGAGTTTGTGTCTGCACCAACTCTTCATAATTTTGTAACCAGACTTTTTCCTCATCCTGTAAATTGTATTGTAGAAAGTGCAACAATATAGATTGATATAGTATATTTTGCAGTAAGCAATTGACTTCCAATTTCTCAATTAAAGTCCGTGCATTCTCATTAGGCAATCCATGAAACTGTGGAAACTCGTCCGCCATATTTGATTGCCACAAAAACACTTACATGTGACGTCCAAAGTTCAAGGGATGTCGATGGATCACTCTAGTGCCTAATCCACCTCACGTAGGATAACCAAGCCCCCAGTGCTTGGTTTCACAAAACCTCACGACCCTCCAAAGGCTGCAATCCATTTACACGACCGCCTCAAGTGTTGTCCATAGTTTGCACATACATAGGCGGTTGTCCATAAGGACCCACATCCCCTTTACATTCTCTGCATGCATAATAGACATATTTCACAAAAATTGGAGGACACCAAAACGATGTTAGCATGAAACCGACAAGGAAAAGGAGAGCCTCTATAGCCTTGCACGAGTAACACCGTCGGAAGGAAGAACTCTTGCACTGCTGAAACCACCTATGATAAGCACCTGTAAAGATTTATGAAGAACCCTTCTAGCATGAAACGCACTTGGAATTAGGAGAAACCAAGGACATCATGACATAGTTTGTCTCAAGTAGATGTCCGTAGAGTAACCATAGACTAAAAACAGAGGAAGAGAGATATGGCCATCCGAAGTTGGGCGTGCACTCTCGCTTGCTCAAAAATGAGCTCTCTGGAAAGTTTGCAGGTGTTGCAACCATAACTTTTATCCCCAAAGATTTCCTCTCTCTCCTCACCCAATGAGGCTTTCTTGCAAGGTGTAAGGTGCAGTGGAAGTGAATGTTGAACTTAGCTCAAGATGAGTGCTGATCCGAACTCTACTCAAAGTTCCTTTTACTTATGGAAGAGAGAGCCTTCCGTTATTTAAGAAGAGAGTGAAATGGACACAAACAAAGTGAATGGGCACTATGAGTGAAGGTGCATGAGACTAAGAGATAGAGAGAGAAGAGAATACGACACTGGAGATGTTGTCAAACCCTCCTCCAAGGGCCCCACTCTCGATGGCGAGATTGGTCTACTATTGATTGCATAATCTGGTACAATGGCTGATGCAATGAGTCTAGATGCTTGCTATGCCGAGGTCAACGGTGTGGACGACGAGGATGAGTCTAATGCTGAAACTGAATGCTTGAACATTGAAGGGCTGCTGTGGAAAAATTCAAATTCTGATGCTATTTTGACGATGAAACTCGGCGGCAAATAATGTTGTATTGCTGGCTCAAATTCTGCTCTGGAATCGTTGCCTTGCTGGTGCTGAAAAACGCTAAGTAGGCTAGCTAAAAACGTTGGACAGCAGATCCAAAAAACGTTATATTGCTGAGCCTTTTGCTTGCTAAATCCCTTGCTTAAAACTTTGGCCTGAGGTGGTCCATAACGCTAGCATGCATGAGGATTTGTGGGCTGAAATCGCCAGGTTACATGGCTAAAATGTTGGCTTTTTGTTGGAAAAACACCAAGCTCTCTGGTTGGTCTTGCTTGAGAAGGTTCCTGTTGAGAAATGCTCATGTTGCCTCTTTTTCCAGAAAGTACTAGCTCTAGTCTGCTTATATATTATCTTAGCAAAATTGCCTACCTCGTTTCCAACAAAAGTCACTTAAAAATAATAAGTGAAAAATGTCAAAAATAGAGAAAATAGGTCTATGCACCGTAAAAATGCTCTTGATGGAATCTGATGGGTTTTGACTGTAATTTGATGATCATGTTGTGTGCAACCAGAGGATATGTATCTATTCTAAGTGTCTGGACATGCACGATCTGCGAACAGACTTATAAAAGTGCCAGATCACTTCCTATTCTAGACTGACTTGGCTGAATTGAACCTTGGTCATGGTGTAGCTTGCCACTGATACGTAGGGTTGGATGTGTCACGTGACATTCCCTCCTTTTCAAAGTGAAGTACTCGTACCGAACTGTATGGCATCGAGGGATATCGTCAATTGCATCCAAAATCCTAGAAAGGACTCTTCGCAGGTCCACTCTGAGGTGTGGGTCGTGCGATACTTGAACTTCATAAAGGTCTGCAACGCTTGCTTCTTTGGGCCGTGCCAAAAGCGACACAAAGTCTTCTGTAGCTCCTTCAATGCTTCAACTTTGTCTATGGACATAGGTCCATCTTCTTCAAGAATCTCCAAGGCTGAAAACTCCTGAAACCACTTCCAACACAAAAACATGAACATACCTAATCCACATAAAGTGACAGGAAAAAATCTAGTCTTCCTAAAAGACTCAAACAATGCATGCTATTTAATCATTCAAGCACAGAATACTTCCTGTGAGGGGTCTTTGGACCTCGACTCAAGAGCCAAGATCGGTTCGTTGTAATGGATCAAATCTTCTTGTGGAGGTTCTTTGGACGTTAACTCGAGAGCCAAGATCGGTTCTTCATGATTGATCGAATCAGCAATGAGGCTAGCTTCACTAGAAAAAGTATCAACTAAACCATCATCCTTGTGAACAATCACATCATCTTTCTGCAAATCATCATGCTTGTGAAAAATCACATCTTGATCATGCAAATCATCATGCTCGTGAGAATCACACCTTGATCATCATGCAATTCATTTTGCTTATCATCATGCAAATCCTGTGTATCATGCTTTGGAGAAGAAGAGACTGAGAGAGTCTCGTTTTCTCGAATCTCTTCAATCTTTGCCTACACATTAGAAATGAGAGAGGAAGAATGAACAACGTTCTTGTGATCCAATTTTGTTTTTCTTTCTGCATACTTGCGATCAAATTCTTTGGCCTCCAAGCGTAATTGCTCGTGCTCACGCTCCATGGCTTCCATTCTTGCTTCATGCCACGTTGTCATCATGTCCATCATCGTCTTACACCAAGCCTCCATAGGATCTGGTGCAATCCTTGGCGTAGATGGGGAAGGGGGAGGGTCGGAAAAACATCCTGGTGGAGAAAATTCTTCTTTGCCTCTCTCATGCTCATCACCTCCAAGCAGAGTATCCATTCCGCTTCGAGTGATGACCATCCACTAAAGTCGTGGGTTCTTTGTGGGTTCTTGTGGTCTTGGGTTCTTAACTTAACAAGGAACTTGGGTTCTTGGGGGTCTTGGTTCTTAGGGTTCTCGAGTTCTTGAGGTTCTTACGGGTCTTGATGTGCTTGAGGTTCTTCTTTAGCTTGCAATATGTGCTAGACAAGGATCTTCTCTTCACCCCAGTTCTGCTCTTTTCCGCGGGCACACCCCTTGGCGGCCTAGCGCTCACACCAAGGTTGCTTTTTCCCACCTCATGTCGATTGGCTAGGCGCTAAGTGCACGGTCCACTCTCAATGAGTGAAAAGAGGCACAAGGGGAGGCTGGACAAGCCCTTCTTTCTTGGGTTTCCTATCACTCTTCAAAAACACGATTGGGTGAAAGCATGTTAACATGTCGCGCTTTTTGTGCTAGTTAGCAGTTTCAAGTTAGCACATCTTCGAAAAGTTGGGCGTCCGGTAAATTTTTTACAAATAATATCAAAATTTGTCGGAGGTTGTACATTTGGACTCCTTGTTTCAAGTGCTTTCTATTGATATATCATATGTCATAGATCTCAGAGATGTAGCTCAAGTTATTGTACTAGTTAGCATATGTCAAAATTGTGCTAGTTAGCATTGTCCGGGACATGAAAAAGCATGACAGGTTAACATGCTTTCACCTGATTAGGAATCAACACGCCCAAGAGATCTTGGGTTACATGCGACCGCAACAAGAAAAAAAAAAATCTTGTGGTTCTTTCCTTGAGTGATACAGAACACTGCCAAAGCTCTGATACCAATGTAAGGTGAAGCGAAAGTGAATGTTGAACTTTTGTCAAGATGAGTGCTCCAAACTGTGCTCAAGGTTCCTTTTACTTATGGAAGAGAGAGCCTTCCGTTCTTTAATGAGAGAGTGCAATGGACACAAACAAAGTGAATGGACACTGTGAGTGAAGGTGCATGAGACTGAGAGATAGAGAGAGAAGAGAATACAACACCGGATATGTTGTCAAACCCTCCTCCAAGAGCCACACTCTCGATGGCGAGAGTGGTCTACTATTGATTGCACAATCTGGTACAATGGTTGATGCAATGAGTCTAGATGCTTGCTATGTTGAGGTCAACGGTGTGGACAACGAGGACGAGTCTAATGCTGAAACTAAATGCTTGAACATTGAAGGGCTGCTGTGGAAAAATTCTGATTCTGATGCTATTTTGACGATGAAACTCGACGACAAATAATTTTGTATTGCTGGCTGAAATTTTTCTATGGAATCGCTGCCTTGCTGGTGCTGAAAAACGCTGAGTAGGCTGGCTAAAAACGCTGGACAGCAGATCCAAAAAATGTTGAATTGCTGAGTCTTTTGCTTGCTGAAAACACTAGCCTGAGGTGGTCCAAAACACTAGCATGCATGAGGATTTGTGGGCTGAAATTGCCAGGTTACATGGCTAAAAATGCTAGCTTTTAGGCTCCAAAAATGCTGGTCTTAGGGGACAAAAAACATTGGCTTTTTGCTAGAAAAACGCCAGGCTCTCTGGTTGTTCTTACTTGAGAAGGTGCCTGTTGAGCAATGCTCCTACTGCCTCTTCTGCGAGAAAGTGCTAGCTCTGGTCGGCTTATATATTATCTTAGCAAAATTGCCCTACCTAGTCTCCAACAAAAGTCACTTAAAAATAGTAAGTGAAAAATGTCAAAAATAGGGAAAATAGATCTATGCACTGTAAAAATGCTCCTGATGGAATTTAATGGGTTCTGATTGTAATCTGATGATCATGTTGTGTGCAACCAGAGGATATGCATCTATTCTAAGTGTCTGGACATGCACGGTCTGCGAACAGACTCACAAAAGTGCCTGGTCACTTCCTATTCTAAACTGACTTGACTGAACTGAACCCTCATCATGTTGTAGCTTGTCCACTACATAGGGTTGGTGAGAATCCAAAATGGCTTCCCTTCTCCCACAAATGTCCACGATCCCCCATAGCCAAGCTTTGAGAGAGTTACTCTCACCTTTGATACACCCATAATGGGCACCCATTCCCCCCCTTATACCCCCCACTTTCCCCTTTCCTCTTCTCATGTGGGATAATCCTAGTGCCACATGGCACATTCCTCCCACTCTTCTCCAAGTCCCTTCTCTCCCCACAGAAAATTTCCAGTTTGACCCCTTCTCAAGACCATCTATTTGGGAGCATAGTGCACTGCTCCGACCACCAAATGTGACGTTGTAAAGCACGGCTCGGAGCCCATTACTTAGGCTATTTCCAAAAATTTGAAATCTCAGTATTTCTAGTTTTAGATCATCAAGTTGGACCAGTTTCCTTTGTCGCATGCATCTGCAACCACTTTCTAAGTCGAGACCACCCACTTCGGACGCACATAACTCATGATGTACAAGTCCAATTCACAAGCTATAAATACGGCTGAAATTACTTATTGAAAACCATGTTTTGAGGACTAAAACAACCCAAAACACTAGTATCCAATCCTTGAAAAACCAAACCTTTGTACATGAATTTTTACATGGTCACTCCCAAGACTTGAAGCACTATGTACACATATATACATGACGCTAGTTAGCAAGATTTTTGGCATGATCTAATGACTTTGTGCTCATCCAAAAAATGCCTTAGAGCATGAGTGAGCTCCAATGCAACCATGACAGGAGATCTGACAAGCAAACTCACTCTGTGAGATGCCATTGTGACCAAATTTTATGCACTCCCTCCCTACTCGCAACAATTTTTGGGTAGGTTTGTATGTTGAAATGGGCGACAATTCACATCACATCTCTCTCTCTCTCTCTCTCTCTCTCTCTCTATCTCTCTATCTCTTTAAATGTACGGCTTATTGAGCGGGTATATATTCGCACCCTTAATGGGCCCGATTGTATAATCCTACTATATATCTATCTGAAAAACCTAAAGTGCTACAAATCTTTTGTATCCAGAACCACGGTGTCAAAGTTATCCTCTCCATCTCTAACTTTTGTGGGTGCATCTCCATCATTTTACTGTTGCATCTGATTCTCCAATACATTCAGACTACTGAGTCTAAATTTAAGAGCCTAATGAGTCTACAAACTAATAAGTCTAAATCTATAGATTGGACAGACTACTGAGTCTGAATCTGTAGTTTGATCTTCACTCAATCGTTACAAACTGATATCACAGTTTTGGTTTCACAAGCTAGTGCGGTGACATGGATCAGTATCTGTTTTGACAACGGAGTTATAGTTCAACATAAGAACTCTAGTTCACCATCAAAGTGTGCAAGCAATCTTTGTCATTGCATTAGTGTGCAAGATTCAGAGCAAGTTCATCTTGGTCCTTCAGGTGGATCAACAAACCATAGAGAGAGAGAGAGAGAGAGAGAGAGAGAGAGTGCTTATGAGCTATGAGCTCTCAAATCTATAAGCTTGGTAATTCAATTTTGAGTTAGGCAAGCAACAAGGGTTTCCCAAAGTGTGCCAAAACCTCTTTCTTGTGCTGGCTAGATCTGATTTCTAAAATATTTGTAATTTCTTAGAAGTTTTGACTCCAAAAGTGCAAAAGATCTGAATTTGAGTTGCTAAAGTTGAATATAAATTGTTGAAGCTGAATCGGAAAAAAGTTTGGAATATACAAAAGATTTTTCTTGACAATTTAGTTGATTGGGATGGAAATTTAAACTTAGTGTTGGCAAAATAAAAGTTAGGTCTAATCAAATATCACAAAGTGATCCACTATGGAGGTGGAAACATGACTAATTATCATTGATGCACTATAGAATGAGTATGATAATCAGTCTCATTCTGGCAAAACTACTTTGTACTTATGAAAAGCCCTGGTAGATTCAAAATAAGTTCATAGAAAAATGCTTTTATGAGATCATTTACTTCTTGTGATGTTAAAGTAATTGCGGCAAAACAAAAATGGAGAAAAAAGAAACCAAACAACGAATCATCTTCTAGCACCATAATGGTATTTGTCATTTTGTAGGATTTTCTCAAAGGAAAAAACTTCTATTATGTCAAAGTATAATCGAAATGTTTTTATGAAATTAGATAGAAAAAGAAAAAGATGATGATGATGATAACCAAGAATTTCATGAGAATGATGGACGAGAAAGTGAACTACGAGGAGAAAGTGAGCAAGGAGAAAATGGTTCACTCACAAAACTTGTGAGTAATCCTCTAAGGTATTGGAAATTTATATGAAAACTAATGATGAAGAAAGTAATGCTTTTGTTGTTATTGAATAGCTAAAGGATGCTTGTGCACAAGAAACCACTTGTATATCTATTGAAGAAGAAGAAGAGCAACCACAAGCTACTCATGTAAGCACTTCTATCTTAAAATAACAATAATGTATGACCTACGATTATAAAATTTGTTATTATCTGTTTAGAAAGAGATGGAAGCATACGTTACTAAGATTCCATGGGAAAATCATGATTTAAAAAGCGATGCTTATGAGGTATGTGTGGTTTACTCCTCTCTCTCTCTCTCTCTCTCTCTCTCTCTAGCGTGCGTGCGCGCGTACACACACACACACACACAAAGATAGCAATTGAAATAATTGAGGTAAATTCAGCTAATTTTGTGTGTGTGTGTGTGTGTGTGTGTGTCTGATATATCCAAATTCAATTGCTTAATGCGTAGGCATATAGAAACTATATGCAAGATGAAGAGTTTGTCTAGTGCTATCAAGAAAAGCATATGTTGGAGTGTAGGCCAGGTGACCGTGGAAAACCACCCTTGTACACTTAAGTTCACCTAATCAATATAGGGAGAAAAAGAGGAAGGGTTGACTCCTTCTTTTTCTTCTCCACTAACCCAACACGGGCTGTCTGTGTATCATCCCCTTCCCCAATTCTCTTCTTCCCTTCTCTTGCACACACTCCGTACACGCACTAGACGATCACAACAATTAGTATCAGAGCACGGGGATCTCGAGCGATAGACGGATCGCAAGAGATTGGAAGGAATCGGAGTTCTGTGACGTAATTTCGGAGGCACGGAAGATCGGCGCACGCAGCCGCTCCTACACACTCATCATTGAGTAAATGATCGGAACAGGGTGAAGAAATCGATTCTCTGTGTGGTCTTGAGTGCAGCAATCATCAGATCTGGTAGCAAAGAGGCGTGGAAAAGAGAGGAAGAGAAGCGCGCACACACAGACTGCTAAAATTCCAGACAGCAGGCATTTCGGTTGCTTTGCTATAGGAATTGATTCTCTGTGTGGTCTTGAGTGCAGCAATCATCAGATCTGGTAGCAAAGAGGCGTGGAAAAGAGAGGAAGCAATTGTAGTCCACTGGTCCTACTTGGACAGTCGAGCAGAGAGAGAGAGAGAGAGAGAGAGAGAGAGAGAGAGAGAGAGAGAGAGAGAGAGAGAGAGAGAGAGAGAGAGAGAGAGAGAGAGAGAGAGAGAGAGAGAGAGAGAGAGAGAGAGAGAGAGAGAGAGAGATTTCGGGTCAATACAGCCTGCCCGATTGTGTGTGTGTAGGTAAATTCCGTGTGTGTATTGGAACTGGAAGCAGATGAGAAGCAGAGTTCTGTTTTCTGAGAAAGGTCTGCACAGTCGAGTCTGAAGTTGTAGGAGCAGGGGAAGCAATTCAAGTGTGTGTGTACCCGATTGGAGGTGTAGCAGGGCTTTTCTATTCGAGCCAGAGTTGAGCTTCCTACAGCGCTGGAGAGTAAGAAAATGCAAACAGGGGCAGCAAATCAGCTTGTAAAGTGAGCAATCAACCCTCAGATCAGTTGTGTGGAAAGGCAATACATAAAATAGAGGCCGATTTAGGGGCTGCAGCAAAGAATTGTGCAGCTCAGCACAATACACATAGCTTGAAAAGCAGGAGAAATTCGGGCCTGATCTGTCTGGGCTGGACCGCGCAGATGCAAACAAGATGTTTTTGTTGGTGATTTAGAAACGCTGCCAAGTTTGTGTGGTAGTAGCCATAATGCCTATGTTTGTTAGTGTGTGTTGAAAACACACACACCCACACACACACATGAATCCGGGTCCACCTTCCAGGAAAAGCACACAGTGCTGCTGAGCAATTCTCTCTTCGTCAGTGCAAAGAAGATGGGCCAGCGCTGATTCGAGGGGGAGAGAGAGGAAGAGAAGCGCGCACACACAGACTGCTAAAATTCCAGAGAGCAGGCATTTCGGTTGCTTTGCTGCAGTAATCGATTTTCAGTGTGTGTGTTTTTTTTTTTTTTAAAGCTTCATAACAACACCTCCAAGCAAGCGCTCCCATGGTCGCCAGCAGCAAATGCAAGCAGATTTCTCGACACCCGCCAAGAAGCTGTGCGCATAGATCCGAACACATACGTCTATAGCACATCATCAACAGGTCACCTAGTTCTCCTTTGAATTTCAAAATTCCAAAGGAATTATGGACTGGCAAAAGGCCAAGCTATGAGCATTTACGTGTATTTGGATGTGATGCATATGCACATGTGCCCAAAGAACTTCGTCCGAAGTAAGATCCCAAATCACACAAACGCATCTTTATTGGCTATGGTGCAAACGGAGAGATGGGATATCGTCTCTGGCACCCAGAATCAAACAAAGTCATTCGTAGCTCACATGTGATTTTCAATGAATCAAAAATGCACAAGAAGCCCATCAAAGATGTTGAGTACAGACGTGTTTGTTTTGAGAATGTAGCCTCCGAACCAACTCAGTTCAGTAGTGTTGCACCTACTCCTCAAGTGCAAGATACTACTATTGCTCCGAAGAGAGCAGAGTCCAGCAGTCAGGCACTTAGACGCTCTGAGAGAGTATCACGTGCATCCGAGCGGTTTGAGCCGGGTATACACCACATTTTGGTCACTGACAGTGGAGAGCCAACCTGCTATAAAGAAGCTATACAAATGGAGGATAGCGTTAAGTGGGAGCAGGCTATGCAATCAGAATACAATTCGATTGTGGCTAATGAGACATGGGATTTGGCTGAATTACCAAAAGGCAAAAATGCTTTACCTTGCAAGTGGGTATACAAGAAGAAGTATACAACGGAAGATCCCGAGCCTAGATACAAGGCTTGTCTAGTTGCCAAGGGTTTCAAGCAGCAAAAAGATGTGGATTTTGATGACATTTTCTCTCCAGTAGTCAAGATGACTACACTTCGCACCGTGCTTGGCTTGGTTGCTATCCAGGACATGGAACTTGTCCAAATGGATGTGAACACAGCATTTCTTCACGGGGATCTAGATGAAGATGTCTACATGAAACAACCAGAGGGCTTCGTATGTGAAACCCAAAAACCAACGCGGACAGAATTGGTTTGTAGACTTAAAAAGGCACTATATGGCCTCAAGCAAGGTTCAAGGCAATGGTATCAAAAATTCGACAAATTCATGCAGTCTCAGGGTTACATAAGAAGTCAAGAGGATCACTGCTTATACACAAAAAGATTGAATGATGGTTCTTTAATCATCTTGATCTTGTATGTAGATGATATGCTTATCGCAGGCAAATCAATTGATGAGATCAATCAGTTGAAAAAGATGTTAAACACTAAGTTTTCCATAGAGGATTTGGGAGATGCCAATCACTTTCTTGGTATGCACATCAAGAGAGACAAGCAACGTGGAATTCTTGAATTATCTCAAGAAAAGTACATTCACAAAGTCTTTCAACGTTTTAGTATGCAGGGGGGGAAGTCATTGAGTACCCCAATGCAAGCATACTCCAAACTTAGCAAGGAAGACTCTCCCAAGACAGTGGCTGAGAAAGAGGAAATGGTGAAAGTACCATATTCTTCAGTCGTTGGCAGTTTGATGTACGCTATGGTAGCCACAAGACCAGACATTGCACATGCAGTGGGAGTGGTTAGTAGGTACATGGAAAACCCTGGCAAGAAGCATTGGGAAGCAGTGAAGAAAATCCTCAGATATTTGAAAGGTACAGCTAGCAAGTGTTTACGCTTCAGAAACAGTGATGCATCTATTGTAGGTTACACGGATGCGGATTATGCGGGTTGCGTGGATCGTAGAAGATCCACATCTGGATATGTGTTCATGTTTGTTGGAGCAGCTATCTCTTGGAGATCGTGTCTCCAAGATTGCACGTCTTCATCTACCACTGAGGCAGAATATGTTGCTGCATCTGACGCCAGTAAGGAAGCCATATGGTTGGCTCGTCTAGTGGGAGATTTGGGCATTTACGAGGTTCCAGTACTACATTGTGATAGTAAGGAGTGCCATTGCTTTGGCAAGGAATCCAGTGTTTCACTCAAAGTCGAAACACATAGAGGTCAGATACCAAGTCATACGAGATGCATTGGCTGGCAAGCGTATCGAGCTTGTAAAGTTTCACACTGATGACAACCCCGCAGATGCTCTCACAAAGAGCCTAGCCTCGGAGCGATTTACACATTGTATAGAACTTATGGGTGTAGGATGAAGCCTCGGCAATGCTTCATCAATTTTGTATAGACTAACTATACTAATGCCACTATTGGCCACCATGACCTTCAAGTGGGAGGTTGTTGGGGTGTAGGTCAGGTGGCCGTGGGAAACCACCCTTGTACACTAAAGTTCACCTAATCAATATAGGGAGAAAAAGAGGAAGGGTTGACTCCTTCTTTTTCTTCTCCACTAACCCAACACAGGCTGTCTGTGTATCATCCCCCTCCCCAATTCTCTTCTTCCCTTCTCTTGCACACACTCTGTACACGCACTAGACGATCACAATAGGATATGGGAGTAAACAATGAATTAGATGAGTGTGAAGACCATATCACAAAACTGGTACAATTCTAATTCATGTATTTTTTTCACTCTAAAACTTTTTGTTGTGTCAATTAATATTGCACTCTCTTCTTGAATAACTTGTGAAGGAAAAAATCAATTGAAGGACACAAATGATATGTGGTGCAAGCCAAGAACAAAAAAGAAAAAGCACACGAAACCAAACATGCCTAAGATGGAATATTTCTTTAATGAAATACTTACCCTACTTAATTTTAATGTTATAAAAAAACCATGTTTTCCCACTTCTATAGGCCACTTCTAATATTGAAGAGCTACTAAAGGAAAAAGATAAAGCTTCAAAGTTTTTGAAGCTTAAAAAGAAAAAGGTATTTTTTCTTCACAACAATAAGATTCTTTTTGCATGTGGCTATAAAATAAAAGAGTGGACTTTAAATGTTTTAGGAGCACAAATCTGATGGGGGATGTTCAATGAATCAAAATCAATGTGTGTTGGAATCTTAGGTTTGTAATAAAAGCTAAAAACATTACCTTACTTATGTTTACAAAAATAATATGTGTCTCTTTTTAAACCATGTTATTTTGTTATGACAATTATGTAGGCACGAAATTTGTCAAGGGAGGACAAAGAAACTATATTAATGAAGTGGCTAAATCTCAAGAAAGTACAAGATTTGTACCACTTGATCAAGCCAACGTATTTTGAAATGCGAAATCAAATAGTTTCCTCAAGAAGAGAGAAAATGAGGATGCTAATACTTCCACTATATGTGAAGATTTAGTTATGTGGATTTTGTTAGAAGGCATGATAGTTTTTGATTTTGAAAAAGTTGGCTCTTTATCCATGAAGGATATCATTGTAACAAATGACAAGTAGTTTTATAATCCAACCATATGATTTAAGAAATGTAGCATGTAACACACTTTATGTCAGCTTGCTAAATTTCATTTGTTATACTCATAGCTATCTTTATGAATTAAGCCTACTTTAGTATTCTAATGTTAAAGCAGGCTCTAAAAGGTATGGAAGAATATTGCCATGTTTCTTTTCTAACTTCAATAAGCTGAGTGGTAAAAATAGCACTGGCAAAGGTCTAATAATTGAGTTTCTACCACCGTTAAGGACCACCACTTCAACAACCCCACTATCTTTTGGCTTGGTTGAAGCCGTTTGAAAGCCAGTGCAAAGTTCCGAAGAACCCCCTAAAAAAACATGAAAGTTACGGGCATGATAAACATTGCTAAGATGAAGCCTATTTAAATTGATTGCAATGTTGTCTCACCTTGACCATTCTTCTTGGCACTTTGATATTTGTTGCACAATGTGGGCATAAGAATTGATATTCCTTGGTAATCTCATTCCAATTGTTGTTTAGCTCCAGACTACGCAAAGCAATTGGAAAAGTCTTTGGGGCATTTAATTTGAATCTCCCACTCTTTCTATGGGTTCCAGAAGTCTTTGCTCATTCTTATTTTTTCCCCATCCCAGTAATCATTGATAACATTGGTAAAGGTTGAACTGTCCGCTTCCCAATTGCTTCTTGCTCGCCACATTGTAAGAAAATCATAACAAAACTCCTCGCTCTGACATAAAAGACAAAGTCGCTCGATAAAGGAGATGTACTCAAACCACACCATGTTTTTTCTCTCCTTGCCACAGACATCACAACATCCACAACATGTCTCACGATTTCTCTTGTGCTTATTCTTTGAAGAGGACGGAGAACATGTACATGGTAAAACATTCCCCATGTATATATCCTCTGCATCCGAGGGGAAACACTGGGCTTGTGATGTTTCTCATCCTTGCCTAAGCAAAGTCGCCACTATGCAGTTTCTAAAAGGCCCTTCTCTTTATATCGAGCAAACACCTGTGTAATAGTCTGCGGTAAGGTGCTATCTACATCCTAGAAAGTCTTTATCCATGACAATTTCTAAGAGTGGCCTATTCTACCTTTTTTTCATAGAATGTTTTCCCTTTCCATTTCTATTTGGGGGGAATATCATTCTCAATATTGCATCTTGTGCAAGCAAAGGTGAATGAAAACTATCCAGATTGGATTGTAGGCTCAACACCCAACTCTCAAGCTCACCCTGCAAAAGGGGACCTCTCTCTAAGGATGAACATGTCAATACTTGACCGCTATCCTCAACACATGTCAATATTTGATCTCTAGCCTCAACACATGGCCCATGATTGAAATGCAAACAACTCTCGATCAAACAGGCGATTCACCTCCCCCCAAAAGGACTCATCCCATTGTTTTTCTTCCTACTCACTAACTTGAATTATGTCTCTATTGGCCATTTTTTTTGAGACAACAAAAACTGCAAGAGTTGGCATGTAACCATGATTCCTAAACTTATGTGCCGAGTTGTCAATGTTGTTTCCCCTTGTTAGACGGACAGCTTCGTGACCATGAAGTCGGCACAATGGAACACAGAGAAATGGTCCCTCACATTGAATAACCTCGTGCTGGGTCATCCAATTCTCCAAGAACTTTGTGTCGAGCTCAACACATCTGTCCAATGCATTTACAACTAGCTGGGAAGATTGCAACCCCTCTTGGGTTGCAGCTCTCACAACCTTGCCTAGATCAGTTTCGACACCTTGCGAGCTCTCTTTCATGACCGTTTAGGAACTTTGAATGTATTCAATCAAGATATTCAACAACAAGAATTAAACATAAATTACTTATAGCACTCCCAAATTCATTTTTAGCACCTCCTTTTGTGCCCGGATACGGAATTAGATTCACAAGTTTGTGTCGGTTTGGTCTCATAGGTCATTTTGGCCACTTGAAGATGCTAATATATCATTTCATCTCTGGGCTCTTTCTATATCCCATTGTACGAGTGATCACACATAACACTAGCTAGTAGCATTCCCTAATATATCATTTCATCTCTAGGCTCTTTCTATATCCCATTGTACGAGTGATCACATATAACACTAGCTGGTAGCATTCCCTAATATATCATTTCATCTCTAGGCTCTTTCTATATCCCATTGTACGAGTGATCACACATAACACTAGCTAGTAGCATTCCCCAATTCATTTTTTGGCATCTCTTTTTGCACCCAGACAACGTATTAGATTCACAAGTTTGTGTCGGTTTGGTCTCATAGGTCATTTTGGCAACTTGAAGACTCTAATATATCATTTCATATCTCTCTCTCTCTCTCTCTCTCTCTCTCTCTCTCTCTCTCTCTCTCTCTCTCTCTCTCTCTCTCTCTCTCTCTCTCTCTCTCTCTCTCTCTCTCTCTCTCTCTCTCTCTCTCTCTCTCTCTCCACTTACTAGAACTTGCCTCTATGCGCAAGCCTCCGACGTGTAGCTCTGTGCCGCTTGGAGGGAGCATCACAGGACTCGTCGGTGAATCGCTAACGCTACAGTATTTGCACTATGTTTTTATCAAATAAAGCCACGCTGCATTTGATAAAGCCACACTACAGAGCTGGTGCCCGACCCTTAGAAGTTTTAATAAATATTCAATATCATGAGCAGTGTTAAAGAAAGACGTTGTTTGCAGGTCGATTGTGGAGGGTCCGCCCACTCCTCCGTGAGTCTTAGGGCGGTTACAGACTGCGGAAGCCTCTGCCCATCCCCTCAGGGGACGGGCGGGGAGGCTTTACACATTGATATGTCCAAGTTGCAATAAAGTAATAAAAGCGATTTCCACGTGCACGAAAGACAGCATGGCCTATTGGTTGCGCTTTTTGTCTTTTCTGGTGGGGCCTCAGGTTCAACCCCTACCCGTGGATGGGCGGGGAGTTTGCCCGTCCACGGAGTTATCCTGCACGCATTTCACGGAGCCTGTAATTTTTTGGCAGCTGGCGGCCAAGTCAGCTCACGTACCTGCCGCCCAAGTATGGGCAGCCGGTCTGTAACCGCCCTTAATGCAATCATCACACAGCAATGTGCCTTCAACTCCAGCGGGCTCTCCCAAGAGCATAATGCGCACACCTGATCGTATTGATCAGCTGGCCCTAGCGACCTTCAGCTCCATGGTCTTGCTCGCGAGCGCAATCGATCTCCCCAACCGACTGCGACATCGTCCTCGTGCAGTGCAGTGGCCATTGATCACGGATTAATTAGGGTAGCATTCACTTTAATGCTCTTTTTTTATCAAGGTTGCTAAGGTTTGACGTTAGCTGGCTGGAGGGCGAGGGACACACACACACACACAACCCTAAACAGAACTTGGAGAGAGAGAGAGAGAGAGAGAGAGAGAGAGAGAGAGAGAGAGAGAGAGAGAGAGAGAGAGAGAGAGAGAGAGAGAGAGAGAGAGAGAGAGAGAATGAAATGATATATTAACAGCTTCAATAGGCCATACGAGTCGATTCTACTAAACCTAGTTGAGGTATATAAACAAGGATGGCCGCTTTGGGGGGGGATGAAATAAAATGATATATTCTTGAAAGGCCAAAATGACCTGTGAGACCAATCCACTACAAACTAGTGAAAGAGGGATATATATGTATGTATATATATATATATATATATATATATATATATATATATATATATATATATATATATATATATATATATATATATATATATATATATATAGAGAGAGAGAGAGAGAGAGAGAGAGAGAGAGAGAGAGAGAGAGAGAAATGAAATGAAATAGTGAAAATGATATATTAACTTCTTTAGGAAGACAAAATGAACTATCAGAACAATCTGTTACAAACTAGTGAATTTGATACCATTCTTGGGGATATGAGAAACATTGATGGGTTCATATACAAAAGGGCAGAGTTTACCTTAAAGAAGAGATAGCGGCCCAAATTCTTCCCTAAATAGATTATGGTATTCTAATTCAAGGTCTTTGCCTTCACCTTTTGCTATATATATATATATATATATATATATATATATATATATATAGAGAGAGAGAGAGAGAGAGATAAATGAAATGAAGTGTTATATTAATGTCTTCAAAAGGCCAAAGTGACCTATGAGACCAGAGCGTTACAATGTGGTGGATCTGATATAAAGTCAGAGTAACAAAATGAGAGAGAGAGAGAGAGAGAGAGAGAGAGAGAGAGAGATTCCATAGTTATTACAATTGTTCACGTGCCTCTAATAGAGGTCAGTTATGTATTTTCTCTTATAGATCTCGTGCTCTTTCATCAAAACATGGAGAAGGAGTGCTTAAAAGGCATCACTCGCTAGAATGCAAGGATAGTTACTCAATTCGTTAAAGGCTACTTGGTTCTGATCGATATACACACACCATACTCAAGAGTAGCATCAACGAAAGCAGTCTTATATATATGTCTATGCCTTTATGGGAAGCTTTGGGAGTGAACATATCCGGACACTGAGTTGCATTGTATAGCTGGGCACAAGAGAAATTGTCGACCTCGAAGATTTCCTTACCGCAAGAGAAGCATGTCCATGAAAATGACAAGGTGTCCTCTTCAATATTAAATTTACAGGATGGACAAGCTCTTATCCAAAGCAAGCCACCAACCAAGCAACAAGTGCCTCTCTCTCAACCTCCCCCACCAATTTTGATCCCAGAGAATTTTCAAGAGAAATCCTTTATTAGAAAGAATTAAAGTTGGGAACTCAGTAGATATAACAAA
This sequence comes from Adiantum capillus-veneris, assembly GCF_014529385.1. Lineage (NCBI taxonomy): Eukaryota > Viridiplantae > Streptophyta > Polypodiopsida > Polypodiales > Pteridaceae > Adiantum > Adiantum capillus-veneris. Next base: position 47,293,745 of record NC_140945.1, read on the forward strand.
AATCTAGAGAATATCCGAATATGGGTTGAGAATGGTCTAGGTATCTTCACTATAGAAAAGTTTATAAATGTTGACCTAAGTAAAGACAAGGAGATGAGAGAACAGATTGAAGACTTTATACGACACAAAAGGAAGACATTGATAGATCTTTTGGAGGCACTGCGGACAAAGATGGTGAGTATATGTCAGAGAAAGTGATATTTAATTAAAAGCTAAATCAGCACAGATGCTATTTGTGATTAATCTATGCCATTCTCTAGTGAAAAGAGCAGAGGGTGTCGTTCTCTAACCATTCATTTGGAGGACCGCAAAAATCAAACTCAAGATAGCTTAGATAGTATGGAAGCACCAAGAATCCTTGTGGATAATCAAAAGGGATACCAACGGAGTGTGAGACCTCTTAAAAGTGTCGCAACCATGGATGATGATGTGTTATGTTCGTGCAGGATCTCACAAGCTGGTCTCCATCATGGGCTCATCTAGAATCCTCTTACATGAGAACATCAGCTGTAGATATGGCTTGTTTCCTCAAGGTGTGCAACAACATTATGTCTTTATTCCTTTCTTAGATGGAGATACCAAGCAGATTGCCATTGGTACAATCTTTTCAAAGTCTTGCGATGGAAATACCTATGCAAAGTTGAAGGTGGAAATAGAATCTATCAACCAAGATGCACATGGATGTTACATCCCTGGAAGCGTTATGCAGGTGTCATGTTTGCATGTTGTAAGTATCTCTTTTGAATGTGATATCCAATGTGAAATTGTTTCCAAAAATGAGAGCTTTAAACTCACAAAAAATGCCTTGTGTTTAGGGACAAGTCATAGAAGTTCCTATTGTGTATTTAAAAATGCTTGAAAGTAAATCCTCCTTGGAATTACTTGTAAGTCTCACATTTTCTTTGGATTTGAATTTCAATTAAGTTCTATTTTCCGGGACTATTAATAAGGTATTTTCAGCCTTCCAAGGAGGAAATCCCTTCCTTCTCTTCACAACAACGCTCAAGTGTGCACTCAACCACCGGCAAAGAAGTGAAGGAGTGCTATGAAGCACCAATAAAGGTACTCAATTCTTCTAAATTCTGTTTTAAATTTGTTTACATACACCTAGGTTCCTAAAGACTACATTTTTTACATTTCAAGGCTCGTAACAATGGGTCATCCACATACATGCAATCAAGCAGCATATCTCTTGAGTATAAGTTGGGACATCCACAAAAATCTAAAGAGGTCAATGTATAGCTTTTATTTTGTTTGTACTTTGATTTAATTTAGCAATCTTGTGCCCTCTACAATTTTAATCTTCCACTCCTCTAGGTTACAGTGCTACCTACTAGCAATGGATCATTCACAAAAATCCAATTACCATCCTCTTGTGGCAAGAATGATTCTTGGCATGACAATGTTATTGATCAAGTTTTCTTAGTAGGGTTGTAAGGTTTTGTACATTGAGCTTTTGTAGAAAATTTTAAAGTATTCAAGAAATTGTTTGGAATATTTATCTACTTTGTATATCTATGTTTATAGAATTTTGGGAATGACTCTCCTCTAAGTGCAAATTTACCTATTGATTTGGATCATTCAAACGAAGAAGTGAGAGAGGTAGATTGTGATCTTTTCCACAAAACCAATCACATGCAATTCCTCAAATTTGGTTGTGTTTAATGATGTACATGTTGGTGTATAGTCAACATGGAGGATGTTTGATATGGTGAAAATAGGTGAAGACCATGGCATTTCAATCATCAAGAATTTTGTAAGGACTTATTTTTATTATCGATTATGTCATGGGTTGAGACCTACTTTTCTCCTTATATATGATAGTTAATGTAGGTGCTTAACCATGCATTGGTAGACCTTGATGGCAAAAGTGGTATGGAGATATCTGGAGGGGTAATCTTCTTTGGTTTGTCCTCTAATTATTGAGCTAGATCTTGTAACTTGCATGTTAATATCAATATTGTTTTAGAATGATGATGCTACACCACCCATTAACACATCAATATTGTTTTAGAATGATGATGCTACACCACCCATTAACACATCAAAAAAGAAGCCAAAGGTCATGTGCTTAAATGAATTCGTGGTAAGTGTCTTAAACTCAAAGTGTGAAGAAAAAAGCTCTATCTATTAATGGTGTTTAAATGATACCTATATGTTTGCATATAGTGTGGAAACAAAGAGAAAGGAAATATACCCTCAAAGAAAAAGATTTGAGATTGGTGATTTGATGTCATTAAAGGACATTGTTGGGAAACAAGAAAATTAGGACACCTCTATAGCGATGTCATCCAAGAGCATTGAAAGAGAACTACAAGACACCAAAAGCTTTGCAAAATTCCTTTGAAACACCATAAGTCCAGCAAGAATAGTCCCCTTGGGAATTTAATGATCGTTTCCCACCCAAGAGACTATGTCCCATAGGAGCAAAACCCTGCCAAAGCATGGATTTACAGCACACACCGACCGATGCATATGAAGACAAGGGCCTCCCCTTTCACCATTGAAACATAACAAACCCACAAATTCAACATCAATTCCACAATTCATACATACATGCACTCCGAATCTGTCCGCACACAATTTGCCGCTAGGTTGCCATAGCCATAACCCAGCAGAGAACTAGTCATAACCTCAAGAGCACAACTCCAATTGGGGAACTTTAAAGCTTGAGAGAAAGCTTAAAAAATGACTGGCAAGAAAGATGAAGATGACCAAATTTGAATCTACACACCGCTACATGCAAAATTGATGAGAACAGGGAGTTGTCCCAACACGACTACACGTAGAGTAGGCAAGGCAAGGGCCAAAACTACAAGAAAAACCATCAAGAAGGAACAACGAGATCAAACCTGAAATTTTCTGAACTTTGGCTGAACTTTTTTAAGTTTTCACATGAGTTTAAGCTATATACAAGTCTCCCTTCAAAATATTCACGCACTGGCAGTTACAGTAGCCCGACAGCTGTCACTAGACTAGCGACTTGCAGTGCATGTACATGTGCTTGCTAAAGCAATCTACAAACCCCGCAAAAATAAAGCCCACACACACTTTTGACATTGGGATTCATGTCCGTATGTACAAATTTACAAAAAACGGGGTGTCAGAAATGCGCCCAACATAGTTTGCCAAACCCCCAGTCTGCTAGAGCATTCATGCTCAGCAGTAGCATAAGCATATTGTCCACCTGGATCAAAGGGCCATACAACATAAGCACAAAATGCATGAAGAAACACTAGTCATATCAATTTTCCCACTCCCAGTATCAAAGCATAAACTATATGTAGAATCCAAATCCTATTTAGGCATAAAAGACTCTCAACAAATACAACAGAGAAAGACCCTTTGATTATTATAGCATACAAGAAAGCCTTTAACATCTCATCCAAAAAATCTTCAACTTTTACCTCAGCCATTTTTATATCCTCATGCATATCCATTTCATTCTCCCCACTCTTCATTAAGCCTCTATCCAATTCAACCATATCATGCTTGATAGGTAAGCCATCTTCCATATATACCTTAGGCTCCTTAACAAGAGGATCAAACAACGTAGCATCAACCATATTCACATGAGGCATAACAAGAGAATCTCTATCATTTTCCATATCTTCTAAAACCTCAATATTGTCTTCATCAATTAAGGCAGGATCACCCACACCATCATGCACGCCATGAAGCTTCTCATTGATAGGGTCCTCATCAACAACACAAGTATTATACTTAGTTGCTTCATCACCCTTTTGCATACAATCACCCAAAGCATATACTTGAAAACCCTCATCATACACATCACAATCTTTCCCATTGCTAACTTCCTTGACCTTCATCATGTGATCTTTGACTACTTCATCTACACAAAGAGAACTCCCAAGAGTCACATTTGTATCACAAACATAGTCCTCTCATTAGAACATACATTACAAGCATCAGCCATGTGACTTGGATATTCAAAATTCTCATTTCCTTGCATTTGAGACTTATTCATGACCATGGTAGCCTTCCTTCCTACATCCATCTTACTAGCATCATCATCTTTGATAGGAAGGTTGACATCAAAGCGCTTAAACAACAAAGATGGCATACATTGAGCATTCTTCTTGATCTCATTGTGCATATGGAATTCTTCTTTCACATGCTCAAGAGAATGAGAAACATGGAAGTCTACATTGCATACGTTGTCCATATTTACGTCTAAAACATAAGATACATTTGGCTTCACATATTCTTGCAATCCAAGCTGCTTCACTCTCTCTAGCTTCCATTCCTTATGCTTTGCAACCTTTACTATATCATCAAATGTAAGTGGCCTTTTAACCTCAACCTTTAACTTCAAATCAGCCCTCAAACTTTGCATAAACATACACTTTTTAAGCATAAGAGGAGGAGCATCACTTCCCAAAGAAACACACCATCTTCTCCACAAAGCATTGAACTCCTTGACAAAGGCATCTACACTTTGACCATCACATTGCACAAGTCCTTCAATGGAGTGCCATACATCTGTTGGGTCCTCTACCTTCTTGAACTTCTCAAGAAAACCCTTCTTTAATGCATCATAACTCATCACTAATTGAGGTTCAGATGATTTCAACCGAAACTCATACTCATCATACCATATCCTTGCATCCTCTTTCAAGCAAAAGAACAAAATCTTGAGCATAATCATTGGATCTTCCTTATTTGCCATCAAACAAGAAAACTCCATCTTTTCAATGAATGCATCAACATCCTCACCTACATGACCATAGAACCCTGGAAACTCTATCATCATATCCATCACAGTTGTCAATTGAAGGTCACTTGAAGAAGATCCTCGGTGGCAGGCACCAAAACGCTGTTGGGAAACAAGCAAACTGGGACACCTCTATAGCGATGTCACCCAAGAGTGTTGAAAGAGAACTACAAGACACCAAAATATTTGCAAAATTCCTTTGAACACCACAAGTCCAGCAAGAATAGTCCCCTTTGGCATTTAATGGCCGTCGCCCACCCAAGAGACTATGTCCCATAGGAGCAAAACCCTGCCAAAGCATGGATTTACAACACACGCCGATCAATGCATATGAAGACAAGGGCCTCTCCTTTCACCATTGAAGATCACAAACCCACAACTTCAACATCAATTCCTCAATTCATACATACATGCACTTCGAATCTGTCTGCACACAATTTGCCACTAGGCTGCCATAGCCATAACTCTGCAGAGAACTAGTCATAACCTCAAGACCACAACTCCAATTGAGGCACTTTAAAGCTTGAGAGAAAGCTTAAAAAATGAGTTGCGAGAAAGCTGAAGATGACCAAATTTGAATCTACACACCTCTATATGCAAAATTGATGCGAACAGGGAGCTGTCCCGACACGACTACACGTAGAGTAGGCAAGGCGAGAGCAAAAACTGCAAGAAAAACCATCAAGAAGGCACAACGAGCTCAAACCTGAAATTTTCTGAACTTTGGCTGAACTTTTTTAAGTTTTCACATGAGTTTAAGCTATATACAAGTATCCCTTCAAAATACTCAAGCACGAGCAGTTACAATAGCCTAACAGCTGTCACTAGACTAGCTACTTGTAGTGCATGTACATGTGCTTGCTAAAGCAAGCTAAAAACCCCACAAAAAGAAATCCCACACACACTTTTGACATCGGGAGTCATGTCCGTATGTACAAATTTACAAAAAACGGGGTGTTAGAAATGCGCCCAACAACTTCTCCCTTGAAAGGGATCAAGGAAATCTTGTTTTTGCAGGTTTTGAAGGACCTCACAAACAAGAAATCATCTAGCAATGACGCCGTCATTTCAAGGGTCTGTTCATTGTCAACTCTTTGGTAGAGACTTTAAATCTCTATTTTGTAATGATTTTGAGATGGAATGGTCTTTGCAGCGTGAAGCAAGAGAAAATGGAAAAGCTAAAAGAGTTACCAAAGTTCCTGCTAGATACAAAGAGAACACCTCTACCCTGGTACAAGACCTTTTCTTGGTATACTGATCTAATCAAGCATTTTGAGGGTTGTGAATTGTTTCTATTTATTGCAGGTTTGCAACTCTAAAACGAGGAATTTGAATCCTTCTCATAACAAAGTCACATTATCACCTCATGTATTGCTACTAACATCTTTGGTCTTATAAATGAGCACGTTGCATTGCAAATTCAATAGATTTTTATGAAGGTCGTTACATGAGTGTAGCATACCTTTTGCAGAATAAGGCATTTAAGAAGACAACAAAAGAAGCAATAGCTTTGAAATTGATGGGAGAGCACAACATAGACCTCATGTAGAGGCGACTAGCTGACTTTTTAAAAGAGCTGCAACGGACTACTCCAAAGGAATCATTTGATTTCAAGAAAGAATGCCAAGACTCAGAGTCATAGTGTCTTGGGCCATTGGACAAAACAAGATTAAGCTCAAAGACATTAATGCTAAAGATATGGGACAGGATGAAGCTAAATTTGTTTAAATCAAGTTCACTATGGAACTTTGGCTATATACATTGCCTCTATTTTGACGAATTTTTTGGAAAGCGTATATCCAAATTATAAAGCTAAAAGATTTTGTGGGACAAGTTATAATCGATATTACCTCAAAGCATTATTGCTCTTGTTGCAGTCTTGAATGTTTGATGTATGATAGTTGATTGGTCGCTATTAACAGTTTTTATACGAAATAACCATCCATAAAAAGATGTTTGATTTGAGGTTATCTCATAATTTGGATATTTTTATGCATACAAGATAGAGATTCCTTTCAATATGTGATAAATTCATAGCTATGAAACTATATTAGAGGTGTTGAATGTTTCTAACATGTAAACTTTTTAAGTGTGAATAATATCACTACAAAAAGATTATATGTGAGAATAAGATCCTTTTGTCATTGTGAAGTGAAAAAGATTTACCCTACTCAAGTTTTTGCAATGACGATGACGGTTAATGTCTCTCTTTTGTATAGATAATCAACGCAAGGTTCCAACTAGAATTTTTTTCTACTGGTTTTCTACCTATCCAATGTATTAATTAGCTTGTATAAAATTGCAACTTAAGAATGAAAATTTTTCGATGTCAAAAGTGGAAATAATTTACACTCAAGATTGATAATTCTTTCAGTAAGAGTGGAAATATTTATCAATAATAAGATGTATGAGTGAAAAATATTCTCATTATAACTATAAACTGTAGAATGAAAATTTTTCTAAGGTGCTAATTTTTACCTACTTTGTAGTACAATCTTTAAGAGCCTCGACTCGAAAAAAATCAACACCATGAATGTGCAAGGTCTTGAGTGCAAATTATTTTCATATTGTGTTTTGGTTTTTACATTCCATAAGACCAACAAATATTATGCGTTAACAAATTTTTCTCTTAGGCAGAAAGATAACAATAATTATGAGCTCGATTATTTTTCATATTAGTACTTTATTTGGCAAGAGATTTATTCCCACTTTAAGGATAAGAAAATTTGATGCATGGTTTTAAAAAATAACCATGGGGGGGGGGGGGGGGGGGAGCAATGAGAAAAATAATTCACACTTCCTAAGTTTTTAACACATTAGGGTGCAAAAGAGGGTGGAAAAAGGACCTTTTTCTCAAAGTGAGAAAATGTCTAAAACTTGTAGTGTATGAGTTCTATCCTCTCTATGATGGTCTCTAGACTCTTAGTCTTTCATACCTTCTCTCATGTCGATCATGTCCACCATGATCTCCATCATCGTGTCAATCATGTTCATGGCGAGCATTACCACTGCTTTTGTGTTGTTCATCTTCTTTCAACTTAGCCTCCTGTTGAAGCTCCTTCTGCCATCATGTCCACTACCACGTTTAGTTTTGCTATCATGTCTACCGCTTCTGTGTTGTTCATCTACTCTGTGACTTAGCCTCATGTTGAAGCTGCCATGTAGCTACATAATGAGCCATGTATTGTGGGATACGCTATTAGCGACTGGTCGAGAGGGAGAGCGTGTTGCTTCATCGGCTGGCCAAGTACACAGCTTCAAGCATGTTTCATGAGTTGTCTCATGCTTAGGAAGGCAGATCATGTTGCGTCAGTTGTCTCATGCTAATTAGGAAGGCATTGCTAGTTTGAATCCCAAGTCCGACCACTTCATTCTTGATTGAAGAAGCATGTAACCTGCAAACGCCACTCCTCATTCCTGCCTTCAAACTGTAATGTTTGAATACAGGGATGATGCACACAAAGATAGTGAAGATGAAGCTATGAACGAGAAAGAAGACGATGACAAGGAGAGCAGAGTACTATCAACATCATCAAAAAAGGACGAGCTCTCAACAGGCTTGAAACTATACCAAACCGTGAATTCAAAAGACCTTAGCGAGGCCAGAGGCTGGTGATATAGGAGTTATGGGTGAGATATATAAAGCAGTTCTAATCCATCCACTGCTTTAAGATATATTGTATTTTTAATAGAGCATTAACATTGTGAGAGAGAAAGAAAGAGAAGATTGCCAAGACATTGTGTGTGTGAGAGAGAGAGAGAGAGGGAGAGATGATGATAATGTTTAGAGAGAGAGAGAGAGAGAAGGGAGACGATACATAGCACGTTGGTGCTCAATTCACGTGCTCACATTTGTGTGTGAGGGGATTTTCATTTATAGAGTTTGAGGCGGCACCGTTTCGGTGCTCGCCACTCTTATAATATTAAAATTACAACATTCCCCCCCTCCTCTGAAGGGAAATATTTTTAACAAAAAATTTCACTTTAGTAGAACTCATGTAGCTTTATCTTCTTCTTTTCGAATGCCGTTGTTTTGGATCATTTGTGATTCTTTTATGCGTCTGTTGCACCTTTTAATCGCACCTTTTATCCAAGCTTGTGTACCTATTAAGAAGCAATATAGAAGCATAGTTTTCAAAAACCCAAATCGGAAGTTAGTTCATCAGTGTCACTATTATTCTCCTCCCCTTCTGCTTCCGCAAGGTTGGATTGATGCTCTCGTGCTTTCTACTTATCGAAAGCACGTTTCCAACAATCTTCACAATAGTGACCTTATTTATAATAGTATGTACAAGTTATATCATGTGAGCAGGGAGTAGGTGTTGAACTTCGTGAGGTAGAGGGATTTGGAATTCTAAAAGAGCCTGATGAGGGTTCTTTGCAGGTCACATTTCTCTTGCGGAAGGATGGTGAAGAAAATCTCGTGCTTTTGGAGAACATAACTAGTGGTGAAGTCGTACTAGGGCCAGGTGAAGTTGTATTTTTTCGCACAGTATCCTCTTGGAGGATCCGATCAATAAGAACCGGTAATGTGAGACCAACGATATTGTTTTGAGTAGTTACGAATGTGGCCCAAGTGGATGGTAGAGCGCTTAAGTAACATCGTAGCATTTTAAGAATCAGTAAAACTAAGACCTGCAGTAGTAGCCTCATCAAGTAGACGTTGCCACTCATCCAAAAAGGTGGGAACGCTACCGTCTTCATGAAGCAAGCAATTTACTAATTTGCGATGGGCGGTGACTTGTGAAGCAATGTCCGTGTGAGCATATAGTGTTTTTAAATGCTCCCATATTGCATTAGCAGTCGGCAAACGATACACTAATTGAATTTGTGTATCACCTATACATAACACGATGTTGGACATTGCTTTATTATCTAGTTTTTTCCACGCAGCAATGTTAGCCGCATTAGTAGCAAGAGTATTTGGGGCAGCACCTACAGGAATTACAGGAGTCGGGCATAAAGTGGTACCGTTTACCACATCCCAAAGTTCTTCATGTACGAGAAACATTTGCATGCGTATCGCCCAAGAACAATAATTAGTGTTGGTAAGGCGATCGAGTTTATATGTTGTGTATGATTTTGAAGATGCACTTGCGGCCATGATGATGCATTAACAAGGTGAAACCCCTACGACAAATAGCCTAAAAATTTGACAGCTTTGTCGCTTGCATAGCCATGAAATCGTGACAATTCCAACACGAGGTATATGCGTTAGTGTTTGTGTTTTATTCAATCAAGATAAAAAGGATTAAGGGGTTTAGAATGCTTAGACGATTTCGTTAGAGTCGTGTTGGTGTTGATCCGCTTTGTCATCGTATCTTTGCGCCGTAATCAAAGAGTATCGAAGCAAAAAGCGCGAGAACTTCTTCTTATGTAGAATGTAGTATTATTATTATTATTATTATAATAATGTAATCATACATAAAGGATAAGGCATAATATCTACTAACATAATATGACGGAAGGGGGAGCCCTTTACACGTGTCGCAATCTACGACCTGAAGGCTAAAATCCAATCTACTAACATAATATGGCGCAAGGGGGAGCCCTTTACACGTGTCACAATTTGCGACCTGAAGGCTAAAATCCAAAACAAAAAAAAGCCCCTTTGCACGCGATAAAGAGGGAGAGAGGGGGAGAGAGAGAGACCGCCGAAGGCGGCCGGCCGTACTAGTTTCTATATAAGGGCAGCGAAGAAAAATGCACGACAGGAGGAAAGTAATTTTAGATGAATGATACCATATCGTATTTTTGATAGAGCATTAACATTATAATGTTTTATTATCCACAGGCGTAGATCACGATAATATTATAGTGAGAGATAAAGAAAGAGAAGATTGCCAAGACAATGTGTGTGTGTGTGTGTGTGTGTGAGAGAGAGAGAGAGAGAGAGAGAGAGAGAAGGGAGACGATATCTTGCACGCTGGTGTTCAATTCATGCGGGTTTTCATTTATAGAGTAATTTGAGGCACCACCGTTTCGGTGCTCACCACTTTTATAATATTAAAATTACAACATAAAAAGTAGTTTTAGTCCATCCACTCTTTAAGATATACGCAAAAACACTGACACAAAGCGTCAGAACAAATAAATAAAGATACCCCAAGAAGGCCTGACCCCTTGACAAAGTCCCATGACCACTCTATCCTTATAAACACTTTTGCCAATATCAAGGTTTTTCTAGCCAATCACAACGGCCCATGATTCTCAATGCTTTGACTGGGTTGCTCTGTTATTGACACAAGAGCAAGAGAGCTTTAAATTATGTTTAGACTTTTAATTACACAAAAGTAAGATTAAGTGCATATACTACACGCATATGCACCCGAAGAAACAAAAAAAAATACAAAATGCAAAAGGACTAGAATACAAAGAAATTTTCAAAAACATTGTTGCGGATAAATTTTGAAGCAAAAATTGTACTGATTCTTTACAAAAATCTTAGATAGATTTTTTTACTGATCAAACCCTCAAACAACTTAATAAAAAGATGCTATCTCACAAGCTCCTATATTGATATGCCAATGCTTCACCCATTGAAGCACCCCTAATGAAGCCAATAATCAATAATCTCCTTGTACATTGAATATACAAGCTGCCTTTCATTGCCAGAACTCATGTTTTTGCGAAAGCAAGCTGCGATGCATCTGTCAAGTCATCAGGCCAGCTCTACAAATCAACCAAAACAATCCACTTTCTACCATGTTTTCAGGATTGAAGACATAAGATCAAAGACAGTCTTCCTGCGTTAAAAGTTACACCATTAAAGAGTTAAAAGCCTCACAAAAAGATTTAGAATTTTTCTCACGTAGTAAAACGGAGTCTTTTCCAGTGCTTTTCATACAATGGATAACATCATGAGCTTCTGTTCGAGAGGCACCGCATACCTAGCTAGGTACGATTGGGGGCAGGGGACCGCCGGCCCGGGGCCGGGCCGGCGGTCCCCTGCCCCCAATCCTACCTAGCTAGGTCCCTCACAGAAGCTCATGATGTTGAGGTAAGTCACAATGTGGGAATTATTGTGAGAATTTGTCCAAAACTTATCGTGGGCCTGTGCACGTTTCTTATCCAGGCCTTTAGAGTTAAAACTTCCCACATGCACCACATTTCATCTTGAAGGCCTCCAAGAGAACCAGGCAGACAATAAATACAATCAAACCAACCGCCACGCACACTGGAACAAAACTGGAGTTAATGCTGGCAGAGGATTTCCTCTTCGAAAAAGGGGGGCGCCAGCACCGTAGATTTAGTTTCATTGTCTGGACATGAGATAGATAGCGGCGGGCCACACAAATCGGCATTTCCTTCATAGCTTTCTTTTGCAAATGTTGAAAACTGATTAACCTGTGGTATCATGCCCACCAGTTGGTTGTGGGATACATTCAGGTAGGCAAGAAATGTGAGCTCCGAGAGTGATGATGGAATGCTACCACTCTAACTTATTTGATGACAAATTAAGAAACTCAAGTTGTTTCATACTTGCCATTGTTTCAGGAATGCTTCCAGAAAAGTTGTTGAAGCTGAGATCCATATTGAAGAGCACCGCTAATGCACCCACCTGGGAAGGTATGGGCCCTTGAAGTTGGTTGTGGGAGAGGTAGATTGTTGGAGGAAATGCAGAAACTTGAGTGTACTGCAACACTGGAGAAATTTCTTTATGCTTTATTGCAAGGTTATTCACTACCTGTAATCCTGTCAAATTCTTATCTCCATGCATCAATGTGGGCAATCCAAAAAGTTCCACTGGTACATATCCAGAGAAAGAGTTACTTGACAAGTCCAAAGAAAACAGATGTGGCAAGAGCCCTAACCAGATTGGGATCGGTCCTTCTAAGTGGTTCCAGGAGAGATCTAAAACCTGCAGCCTTGTACAATTCTTGAGCCATTCTGGGATGGGCCCTCGGAGGCGGAGTAACCCAAGAGCCAACACTTGCAAGTTTGAAAGCCCCTGTCCCTCCACACTCTCTGGAAGGGTCTCATCAAAATTATTCTTGGACAAAATTATGCTAACCAGCTGCTTACTCCCAAACAGAGACCGCATGCCTCCATTCAAGTTGTTTGAGGAGATTGACAGTGCAGACAAGTTTTTCAAGCTACTCAATTCTATAGGAACAGCACCAATCAAGTTGTTTCTAGCCATGTTTAGGCCTTGCAAAGCTGCACATTCAGCCAAGGATAAAGGAATAGAGCCATGAAAAAAGTTACTAGAAAGATCTAAGATCTCCAACAGAGGTAACTTGTTAAACTGTATCAAATCAAGGCTGCCCTGAAAGCTATTATTATACGTGCTGAAAACCTTGAGCTTTGCACATGCTGACAAGTTTGCTGGCAAAGGTCCCATGAAACTATTTGAGCCCAGCATGAGGCGTTGAAGATTAACCAGGTTACCGATAGCTCTATCCAAAATTCCTGTGAAGTTATTCTCTGCAAAGGATAGCCTTCTTAAAGCACTCAAGTTGAAGATATCCAAGGGAATTTGACCCAGCAGGTAGTTTCCACCAAGATCCAACTCTTCAAGGTGTGTGCATACCCCAAGCCCCTCCCCGAGAGAACCTCCAAGCATATTGTAAGAGAGGTCTAACACCTCCAGATATGGACCACTTTGGCAAATATGAACGGGCACCTCCCCTGTGAAAGAATTTCTGCTTGCCCAAAACCCAAGCAATGAGCCCAAGGTCGAAAAAGAAGGTCATCTTCCAGAGAATCCATTACTTGTAATATTAACTCCCTGCAAGCTCTTAAGGCTAGTCACAACAGAGAGCTCACCTGACAGGTGGTTGTTGCTGAGGTCGAGCTGTTGCAGACGTGAGAGCGATGTCAGCTCATTGGGTATATGGCCGCTCAGCCCATTGTACGACAAGTCCAGGATCTGGAGAGATGAAATGTTGGCCAAAGCTTGAGGCAGACTTCCAGCAATGTGTAGAGATAGGCTTACTACTCTTGCTGGAAAAGAGTCGTCACAAGTGATGCCAACCCATTCACAGCAGCTCATAGTACTAGTAGCATCCCAACTGCGCACGCTGAAGCTCCTCTCTGTCATCTCCTGCACTCAAAACGCCTTTCGGATCATTTCCATGCAGAAACTGTAGTCAATCTCTCTCTCTCTCGCTCTCTCTCAGATCACTCTCGCTCGTCCCTAGCTCAGTGCCATACTTCCTATTTCTTTCAATATATCCACTCTTTCAGGCTCACCTTCACCATAGCCATTGTGCACACAGAGAAGGCCACCCACTCCATTTGTGGTGTTACATTCTCAAGTATGGACACCGTGCATGAAGTGCTTGGCGGGGCGATAATGGCAGTTTCTTTGGCTCTTCATTTATGGGTGTCAAGCATCGGCACATATGTTCTTCCCCCAATCGACAGCTGCTCCGAGCTTTGCGATGACGACGACCCGATCATTGAAGCTGCTATTTCGACAATCAATTGCATAATCGCCTTTGCGGTATCTTATCCGCAACGAAAGAGTTCTGCTATCGGTGTATGGTACGTCAAACCTCGAAGCCGCCATTTCTGGCATACTTTCTTCGACTACACAGAGGGTGAGACATTCGCTTCGAGAAAAACTTGTGAATTCCACGACACTGCTTTGACTTCGTTTGCGTTTTGGTGCAAGGCGACCTTCAACAAAAACAAATTCCTCGACAGATAGTAGCTGCGGTGCCTACAAAGGTGCTTACTGTGCAGAGGAAGGTTGCTTTATCTCTACACATGCTCGACATTGGAGGGCCGCTCCATAACATTGCTAATGTGTATGGTCTTGGGCGATCCACTGTTAGTAGAGTTTTTAGGCAGTTCATTGAGGCCATGATACGACATAGAAGCATTCATTCGTTGGCCAACAACACCACAAGAAAAGCAATTTGTGAAAGAGGGCTTCAAAGAAAAGCAGGGCTTCCCCAATTGTTGCGGTGCAATAGATGCAACGCACATCAACATGGAATTGCCAGCGGGTGAGCTACACGCACATTGGTTCGATAGGAACCGTAATTACTCTATGATATTGCAGGCGGTGGTCGACAACAACTTGTGTTTCCTCAATGTCATGTGTGGTATGCCCGGTGTCTGCAATGACATCCGTGTGCTACGGAATTCATCATTGTACAGGAGTTGCAGTGAGGGGATTGACTACCAGAGACATCCTGCTCGCTTACATGCGAGATGGTCACATGAACTAGTTTGTACCACTATGTAATGGACATTGTTTTGCAGTCTATAATTTGATCTATACATTGTTGATAATTTATCATCCGAATGCGTCATTGAGTTGAGGGGGGGAGGTTAGTGCTCTGAATACGTCATTGAGTCAAACTGTTAGAGAGAGAGAGAGGGAGGGAGGGAGGGAGACAATGTGAGGTTTATAATGTGTGTCCATATTTGTAAACGGTGCACCTTCATCTTCGGAAGGGAGGGGGGTAGGGGAGGGGAGGGGAGGGGAGGGGAGGGGAGAGAGAGAGAGAGAGAGAGAGAGAGAGAGAGGGCCTATAGTAAAAAATGCTTCAATAATTTGGGTGTTGGGAGAGAGAGGCTTGGGGGATGTTCCCCCGGGGGCGGGGGGGGGGGATTGGCAAAATGAACAGTGAACAATGTGTGGAAAAATGGTACACACAAAAAAAGTTTGGCATGTGGCAGTGACACACATTATCAGTAGGCTTGTTAATTCTACAACACTTCAAAAACACGCTATGAAGCATGTCAATAGCTTAGCCAAATAACAAACTAAAAGCCTCCACAGCTTCATTAGTTTTTTTTTTTTGGTGGGGTGTTTGTGGTGGGGGGGGGGTGGGGGGGAGGGGACAGAGATTGAGAGAGGGCCCACAGTAAAAAAACAAGGTGAGGACTCACGATGGCCTGGTGAAGGTAAGGGGGGAGGAAAGATTTATGCAAGAGGGAAATGGCATAACCAATCTACCACACTTGGGTGATAGAAAGGTTATACCATTTTTCTCTTGAATAACAGGTCTTGAGTTCAACTCTCCTCGTCGGCTAGATCTCTAAGGTCTCTTGGGATAGTTTCCTACAACATTAAAATTCTCTTCTTCTTCTTCTTCTTCTCTCTCTCTCTCTCTCTTCCCCACACACACTCACATGCACACACACATATACATGGAACCTCTCTCTACTCTCTTCTTCTCATTGATAAGTGCCCTTTTAATCTCTCTCTCTCTCTCTCTCTCTCTCTCTCTCCACACTCACTCACACACACACGTATACACAAATACACAAGCATATATGCACGTGTTGAAATTGACCTATCTACCATCCCAAAAGCTGATTTACACAAGAAGATATACTCCTGCTAAATCTAATAGTGGGTTGTCCACAAAATTCCTCTCTTTGTCAACTCTCTCTCTCTCTCTCTCTCTCTCTCTCTCTCTCTCTCCGGTTACATACTTGAGTTGCATCGAGATCTACCCCATGGATGTCCAAGCTTTGTCATAAGCAGGCAAGCCCTCCTCTCTTTATAAAATATACTCAATGTTTGAGTTTTTGTTAATGTCTCTGTCATATGCATGTACATACATACATGCACTCACTATAGTAACCGATAAATTGAGAGAGAAGGGACACCAACACAAGTGCCCAATGCCAACAATTTTTCAAGCACTTTCAGAAAGGATATAGAAGTGTCTCTTTATAGTTATTTTTAAAATTTTGAAAATACACTTGTTTGTTTCCAAAATACACGAATGCCGTTGTGGCAAGGTACAGTAAGTAAAAGTTTGTTAGTATAGTACACCTAATTTGTTCTTGGTAGCCTCTGGGAGAGAACAAATGTGTAATCTTCAGCACCTCAAGGCTCGGCTAAGCTTGAGGTCTTTTTGTAATTTCTTTGAGATTTAAATACATTCACTTACTATTGTGATTTTGCTCAAAAAAATTTATTTGAAAATACACTTTCACAAATTGTTAAGAGATATCAATATTGGTCTTAAAAAAAACCCTTTGAAAAAACAAAAACAATTTTATCTTTAAAAATTAAGTTCTCATAAAACAATAAAATATCCACAACAATTGTCTTTTTTTTTTGTTATGTGCACTTAAGCTGGACTATTTACTTTATGTAAAGTAGAAAGGCTTTTAACTTTACATTTTCCAAAGTCTTTTTGCTATGTGTACTTAAATGGTTCAGTTACTTTGTGTAAAGTAGAAAGCCTTTGATTTTCAATTCCAAAAAGTCTTTTCATTTTTTGCAATGTTATTATTCACTTTTGTATTTAAAATCTTCCTACCTTTTAGTTTTGCATTTTAAAATAGAGGTCTTATAAGGTTTTCTCTTGAATGAAGCAGTGAGTGACACATGGAGAGTCTCTCCTTCCTTACAAAATTTAAGGTGCTTCATATATAGTATAGAAGTATAGAAGTCATTTTCAAGCATGCAAACAAAGTAAATCACTATGGAGGGTCTCTACTTCCTTAAAAAATTTAAGATGCTTCATATATAGTATAGAAGTATAGAGGTCATTTTCAAGCATGCAAACAAAGTAAATGCTGCCTTAGTTTAAGCTTTCTATTCACAAGACACTTGTCTCTCAAAGAAAGTGATGCAAGGAAACAAAAGGGGCAACAAAGATATTTTATAAAGAACCCTGCCATGTGATGGTCATCTAACCAAAGAATCCAACAGCCTCAATTTTGCAACAACTTTGCGCACTTAACCCTATGGCCTTCCACAGGCCAAAAATGCCTTATTAAGTTGTGTGTTGGGGGGTTGGGGGGGAGGGGGAGAGACAGAGATTGAGAGAGGGCCCACAATTAAAAAAATGCCTTACTAAGTTGTGTATTTTTATAGTGGGGGTTCCGGGGGGGGGTGTGGTGTGTGTGTGTGTGGGGGGGTGGAGAGATATTGGTACAATGCACAGTGCACAATGTGTGTAAAAAACGTTTACAAACAAAAAGTTTGGCCTCTGGCAGTCACAGAAATTATCAGAAGGCTTGTTATTTCAATAACACACTTTGAAGCATTTACATAACTTAACCAAGTAACCAACAAAAACCTCCCAATGCTTCATTACATTTTTTTTGGGGGTGGGGGGAAGGTGAACAGAGAAAGTGAGGGTGAATGAGAGCAAGCACCTTCAATTTGTTACTGCCAATAAAGTGTTTGCAAGTTTAAAATCAATGCATCTACATATCGAGTATGCAACCTATCCTACTATAAAAGAGGGGGGGTTTTGGGGGGGGGGGGAGAGAGAGAGAGAGAGAGAATCAAGGTAAGTACAATGTGTTGGAATCAAGTTGCACACAACAAAAACTTTGGCATTTGGCATTCTCACAAAAAGTCCATTGCATTATGGTTTATGATCCAAAAACACACTACTAAGATCTTTAGTGCCCTATAGCTTTACTGTCCAATTGAAATAGTATCTCAACAGTGAATATCACATCCACAGTCATGCAAAACCAAAGATGTTTACCAATCAACAACCACTCAATGCAAACAATGATTAATAAACAAACACCTAAGAATGCAACACATAAGTATTACTCTCTGCATATCGCCAGGGAGGCAATGGAGTCGGCCACTCGGTTTAAGGAGCCACAAATTGCGTTTGCACTGTCACGAGTGGCTTCGTTTGTCGCCTCCTCGATTTCTAGCAATCTCTTTCCCCTAGCTTCTTCACGTGCGTCCTTACGATCCTCTGAACTTTGCAACACCATCGCCAAGTTCTTCGTCGAGTCCACGAGCTCCTTGATGTTGTTGCCATTGACCCGCGAGCGCCGCTTTCGCTTGATCCCTCCTGAGCTTCCTATTGCTGATGTGTCCCTGGGTCCACCACCATTGTTCGTGGCAATAGGTGGTGTTTGTTGCTCGCATGTGCTGTCACCATCACCAGGCATGGTATGGTTGTCTTCTTCGTCGCCTACTTCTTCGCCTACATGCGAAGAAGAAAAGAAATTAGGGTGAAAGCAACAAATAAAAATAGTAGCGAAAATTAATTTATGGATCGAATTCCAATCCTCCCCTGTTTAAGAATTTCTTTTTGCCCAAAACCCAAGCAATGAGCCCCACTTCGAAAAAGAAGGTAATATTCCAGAGAATCCATTACTTAGAATATTAATTCCCTCAAAGCTCTCAAGGCTAGGCACAATAGAGAGCTCAGTTGACGAGAGTTGTTGCTGAGGTCAAGCTGTCGCAAAGACGTGAGAGTGATGTGAGCCCATTGGGTATATGGCCTGAAAGGGTGGTGGTAATGTGTATGCTAGTCTCCACCCAACCGTGCTATCTTATAGCCTCCCCCTAGCATACACACTATCCAGCCGTGCCGATGGCCTTTCCCATAGGACCCATGTCCTTACATTACCACCCCCCCCCTTGGAGAATCGTTTCCGTCCTTGAAAACGAACGTAGGAAAACGTTTCTTAAGTGCGGAGACATTCTCCCATGTAGAACCTTCTTCAGGTCTATCTAGCCATTTTATCAACACCTGTCGTCTAACACGATGTCTGGTGCAAAACTCATCAGAATCCAAAATCTTTTCGGGCCCATGAGCAATGCTTGGCGGTTTGATAAGGTCAAATAACACACCTATGTCAATGACATTATCATTCTGTCCTAGCTATTTTCGTAAACGGCTAACATGAAAAACAAGATGAACTCGTGAGTGTTCTGGAAGAGGTAACTTATAGGCCACTTGACCTATACGTTTGAGAATGGTAAACGGTCCACAATAGCGTGGTGAAAGTTTAGCAAATTTTTCCGTCTTCAGACTTTCTAAATGCTCCGGAACTTTGAGGAAAACCTTGTCTCCTTCTTCGAAAATAACAAGAGGACGATGCTCATCTACGTACTTCTTATATCAATCTTGATCTTGTTTAACATTCTGTCGAGCAACTCGAAGCATGTCAAAATGGTCTTGGAGAAAATCCTTCACTTGTTGTATCTTCTCCTTAGCCAACCCCACCGTAATGGGTGATCTAGGTTGAAATCCACACAAAAGCATAAATGGACTAAACCCCGTAGTCACATGCTTTGAACTATTATAAGCAAATTTCAATATAGGTAAGTAGTCTTCCCAATTGGTTTGCTTCTTGCTAACGTACGCTCATAGCATATCCTCTAGCACTTGATTAACTCTATCTGTTTGACCATCCGTTTTTGGATTATCAGTCGTACGTAGATTAAGTTTTAGTTTTCAACTTTTGGAAAACATCTCTCCAAAAGTGATTATCAAACTTTCGATCTCTGTCACTAATGATACTAGCTGGAAGACCGTAGAGTTTATATATATGCTCTACCAATAGCCGTGCTAATTTCGGTGTCTTAACCGTAGTCTTAGAGGGAATGAATCGACCCATCTTTATGAGACGGTCTACAATTACCCATATAGCATCATGGCCATGATTTGTAGTAGGTAGCCCTACTACAAAATCCATAGAGATACTTTCCCACTTACCTTGTGGAATCTCTAAAGGATGTAAAAGGCCATCTACCTTGAGGCACTCTGCCTTATTAACTTGGCACTGTTGGCAGTTTAGTACATACTCTTGAACATCATGATGTAAGACCGACCAATAAAATTACCGTCGAACTAAGGCATACATCTTACGAATACCTGAATGACAAGCACTTGGACTATCGTGACACTCAAATAAGATTTGGCACCTAGTGTCTAAGTCCTTTGGCACACATACTCTACCCTTGTGGAGTAAGTAGCCACCATCAATGGAAAAATTCTTCCATTGGTTAAGCTCTTCTTGAGTAGAGGTGGAGCTCTGTGTGTTGGAATTTTTATCTGCACATGCAGAGACATGTTGATTTTGCTGTACAGAGAAATGTGAGTGTGCGGGATCCCTTTTTAAAACTGCACTCCACACTTTAGCATATGATTGATCTTGTGCACACTTGCCACATAATGACTCCAAAAATCCACTCTTTATTTCCGTGAAAGCAAGTGAATTAATATGAGGCATCCGATTTAGTGCATCGGCTACTACATTATATCGTTCCTTGCGATATTGTAGCTTACAATCATAATCTTGAAGGATTGAACTGCCCATCGAGCTTTACGGCCCTTCAAGTCCGTTTGAGTAGTAAACCATTTGATACTCTCATGGTCCAAAAATACTTCCAACTCAGCACCATATAAAAAGTGTTGCCACTTTCGTAAAGCGTGAATTATGGCGTAGAGCTCTCTCTCATAGACAGAATAGTTCTTTTGAGCTCTATCTAACCTTTTACTTTCAAAAGCTATAGGTCTTCCCTCCTGGAGAAGCCACACCAAATGCTTTATCACTAGCATCAGTCTCTACCACAAACGGCTTAAGTGGGTCAACGATTGCTAGGATGGGAGCAGTGGCTATAGCTACTTTGAGCTATTCAAAACTGTGTTTTTGGGCTTCTTCCCAAGAAAAGGTCTTACCTTTTTCTTTAGGTTGATCCGTCATAGGAACAACGATTTTGGCATAATCACGGATATCCTATCGATAAAATCTAGCCATGCTTAAAGATATTTGAAGGCTTAACCGTGTTGAGATGTGGCCATTGAAGAATGGCAGCGACCTTGTCAGTGTCCATTTTGATGTCAGAATAAGAAATCACATGACCGAGGTAATGTATCTCTGTTTTAAAGAAATTACACTTGCTTTTCTTAGCATACAGTGCGTGAGCTTGTAGTTGTTCGAACACTAATGGTAAGTGTTCTATGTGTTCATCTTCAGCCTTACTGTAAATGAGAATTTCATCAAGGAAAACCACAACAAATTTTCCAAGATAGGGACATAAGACACTATCCATGAGTGTCATAAATGTAGCTGGAGCATTGGTTAAACAAAAAGGCATAACCAAAAATTCAAAATGCCCGAGCCGTGTTATAAAGGCAGTTTTGGAGATATCTTGCAAAATGATACGCACTTGGTGGTATCCTGAACGAAGTTCTATCTTTGTATAGTATCTTTTTCCATGGAGTTGATCAAACAACTCATCCACTCTTGGCAGAGGATACTTGTTCTTGATGGTTATAGTGTTTAATCCGCGATAATCTACACACATGCGCCTAGTACTGTAAGGTCCCCGTCCTAAAAGATCAGGGCGACTTGGAAGATAGCCTTCGTTATCCTCTAAATCCGTTGACGACACCCTACTCCGATAATGCGAAGAAAGGATATGAGCAACGAAAGAGAAGAAGACTTCCACCTGATGTGTTTGTAGTTGCAAGACCCTACGCCACAAGCCAGGTCGATGAGGTTAAAGGTTCTATGGACTTTAGATCCTATATTATAAGATAATAAAATCCCTTTCACATATTAAGGATCCAAAAACAACGCCTTTTTCTTCGCGTTTAAGAGGCATGGCCGCCATCGTTAAATCCGAAATATAACAAGAGATAAATCTCTACTAACTAAGACAAAGTGAAAAGTACTCGACTAATCGAGTCCACCCATCCTTGAACGGCAGCCTGAGCCGGTCCCCACTTTCCACACCGCACTCACCCATTCTTTTAATGTTATCTAATTACTACCACGACATATACAACAATGTTCCATAATTAATTCTTAGCACAAGTTCTTTAGTACAATTCTTTCAAACCTCATCAAACAATTCTTTCATAACCAGAGTTAAAGAATTCTATAATCCGCAAAACAAAAGAGTCTTTAGTTTCTATACAAGTTTTGTTGCTAACCACGGACTTTATCTGTCTAACCGACAGAGCCTTTGCAAAGGTTTTTCCTAATCGCTCACCGCGAGATGCGCATACTTCCCTTTTGCTAACCGCAAGGGTCATCTTGCTACCTGCAAGGCATCTTGCTAACCGCAAGGTAAAAAAAACAAAGTTGATGACCTCAACTTTAATTTCCGCTAACCGTGGATTCCTCTCGCTAACCGCGAGTTCCATCTGGAAACAAGATTTTCTTTTAGTAATTCATATTCTAAATGTTTCTTTCAACAAGATCAATCAAAATCATATTCTCAAACCATAATCACTTATCAACAACATTTCTTTATGAACAATAACAGTTTATAAAAACAATACTTTTACTACTTTATAAAACATATGCTTGTTTCATGTGATTGAACAATCACGTTTCCGGTCGGGTTAAGGTAAGGTTAGATATAAGTTCATCTTACCGGTCAACATGAATACTATGCATAATTATAAATTTGTTTTACCGGATTTGGAGCATGTAACTCCTGTGCTGGCGGTTGGACAGCTTCCGCTTCTTCTTCGATTGATGCTTCCGCATGAGATACGTTTGGAGTTGACATCCTTCTTCCCACCTTCCTTGGTGGTGCAACGGCATGGGCGTTCTTAGAACTTTGCATTACACACTTCGAAGCCATAGCTTCGAAATGGAGAAAAGAAAAGCGCGTTGTTGGAGAGAGAGAGAGAGAGAGAGAGAGAGAGAGAGAGAGAGAGAGAGAGTGTTTACAAATCGGGTGACGGCACGTCGATGATTGGAGATAGAGATGATTTGAAGGTGAGAGGTTAAGGGAGAGAGGCTTCCTCCGGCACGTCGTTGCGAGAGAGCTTCCGCTTCTGTAGATGTGTGTGTTCAAAGTGAGAGGAGAAGGGTCCTTTATATAGGCCTTAGGGGGGTGCTAAAAATACTAAGAGGTTTCAAGAATAGGAGAAGGAAAAGCTCGCGCGTCGTCGCGGCTCTAAAAAAAATTTATTTATTTATTTACTATTATTATTTTTTTATAGTGTTCGCGAATCCTGTGCGCGATTTTAAAAAGCTCTATACTTACAAGTTCCCATTCTATTTTCAAAGAGATAAGAAAGAAGTATCATAATTTTGACTCACCTCTCTTTCTCTCCTAAACATACTATCTCTAAGCTTTTTCTTCACACATAGATTAGGTTCCCACATAAACCTATGGTTCCACATAAAGAAAGATCATAAATAAATGGTTTCTGAACCCGATTTCTCTGATAAACTCATGATGACTCACAAAATTGAGAATCTCAATTGCTTTGCAAAATAACTGAAATGGCTTATATGAATAAATGTTGGGTGCATTACAATCTCCCCAACTTAGGGATTCGAGATGTCCTCATCTCTAGAAAAAGTGAGGATAATCCTTCTCTAAGGTAGCTTCATCTTCCCATGTTGCATCTTCTTCAGGGTACTCCTACCATTGAACAAGGTGTTCTCTGAGGATTCCATTCCGAAGAATCTTCTCTCGGGACTCCAGAATCCTGGATGGTTGGAGTTCTAAGATACTCTGGGTAGGCATGACAATCTGTTCATCATTTAGGAGTTGATCATCACTGGGGATATAGGGCTTCAATAAACTCACATGAAATGCGTCATGAACTTTAATATGTTCTGGTAACTTCAACTTGTAAGCTTAAGTACCGATACACTTGATTACTTCATAAGGACCACAATAACGTGGGCTAAGCTTCTTGTGCTTTCCAAGCGATAAACTACTTCTCTTTGGATGAATCCGAAGAAAAACTTTGTCACCTTCTTTGAATTTTCGCTCGGACCTCTTCCCATCTGCATACTGTTTTTGGGATCCTGAGCCGCTTGAATATCCCTCCGAATGGCTTTCGTTTGGATTTCCATTTCTTCAAGCATCTTCTTAGACGCTTCTACTCTTATGGTAGGATCTGAAAAATTAAGCGGAGAGATATAGTCATGACCATATAAGGCACAAAATGGGGTCATACCAATGCTTTGGTGATAAGAAGCATTGTAGGCATACTCCACTAGAGGTAAAAATTGAACCCATCGCTTAGGTTCCCTATTGCAATAAGCTCTGAGAATATCTTCAATGACTTGGTTGACTCGCTCGGTTCGTCCATCTGATTGAGGATGGTATGCGGTACTAAAGTTCAATTCTGTCCCAATTGCCTTGAAGAGCGAAGTCCAAAAATTTGAAGTAAACTTCTCAACTCGATCGCTTACAATTCGCTTGGGTAATCCATGCAATCTGAAAACCTCTTTAACAAATAGTCGTGCAATATCAGAGGCGGTAAATGTTGTCTTGAATGGGATGAGGTGTGTAACCTTCGTGAGTAGATCAACGACCACCATAAGTGAGTTGTACCCACCTTGTACTGTAGGTAATGTTGTGACAAAGTCCGTGCTTATACATTCCCACTTCATTTGTGGAATGTCCAGAGGTTGAATTTTACCGGGAAGTTTAACCCTTTCAGCTTTAATCCTTTGACATGTTAAGCACTAGAAACATAGCGTAGTACATCTGCTTTCTGTCCAATCCAATAGAAGCTTTTACGTACTGCATTGAGAGTCTTTGCATAACCTGGGTGTCGTGAAGTAGGGCTATCGTGGGCTTCGAACAAAATAGCTTTCTTTAAGTTAGGATCCCTCGGTACACATAACCTGTCTCTGTAGTAGAGACAAAGTCCATCTTCAGAGAAGTGTATCATTGAAGGTATAGTCTTTAACTCTCCAGATCGAACAAGGTTAATCTACCTTTGATACTCTGGATCAGCTGATGCAGCTTCCTTAATTCTTTCAATGATCGGATTGTTAGGTATAGATATGAATCCCATAAAAGGTTTCGACTCAACGAATCTGCAACCGCGTTTTCTTTCCCAGGGCGGTAGAGAATATCAAAGTCATACTCCTGTAAAAGTTCCACCCATCGCCTTTGTCGCATATTCAAGGTTGCTTGGGTAAAGATCCACTTTAAGCTCTTATGGTCGGTTATAAGTCGAAACTTTCTTCCCAATAAATAGTGTCTCCATAGCTTTAAAGCATGAATGACTGCCAACAGTTCGAGATCATGGGTCGGATAGTTCTTTTCATGAACCTTAAGCTTACGTGAGGTAAAAGCTATTGGTCTGTCTTCTTGAGTTAACACTCCTCCAACTGTTATTCCACTAGCATCAGTGACGACTTCAAAGGCTTGATTGAAATCTGGTAGCTTTAGACATAGGGCCGTAATCACATATTGCTTAAGTTGGTCGAACCTTTCTTGATGTATTGGTTCCCAATTGATCCTTGCTCCTTTCTTCAAGAGGTCTGTCAAGGGTGCGGCGATCACCGCATAATTGTTTATAAAGATTCTGTACCAGCCTGCGATTCCCAAGAATCCTCTAAGCTCACTTACATTAGTTGGCCGAGGCCATTCAACAATGTCTTGAACTTTAGCCGGGTCTACTGAAATTCCTTCTTGCGAAACGATAAATCCCAAGTATTCAATCCTTGGAGAGAAGAATGAACACTTGCTCATCTTTGTGTATAGCTTATGCTGGCGAAGAATGTCTAACACCTTTCTTAGGTGAGCTTCATGTTCTTGTTCATCTTTTGAGTAGATTAGAATATCATCAAAGAAGACAAGGACAAAATCGTCTAGGTAAGGCCTGAAGATATCCTGCATCAATCTATTGAATGTAGCTGGAGCATTGGTTAGACCAAATGACATTACTATAAATTCAGAATGGCCATAATGGGTGTTGAACGCTGTTTTTGGAATATCTGATTCCTTTATTCTGATTTGATAGTAACCAGATCTTAGATCTATCTTTGAGAAGACCTTAGAACCATGTAGCATGTCCATCAATTCATCGATTCGGGGTATAGGATAGTTGTTCTTAATTGTTAGCTGGTTTAGTCCTCTATAATCAATGCAGAGTCTTAAAGTCCCATCTTTCTTTTTCTGAAAAAGTACCGGCGCTCCCTAACTAGATTTGCTTGGTCTAATAAATCCCTGTCCTAGAAGTTGACGAAGCAGCTCCTTCAGTTCAATTGCCTTTGGTAAGGCCTTTTTGTAAGGTCTCTTTGACACGGGCTCACTTCTTGGGAGAATCTCTATCTCATGGTCAATTTCTCGGGTTGGAGGAAGGGAGATAAGGTCTTCAGGAAAAATATCGGAATATTCATGAATCCACGAGGGTTTTGTATCACTTGAATTTGGATCGACCTTATTCAAGTTGACCACAAATACCTGTTGACTAGTTCTCATACCCTTGAGTAGACGGTTTGCCTTCACTAATTGAATCTTTGGGCTCCCACTTTTCCCTTGCACTTTGACTTGCCTTGCTTGACTATCTCTAAAGCTCAGACTACCTTGACCACAATGGATGCTAGCCTGATTCTTAGATAACCAATCCATTCCAATAATCCCATCGTACATTCCAACTGGTAGGGTTCTAAAGAAAGCTGAAGTAGTGTACCCTCCTAGTTCAAAATCAAGGATTCCCACAGAATATCGAGATACTACGGTTTTCCCATTAGCCAATTCTACTGTCATGGGTTTAGCTTGTCTTTGGTTTAGGTTCAACTTTCGCAAACATTTTGGGGATAGAAAAGAATGGGTACTGCCACAATCGATGAGAAGGTTAAAATATTTACCTTGATAAGTGGGTGGGGTCTAAATAATAGCGAATTGTCGTTGAGCTCTAGGGTTGTCAATAGCTGCATAGATAGTCGCTCTTTCTTCATCTTCACCAATGGTAGGTTCTCGTATGGTTACACGTGCATGTGCATTCCTACCTTGACCTCTTCCAAATGCCCTTGCTGATCTCCCTCGCCCTCGTCCACGTCCACCACCTCGTCCAGTGTTGTTTCCAATAGGGCGGGGTCTTTGGTCTGCCTCCGTTGCTACCGCTGTTCTGTTAGATAAGCGTGGACATCTGTTTCGGTAATGTCCCAGTTCTCCACACTCAAAGCATTGAACATCCAACCTTGCAAGGTTTTGCACGTTTGCAGCATAGGCTCTTTGTGGCTGCCTCTCATTATTGGAAAATCTTACTAGTCGTCTAGCACCATTAAAACTCTGATTCTGTTCAACTCTCCTCCTTATGCCTTGCTCCTTCATCAAAGGTTTGGCTCGTAATAAGGCATCTTGCACAGTGGTAGGTTTCATGGCTTCGAGTCGTGAGCAAATGGGTTCTCTTAAACCTTGGCAAAACCGAGCTATTTGTTGCTCTATCGTCATTGGTGGTGCATAACGCCTAAGATTTACGAACTTCGAGTAACACTCTTCCGGGGATAGGCTGTATTGCTTCAAGCTAAAGAACTCATTCATCTTTAACGTTTCATGAGCAGGGGGTAAGTATCTTTCCTTCACCGCTGGCTTGATCTCCCTCCAATTTTGGGAATTTTCTAACACTCCCATGTCACGGCAATGTTGTTTCCACCATAATTTGTCTTCACCCGTAAGGCGAAACATCCCCAGCATCGCTTGGTTTGCAGGTGCAGTCTTGGCAGCTTAGAAATAATCGTCCATAGCTTCAATCCAGACTTCCACATCCTTTTCCACATTGGCACCTTCACCCTTAAAAGAAGGTGGTTGCATTTGTTTGAGCAACAATTTCTTCTCCTGAACTTCCGTGTATAAAGCATCGTTCCGAGGATTCTCCACTATAGAAGTAATTTGAGGGTTCTCCTGCAAATTTTTAACACCAATGCTTATAATAACTTAAGTCATTAAAGTATTGGGTTTATCTAGTCCTTTAGAGTTCAACACATGGCTTAACCAATCATAACTTAGTCCAATCACATGACTTAACCAGTCATGGCTCTTCACCAACAATTAATCAATGACTTGACCAGTCAATCAATTCTTTTGAGCAAAACAACTAAATTTATTATTTGCAACACATAGGCGTTAACAAGCTTTCTGTCCCTAGCACTAGTTGCATCAATTACTATCGTGAAGCATGTAGGAAACACCAAATCTCAATTAAGCTCAAGAATAAATTATTTATCAAGAGTCAGTTTCTCTTCCAAAAAAATCAGCGTCTTCTATTGATGTGAGAATACAAATGGCCTTATTACAAAATGTTATAGTAACACTAATCCTCAGGTGTATATTTGAAGCTGTGATATTCTTGGGAACTCTTTAGGAAGAAGCACAGAGGATTTTCTATAGGGGCTAATAGACGATAAGTGGCGGGGAGTTGTGGTAATCCTGTTGTCCATCCCTTGCCCAAGAAGTGGCTAGTTCTACCTATAACAACAACTCGGGCTTTTGGAACGACTGCAATGACCTTGTCATAGACCCACCGATTGAGGTTGACTCTTCCATCTGCCGCCATTGTTTTGATATTGGTTGGCCAAAAGGTATAGTAATGGACCATCCTTAGCTCCTCGCACCATTTGATGTGGCGAAGATCATTATTTAAATTCCCTAAGCTTCCAGCCCTGATGGTAAAAGTACTCCCACGAGACCATCCTCGTTGGGTTCGAAAACGGGGCGGAGTGGTCGATATCTCAAGGATCCTCATGACTGATGCCCGAAAGTCGTAGTCATTTGATCGGCACACAGACATGTACATGATGTTGAACACCTAAAATCGCATGTATGCCTCATGCTGATCCTGAAACGTGTTATATATAAATATGTAAGAATATAAGATCATTTTAATAGAGTAATTTAGAAACAAAAGTAGCAATTGTGGAAAAAAACACATTCTTCCCCTACATTCCCTTCTTAACGTTGGATTAACCTCTGTTTATCCTTGGCTCTGATACCAACTGTAAGGTCCCCGTCCTAAAAGATTGGGGCGACTTGGAAGATAGCCTTCTTTATCCTCTAAATCCGTTGACGACACCCTACTCCGATAATGCGAAGCAAGGATACGAGCAACGAAAGAGAAGAAGACTTCCACCTGATGTATTCGTAGTTGCAAGAGAGCTTCCGCTTCTGTAGATGTGTGTGTTCAAAGTGAGAGGAGAAGGGTCCTTTATATAGGCCTTAGGGGGGTGCTAAAAATATTGAGAGGTTTGAAGAATAGGAGAAGGAAAAGCTCACGCGTCGTCGCAGCTCAAAAAAAAATAATATATATATATATATATATATATATATATATATATATATATATATATATATATATATATATACATACATATATATATTTAGCGTTCGCGAATCCTATGCACGATTTAAAAAAGCTCTATACTTACAAGTTCCCATTCTATTTTGAAAGAGATAAGGAAGAAGTATCATAATTTTGACTCACCTCTCTTTCTCTCCTAAAAATACTATCTCTAAACTTTTTCTTCACACATAGATTAGGTTCCCACATAAACCTATGGTTCCACATAAAGAAAGATCATAAATAAATGGTTTTTGAACCCGATTTTCAATCCGATTGCTCTGATAAACTCATGATGACTCACAAAATTGAGAATCTCAATTGCTTTGCAAAATAATTGAAATGGCTTATATGAATAAATGTTGGGTACATTACAAGTACCATCTTTCTTGTTTATTAATAGAATTGGTGATGCCCAAGGCAAAGTGCTAGGTCTAATGAAACCACGGGTGAGGTAGTCAGCCAACTGACTCTCAACCTCCTTGGCTTCTTTAGCACTCATATGATAAGGCGGTTTACTCACCGGTTTAGTGGCTGACAAGACATCTATGCCATGCTGCACATCACGTATAGGGGGTAAACTCAGTGGTAAATCACTTGAGAATACATCACCATACTCCGTGAGTAAGTGATTCATCTTTTGCCATGCAAAAGGAGAAAGTAAACTAGAGTTATGCTGGGATGGACAGTCTTGTAATTCCTGTAATTTACAACAGTTGCGCATTGCTGTATAGAATTAAAGTTGAGAGCACTTTGCTTGCTAGATTTGTTACAACTTTGTTTATCATTAGAATTCATTGCACTTTGCATACCATTACTAGACTGCATTGTACTTTGCTCTTGAGAATTCACAAGACTTGGAGACAAGCAGTTAACACAAAAAGACTTCATCTATTAAATCTGATTTCTGCAAATAGAAAGCTTGGTTGTACATATAAGAGGTGCAGATGGTATATTTTTCTCACCAAGCAAAAGCACATGTTTACCATTGGCCATAAAGGATAAGGAGTTGTGTTCATAACTAGTGTGCAATGTGTTTCATAAACCATGCATCCACTCCCATCCTAAAACTATATCAGCACGGTCCATGTTCATAACTTGAAAGTCAAGGGTCATTGTATGATCTTGAACAATAAGCTCAACCCCTTGAACCACCGTATCCCATACTTCTTTATCATTGCCAGACATCTGTTCTACCATATACTTGTGAGAGTAGGGAGTTTGTGTAAGCTTCAATTTCTTGACTAGCTTATAGTTCAGAAAGTTATGAGTTACACCATCATCCACTAAAATACAAACATGTTGTCCGTTAATAGTGCCATGCATACGAATCAAATCATGAGGCCAAAGGTGGCCAAAGGTGGGCTGTCACATTGAAGGAGGCAATCAACACTTTCGTTTTTCTTCCATATGAAGAACCTCTATATCACAATATTTAGGAGATGAATCTAATGTAAAGCGTTGCACCGTGTGTATGGCCTTTTCTTTGCCTTGCAAAAGAGGATAATCTTTCTTGTTATGTTGGTCCGAAAGACATCTAAGACACAAATTGTGTTTCTTTCCACGCTCAAAATTAGCAGTGCTGAGAGACCCACATGGAGTATCTCGTGATTGCTTAGGCTTCTTAGCCTCTTGTGGGCGAGGAGAGGTAGCTTGTCTCTTATTCCTCTTGGAACGTGTAGGAGATCTACCTTGCCATTGGCTCTTAGCAAAATTATTCTTAGAGTAGGGAACATTTCCTTTTCTCTCTTGGTTATCATCATATCTTTGGGCATGACTGATAGTTTCTTTCAAAGTTTTTGGATGTTGGGTGTTGACATGAAGACGATAGTCTTTGTCAAGACCCCTATTAAACCTCTTCACAAAAACTCGTTGTTTTTGGGAGGGCTTTTGCTCACTTTGAAGCTACCTCCTTGAGGAAAAAAGAATTTTTGGAGTAAAACTTGCCTTCCTTCAAGAAGTGAAAAGGAAGGGTGAAACTACTTCCTTGAAGTTTGAAACTTTCCCTTTCCTTCTAGCTTTCATTTCAACACAAGTATGTTATCTTTCCTTGTTATACACAACAAGAGCAATTAGCTTGATGGTAAAGTGTTGGCCTCTTACCCTCATGGGGTGGGTTTAACCCTCCTTCATGCAAGGGTTAAGTGGGCCTTCCTACCTGCGCAGCCAACGATGCCAACGAAATCCTTCGGAGCCCCAGTGCCATCGAGTTGCTAGTCGAGTTTACCTTGGTCGTTGTGGAGGGCATCCACGATCGGTTGTCGATGTCTGCGTTGTTTGATACCACTGTGTCTGTCTTCTTTTTTGCTGCAGAGCGGAGATGTCGCTATCTGTGAGTCCTCAGTCTTCACATTGGTATCAGAGCAAGATGGAGAGGAAGAAGGAGGGTGGATCCATGGTGGAAGAGAAGGCACGGATCTCTCTCTCCCTGTAGGAAAGGTCTCTTTCTCTCTCTCTCTCGATCTTTCTAAAAAAATCATGAAGTTCTCTCTCGCTTTCTCCTTGAGCAAGGAGATGGGGGGATCTTGGCTGTGGCGGCATGCAAAGCCATGGCAAAAGGGAGAAGCAAAGCAAGGCATGGAGTTTCATACATATTTGTTTTTCCTCTCTCTCGATCTCCATGCTCTACACCCGTCGATGATTCCTTGTCGGATTTCAGATGCGCAGGAAACCCTGTCAACTCTTGCATAGCGTCTTTATATCTGAGGTGTGTCTCAATCTATGAATATCACTCCATTTATGTAGGAACGTATTGATCCCATCCTTGTTACGATCACGCTCTTCCCCGTGAAACTCGAGAATGGTGATATTTTTAAGTAATGCATTGTTACCTGCTACATCTTTTGAAGCACTTGTCTCTTGGACTCCTTGAGTCATGCGAGCTTGGTTCCCTTGAACTGTGCCACTTGTGGCTCCTTGAGCCATCTGTGAATTCATAAATTTCATAACTAACTCCGTAAGATTGGAACATTTGCATTGAGTGCAAAGAGGTTGCATTCAAGTACACTTTGGAGATTTTCCAAATTCTTGAAAGCAACCATATCTACAAGGCCAAGATCTCCTAGATCATGCATAGTCATGCATATTAGTGTCAGCAGCAACTGTGGTGCCCTGATTTTGATCTACGTGCTCAAAATCAAACGTGTGTGTAGGTGGGATATCCTCATTGGCTATGGTAAAAACACATTAATGTAAAGAGAGAAAAAAAAACGTGAACTTGTACCTTGTGAAATTGAAGCCTTGTGTTTTGTATGCTCTGCGATTTGTGTTGCATGTGAGTCTCACCTTGCAAGAATTGTAGCGATTCACGTGTCGTTCATCGTAAGAACACCTTTGTTGATTCTTCATAAAAACTCGTTGTTTTTGTGAAGGCTTTTGTTCACTTTGAAGCTACCTCCTTGAGGAAAAAATATTTTTTGGAGGAAAACTTGCCTTCCTCCAAGAAGTCAAAAGGAAGGGTGAAACTACTTCCTTTAAGTTTGAAGCTTTCCCTTTCCTTCTAGTTTTCTTTTCAACACAAGTATGCTATTTTTCCTTGTTATATACAACAAGGGTCAATAGCTTGATGATAAAGTATTGGCCTCCTACTCTCATGGGGTGGGTTCAACCCTCCTTCATGCAAGGGTTAAGTGGGCCTTCCTACGCATGCAACCAACAACGCCAACGAAAGCCTTCGAAGCCTCGGGGCCATCCATGCTGGTCGAGTTTGCCTTGGTCGCCCGCTATAGTCGTGCACTGTGGAGGACGATTGCGGTTGGCTATCGCTGTCTGTCTACGCACGTTATGCACAAGAAATTGTGCCTACCTTCTTTTTGATGCACATCGGCGACGTCGTTGCCTGCGGAATGTGGGAGAGAAGTAGCACGTCGCATGCATATGCAGCCGGTTTTTCCCTTTTCCAAAAATAGCTAGAATACCAGTGAAAGGCCGGTGGTAATGTGTGTTCTAGTCTCCACCCAACCGTGGTATCTTATAGTCTCCCCCTAGCGTACAACTGTCCGGCTGTGCCGGTGGCCTTGCCCATAGGACCCATGTCCTTACATGGCCGCTCAGCCCATTGTTCGGCAAGTCCAAGGACATGTTTCCCAAAGCTTGGGGCACCAGTATTGGAACTCACCACCTCAGGCATCTTGCCTCCCACTAAGCTATTAGTCGTAACTTGAAAGGAGGTGCATAAATAAGATATATAAAGAACAATCAATTTTTTTACGTTTTTATGGATCACATAGGGATCACATTTGGATCACACCGTTTGTCTAGATCACATGGCAATCACTTCGTGATAATAGCAAAATCACACCGTGATCACATCATACGATGATCATGACGTGATCACGATTGATCAAATTTGCAATCCAATGATCACATCAAAATCCAACGATGTAGATGAGCGTCGTCGGTGCCTTCTGATACATTGATCTCTATTGCGGAGGTTCGTGTCAATTAGTGCTGAGGGGTCACGTGAGGACTCCTGTTCAGCCCACTGCCAAGTTACCTTTCCTAGACGCTAGCCATCATTTCAAACTTATGGTGAAAAAGTAGCTTAAAAATATGTGATATGCTTGTCATTTTTTGCTTCGAAATAGCAGCCATCAAGCGTTTGAAGCCATCATCATCTGATCATTTCTCTATGGAGTGTTTGACTAGTGTTTTGACTGCATTAACTCAACCTTTGCCAACTAGAGGCCGAAGATGGACAACAGGAGCATGGTGACCATGCGACCTATCCCTACGTCCATTTCGAGGCTCTTAACTACCACAATTAGGTAAGAGGGAAGATCCGGTTACCCTCATGATTATTGACTGGGCAAGTTATCCAACTCCTGAGGGCCGGTTACTCGGGCAAAAAGCAGGTTCATTGGTATAGGCGATTAGGCAGAAAGAAAATGAGCATGTTGTCTGCACCTGTTAAGCATCCCTGCTATCCCATTTTTTGGTGGCCAATATGGCCCACTAGGTACCATCATTGCAATCAGATAAGGGTGGTCAATTGCTCAGTGAAAGGGGCGTGAAAAGGACTGGCTGGTGTGGCAAGGATCCCACCACTTTGAAAAGGTCTGTGGCTAGGTTGGCACAGATCACCGCAATGAAACCAAGATCCCTCCACTTTGCGGGAATGCAAACAAAAAAGTACGCCTTTTTACATGATTTGATAGACATTTAATGGATGCATTATCTCTCTACACAACACCATTGTAAAGCGGCATACATACAAGAGTTTGCATCATCTTGCCCTCTTTATCATTGTTATCATGATGTCGATATGGACGGGATGACTGAGGTTGGTTTGTAGTATTGCCTTGAATGTTGTCGTCATCTATGTTTTCAATGATGGGATCCATGTCAAAGAACGCATCTAACA
This sequence comes from Adiantum capillus-veneris, assembly GCF_014529385.1. Taxonomy (NCBI): domain Eukaryota; kingdom Viridiplantae; phylum Streptophyta; class Polypodiopsida; order Polypodiales; family Pteridaceae; genus Adiantum; species Adiantum capillus-veneris. The sequence continues at coordinate 47,328,585 of NC_140945.1, forward strand.
TCTACTATGTGAGGTCCCTGCCCCTTTTTGAGAGGAGCAGAGTACCTTTGATAGGTCTCCAATCCTAAAAAAGAAAAACCAACGGACATTTCCTTAGCTACTACGTAGCCACGGGCATGAACCGTTAGTGAAGGATTGGTTCTATCTCGCTATGGCCGAGCGTGACCACCATAACCCTATCTAAAAACTATCTAATCAATTATACCTAAAAGTATAAATCTTAGAGTGACCAACCTGTGCGCTTTTTTCCCCATGTTTCAGAAGCACAGCTGCCAAGGTTTGTCTCTTTTAAGATTTATGACTAAAAGAAAAAAATCTAGCATTGGAAAGTTACTCGACTCATCAGGTCCACCCGTCCATAGAATGATACCGTCGAGGTATCATTCTCCCACTTTCCACACCACACTCACCCTTCTTTTGTTATCTAATTACTACCACCCTGTTTAAACATACATGTTCCTTTACTTTATTTATAATACTGGTTCGTTAAAACAGCCCTTCAAATAGTATTACAAACATAGCCAAACAAGAAGTCGTCCAATTTTAAACCAACAACCCTTGGATTACGTTCACTCAAGAATCTCTACTGGCGCTATTATGTCTGATCGGTATATACATTATTTATAAAAACCCTTGTCCTCATGAGCGTCCCATACCGCTCGACAAGTACTCGTTGTGCTAATCTGGACGTACTCCCGCCACAGCAACAACAGTGACAATCTGGGCGTCATCCTCACGCCACGGCAAAACAAAACTGCAGTATCCAGCTGGGCTAATTTGGGTGTACTCCCACCACAGCATCAGCGGTGCCATCTTGGGCGTCATCTCACGCCTCGACAACTGCCACATAATGTCAACGCTAATAAGTAGAGAGACTTGAGAGAAACCATACCGAAGGTTTTGGACAAACATTCTTTCCTATAGCAACCAGTTTAACCAGACAATCTTTCCTACTTGTCAAACATATGCCGAGTTTCTTGGGGTTAAGCCCTGTGGTTTCGGTCCGTGTTTTCTTTTCATAAGGTAAATAATATATTCCTATGGTCTCGCATATACAATGATGCATAACTTGAAACTGCAATACTAACGTGTACCATAGCTCCGATTGGTGGAGACATAGCATGTTCCGCAGGGTTCCATCGTTACTTGTATCAGCTTCATGATCATTAGCGCCATGGGTTCGAGCACGCTTTGGAGCCATTTTTTTGTACTACACTTATGTTATACACTTAGAACTTTAAATTGGTCAATTTTTCTAGTAATCTCTTGTTTTCAAAGAGAGTCTGTAATTTGAACTCTCGCCAACTCGGATTCACACTTATTGATGTTGTTCTACATCTAATTTCTATACATCAAATATTTGCTAATCGTGATTAATCAAAAATTAAGTGTGTAAACTATGAGTGAAAGTTTAGGAATGCATTACTTTTATGCTTCACATTTCCAATGCAATTCTAACTTCAATTTCTATACTCAACTAAATCAATTTTTAGTATTATTCAAAGTTCTACTTAATCTAATTGACAATAAAATTGGTGAATGAGAATTTCATCATGTATAATAAGAATATGATGAGTTCTCTTATGTATTAACTTTCAATTAACTATGCCTAAGTTAATAGTGAAGATGTACTAACTAGAGAGAGTAGGTATACTTAGAGAGATTAGAGTAAGAGAAAACATACACACACATAATTCCTAAAGTTAATTGAATCCTACTAATCTATTAGAGAGATTAGAGTAAAAGATAGCACACACACACACACACATATCCTTCTTAAAGCTAATTGAATCTTACTAATCTATTAGAGGGATTAAAGTAGGAGATAGCACATATACACACATAGCTAATTGAATCTTACTAACCTATTAGAGAGATTAGAGTAGGAGATAGTACACACACACACATAGCTAATTGAATCTTACTAATCTATTAGAGAAATTAGAGTAGGAGATAGTACACACACACACATAGCTAATTGAATCTTAATAATCTATTAGAGAGATTAGACTAGAAGATAGCACACACACACATAGCTAATTGAATCTTACTAATCTATTAGAGAGATTAGAGTAGGAGATAGCACATATACATACATAGCTAATTGAATCTTACTAATCTATTAGAGAGATTAGAGTAGGAGATAGCACACACACACACATAGCCTTCTTAAAACTAATTGAATCTTACTAATCTATTAGAGAGATTAGAGTAAAAGATAGCACACACACACATATCTTTCTTAAAACTAATTGAATCTTACTAATCTATTAGAGAGATTAGAGTAAGAGATAGCACACACACACATAGCTAATTGAATCTTACTAATCTATTAGAGAGATTAGATTAAGAGATAGCACACATACATCATTCCTAAAGTTAATTGAATGCTTAATTAATACGCACCTTATTAGTCCACTAGAGTTTTTGCTTTCTTAGTGGTTTGTGGACGCCTTCTCTCTAAGAGAAGTGGCAGCACTTCGTGAGCGCTATAGAGGCAATCTCTATGTCTAAAGTGTGAGCATGGATGCTCTATTTATAGCAGAAAAGAAAACGTCCAACTTTTTTTTTCTCAAAACAAATAATTTTTTTAAAAAAGAAAAAATTTAAAAAATGTTTTATTTTTTTTTCCTAAAAAATCATACCCACGTTTTTGGTACCTTTGTGGTACCCATCAGCTTGACCAATTTGTCATTATCATCAAAAGATAAGGCCACACAGCTCCCCCTCATTATGATTAGTCAAGACTAGCCTCTCCTTTTCATGTGACAGTGTGTCCCACTTTGTCCCCTCCTATGTGAGTCCAGGTGAGTCCACGTGCCTTCATTTGTCACCCGTGTGTATTCTTTTATCTTTATAATTATTTTATTTATTTCCTTAATGATAATTTACTTTGCATTTTTAAGTTAAACTTTACAGTCTTATATTAACTTTACAGTAGTAAAAGAAAATTCTACAATGAGTAACTAAGTCTTACAATAAGTTAATTAGTGATTCATATAGCTAAACATGTCAAAACTTTGTAGCGTAAATTTTAAATTCTAGGTTTTCTCAGCCTACGATTCATAATTTGAACTCGAATATCTTAAATAATGAGTCTGCATGCTTCCAATGCTCCCATCATTCCTTGGCATACTGTTCACTTCCAAAAAAACACCACCAAAAGCATCACCACTCTCCGAGTGCACATCATCATTCACATTGAACATACCATGCCATCCCTCCCAACCATATAAAGTGAGATCCTCCTCAAGCAAATCCTGCACCTGCTTGACAGCCCACTGCACAGCTACGTTTATCAGCATCCCCTGCAACCACCATACACAAACCTCCTTTGACAGCTCGGACAAGTCCACACCCTTGGAATTTCCTTCACGTTCAAGAGGACCACTCCGCTTAGCAGGAAACTCTTTCAACATAGGCACCCTAGTCCCCATCACTTCCATACTCACCTCCATACCTGCCTCTGTCGACACCACCATAGCTGCAGACTTTTTCTCTCCCAAAAAAACAAATCCTCGTATCACCTGCATTCTGGTCAAAGCTTTCCCAGCCATCACCTGTGTCTCTTCATCCATCTCACCCACTGGGTCATCAAACCCCCAATCATCTTCATCTTCAATGCATTCCTGGCCAAAAGAACATGTATCCAAGGCATCTCTTGTGCAATCCATAGCTAGCTGGAGCTGCTCTTCTTCTTTATGAGCGTCCAATATGTCTTGCATGCCATCTTCTTCAACCTGTTCTTCTTCCTCAGCCACAACAACTCTCTCTTTCTTGGGAAACCCTTGTATCTGTCGTACAATCAAAGCACCTTCCAGAACTACCTTGATGAGCATCATCATTAGCATGGTGCCACACAACACCCTCACCTGCATGTCTCCATTTCCAAGCTCTGATGCTATCACCTGCTCATCCTTTATAGTGGCACCCACCACATCCTTATTCATATACGAAGGTAACTTTACCTTTACCAGCATCGACTCTTCGGATTCTGTCTCCCAGCTCGTATCTCTATCCTCCTCGCTCGTTTCCTAGAAACTCGAGCTTGTAGCCTCATCATCTTCACCATAGGCCAATTTGGCATCAATATCATTATCCTCTAGCTGCTCCACAAAAGGCGGACCATGGTCGTGCCCACTTTCTTCATCCAACCCCAAGCTTTCTGCATCTACCATTTGGCCACGATCTGTTACCCTTTCATACAAGCATTCCACAAGATTAGGCTCCACCTCTTCAAGTTGCACTGGATACTTGGCATTTGCTAACTTCTCTACACACAAGCTCTCTTTAATACAAGGCTCATCTTCGTTGACAAGCTCCTCCACAATCGGCATAGACATCTCACAAACAGGCAATTCCCAAGGAACATAGTCAATCATAGGCCTTACCCTAACAGGCTCCGCACTTCGCACCACTGGCACCATCCTCGACGGGCCCATAGAACAAACTGTTGCTTCAACATGCACACAATGTGCAGGCTTTAACAAGCCTAACTCCAGCTTTCTTTTCATTTTCCTGCTCTTCACCCTGGCAACTCTGACTGCCTCGGCATAAGTCTTTGGCTCTTCATCGTCCACTTTATCTCGAACTCGAGGACACAGGCAAGCTTGGAATTTCTCCAGCTTGAAACCATCCGCATTGACCACTTGGGTGGCAGCAACCAGATCACTCCAACAAGCTTTGAACTTATCAACAAAAGCATCAAAATTTCCACTTACTTCTTGTCGTAGCCCTTTAATCTTTGCATCCGCTTCAGCAGCCGACACCACTTTGTGAAACTTGCAGAGAAACCGCTCTCGGAAACGAACCCAATCGTGTTTATTTGCAGCTTCTAAACCATCGAACCAGGCCTTTGCTTTACCTCGCAGCACCAGCGCAACTGTCTCCAGCTTTTCTTCATCACTCCACAATTACAAGAGAGCATAAATAACTCAAAATCTGCCAGCCACTCATCCGCATCTTCATCACCATTGAAAATCGGACCAACACTTCGCCACGTCTTTGCTTATAGACACGTCACCAAGGAGCAATCAGTGTGCTCTTCCGTGGGGGCACCAGAAGATGGAGAGGGGGAATGGGGAACACACCCGACACACACGCAATGGCCCCTATATAGCTCAGGGTATTCACAGCACCCCTGTCCTCTCAAAAACACCTTCAAAACAAACACACTAGCAGGGCCTCGCCTGCACTTCGCCCAATGCACACGCTCCTGCACAATCCTCGGACAACGATCACACCGATTTGGTCCACTTTAGGCACTTTCACAATTCCACACCTCTCTCTCTTTCTCTCTCACACACACAGGGGCGCGGGGGGGCGCACACGCTCACACACACCGGCACCACACACCCTGCAGACGAGTAAAGAAGAAAGGGGAGGAAGGGGGAAAAGACGACGCCAAAATCGACAATGACCGCTTGTCCTTCAAACAAAAAAACGCATGTACAAAATCCATATGGCCTGCTCTTGGTCGCAACATGGCCATCACATGCTTCATATAGAGGGGCACACACCTCCGTCCAAACTCGCATCCGTCGGCACACGCCTCAACGTGAATTTCATCATCCACTTCACTTCGACAACAACCTTTCCCTCCTGATAGCCTTCGTTGGCTCCATCTCTATAGAGCTCTCGCTCTTTCAATCGCTTCACGGACGACACATCACCATGGCGTGCCGACTTCGACCGCCGAGCGCACGAAGTCGCTCCTTTCTCCAATTCTCTTTCTCCTCAAGCCAAAGAAAAAACCAAAGGCCCCCACTCAACCCGAAAAAAGTCGTCCACAAAGCTCCCCCTCCTTTTTTTTCCTATGTTTCTTTTCAAGGCAAAAAAAGGCAAAGTAAACACTTTCTTTCTTTGGAAGTAGTGCCTGGCGCCACTAGAGGCGCTACTGCCCTTGAGTTTTCCTTTTCTTTTTTCTTTACTCTCCTCTTCTTTTTTTTCCTTTTAGCTTTGAGGTTAACTTTTTACTTTTGACCTTAGCTCCAGCCAAGCTTTTTCTTTTCCTTTTCAATTCACAACCAAAGGCTTTTTAGGCCTCATTTCCCATGCAATGGGTCCTCCTTGAGTTCGAGTCCAGCGAGCCCCCTTCTCCCCAGCCACACCAAGGATAGCTCCAAACCTCGGAAACTTTTTTTGCTTTCAATCAATTCACACCCTCGAACATCAAGCCACCAAACTGGACAAAAGAACTGATTCACCTGTGTTTCGATTGTTCACCAATCTAAATTAGACATACCATAATGCGTTCGACTTTGATCGACGATCCACAGATTTTGGCTAGCTCCCCACAATATATGCTACCTTGCCAAACCTGGTCGAGGCAAGAAAAACACCTGGCCGCATGCCTTTTGATGCGGACAACCTTGCACACACTCGACCCCCGACAAATATTACGTAGGTCAAAACTTGTCCGTCTGAGCTCCGAATGGCGAACCGAAAAGACCGGCATGCTCCACAACTCGAGCACTTCCCGTGTATGATATCACACCCGCCTTGACCAACCACCTGTGCCCGCCCAATCTGGCGAGGATCTGCAAACACATCCCACTTCAACTTGCCATATCTCGCACATCCGGGCTCCGTTTGATGAGCCATGTGGACCTGCTTCTAGAGCACATCAAGCATCACATTTCGGCACACAAAACCATTACTTCGGACACATGAGGCCACCGTCCAATTTAGCGCGCCTGGCAGCACACCCTTGGCTAAAAAATCCATCATGTGCATACATTTCTCGATCCACCTAACCACAGTGGCACTTCACAGCAGTATTATCACCTGCGCCCACATCTGCTCGACCACATAGCCCCGCTTGTGCCCATTTCTATCGTCGACAGCGTTTGGCTGCACTAACGTGTATACCGGTGTAAGTTCCATTGCTTATTCCGACGCTAAAAAAATCGGTGCATATACCGACGATATGATTCTGACGGTGATTTCGACGCTTATTCCAGGACTTTTTACTTTTGAAACAAGCTTTGAGTCATCGATATCTGTGTCGATTTTTGAGCGGCATGTTGTAGTGTATGTACCTCCCCTTGCTACCTCAGATACTTTGTATCCGTTTGACTTCCTTCGATACTTTGTATCCGTTTGAAAAGAGGTTGCAGTAATAGGCGCGGTAATAACAACGGTAATAGCGAGGGATTAGAGTTTGTCGTTGATTTGTAGCATACTTTGCTCTCAAACTCCCCGCCATCACTCCTGTGGCCTGAGGTCCTTCCTTCTTCCACCCCCCCCTCTCCTTTCTCTCTCCCTCTACTATCTCTACCCTCTTTCTCTCTCACACACACACATGCAAGCACACTAATACACACACTATTTCATGCACGTGTGCACACACACACATATTTTCGGATCGTTTGGGAAGGAGTCTTCGAAGGGGGGCTTACCACGATCTACATAGGTCACTCAACCTAATGGTCAACAATCTCTATAGCTTAAAGTAATCACATAGCCTCCCCCCTCTTTCCCTATTGTATTTTACTCCACACACACACACACACACATACACTTACATGCATAAAGATAGAAACAATAGGAGATTAAGAAGTACACAAACCTCATTCATTTGACCGATTGATGCAATAAGGATTATCGTGATTGATTTTTGATGTAGGGAGAGGAAGTGAAGTACATAAATCTTCTCGCGCGTCATTGTAAACTTGGTAAAGTTGTTTTCTATGTTTGAAATGGATGTAAGAGTAGATTTTTTTGCAAATGGATTGTGATTAGAATAGAAAAGAAAATAGATTAAAGTAAAAAAAAGAGAAAAAAACTTGAGAAATGAAAGAGGGAGAGTCTAGAAAGAAATAGAGTTTTAAAAAATAGTAAAATGGAAAGAGAAAAGTAGAGAGGGAGAGGGAGAGAGTGAGAGAGAGATTAAAGAGAGATAGAAGAACTATGAAAAATAAATCATCTTCAGTTATATGGATATAGTGAAGAGGAAAAAAGGGAAAGAGAGAGAGAAAAATAAAATGTTGGAGATAAAAAAGGGAGAGAGATAGAGATAGAAAAAGGGGAGAGAGAGAGAGAGAGAGAAAGATAGGAGGAGAGAGATAGAGGAAGAGAGGTAGAGAGAAAGAGAGAGGGAGGGAGAGAGAGATAGAGAAAGAGAGGAGAGACAGATAGAGAAAGAGAGGGAGATAGAAATAGAGGTAGAGAGAGATAGAGATAGAGAAAGAGGGAAAGAGAGAGACAGAGTTAGAGGGAGGGAGAGATAGAGATAGAGAGAGGTGGAGAGAGATTGATAAAGAGGGGATCCTGCAAATCAGTCACTATCGCTACTTGGCCCTCCTCCTCCTCACTTGCTACAAATCTGCTACCTCACGACTTGTCAGAGGTGAGATTCTCACTCGTGGACTACTCCCCATCAACAAAGTGAGATTTTTTTCAAGTTTCCTTGTAATCTTGTGCACTTTCGTGTATGTGTGTGTAACATAGCCTGCGTGTGTGTGCGTTATTGCAGGTTTGAGGAAATTTTTCCAGCTCTTTCTTGCTCAAATAGGCTGCATGTGAGTGTTCTAACATTCTTTTTTGTTGCATACATATATACACACACACATTCACATAAACATGCACACAAGTAAAGAAAAATGCACACTAAACAATATAAACACACAATATACGAGGCAAACACATATTTTTCAATTTAAAAAAATAAATAAAATATTGTTTTATAAGTAATATTAATTAAAAATCATCATTAACTAAGAAACATAACTACATTTTATCATTACAAGAAAGATTTATTTTTATTTATGTTATTTTCTAATTAGTTTTGTTGTTTTTGTGTAAATAAATTTTAAAAATTTTAAAATATATTTTTATTTTTGTAATTGTGACTTATCGTAGGCTATTCGCTTAATTAGGTTTAGTCATCTAACACTAATCGGTTTAGGTAATAAGTGGTTTTATCGCTTAAGATTGATCCCCAGTAAGATCTATGAAGGTTAGGTGTTGAATTACAACGTTGTCGAGAAATTTGTGGTCTTGCCAGGAAAGCACCAAGCTTATGGCTGTGAGAGTTTGTGAGAGAACTCAACAAAAACTATATGAAGGAGTTAAACCATAGATGCCATGAAGACTAGGGTTTGGAAAGAAGTGCAATCAAAGAAGATTCACTCTTTCTCTCTTGCGCTCACACACACAAAGAAAGAACACAAAAGAGAATGTCAAAACAATACGAAAATGAAAACATCAAGGCTATGGTCATATCGTATCATGGGTAATATGAAAGGGTTAATAAATGAGTTAATGGCATCCAATCTTGACTGACCAAATAGGCTACGAATTGTTCTTTGGAATTGTAGTTTTGTGCTTACCATAATAAAAGAAAAGTTATAGTCTATGAGAGGTAGTATGATGGGATCCGGTGATAGAAGTATTTAAGCCTTTCTGGGCCAAAGAGAAACACTATACGATGTTGAAAGTGTATTTTTCGGCTAATCCATACGTTAATTCTAATAGATCGTACAAAGTGAAAGCGATAGAAATGATCATCATGTGGGTTATTCATCTACGATAGTATGTGAGAAATGTAGATATGAGAGAAGTGAAGAGATGAGAAGTTTCCCTCCCAAGCCCTATTCTTGCACGTAGGCAATAAGGATACTGCGGGGAGAGATGTACCTGTAGCAAAGAGAACCTAGAGAGGATGAATTACTAAGAATGAGAGAGATAGGTTTGGTTAAGGAGATGAGATTAGATACATATATATATGTTGGATTAGAGATGAAAATGAAAACAACAAGAAATCAAGAAAACATCAATGTAGAACACATCTTACTTGAAACCCTTCGGCACCATTATTGATGGGAGAGAGAAGAAGAGGGGAGAATTCAATGTTGATTGATACGCCAAGTACAACACCTTCTTTGATTAGAGTTGATCTTCCGAGGATAGCGTACAAGAATGGCTAGTCTTCCTCTAGGAGAAAGTGTAGGCTTGGGCTTATGTTAATGGCTAAGTACAATTAGGCATTACTACTCACTCCCTCGAGAATTCCTCTTATCAATGGCTTGAATGTTTGAGTTCCTTCCAAGGAAGAAGAGGTCCCTTTTTATAGGTGAAGGGAACCCCCAAGGGTTTACACAAGAAGAGAGGAGCCAGTGTGAACATGAATTGGAAAAGTTGGAAATGAGCTGTCCCGGCATGATCTGGGCAGACTGGGGTCCAGTATTTTGATCATATCTCCTCAACCGTGGCTCCAAATAAAAAAGTAAAAATATGGGCAAAAACTTCAGCTCATTAGCTACGATTTTCATTTTAAAATCGTTTTCCAATTCGGATTGGAACCTTGTGTAAAAAATTCATCAAAATAGGATCCATTTATGGCAGCAAAAGTCTTCATGTGGTCTCCTTAGCCTAAACTTTCATTTAATTCCAAAGGACACCTCATGCCATATGAAAGCATGACATTGCTCCTTGACAAAGTTTTGTAATCATGCTTGCAATAATGCATTAAAATAAGTGTATCTTTGAAATCATGCCACCTAGTGTCCCACTAGGATTTGATTCTCTCCTAGTAGCTATTTAACATGAAATATAAGAAAAGTATAAAAAGTACATAGTATATATATATATATTGGAGTTTACCCTAGATATAGGATCTAGCTAGGGTGTGAGATGATAATGAAATAGTAGAAATAAAGAATCAATGCTTTTTGCCCCAAGTTAAAGAGACGGAGCTATTAATGCTTTTCCCATAGTATTTTCTGATGGTAAAGTAAGGATATGTTACCCTTGAGAAAAATAATAGGATGAGATAGAAGGCTTATTATTATACTTAAATATGCATATGTACACTATAGGAAATATAATTATGTATCTAAAAAAATACAAGATAGATCTTGTAGCATGCATTCCCACTATGTACGTGTCACAGTATGACAACGTATAGCTGCTTACGTATTGAATCATTTAGCCGAGTTCGCTAAGTCTTACACGCGGCTCGGCTAGTTTCGTTATTTGGTCACTTGGCAATTTAGAGCTAGTCGTGTAGGTTTAATCAATATTCAAATGGTTTATTAGGGTTTGTCGCTTTTAGGTATTTAGTCGCTTACTGCTCAGGAAGGACTACTCTATATTAAGGCTGTTGAGGGCAACATGCTTAGGGCTAGCCGCAAAAGAACTAGCGAATGTGAGGTTGTTAGAGCTAGCGAAAAATAGTAAAAATATTTCAAAAATAGACTTATGTCATGGCTAGAGAATGTGAGGTTGTTAGAGCTAGCAACAAATAGTAAAAATGCTGCAAACAGACTTTGGAAACACAAAAGTCTTTAGAAATGACTTGTGTACTTCAAAATGCAAACGACTTTGATAAACAAAGTAAAATAACGCAATCGAACTTCAATAGCGCACACAGACTTCAAAAACCCTAATATATAGTCATTGACCAATAAAGACAAGATTATTACCTTGTGGTCGAGATCTTTGTGCACCTATAGATCGAGGTGTGCGGAGATGGGGCGGAGATCGGGCATGGCTAGAGAATGTGAGGTTGTTAGAGCTAGCAGAAAATAGTAGAAGAACTGCAAACAAACTTCAAAAACGCAAAAGTCTACGACAATTGACTTGCGTACTTCAAAAACGCAGATGAACTTCGACAAACAAAGTAAAATAACGCAATTGGACTTCCATAGCGCACATAGACTTCAAAAAACCCTAATATATAGTCATTGATCAATAAAGACGAGATTATTACCCTGTGTTCTTGATCTCCATGCACCTCTAGATTGAGGTGTGCGGAGATCGGTTATGGCTAAAAAATGTGAGGTTGTTAGAGCTAGTGGAAAATAGTAGAAAAATGCAAATGAGCTTCGAAAATGACTCATGTACTTCAAAAACACAAATGGACTTTGATAAACGAAGTAAAATAACGCAAGTGAACTTCAATAGTGCACACAAAGTTTAAAAACCCTAATATATAGCCATTGCTCAATAAAGAAAAGATTATTACCATGTGGTCTTGATCTTTCTGCACCTCTAGACCGAGGTGTGTGGGGATCGGGCATCATGTAGTTAGTGGTGTGTACTTATAACAAGAGTGATTTAATTTTTTGTTGCATCATTGGTAGATAAAGTATGCACGATAGGATAGCATGTGCTTATGCTCATTATAAGTATAAGATATTTCAAAAACAAAAAATCTGCGACCATCACATACGCAAGAATAGTCTCTTTCCCATGTAGAGAAACTACAAGACCTACGTTATCGATCTCATGGCCCGGAGGCAATAGATCAAACTCTGCAAGTAGATATTTCTCCAACTTCATCCCAGAGAAGAAGATTTTCAAAATAAACAGCCATCGATTGAGTCCACCCAATAAATTTTTTATTCCACATTTCAAGAAGAAGAGATGGAGTATCTAAGGTCTATACTTTCAAATATCACACAAGTTCTATTACGCATTTGAATTTTTAACCAACCATCACTCATTATTTAAGATATTCGAGTTCAAATTATGAATCATAGGCTGAGAAAACTTAGAATTTAAAATTCACGCTACAAAGTTTTGACATGTTTAGCTATATGAATCACTAATTAACTTATTGTAAGACTTAGTTACTGATTGTAGAATTTTCTTTTACTATTGTAAAGTTAATATAAGACTGTAAGTTTAACTTAAAAATGTAAAGTAAATTATCATTAAGGAAATAAATAAAATAATTATAAAGACAAAAGAATACACACGGGTGACAAATGAAGGCACATGGACTCACCTGGACTCACATAGGAGGGGACAAAGTGGGACACACTGTCACATGAAAAGGAGATGCTAGTCTTGACTAATCATAATGAGGGGGAGCTGTGTGGCCTTAGTAAGATTCAATTAGTTTTAAGAAGGATATGTGTGTGTGTGTGCTATCTCCTACTCTAATCTCTATAATAGATTAGTAAGATTCAATTAGCTATGTGTGTATATGTGCTATCTCCTACTCTAATCTCTCTAATAGATTATTAAGATTCAATTAGCTATGTGTGTGTGTGTACTATCTCCTACTCTAATCTCTCTAATAGATTAGTAAGATTCAATTAGCTATGTGTGTATATGTGCTATCTCCTACTCTAATCTCTCTAATAGATTAGTAAGATTCAATTAGCTATGTGTGTGTGTATACTCTCCTACTCTAATCTCTCTAATAGATTAGTAAGATTCAATTAGCTATGTGTGTATATGTGCTATCTCCTACTCTAATCCCTCTAATAGATTAATAAGATTCAATTACCTTTAAGAAGGATATGTGTGTGTGCGTGCTATCTTTTACTCTAATCTCTCTAATAGATTAGTAGGATTCAATTAACTTTAGGAATTATGTGTGTGTATGTTTTCTCTTACTCTAATCTCTCTAAGTATACCTACTCTCTCTAGTTAGTACATCTTCACTATTAACTTAGGCATAGTCAATTGAAAGTTAATACATAAGAGAACTCATCATATTCTTATTATACATGATGAAATTCTCATTCACCAATTTTATTGTCAATTAGATTAAGTAGAATTTTGAATAATACTAAAAATTTATTTATTTGAGTATAGAAATTGAAGTTAGAATTGCATTGGAAATGTGAAGCATAAAAGTAATGCATTCCTAAACTTTCACTCATAGTTTACACACTTAATTTTTGATTAATCACGATTAGCAAATATTTGATGTATAGAAATTAGATGTAGAACAACATCAATAAGTGTGAATCCGAGTTGGTGAGGGTTCAAATTACAGACTCTCTTTGGAAACAAGAGATTACTAGGGAAATTGACCAATTTAAAGTTCTAAGTGTATAACATAAGTGTAGTACAAAAAAATGGCTCCAAAGCGTGCTCGAACCCAAGGCACTAATGATCATGAAGCTGGTACAAGTAACGATGGAACCCCTGCGGAACATGCTATGTCTCCACCAATCGGACCAATCGGAGCTATGGTACAGGTTAGTATTGCAGTTTCAAGTTATGCATCATTGCATATACGAGACCATAGGAATATATTATTTACCTTATGAAAATAAAACACGGACCGAAACCACGGGGCTTAACCCCAAGAAACTGGGCATATGTTTGACAAGTAGGAAAGATTGTCTGGTTAAACTGGTTGCTATAGAAAAGAATGTTTGTCCAAAACCTTCGGTATGGTTTCTCTCAAGTATCTCTACTTATTAGCGCCGGCATTATGTGGCAGTTGCCAAGGCGTGAGATGACGCCCAGGATGGCACCGCTGATGCTGTGGTGGGAGTACACCCAAATTAGCCCAGCTGGATACTGCAGTTTTGTTTTGTCGTGGCGTGAGGATGACGCCCAGATTGTCACTGTTGTTGCTGTGGTGGAAGTACGTCTAGATTAGCACAACGAGTACTTGTCAAGCGGTATGGGACGCTCATGAGGACAAGGGTTTTTATAAATAATGTATATACCGATCGGACATAATAGCGCTAGTAGCGATTCTTGAGTGAACCTAATCCAAGGGTTGTTGGTTTAAAATTGGACAACTTCTTGTTTGACTATTGTTTGTAATACTGTTTGGAGGGCTGTTTTAACGAACCAGTATCATAAATAAAGTAAAGGAACATGTATGTTTAAACAATGTGGTAGTAATTAGATAACAAAAGAAGGGTGAGTGTGGTGTGGAAAGTGGGAGAATGATACCCCGACGGTATCATTCTATGGACGGGTGGACCCAATGAGTCGGGTAACTTTCCAATGCTAGATTTTTTGTTTTTAGTCATAAATCTTAAAAGAGACAAACGTTGGCGCCTGTGCTTCTAAAACATGGGGAAAAAAGCGCACAGGTTGGTCACTCTAAGATTTATACTTTTATGTATAATTGATTAGATAGTTTTTAGATAGAGTTATGGTGGTCACGCTCCGCCATAGCGAGATAGGACCAATCCTTCACTAATGGTTCATGCCCATGGCTACGTAGTAGCTAAGGCAATGTCCGTTGGTTTTTCTTTTTCAGGATTGGAGACCTATCAAAGTTACTCTGCTCCTCTCAAAAAGGGGCAGGGACCTCACACTGGTATCAGAGCCTAGGTTAAAGCTTGGGGAGATTTTTAGATTGATGTTTGGATATTGAAGGATGCAAATG
The DNA here is from genome assembly GCF_014529385.1 of Adiantum capillus-veneris. NCBI lineage: Eukaryota > Viridiplantae > Streptophyta > Polypodiopsida > Polypodiales > Pteridaceae > Adiantum > Adiantum capillus-veneris. Next base: position 47,343,679 of record NC_140945.1, read on the forward strand.
TTTGAAATAATAGAAGAACCTAGAAAAATGATTTTGAGTTTTTATATGGTATTGAAGACCGAACTTTCCTGGTACAGGAAAATGTGCATTCAGCCTACCAAAAATTCCATGTGTTCACCATCATGTTTGAAAATGCATGCCAATCACCAAATTATCAGTTTCGAAGAAGGGTGATGATGATTTTGGATAGGGTGTTTGCACCACCTATCCCAAGGGTGCATAGAGGATGGGGCATCAACTGGAGTCCATCTGGAGGAATCTATACCATCGATGATGACAAGATATGGTGCATGGATACCAATCTCAAGAAACTTCGATGGGCAGAGGAGTTAAAAGTCATCGAAGTTTATCTTTTCATTGGTACTAAGAATCCGGATGCTACCATTACCTTGGGAGGAGAAAATATATCTCAGACTCAATGGGTCTATAACCAAGTTACAAAAGTTATCCATGGTGGTAGGATTCGACCCATATGTGTATCTCGTAGCTTTCAAGGGTCAAAAGAAACTTATTATTTTGATCCTTTAGCCTATCCTTTTGTAGTCACTAAACTCAAAATATAGAGACATTACAATCCTTGTACCTAAAGACTACCAACCTTGGTAGCAAATAATGTGTATATAAATAAAGTTTGGATTAATATTATCTTTTGTTTGTATTATTGTCTGATCAAGTCTTGCCTTAAAGTGGATTAAAGTTAGAGTATCCAATAAAGTTTCACTTAATCTATATTGCACAGAGTGCGGTGTATACATCTCTTCAAGAGAAAAAGCTACTTCTCAAGCAAGCTAAACTTCCCTCTTTCAAAGGGGAGGGAGCCCTAGTTGAGCGCGATGCAGAAGTGTGGCTCGAAGAGATGGAGGATTATTTTACTACCTGCTGGTACTACTCCCGATAACCAAGAAATGTGGGCTATGTTTCGTCTCATGGGGGATGCCAAGCTTTGGTGGAAACAACACTGCAAAGATAATCAAGTAGCTCAAAACACTCAAACTTGGGAAGAAATTAAGTATGCTGTCAAAGGACGTTATCTTCCACCTGCACACGAATCCCTTAAGATGAATGAATTCTTCAACTTACGTCAGTTTCATCTTACAGTGGAATAATACTACTCCAAATTTGTAACTCTTAGGCGCTATGCTCCGCCAATGACCGCAGATCAGCAAGTAGCCCGTTTCTGCCAAGGGCTAAATGCTCCTTTAAATACTCGTTTAAAAGCCATGAGGCCTGTAAATTTGCAAGATGCTCTTTTAAGAGCTAAACCCTTAGCTAACGAGATGTCAAACTCTCAAAGGGTGCGAAATGGAAATATAAGGAATGCTGGAAGGAGAGGACGGCCTATGATGTGGAACCAAAGGCAAGTTCACCCAGTTCACCAAACTCATCCGATAGTTGTAGCTTCAGCAAATGGAGCTCAAAATGAAGATCTTAGATGCTATGAATGCAACGAGCTAGGACATTTCAGGAATGTATGTCCTAGGCGAATCTCCGCAACAAATACACCTAATCGAGCTAGAGGACGAGGCCAAATAATAAATCGTGGAGGAAGAAATGGAGGACGAGGTCGAGGGTGCGGAATGGCTGCCAGAGTCAATGCTATCATAGGAGAACCAACATTGGGAGAAGAACAAGAGGAAAGAGAAACTCTACATGTTGCAATTGATAACCCAAGAGCAAGACAACAATATGCTGTCATTCAAACACCTGCAAATCACCAAGGTGAAAAATTTGAGCTTCTTATTGATTGTGACAATACTAATTCTTTCTTGTCACCTAAATTTTTAAGGAGGTTAGGACTTAATGAACACCTTGCAAGAAAGATGAGAGTTGAATTAGCCAATGGAAAGGAGGTGTTATCTCAGTACACTGCGGGGAAAATAGATTTCAAGTTGGGAGAATACTCTACTTCTGCTACTTTTCGAACCTTACCCATAAGAATCTATGACGGAATTCTTGGAATGGATTGGTTAGCCAGTCATAATGCCAATATCCATTGTGCCCAAGGAAGTGTTACTTTTGTGGACAACCAAGGTCAAGAAGTCACTTCAAGGCCAGAATGGACGACCAAAAGCTTCCTTGGTCAAAGCTAATCGTCTTTTGAAAGGGTTACGCAAGGGTCAACAAATTTTTGTAGTCAAGATAAACAAAGTAGAAAAATATTCTTCCAACCCTGAACCAATGTGGCTAGAAGAATTTTCGGATGTTTTCCCCGCTGAACTTTTTGAACTACCACCACCTAGGGAGGTAGACCATGAAATCAAAATTTTTCCAGGTAGTGAACCAGTCTCAAGAGCGCCGTACAAGATGTCACTTCCAGAGGCTATAGAACTCAAGGAGCACCTCAAGCAATTGATTGAGCAAGGGTTTATTCAACCTAGTACATCTCCATGGGGTGCACCTGTTCTCTTCCAAAAGAAAAAGGATGGCTCTCTTCGACTTTGCATAGATTATAGGGGCTTAAATCAGATTACCATCAAGAATAAATATCCAATTCCTCATATTGATGAGATGCTGGACAGATTAAATGGAGCCAAAATATTCACAAGGATCGATCTTCGATCTGGCTATCATCAAATTTGAATCTACGAGGCTGATATCTCCAAAACAGCTTTCAACACTCGTTATGGTCATTACGAATTTACAGTGATGGCTTTCGGACTTACGAATGCTCCTGCAACTTTCAATCGTCTGATGCACGATATCTTTAGAGAATTCTTGGACGATTATGTCCTAGTATTTTTTGACGATATCTTAATTTATTCCAAATCAAAAGAAGAGCATGAAGGACATGTTAGGAAAGTGTTAGAGCTTTTACACCGAAATAAGCTGTATGCAAAGAAAAACAGATGTACCTTCTTTACCCCTAAGGTCTGTTACTTAGGGTTTATCATTTCACCTGAAGGAGTCTCTGTTGACCCTGACAAAGTCAAAGATATTGTGGAATGGCCTCAACCCACTTCACAAACCGAAGTCAGAGGGTTCTTAGGTATCACAGGGTGGTACATGATCTTTGTAAAGGACTATGCTCTTAAAGCTGCACCACTAGCTGACTTGCTAAAGAAAAGAGCTACGATACTTTGGGAAGAAAAACATGAATCTTGCTTCAAACAGCTTAAGGACTATATTGCTTCAGAACCTCTCTTAAAACTTCCAGATTTCACCCAAGAATTCAAGGTGATCACAGATGCTAGTAACCTTCCATTAGGAGGATTCCTTACTCAAGAAGGAAGGCCTGTAGTTTATACTTCTCGGAAGCTTCGGATTCATGAAGTGAATTATGCTACACATGAATTAGAATTGCTAGTAGTTATTCACGCTGTCAAGCTATGGAGACATTATCGATTGGGACGCAAATTCCAATTGGTAACAGATCACAAGAGTCTTAAGTGGATTTTTACCCAACCTAACCTTAACATGAGACAGAGGAGATGGATAGAGCTCATGCACGAATATGATTTTGATATTAAATTTAGACCAGGTAAGGATAATGTTGTGGCATATGCCCTAAGACCTAAAGCTTTTATGGGGGCAATTTCCATGGCTAACAACCCTATTTTAGACAAGGTCTCGGATGCTACTGTCAGAGATGCAGATTACCAGATGCTTGCTAGTATCCTACGTGAAGAGAGGGTATCATCAAATCAGCCTAAACCTCTACATTACTCCTTAGAAGATGGGAAAATTTACTATAGGAATCGACTATGCATACCTAAGGATTCTACCCTAAGGAATGCTATCCTATATGAAGCACATGGTGTCCCAACTTCAGGACATCCACGTTATGCCAAAACCATCAATGCAATTCGCAAAAGTTACTAATGGCAAGGGAAAATTATGTGGATGATTGGCTATGCGCTGGGATGCGGCACTATGGAAGGGTGTTGTAGGTGGATGGAAAGGACCAATCCAAGGTGTTTGACCCTGGTGGGTGAATACAGGTAAAGCAGGGCGTTGGGCAACCCGCATGAACAAAGGCAGCGGGTAGCAGATGCCAAGTTTTGTACATATGTTAGGTGGTTTTGTGATGTGCAGAGAGTTTGTTTTGGTGTGGTAGTTTTGTTAGTTCAATAAGCCTATTTGTGGTTGAACATGAATGTTCAACAAGGGGGTGGGCAATGATGGTGCAGCCGAATGTTGTTGACGATAGAAATGGACACAAGCGGGGCTATGTGGTCGAGCAGATGCGGGCCTAGGTGATAATACAACTGTGAAGTGCCACTGTGGTTAGGTGGATCGAGAAATGTATGCACATGATGGATTTTTTAGCCAAGGGTGTGCTGCCACGCGTGCTAAATTGGACGGTGGCCTCATGTGTCCGAAGTGATGGTTTTGTGTGCCGAAATGTGATGCTTGATGTGCTCTAGAAGCAGGTCCAGATGGCTTGTCAAACGGAGCCCGAATGTGCGAGATATGGCAAGTTGAAGTGGGATGTGTTTGCAGATCCTCGCCAGATTGGGCGGGCACATGTGCTTGGTCAAGGCGGGTGTGATATCATACATGGCCTGTATTTTCGGTTTGCCATTCGGAGCTTAGACGGATAAGTTTTGGCCTAGGCAATATTTGTCGGGGGTCGGGTGTGTGCAAGGTTGTCCGCATCAAAAGGCATGCGGCCAGGTGTTTTTCTTGCCTCGACTAGGTTTGGCAAGGTAGCATATATTGTGGGGAGTTAGCCAAAATCTGTGGATCGTCGATCAAAGTCGAACGCATCATGGTACGTCCAATTTAGATTGGCGAACAATCGAAACACAGGTGAATCAGTTCTTTTGTCCAGTTTGGCGGCTTGATGTTCGAGGGTGTGAATTGATTGAAAGCGAAAAAAGTTTCCAAGGTTTGGAGCTGGCCTTGGTGTGGCTGGGGAGAAGGGGGCTCGCTGGACTCGAACTCAAGGAGGACCCATTGCATGGGAAATGAGGCCTAAAAAGCCTTTGGTTGTGAATTGAAAAGGAAAAGAAAAAGCTTGGCTGGAGCTAAGGTCAAAAGTAAAAAGTTAACCTCAAAGCTAAAAGGAAAAAAAAGAAGAGGAGAGTAAAGAAAAAAGAAAAGGAAAACTCAAGGGCAGTAGCGCCTCTAGTGGCGCCAGGCACTACTTCCAAAGAAAGAAAGTGTTTACTTTGCCTTTTTTTTGCCTTGAAAAGAAACAAAGGAAAAAAAAGGAGGGGGAGCTTTGTGGACGACTTTTTTCGGGTTGAGTGGGGGCCTTTGGTTTTTTCTTTGGCTTGAGGAGAAAGAGAATTGGAGAAAGGAGCGACTTCGTGCGCTCGGCGGTCGAAGTCGGCACGCCATGGTGATGCGTCGTCCGTGAAGCGATTGAAAGAGCGAGAGCTCTATAGAGATGGAGCCAACGAAGGCTATCAGGAGGGAAAGGTTGTTGTCGAAGTGAAGCGGATGATGAAATTCACGTCGAGGTGTGTGCCGACGGATGCGAGTTTGGAGGGAGGTGTGTGCCCCTCTATATGAAGCATGTGATGGCCATGTTGCGACCAAGAGCAGGCCATATGGATTTTGTACATGCGTTTTTTTGTTTGAAGGACAAGCAGTCATTGTCGATTTTGGCGCCGTCTTTCCCCCCTTCCCCCCCTTTCTTCTTTACTCGTCTCCAGGGTGTGTGGTGCCGGTGTGTGTGAGCGTGTGCGCCCCCCGGGTCCCCTGTGTGTGTGAGAGAGAAAGAGAGAGAGGTGTGGAATTGTGGAAGTACGAAAAGTGGACCAAATCGCTGTGATCACTGTTCGAGGATTGTGCAGGCGCGTGTGCATTGGGCGAAGTGCAGGGGAGGCCCTGCTAGTGTGCTTGTTTTGAAGGTGTTTTCGAGAGGACAGGGGTGCTGTGAATACCCTGAGCTATATAGGGGCCATTGCGTGTGTGTCGGGTGTGTTCCCTATTCCCCCTCTCCAACGTCTCAATACGTGTTGTTATGTAAATTTGCTATACCGATGGCTATATCGAGGCTTATTTCAATGCATATACCGAAGCCTGTACCAATGTCAAAACCCGTAAAAAGAAATCTGGGCAGAGAGGATTGGGAGCTGATATTGTATATAGTGCAGCATCACAAAACAACCCTTTCTACCGAAAGGAAGAGTGCACAAACAACCGCACTCCACTTATAGTTTAACGCTAAAGAGCGAGTGTATACAGATTAGCAGAATTGTAAGAAGTGCAAAACCACAAAATCAAAAGCTTACTCATGACAAGTTCTCAAAAGCATAACCATAACATCGATTTGAAAACCGCACATTACAACATGTTGCATAAAAATCGGTGCAGATACCAGCGAGACAAGCTTTCTTTTAAAAGTAAAATACATTGGAATAAGCATCATAATAAATACCAGTATTGTAGCATCGGTATATATATCGGTAAGCACCATCGAAATGTGCCAAGTTATAATCATCGAAATACACATAGTTATATATGCTTGTATGCACGCAGTTACACGTATCGAAAATCAAATCAATACTGATAATTCTTCTGAGGCCTGTACCAACATATATACCAGACTTTGTTCCGACGGCCAAACTTGCAAAATTTGTTTTGGGCAGAGAGGGCTGGGAACTGATGTTGCATGTACTGCAGCAACAGAAAACAGACCTCTCTACCCAAAGGAAGAGTGCACAAGCAACCGCACTCCACCTACAAGTTGATGCTAAAGAGCGGGTGTATGCAGATTAGCAAGACTATAAAAAGAATTACAAAACCACAAAATCAAAAGCTTAATCATGACAAGTTCTCCAAAAACATAACCATAACGTCGACTCCCAAACCATAGGCACAACGGCATAACCATAACCATAATCTGATTGCCAAACCATAACTATCACATGATTGCCATACCATCACTGAAAACCATAACCATACCTTGATTGTCAAATCTTAACCATACCATGATTTCCATACCATCATTGCAAAACCATAACCATAACTTGATTGCCAAACCATGACCAAAACCTCTATGCCATACCATAACCAGAACCTCTCTGCCATACCATAATTGCGAAACAAATTATAGTCACAAACAGAATGCAAAATCATAAACATAAGAAATACAAAATTGTACATGCAAATAATCACTAAGTAAGACTGTATCAAGAAGACCACCGCTACAAAAAAGACTGTACAAAGAAGACTGTATGAAGATGACTGAGAAAGACTATACAAACAAGACCGATGTCGTGCAGCTCCACTTCCATGATAAGAAAAAGAGCAAAGAAATCCAAGCTAAGCTTCTTTGAAGCCTACATGATTATTGAGCAGTGATCAGGGCTTGTTGATAGGCCAAGTTTAATGATTAATGTATGCCAAATGCGGCTTAAAAGAGCCAATTGATGCCTTAATGATGCCAAAAATGATTATGCTTGATGTGAGAACAGATGGAAGATTATGACCTAAAACTGGAGTGCTTGAAGTGTCTATCGGTCTGTCTTTACGGCTCGTCGATTGGAGCTACGGTGAAGATGTTATGGCAGTTTGAAGTTTAAGTCGATTGCACATCCGTACCGGATTGGGCAACTGCAGTTGAGATGATAGAAATGGAATGAATGCATGGGCCTGAAGTGCTCACTTTGTGGAGCGCGTTGGTCTTTTCAGATCAGTGATCGGAGTTACGGTTGCCAAGTTATTGGCCGTTAAAGATTCACCGGGGGCCGGTTCCGCACCAGCCCGGTCCTCTCGGTCGGTGTGCCATCTGGGAATTTTACAGCCTCGACAAGGTTTGTATGCATTTTATGCAGTTTAAGAAGTCTAATGGGATTTACGGCTTGGCAGGCAGAGTCCGGTGTCAGTTGTTGGCACGCTGAGCTGGGTAATTTTTGCATTATTCGGGATGCTGTTATGGACAATAAGATTCTCGAAGATATTGTGCTTGACATTGCTTGGCCGACATGTGTACCAAACATGATGCCTTTTATTTGTTGCTTAACATTGCCCGGATGATATGCATGCCAGTTGTGATGCCGTTACAAAAACACAAACAATGCTTGAAGAGCTTCTTGTTCGTAATGTAATCTCTTAGGATGCATTGACTGCAGGGTATACTTACCTGGGCAGGGCCAATATGTATGCCTAATGTGGTGCCCTTATGAGATAAGGGCCGCATGCCCATAATCTTATGAGATAAGGTCCGCCGCCCATAATCTTATGAGATAAGGTCCGCCGCCCATAATCTTATGAGGTATGGCCGCCCAATTAAAGGGCATGGCCAATGGCCACTCAATAAATTTGAAAGAAAGGGGAAGAAAAAAGGGATGGCGAGGAGGGCAGTGAGCAGTAGACTGCGCAGGAGAAAAGCTAACGCCCCGGGCGATATGATGCTCCGACGGCAGCGCGCAAGAAGCGTATTTTTCTCAGCTTGCAGGGGCGCTCCGTTTTGGTGCCACTCGCGGCGCGCTAGCTGCTGGTCGAAATTCGCCATGCCACATCATAGGGGAGCTTTTTACGCCTCCCTAGCAACGACGGTGCCGTCGTTGCTAAGGGAGAGGGCACACTATTAATAGGGTAATTTCTTTTTGCATGAGGGGGTAGCAAACGAACAAGCAAGGGGGGAGCGAGGTCTCTCCTTGATCTCCAATCAAAGCAAAGCAAGGGGAGCTTACTCTCTAAATCTTCAAGCCAAGCAGGGGCGATTTCTCTCTCGACCTCGGCTACCAAAGCAAGGAACGAGGCAAGAGAAAGGCGAGGATTTAGCTTGGCAAGGAGGACTCACGAAGGAGGAGGACTCCAAGGGAGGATTAGCTTGGCAAGGAGGAGTCACGAAGGAGGAGGACTCCAAGGGAGGAAAGCTTGGCAAGGTGGGAGTCAAAGCAAAGGCAAAAAGAGCAAGAGGGGAGGGCTCGGAGTAAGGGACGGAGGAGCAAAGCTACCTCTCTCTCGCTCTCATGCTCGGCAAGCAAAAGCTCTCTCTCGGTCTCTCCCCCTCTCATCCTCGACTAATAAAGGAGGAAGGGAGAAGAAGGGTTTTGGAGGGAGCTCGACAAGACAAAGGAAGCAGGAGGAGCTTGAACAAGTCTCTCTCTCTCGAGCTTGAACAAAGGGCTCGTTCTTTCTCTCGGCCATAAGCAGGAAGGAGGTAGGAAGGGAGCTCACTCAAGAGCGGACTTGGACGACCAAGAAAAAGAGAAAGCAAGGTTCTTGGCATAAATCGTTTCGTTGTCTAACCAAGGTATTACGGGAGGATATAGCAAGGGCACATAAGCAAGGAAATTTGTGTGACAAAGGATACTCGAAAAGAGCGGGCAATTGTAGTACAATTTGTAATTATTGAAGCTTGATGATCGAGGCAATGAACTGAATTGCAGACTACAGAATCCATGGGCAATCGAAGCAGATAAAGTGGCATTAGAAAATTTCCATCACCGTCATCAACTAGAAATTGATTTAACATTCTATTAAGTCCGGTGTCGTTAACGGCCCGGTTAATATTGTAAAGCGGGAGCTTAAACTCCTGGTTAGCAGATGATCCAAGTGATGGCACTGTTAACAGCCCGCCTTGGCTAAGGATAAGTTGTACTCAAGTTAATAATCAATCAATTGATGATTGCGGTGATTGGTAGAGCTGTCATTGTCTCTTGTTCTCTCTCTTTCACACCTCCCACAACCAGAGGCCCGGTGCCTGCCCGGCTCACGTAGCGAACACATATCCCCCGACATCTTTGGTGAACCCGACGTGAAACGAGCCGGGGTGGGAGATAAAGATGGAGAATTTAGAGCAGATGATGAAGATGTTTGATAAATTAAGTGCGAACGGGTTTGATGATAAGTCAACAGTTCCCAATTTTTCAAAGACGCTTCAATTCATTCAAGGATCTCTGCTTGAAATAGAGACCGTGAAGAAGAAAAATCAAATCGATGAAGCTTTGAATGCAGCTTTAGATGCAGTATACGAGGAGAGATGACTCTTTGACGGATACGATCCAGAGGGCTACCTAGAGTGCTACGAGCTGGAAACCAAGGTAAGAGGGATACCAGAAGAGTTGATGATCAAATCTTTTGAGCAGTTAGTGAGTTCAGATGTGAAGAAGCACATTCAAGAAGTTACCAAGGCTTGCAACGACGATTGGGAGTATTTCAAAGAAGCTATTCTGCAAGCACGTTATGAGGAGTATGAAATCTATCAAGAACAGAGTTCAAGTCTACCGGACTACGCAGATATTTGAGGACAAGTACGATCAAAGTTAGAAGCTGTGATTGATGAGTTTATTGTACAGGATGCTACCTTCTTACAGGCTAATGATGAAGACATAGTTGAAGCTGCGTATGCAAAGTTGGGCTTTGCAGATGTTGCGCATGAAGAAGAAGTCTTTGAGGGTGAGTCTCTACAGTCTCAAACTACGCAAGGTGAATTTTTCAAAGAATCTACACATGCAGTTCGGGATACACAGAATGTATTTTGCAAAGAGCCTATGCCTGTAGTACAGGAAGAAAACAAATCATGGGATCAAGATACTGAATTGGCTAAAGCTCAGGAAGACGTGAAAGTGAATGAGTGCAATCGTATTCATGTAGACATGCGAAAAGATTAAGGCACAGATGATACTTTTGCTACTGAACCAAAATTAGAGCAAAATTTTTCGAGTACAGATTCTACCATAGAGGTGATTGAAGATACTGGTATAGGTTTTGCTAAATAGTTGGTTAATGATACAAATGTTATAGGTCAAAGCAGAGCTGCTGTTGAGAGCAGCAAGACCATGGATTTTGGTATGTCAGATTTATCGAATTTGGATGTACCAACTTTTGAGGAGTTGGCTAAGCAAGAGTATGTGCTTGATTCAGAGGGGGTGCACACTCCTTCATTGACAAGTTTTAGTGAAGCACAGGTATCAAATTGGACAACTGAACCTGAATGTGATGATGATGAATCAGAGGGGATGCAGACTCCTCCTTTGACACGCTTCTGTGACCTAGAGCTACCAATCTGGCAGAGTGACCCTAAATTTGATGATGGTGATTTAGAGAGGGAGCAAACTTCTTCTCTATTGACAATTTGCGACACACAGCTCACACGATGGCAGAATGATCATGAACTTGATGATTGGTATTCAGAGGGGGTGCATAGTGAAGTGCAATCTCTTGTTGATGAATATGATTGGTTTCATTGTGCCGATGATATAGATAGGGCAGTAAATGAAATTTTCAATGTGCATGCTGAACTTTGTGCTACAGAAGTGCAAAGATATCTGGATGAGGGTGAAAGACTTAAAGAGCAATTTACTGTAGATGCGTTTGGTATGCATGTCATATGTGAAAATCCTTGTTTATTGCAGCAACCAAAGATGTGCAGGATTGAGGAATCTTCTCAAGCGGTGGACCTAGACCTTATGTTCTTACTGGACGAAGCTTTGGAAGGGTTCTCAAATACAGATGCTAAGGATACCAATCAATCCAGAATCATGCATGAGCCAATTTGTTCAGATGCAGTAGATGATGACCTTATGCAGCTGTTAGATGATGCTTTACTTGATTTGGAGCCTCTGCAAGATAGAGAATTGCTTTCAGATGCATCTTTTGAGCCTGATGAAGAGAGTTTTGCCATAGATTTGATGTATCCAGATGTGCATGATCGGGATTCCATTACTAGTGAGAGTGAAGGTGCACTGCCAATGATTTTACCTGTGATTGATGATCGACAATTGGATGAGTCAGTTGCACAGGGGATATGGTAGTATTTGATGCTACCTGATGCTATATGGAATCTGATGTTACCCTATGATGTAGGGGATTTTGAGCTATCTTTTGACCCAAGAGGTGACAGATATATGCATGGTCCTGGGCAATTGCTTTATGTGCCATATGATCCAGGCGGTTTGTATGAAGATTTGTGGGTTAACTTATGTTTATGCTCTACTGACTGGAAATTCTTGTATATTCTCTATGATCCTGGAGGATGGTGCAAATTTTTTAAAGGAATGCTCACACTGGGACAGATGATTAGGTTCCCGTTTGATCCCGGGGGCTACTAAAGTTCCAGATACAGATTTGAAGAGTACCAGCTATCTGTTGTAGCAGGTTGCATGGTACAAGATTTTTTTTTCTAGATCTATGCTAAGTCAGAAGAGTTTTTGGTTATGCAGTCAATAAGATAACATGGTTGGCTTCCAGCTAACTTCTTTGGACAATTCTTCACATCTTTTGAGTTGGTTCTGCTAACAGAACTTGAAGTAAAGGACTTGACGTCCATTCCGTGTGCAAACATAGTAAGGCATACTTGAGCTTGACAGGGTTCCTTAAGAGAGAACTTAATGGTCAAGCCGTGTGCATCATTAACTGGAGCACTTGAATCTGGCGGGGTTCACTAAACAAGTTATCCATGATTGAATGCTTTGAAGATACGGCAGATACAATTCAGAGATTTTTGATGGACAGCTACCTAATGCTTAAGCTAGAACATTGATGATAGGGTATAAGACTTATTTTGTTTTTCATTGGTTTACCAGTAATGTGAGTCTGATGATGGAAAGAACTTAAGGTACCTGTAGCAGATGCAGATTGAAGTACTGCTGGCATAGATCGGAGGCTGTGCAGGTTCAGAGGGGGTGGATGTTGTGCAGCTCCGCTTCCATGATAAGAAAAAGAGCAAAGAAATCCAAGCTAAGCTTGTTTGAAGCCTACATGATTATTGAGCAGTGATCAGGGCTTGTTGATAGGCCAAGTTTAATGATTAATGTATGCCAGATGCGGCTTAAAAGAGCCAATTGATGCCTTAATGATGCCAAAAATGATTATGCTTGATGTGAGAATTTCTGTGAATGGCCTCGACGATGTTACTCTTTCTTTCATCGTCGAGGTTATCCCCCGGGGCAGTCACCTTTTAGAATGTGTATGCTATCACGTGAGTTAACCGGAGAGGAATATTAAAAGATCAAAATGTATCAAAATGTATACATACAGAGGGGGGTGGGGGTTTTTTAAAGAGGCACGTAGTGTAAATATAGTATGTATATTGAGGCATTATTAATAACCTCTTGAACGCACGTGATATAGGAAGCTTTTGATAAGTGACCGCCCCGTGGGTTATCCCAAACCTGCATCACAGAGTGACCAAACTGAATTGTACATATCTATCAAATCCTCTGATCGCATGGCCTTTTTGACCCTATCCGCCACAACAGTCCCATCCTTGCTCTTGTATACCTTGCTAGGATCATGCTCGAGTGATCCCCAAGGTGTATGTGGTGTGCCAATCGGCAAACTATCCACTGAAGAGAGTGGGGGACGCTCTCTCCGTGGCGTGGATGCATCGATAGAACCGCTACCACAACAACCACCACCTCGAGAACGACGCCTACCTCGTTTTGAGGATGAACCACCCGTCGGTGTATGGGGAACACTAGTACTAGGCGTAGGGGGCACATTCAGCTGAGGTGTGGGCCCGGCCGGTGTAGGGACCACACTAGTCCTAGACGTAGGGTCGTTCGTAGTAATTCTATAGGAACCTGCTACCCAAAGGTTCTAAGCCATCACTATCTGCTCTGGTGTGAACTGTGTCAAAAAGAGACCCATGTGCTCGGGTTACATGCCGGCCGGAGTGACAGGAAAACTAAAACTAGGAGAGTATGGCTCATCGTCATCGGCCATGGCTACAGATACACAAATAACACCCACAAAATACGTTAGTTTACAGAAGAAACACTTAATCAATACAAATAACAAAAAAAGGAATCACCAACACAAATGAATGAATCTAAAGTGTATTGTAGACTAATAAAAAGAGTTTCACAAAAGAGCTCCTAGCAAGAACCATTAGTGACTCTCTCATGTTCTATGAGATTTGATGCACCAAAGATGTCTAACTCAATCTGTACTTCTACATCTTTGTCATCAAACCCTACTTCTTCGTCGCTCTCCACATCAGCTTTAGTATTTGACACTTCATTTCTAGGTTCAGGCATATGCTCACCAATGACCTCCAGCTCAAAATTCAAACTTATATCATCCGTCGGCATAAAGTCTTCATAAATATCTCCAAGAAGAACATCTAGCTACTATGGACTACCCCAACAACTGCAACTTCATCGACCACATGCACAAGTACATGCATTTGGATGGTGAGAATGTTTGTTGGAAAGTACTTCTCCACCATGCACACTACTTCAATAGCATTTAAGCATGCTGCATCAATGTTGTCTTCTCTTATCTTTGAATTGATCCAGCGTACCAACTCACTGATTTTGTAGATTGTTCTTCTAATGTGTATGTCAAACAATCCTTTATGGAAATTGGTAAGATAAACTGTAAAAATTTGTGCCAATTGTGGGATTTAAGACCACTAAGAGTGTCATCTCTTGTAAAATCCGTTTTCAAATATCGCATGCACCCAGTGGGAGTCTTGAATGAAGATATAGTCTTCTTCACTTGTTGCTCTTCTGCACGACTCAAAACCCATGGTCCTTTTGGTATAGCAAACTTCCCATTGGGTTTAAGTCGAGGCCACATCTCTAACATTCGACCCACAACCTGCAGGTCATCTCTTTGGGCCTTGCTCTCCCTTTTTCCGGTGATGGTTTTCCATATGATCTCCCCCAATTCTTGAAGATGTGCATTGGGTCAAGCAAATGATTAATCAACAGGTCACTCCGGTATGGGATTTCATGGAAAATAGAAACTCTTTTCATTCTAGGTGGCATGAAATCTCCCCTCTCTAGCCACATGTTTTTCCAATCGCTCGCTTTTAGTGGATGCATGTCATGTTTGCATATGTTGGGTCCACATAGCTCATGTTCTTCACGCAAAAATATACCATGCTCCTTGTAAACTGTCTCGCTCAAATTCTCAGAGCGGTAGAAGCCAATTCGAGGACCACATTTCGGACATGCATGATTTTTCGAGTAACTCAAGCCTAAAACACCACAAAATTAAAATATAAAAGCATTAGCATAGCCAGGAATAACATGTGTGTGAGGGTTTCAAAGACACTTACCTGAGTACTCACCGAAGCCTGGCCAATCGTGCATGGTCCACATGAGAATGCCTTGCACATGTACATTCCGGCATCCGATTGGCTGGGACATATCAACCACATCAATTCCTGTCTACAATATTTGGAGCTCTTCTATAAGTGGTGCCAGATAGACGTCCGTGTTCTTTGCTTTGTACTTTCTTGGGATGATTAGTGACAATAATAGATGGGCCTTCTTGATAGCTAGCCATGGTGGAAGATTATAATTAACCATCCAAATAGGCCACGTGCTCCATGACGAACTCCGTAATCCGAATGGGTTTACTTCGTCCATTGCCAGACCAAAGCGGATACGTTGAGGCTCGTTCTTAAATGTAGGCTAACATTCCTCTATGTGCTTCCATGCACAAGAGTCAACAGGTACTCACATCACATCATATGTCGATTTAGTATTTGAGTGCCGTGTCATCAAAGCGGCAATGGACTTGCACCTGAACATTCTCTTTATTCTTGGAATGATAGGAAAGTGTCGAAGGACCTTTGCAGGGATAAATTTTCCTTGTGTGTCCTCTCTATATCTGTTCGATCCACAATTGGGACACTGTTCCAAATTTGCATACTCATTGCAAAAAAATATACAATCATTAGGACATGTATGTTTTTTGTGATAATCCAGGCCCAAATTAGTAAGAATCTTTTTAGCGGCTGGACGGGTAGGGGGTATGTGATTCCCTTCTGGCAAGATTTGCTCGGAGAGCAACCTGTTTTTACATGAACAAGTCAGCCTCGTGAAATGACCACATATACTTTATCATGCTTAGGATACAATGTATTTACCTAAAAAGCTTTGTGAATGAGGCGTTAACTCAAATAGCCCATGCATAGATATACTACAAATTAAGCATTGCCAATGCGGTACGTAGAACTGAGATTTTTGCACCATTGTAAAGCGGCATGCGTGCAAGAGTTTGCATCATCTCGTCCTCTTTATCGTTGCTATCATGCCATTAATATGGACGGGATGACTGAGGTTGGTCTGCAATATTGCATTGAATGTTGTCGTATTCTATATTTTCAATAATGGGATCCATGTCAAAGAACGCATCTAACATCTGCTCCATCTCTACTTCTTGGAATGCCACATCAGATATTGGTTGGGAGAACTCACTCGATTGCTGTTCGTTTGAAAATCACCTTCTCTATGATGAAGTTGGAGCAATATCTACTTGCAGAGTTTGATCTATTGTCTCTGGACCATGAGATTGATAACGCAGGTCTTGTAGTTTCTCTATCGGAAAGAGACCGTGATTGCGTATGTGCTGGTCACATATTTTGGGTTTTTGAAAGATCTGATGCTTGCAATGTGCACAAGGACATGCCATTCTATTGTCCATACTTTATCTACCAATGATGAAACGAATAATTAAAACACTCTAGTTGTTATAACTACACACTGCTAGCTACATGACAACCTCACATTCTCTAGCCACGCCCGATCCCTGCACACCTTGGTCTAGAGGTACACATAGATTAGGACCACATGGTAATAATCTTGTCTTTATTGGTCAGTGACTATATATTAAGGTTGTTGAGTCTGTGTGCGCTTAGGTGCTAACTAAAATATCCAACCAACTAAATATGCCAAAAGCAGTCGCTTGCGTGCATATTTGAGATGCCAAAAGCATCCACCTGCAGATGTGAGATGAACGCATGTTTGTTGAGAGATTTTTTTCCGTCAAGAGATCATCAAACCGTCTTCTAGATTCATTCTCTCACTATTACAACAAGATGATGCCTACTCTTGCAGCTTTAACACTCAAGGTGCATCTTTGCAGTAGTTATAGAGCCGTACGCTCATCTCATGAGCCTTGTACTTGGGCTCCATCTTCCTATATATCTTTGCCCTTCAGCTTGCACTCAGGCACAACTAGCGAGTAGTAAAAATATAAGCCGCTGTTGAAAGGACGCCCTTTCAACAACGTTTCCATAAAGATTCCTCAAAGATTTTGTAAAGATTCCACATGAAGATGGTGATGAAGTAATGAAGATGAAGATGGATGCTGCAACATGAAGATACGAGTTCATGGACGTCATCGAATATCCCGTTATTATTATTCTGAGCCATTACGGCCACTTTTGTAATGTTAACGGAAACCTCACATTTTAAGTCGGCACTTGTATTTTGGCCCCGCAGATGCTTGTATAATGAGTAAAGCCAACTCAGTTTCTTGTAATTAAGCTCTGTAGAATTCTAGAGACAATTCAAGTCATTTGGCCAGACATTAGGTTTGAAGGCTTGGTATATAAGCTAAAACCTAGGGCTTTGTAAAGGGACACATTACGTTATCTCAATTAATATACAGTCGTGGGTTCTGCATCACACAGTAGTGAGCTTCACGCACACACACCGTCATGCACTAATCACATTGCAGATATGAGAGTAGGAGCGTGTTAGCATCGAGGAGCTCTCCGTGTCGACACAAGCAATGCAAGACGAGGACCACATCGCGAGCCCGCCTGCTATACGAGCTATATTTGGTCGTAAGTACCTCAAACGACATCCGTTCTGAATGATCGAGTAGTTGTTAGAATCAGAGCGAGAAGCTCTTCGTGTTGATGTCTTTGTAGATTAGTTTCATACACTTTGGAAATTGCTGTTTTGAGTCTATCACGACAGCGATTAGAGATCTTACAGTTATGGTTTTCAGGGTTTAGGTGTTTGGCCATATAGGATATGTCCTTGTGAGTCTTGCCCTCCAATTTCAAGTCATTCTGATATGATTTGAGACTGTTTCGAGCTTGTAGTGTTTCGTAGGATGCGTTGTCTGTGTCTTTGCTTTATGGTAGTGTTGTGGTAGGATTAGTGACTGTAGAGTGTTGTTCGTGTCTAGCTCAGTGTTGACAACCCAAAGATTGCCTCCATGCCCTAGTCGGGTCAGCTACGTCCTCGGATTCATAGTTTGTTGGTCTGTGTTCTCGTTGTGCTCCATCGTCCGTCGTGGCGTACCCACTAACATTGGCGCCGTAGTGTTGAAAGGACGCCCGTTCAACAACGTTTCCATAAAGATTCCAATAAAGATTTCTCAAAGATTCTGTAAAGATTCCACATGAAGATGGTGATGAAGTAATGAAGATGAAGATGGATGCTGCAACATGAAGATATGAGTTCATGGACGTCATCGAATATCCTGTTATTATTATTCTGAGCCATTACGGCCACTTTTGTAATGTTTACGAGAACCTCACATTTTAAGTCGGCACTTGTATTTTGGCCCCGCAGATGCTTGTATAATGAGTAAAGCCAACTCAGTTTCTTGTAATTAAGCTCTGTAGAAGCCTAGAGACAATTCAGGTCATTTGGCCAGACATTAGGTTTGAAGGCTTGGTATATAAGCTAAAACCTAAGGCTTTGTAAAGGGACACATTACGTTATCTCAATTAATATACAGTCGTGGGTTCTGCATCACACAATAGTGAGCTTCACACACACACACCGTCGCGCACACTAATCACATTGCAGATATGAGAGTAAGAGCGTGTTAGCATCGAGGAGCTCTCCGCGTCAACGCAAGCAATGCAAACCGAGGACCACATCATGAGCCCACCTCCTACGAGCTATATTTGGTCATAAGTACCTCAAACGACATCCGCTCTGAATGATCAAGTAGTCTTTAGAATCAGGGTGAGAAGCTCTTCATGTTGATGTCTTTGTAGATCAGTTTCGGACACTTTGGAAATTGCTATTTTGAGTCTATCGCGATAGCGATTAGAGATCTTACAATTATGGTTTTCAGGGTTTAGGTGTTTGGCCATATAGGATATGTCCTTGTGAGTCTTGCCCTCCAATTTCAAGTCATTCTGATATGATTTGAGACTGTTTTGAGCTTGTAGTGTTTCGTAGGATGCGTTGTCTGTTTCTTTGCTTTATGGTAGTGTTGTGGTAGGATTAGTGATTGTAGAGTGTTGTTCGTGTCTAGCTCAGGGTTGACAACCCAGAGATTGCCTCCATGCCCTAGTCGGGTAAGCTACGTCCTCAGATTCATAGTTTGTTGGTGTGTGTTCTCGCTGTGCTACATTGTCCGTCGTGGCGTACCCGCTAACAGATGCCTTTACATATAGCCTCTCTTTCTCTTTAGTATGCCCAAAAGGGGATTTTCTCTACACCAACATGCATCGAGCGTGGACACATAAGAAACTTAGGTGCTCTCCACAGCCTCCTGATATTAACTCAACAATAAAGAAACACGAATTAAAGGCTTCTTGAACCGATTTAAGAAAAGAAAAACACAAGGAAACTTATCTTTTGTATCAATGCTCTCCATAGCTCTCATACCATGTTGAAGCGAAGGGAGAGAGCGTAGGTAGACGAGAAGCGAGAGAGATGCCACCATCATATGCAATCCCCAAAGTGTGTATAGAGCACACAATGAGTTTAAATATATAGTGGGAAATCCTAGCTATATATCGCATAAGCGTGGGCTCTCTATATAGCTCCAATGGTTTGACAAAAACATTTCTGATGCCATGGTACGTAAAGCCATGATGATCGACAAAAACATTTTTGATGCCATGGTACGTAAATCCATGATGACTATTTCTATTTCAATGTCTTTTGAAGGGTCTCCCGATGCCCCAGGGAGGTCACCTAATAAAAATGTAACCTATCACGTGAGTTCAACAGAAGGGTATTTAAAGTTCTTGAAACTTACAGAAATATATATACAGAAGGGCATTATTTTTTCAAATTTGAAAAAAACTTACAGATTTTAAAAGAAAAGGGTACATTATATTCTTACAAAATTCACAGATAAGGGGTTTTACAAACATGTCTTGAACGCACGTGATATGGTAGTTTTACACATAGTGAACCCCCCGGGCCCGATGCCATGGTATGTAAATCCACGATGATTGTTCCTATTTCAAAGTTTTTATAAGTGTCTCTTTTGCCATGGTGAATACTGTGATGCCATGGTACGTAAAGCCATGATGATGATAGCTACCAGTTTTGTTGAAATCTTGGGAGCCCCGATATGTTCATTGCATCTTGGCTTTATATATATGTGTGCACATGTGATTACATTAATATTACATTTGTTTCTATGTCGTCTGCACATGTGATTGCATCAGAATTATGTTTTTTTCTATGTCGTCTGCACATGTGGTTGCATCGGAATTATGTCTATTTCTATGTCATTTCTAGAGCGGCGTCCCAAACCGTTTCTAAGGACGATGTGATGCGATTATTTCTAACCTTCACATTTTGATATGTTTCTTCAGTTGGTATTGATTACAAGATGAAAATCACATTAAGCAGCATATATAAGGGATCAAAGATGCTAAAGCTGCTCTATCAAAACATTTGCAATGGCACAAGAGTGATGTAGCTCCAGTAGTTAAAACTTTTAATTTATTTTCATTAGAATTTTTATGAGCTTTCGTGGAAATTGTTGTATATTAAGGAGTGATGTAGCTCCTCGAGAACATATTTTATAAACTTGAAAAATTATTAATACAACAATGTATGTATATGGTGCTGTGGGTTTTTCCCCTCTACCCCCAAGGGTTTTTCATCCACAGTTAGGGACTCCTATTTCAGTGGGGGTGTTGGAGCTATATAGAGAGCCCACACTTATTCTTTATATAGCTAGGAGTCCCCACTATATATGTGTACTCAGTGTGTGCTCTATACACACTTTGGGGATTGAAGGAGTACGAGCGGAAGTGCGACGCGAGAGAGAGTACAAGAAGAAGAGCACGACGATATGGTGAACTCGCTCTACTGTAATGTGTAGAGCATAGTGAGTTCTTATTAGGTTTTTACAAAATAATATGTGTACATACCTGGCGGCCCGCCCACTTACCTCAACAACCACATTGGGCTTTATACCCCAACAACCTCCCACTTAAAGTCCAATGTGGTACTTTAAGTGTGAGAGAAGCTACTATACAAGATAATATACAAGAGATGTAGAGAAGTGATGTACTGCCCTACACCTAACTGCTTGCGAAAATGCGCAAAGCTCTCTGAGGGAAGTCCTTTTGTAAGTAGATCAACAGGATTTTATGTGGTGTGAACTTTGACAAGCTGAAGTTGCTTATCCTCGAGCATTTCCCTGATGAAATGATACTTCACATCCACATGCTTGGTCTTTGAGTGATAAACTGGATTGCGAGCCAATTGTATAGCACTTTGACTATCACAATATAACACAGGCATCTCTTCTTTGATTCCCAAATCTGTTACTAGTCGATTAAGACAAATTGATTCTTTGCATGCCTCTGATGCTACAACATATTCAGCCTCTGTAGTAGACTGAGTAACACAATATTGTAATCTAGAATGCCATGATACTGCTCCACCAACCAATGTAAAGACATACCTTGACGTAGACCTTTGGTTGTCTAAGTCACCTGCATAATCTGAGTCTGTAAAACCCTTTATACTTAGCTCCTGACTCCCATAGCATATACGCATACTCTTTGTAGCTTTCAGGTATCTCAATATTCCTTTCACTGCCTCCCAATGTTTCTTGCCTGGGTTTGACATGTATCGACTTACTACTCCCACTGCAAATGCAATGTCTGGGCGAGTAGCAATCATTGTATACATCAAACTACCCACTGCATACGTTGAAGGAGTACGAGCGGAAGTGCGACGTGAGAGACAGTGCGAGAAGAAGAGCACGACAATATGGTGAACTAGCTCTACTGTAATGTGTAGAGCATAGTGAGTTCTTATTAGGTTTTTACAAAATAATATGTGTACATACCTGGCGGCCCGCCCACTTATCTGGGCGACCACATTGGGCTTTATACCCCAACAACCTCCCACTTAAATTCCAATGTGGTACTTTAAGTGTGAGAGAAGCTACTATACAAGATAATATACAAGAGATGTACTACCCTACACCTAACTGCTTGCAAAAATGCGCAAAGCTCTCTAAGGGAAGTCCTTTTGTAAGTAGATCAACAGGATTTTCTGTGGTGTGAACTTTGACAAGCTGAAGTTGCTTATCCTCAAGCATTTCCCTGATGAAATGATACTTCACATCCACATGCTTTGTCTTTGAGTGATAAACTGGATTGCGAGCCAATTGTATAGCACTTTGACTATCACAATATAACACATGCATCTCTTCTTTGATTCCCAAATCTGTTACTAGTCAATTAAGCCAAATTGATTCTTTGCATGCCTCTGATACTGCAACATATTCAGCCTCTGTAGTAGACTGAGTAACACAATATTGTAATCTAGAACGCCATGATACTGCTCCACCAGCCAATGTAAAGACATACCTTGACGTAGACCTTTGGTTGTCTAAGTCACCTGCATAATCTGAGTCTGTAAAACCCTTTACACTTAGCTCCTGACTCCCATAGCATATACGCATACTCTTTGTAGCTTTCAGGTATCTCAATATTCCTTTTTTGCCTCCCAATGTTTCTTGCCTGGGTTTGACATGTATCGACTTACTACTCCCACTGCAAATGCAATGTCTAGGTGAGTAGCAATCATTTCATACATCAAACTACCCACTGCAGACGCATATGGAATCTTATCCATTTCAGTCTTTTCTTCCTCAGACATAGGACAATCTTGTTTGCTAAGTTTCACATATGGTGGCAATGGAACACTCAATGCCTTTCCCTTCTCCATATTGAAACATTGCAAAATTTTGTCAATATACTCTGTTTGAGATAACCAAATCAGCTTCTTTGATCTGTCTCTCTCAATGCGCATACCAAGTATATGACTTGCCTCACCCATGTCTTTCATGTCAAATGATTTTGCCATCTTTGACTTCAAAGCTGAAATTTCTTCTAGGTGCTTGCCAACAATCAACATGTCATCCACATACAAAATAAGGATCAGCCAACTGCCATCCTTAGCCTTCTTTGTATATAGACAGTGATCGAACTCACTACGTTTGTAGCCTTGAGAAAGCATAAACTTGTGGAACTTATGGTACCATTGCTTCAGTGATTGTTTTAAGCCATAAAGACTCTTTAACAACTGGCATACCAAATCTTCCTTGCCTTTCTCAACAAACCCTTCTGGTTGCTGCATGTAAATTTCCACATCTAAATCACCATGCAAGAACGCTGTCTTGACATCCATTTGGTGCAACACCAAATCTAATATGGCAACCAATGCAAGAAAGCATCTCAATGTAGTCATCTTGACCATCGGAGAGAAGACTTCATCAAAGTCAATGCCTTGTTCTTGCTTAAAGCCCTTGGCAACAAGCCTTGCTTTGTACTTTGGCTGACTATTATGAGTGGCGATCTTATACCTGTAAACCCATTTACAAGGTAGAGCCTTTTTGCCCTATGGTAATTTAACTAGCTTCCATGTCTGGTTTTATGCAGAGCTATCATCTCTGACTGCATGGCCAATTGCCAATTCCCGGAGTCCTTCATTTGCACTGCTTCCTTGTAACATGAAGGCTCATTGCAATTAGTCAACATGACATAGTTCATAGATGGAAAAAACCTATTAGGAGGTCGCGTGATACGTCCAGATCTACGCACAATAGGTGGCTCAGGCTCAGCCACAACCTGTGGTTCCACTCTATCCTGTCCTTGCTCCTCTTGAGCCCTGACATTTTGTCTTGCATGTGAAGGTCCATCTTCTTGGAAGACAACTCTTCTAATCTCCTCAACCCTCTCTGGTTTAGAATGATATTTGGCTTCATTAAAGTGAACATCATTGCTACGGATAACCTTTATGGATTCGGGATCCCAAAGTCTGTACCCCATCTCACCAGAATTACCATAGCCTAGAAAGATGCACTTTCTACTCTTTGGCTCAAGTTTGTTCCTAAATTCCTTTGGAACATGAGTATATGCCTCACAGCCAAAGACTCTGAGATGCTTGTATGAGGGCATTTTGCCTGACCATACCATCTCTGCCACTAAATCCTTCTGCAAAACCTTGCTAGGAGATCTATTTATAAGATGAACAGTTGTTGATACAGCTTCAGCCCAAAACCCATTTGGCAGTTGTGCATTAGACAACATACTTCTGACCTTCTCTTGTATGGTCCTATTCATCCTCTCAGCAACACCATTTTGAGGAGGATTGTAAGGAGCAGTAAGTTCACGTTTTATACCTTTTGACTCACAAAAGTCCTGAAAGGCCTTCGAAACATACTCTCCACCATTGTCAGTGCGTAAGCATTTAAGCTTCTTGCCACTCTGATTCTCCACAAGTGTCACAAACGTTTTGAAAACACTAAACGCTTCATCCTTGTGCTTGAGAAAGTAAACCCATACTTTCCTCGAGTAATCATCTATAAATGTCATAAAGTAAGAAGCTCCCCCTAGAGATAGGTTAGGCATAGGTCCACGCAAATCACTATGAACAAGTGCCAACTGTGTATCTCTTCTACTGCTTCTATGCTTATGTGGTTGCTGTGTTTTCTTACCATATAGACAATGTTCACAGAATTCAAAATCATTAAATGAAAAGCCAGGAAAATAACCAGAACGAGACAATATTTCCATTCCCTTCTTGGACATATGTCCTAACCGGCTATGCCACAAAGAACGTTCGGCTGCTCGGTTACATTGATTACATTTTTAGAGACATTTGATACATAAATCATGTAAAGTCCTCCAGACTTTACTCCATGTGATACTGTCATAGAACCCTTGGATATCTTCCACATGTTCTGTCCAAAAGTGATGACGTAGCCAGCATCATCAAGTAAACCTGCGCTGATCAAGCTATTTGTAATTGCGTGAACATGTCTCACATTCTTCAGCGTGAAAGAAGAGCCATTCTGAAACTTCAATTGAACATCTCCAACACCTAAGATCTCACATGCTTGCCCATCGCCTAGCCGAACATGATCTTTAGTGGTCACATAAGAGGTAAACCACTCCTTGTTTGGAGACACATGAAGTGATGCCCCTGAGTCTATAATCCAGTCACTGAGTGCATTTCCATCAGATGCTGTAAGAAGAGCTGAGTCCATTGTATTTTTCAAGAAGTAGATATCTCCTGACACTAGACTGTCATCCTCTGCAACAGTGTTTGTCACATTTATTTCTTGAATCTTCACTGAGGACTTGTTCTTCTCACCATGGTCTTCTGCTTTCTCTTTTCCTTTTTCTGCTTTCCATTCTCTGCAGTCTCTTTTCATGTGACCCTTCTTGCCACAATGGTAGCATTCTATGTCACTCTTGCCTTTAGCATTGCGGGACTTTCTACGAGACTGATCCCTCTTTCCACCTTTGTACTTTTCTTTGGTCCTTCCCCTGCCAACTAAGGCTGTTCCTTTGCCTTTTTCCATTGTCTTTCTGTTGGTTTCTTCAGTAAGCAGACTGCCTTCTACACCTACTATGGTCAAACCATCTGGAGGTGCAGAATTACTCAAAGCTGTGCGAAAAGTGTCCCAACTTTCCGGCAATGTGATCAATAGGAACATAGCTCTAACAGGTTCATCAAACTTGACACCTTGAGCTGACAACTGACTGTAGATGGTGTTGAATTCATTCAGATGATTGGACATAGGTGTCCCTTCGTTCATCTTCAAGTTGACAAGCTTCTTAAGCCAGTATACCTGTGAAGCTGCACTTTGCTTCTCATAAAGATCACTCAGCTTTGTCCATGCTTCATAAGCCCACATCTCGTCTACTACATTGAAGTAAACGCTTTCTGCCAAAGTCAGCATAATGGTAGAAAGTGCCAATTCATCCATTTCGCTCCATTCATCTTCGTCCATATCTTTTGGTTTTATCCCCTTGAGCTTTATAGGTTTTATATGATTCTTTTGTACCAACACGTGCCAAATCTGCTTCTTCCACAATGGGAAATTGGTTCCATCCAGCTTCTTGATATTGTAAAGAGCAGTGTCCTGTGATCCAGCCATAGCTACGCTTCACACTAGTTTACTTTCCTGGGAAAAATTCAGCAGAGTTTCCCCTATAAACTGACCTCTGAACCAATATCAACCTGTCAAATGAACCAAGAAAGCTTCAGATTCTGCATAAATTTCGACAGAGTCTCCTTTGTAAAATGGCTCTGGTGTACTCAAAAACAGACCAAAAACAGCTCAAAAAACCACTGTCTCTCTAACACTGTAAGCTGTAGGTAAACCTGTCCTCCACCTGTACTGTCTGTCACTGTCCTGTAAGCATAGACTGCGACAATGCCTGAACGGCTGTAAAGCAAAGATGCAATCCCAACTGTCTAACTCACAGTCAATACATCCTAGCTGCCTATCTAAGGGTGCTCGAGGGATCGCTCCAAGACCTGTATCACCGAAAGGATCTCAACATTCAAGAATCCCCCAGCTCAATAAAACCTCACTCGACCCTCAAAAAAGGCTGCAGTAAATCTGACAATACATAGACTTCCCACAAAGTCATACATCCACAAATTTCCCACTATATGTTGTAACCGCTGCGGCGGTTGTTTGCTGCGTGACTCACAGCCAGAAAACCCTCAACAGACATACATCATCTCTGACAATACATCCCATGTGGAAGTACTTGCAATGTTAGGATGAAATCTGGAATATCAAGCAGCAAACACAAGCTACCTGATGAACTAGTGGATGTCGCCTACAGCCTGTGTGTAGATGCACCCATGTCGTATGTGACACACCTCCAAGAACTGTGAGCCGTTCTTCGATGTGTAGACAACCACAAATCAACACTCTGGGAGTGCTGATTTCCTTAGCACCTGCAGTCGTAAGCCGAAACCCCAAATTTGCAGAGTCGGATCTGCACCGCCGATACCACGTAGTCGAAAATGGCCTACGTAGAACTTTGTGGAAGCCGAACGGTGGCCGAGATGACCTCAGAATGAAATTCTGAGAACACCAAGACCTTTGGTCTTGCCCACAGGATTTGGGGCCGTGTCTTCGCCTGTCGAATCTCACTCCAATCTGAGAAGGTGACTCTGGCTACCTGCAAATGCTGCCCCGAGCCTCGATCTGAGCTCTGATACCAGTTGAAGGAGTACGAGGGAAGTGCGACGCGAGAGACAGTGCGAGAAGAAGAGCACGACGATATGGTGAACTAGCTCTACTGTAATGTGTAGAGAATAGTGAGTTCTTATTAGGTTTTTACAAAAGAATATGTGTACATACCTGGCGGCCCACGCACTTACCTGGGCGACCACATTGGGCTTTATACCCCAACAAGGATTGCATATGATGGTGTCATTTCTCTCTCTCTTCTTGTCTACCTATGCTCTCTCCCTTCGCTTCAAAACATTTGCGTTTTTTGAAGTACACAAGTCATGCTTGAAATTTGTTTGTGTTTTTTCTACTTTTTACCGCTAGCTCTAACCTAACTTATAATCTAAACTAACCTATAAACTAACATAACCTAGAACCTATAACCTATAACCTATAACCTAATCTATAACCTTAACCTAACCTATAACCTAACCTAACCAAAGTCCGTTTGCGTGTTTAGAAGTACACGAGTCCGTTTGCATTTTTTTTACTATTAATTTGCCGTTATCTCTAACCTAACCTCTAGCCTAAACCTAACCTATAGGCTAACCTAATTGAAGTCCGTTTGTGTCTTTTGAAGTACACGAATCATCTTTGAAGTCTGTTTGCATTTTTTCTACTATTAATTTGTCGCTAGCTCTAACCTAAGCTATAATCTAACCTAACTTGTAATCTAACCTAGCCTATACCCTAAACCTAACCTAACTTAACCTAACCCTAAACCTAAACCTAACCTATAGGCCAACCTAAGCGAAGTCTGTTTGTGTTGTTTGAAGTACACGAGTCATCATTGAAGTCCGTTTGCATTTTTTCTACTATTAATTTTCTACTAGCTCTAACCTAACCTATAATCTAACCAAAGTGTGTTTGCGGTTTTAAAGTACACTGGTCATCTTTGAAGTCCATTTGCATTTTTTTACTATTAATTTGTCGCTAGCTCTAACCTAAACTATAATCTAGCCTATAACTTGTAACCTTAACCTAAACCTAACCTATAATCTAACCTAACCTAATTAAAGTCCATTTGTGTCTTTTGAAGTACACGAGTCATCTTTGAAGTCCGTTTGCATACGTTTTTTCTATTATTGCGCTAGCTCTAACCTAACATAGCCTACAACCTAAACCTAACCTATAAATGGCATAATTCAAAACAAAATTTCTTCAAAACATAATTTCAAAACAAGATTTTTTTGTAGCATAGTTTTGAAACAACATAATTTCAAAACAACATGACGAGATGGTAGCATAATTTCATAACATATTTTCAAAGCATAATTTTGAAATAAAATTACCCCAAACCATAATTTCACAACACAAACCATAATTTCAAAAAAAATAAAATTCAAAGCATTATTTCTAAACAAAATGGCATAAAAACTTAAAGCACTGAAAGTTTAAAGTATGAAATTTTATTTTGTCAATATACAAATTAATTTAACATGCATTAAAATTTTGAGCACTCACATGCGGCCTATTTGAGCAATAAAGGGTCTTGTAAACGTCCTTGAACCTACAAAAATGCACACACACACACACACACACTATGTTAAACCCTAAACCCTAAACCTACAAGCAAACTTGAAAAGCATCTCATCTTGGTGCTAGAGAGTAGTCCATAAGCAAGATTTTCACCTCCGGCAAGTCGTTAGGCAACATATTTGTAGTAGGTGAGGAGAAGGAGAGAAGAGACGCAAAAACTAGAGAAATACGGATGGAAAGACCCGCGGGTTTGTTTTTGCAGGTTCCATCGGTACAAACATCGGTTCAAGCATCGAAAAATTCATCTATACAGATGTCGGAAGAGACATCGATAGAGACACCGGAAAATACATCAAAATCTGTGTCGAAAATTCAAATTTTTAAATTTAAATTTCATCTCCCTCCATACTTACCTACACATATACTGACGCCCGTGATTAACGCCGATAATTTGGCACCAAAATTTAAGTGACCTCTTGTAGTGGCAAAACCATAAACATAACCCACTTACCATACCATAACCATAACCATAACTTTCTTGTCATATCATAACCATAACAGCCATACCATCATTGCAAAACCATAACCATAACCATAACCTGATAACCATAACCATAACATGATTGCCATACCATCATTGCAAGACCATAACCATAACTTGATTGCCAAACCATAACCATAACCTTTGTGCCATAACATGACCATAACCTTTGTGCCATACCATAATTGCCAAACCATAACAATAAACTGATTGTTGTACCACAATCATGATTGTAAACGAAACGCACAACAATAACCATAAGCGTGAAACTGTACATGTAAACAATGAATGAGTACAACTATATCAAGAAGACCACATGTACAAAAAAAACATATATGGAGGATGTCACCCTCATGGTAATGCCTCCCAATCGACGGCCTCTCTCTCCTCCTACAACTGGGTCAAAAGGGCCACAAGTCCATGCTTGTACCCATACTTCTCTTCTCGGCATGTGAGAGAGCGCTTCATGGAAACTTCTTGCAAAATTATGGTTTAATCATTAGATAAATATTCAAATAGCATATACATTCTTGACAATTTAAGGCATACATATAATACTTACAAACTCATGTCAAAGTGTGTCATAGCCTCCACTCCCAAGAAGTGATGCTCTAGTAGACTCCAAACGTGCTCTGGTTGCATATTTTTGCTGGTGAAATCTCTTAGGATTGTCTTGTGTCTCTCATGAAATCCCTGCCCACTCCTCTATGTCCAACCATGACGGCTTTGAACTGTTTGCCTTGTACTTGTCTCTCGTCTCTAACCGACAATGTGGCATTATTCCCCTCACCACGCTCAAAATCCAATCATTTGAGAATGGATCGTACCCCTCTGCCAGCCTGTACTCTTTGTGAATGGCATCGATGATGTAACTCTTTATTTCATCATCTTGACTATCCCAAATCTCCATCACAAAGTGGCCAAAGTGAATTGTACATAGCTACCGAATACTTTGTCTCATGGCCTTTCCGACCCTATTTGCCCCATCCCTGCTCTTGTACACCTTGCTAGGATCATACTCATATGACCCCCAAGGTGTAGGTGGTGCACCAATCAGTGAACTATCCAGTGAAGAGAGTGGTGGATGATATCTTGATGGTGTGGATGCATCAGTAGGACTCCTACCACAACAACCACCGCCTCTAGAATGAGGCTTACCTTGTCTGAAAGATGAACCACCCGTCGGTGTAGGAGGTATATTCGATTGAGGTGTGGGGCCGTTTGGTGTACTCTACAACAAAAAAGGGGACCTTTGACACAGGTTTCAACACATCCCGTCGAAAAAACCGTCGATATACGCATCCCTACAAAAACGTCGCTATATGCATCGATATACGTGTCGAAAAGTAATATTATCGACGCATATTTCGACGGGTGTAGCGACGCATATGGCGACGACCATAATAGAAAAAAAAAATCCTTGGGCAGAGGACAGGCAGCCTGGCTTGTGCCCAGTGAAAAGATGGACACAGCCACAGCCAGACTGCTTGTCCTCTGCCCAAGAAAGCGAGCAGCACCAAAATCAACCATGCTCCCACAGAAATTTTGACAGAGTTCCCTTCGTTTTCACATAAACTTTTCAAAAAAAACCATATCATGTTTACGTCTCCTACATGCTATCCATGTAGGATCTCACATGAGATTTAAGGCCAATGAAAGAAATGAAATGAACTTTGTGCAAAACCATAATTGTACCAACTTAAAACCATAACCATAACGAACTTAATTTGTGCAAAACCATAACCAAATTAAAACCATAACCGGACATAATCACTTTGATCAAAACCATAATGCAGATAACCATAACCATAAACAAAACAAGAACCATAACCATGTTTATACAAGAATAGGAGAAATAACCATGTCTATACAATGACAATGACAATAACCATAACCATAACCATAAGGAAAACAATAACTGTCTGAACAATAACCATAACCATATATGTCTATACAAAAAAGAGACACAGAAGCGTGTCTGTGTCTCACAAATCATATATATGGAATCCACTGATGACTAGGCGTCACAACCTGCACATAGGACAAGTCACAAAATTAGTATTGATATTACTTCACATATACTTATTTAATTAAATCAACTCACACATATTAACGTCTCACCTCAAGCGATCAACGAAACTCTAAGGCCTCCGAGTCTACAGACTCTCCTGAAGCATCAAGATCATTCAATACTTCATAGATACCTCTGTGATATCCATCTTTCTCCTCCTGGCGTGTCCGGGCTCGATGCATCGCAAGATTCTGCGTTTATACAAAAATCAAAGTAATAAGAATACATGATTCATCACGTTTTAAAAATGCCATAGCTAGGATTGGATTAGAAACTCACAAACTCAGAAACTCCCCCTGGTCATCTGTCGTATCTACGCGCCCTGACGCTGCTGTCTGAACCGCATGTCCGCTGTTCGCTCATCCTCCCTGATCTACTGCCACGTCTCGTGTGGGATGCCCGAAGGCTTCAGCGAGCCGATCCTGAAAGCCTGCCGAGATGCATCTCGTCGATGTTTCACGGTGTCCCGTGCAACACCCTTGATCCACCTCCTCGGAACAACCTTTGAACCCAGAGCAGCAGGCTGGTACTCTCTCATGATGGTCTCCACTATATAACTCACTTTGTCCTCATCCTGGTCAAGCCAAGGCGTCAGAATACTGGTCGAAAACTGCAGCTCCGCGAGCTGGCGAATCCACTGTCTCATCTCAATCACGACTCTATCCATGTCAACAGAACCATCTGCTTGTACAGTATAGAGCTTGGAGGCATTAGGATCGTGTGCCCCCCAAGGTGTCCGAGGTGTACCAAGAGGTGTGTCGAGAGGTGTGCTTGGGTAGAACGGGGATCGTGAACGAGGAGGGGTCGAAGCATCTGTGGACCCTCCTCCACAACAACCACCACCTCCACCTGACGATCGCCGAGTGCACCTATGCTACGGAGAGGAGGACGTACCGGCCTCTGCCGCACCCCTAGGTGTCAAAGCGGCCGTGATGGGAGACCTCGCACGCATCGTACCCGTAGGCGTCCCCCGCCCATAGGCGTCCCTCCACCCATAGGCGTCCCCCCCATAGGTGTCCCCCCCATAGGCGTCGGACCCTTGGGTGTGGAGCCCGGAGACGTAGTACCCGTGGCTCTGGCTACCCATTACTGAGAAGCCTCTGCCATGTGACTGGGCATCATCCGTGTGACGAAACCCATAAATGCATCTGCACTCATAGAAGCGGGATCTGGAAACTGGTCTACCATACTAAAGTCTTGCACAAAGAAAGTAAAACAAAGCATCAGAACACCTTTGTTTAAATTAACTTTAAGCTTAATTTTAAATCAACGTCTTCACACAAACACTTACAGGCCTAGGACTTGACGAGTGAGGCATCATCGATAAGATTTTGCACTGTATCATAGTCTATCTCTAATTAAAGCATGAATCTGGCCAAGGCAAAGTGCTTGCGAATAGCGAGAATTTTGTAAATCAAGAACCATTAACAGAAGCTTCTCCGTATCCTGGCTAATCATGCATAGTCCACATAAGAAGTCCATGGATCCTTGCATGCTGTTGTCCTACTGGTTCAACCGCATCTGCTATGTCGATCCCATGCCATAACTCCTAGAGCTCGTCAAGTAGTGGAGCTAGATAAACATCCATGTTTTTTGCCTTGAACTTACCAGGTACAATCAAGCTTAATATCAAATGACCCTTCTTGATGGCAAGCCACTGCGGGAGGTTGTAATTGATAAGACACACAGGCCAAGTGCTCCATGACCAGCTTCTCAAGACAAATGGATTGACTCCATCCATTGACATGCCCAAATGCAAATTGCGTGGTTCACTCTTAAAATGTGGCCAGGTATCTTCAATGTGCCTCCAGGCCTTTGAATCAGCAGGCACCCTAAATGTTGCGTCAGTGGATCTATTTGTAGAATTCCATTGCATCAACTTTGCAATGGAACCACAACGAAACATGCTTTTTATCCTAGGAATAATAGGGAAATGCCGCAACACTTTAGCTGGCATTGTCTCGCCAACTGCATCTTGTTTGTAGCGCATGGCTCCGCACTTAGGACACGACAGACAATCTGTGAATTCATTGCAAAAAAGAATGCAATCATTTGGACATACATGAATCTTGTTGTAGTCCAAGCCAACTGAGGTCAATAGTTGCTTTGCGTCTGGCCTGGAGGGGGGCATTTCATTGCTATCCGGGAGAAGTTGCTCCCGCAACAACCTGTTTAAGCCACATTAAATTAAAAAGCTCTCCAAGCACGTCACCGTTGCAATCGGAAAATCTCTTTTGTAAATTACATACCTAAACAAAACAGTGATGCTTGAATCTGACCACCCGTACACTGACTGAAGATTCAAAAACGCTAGACAAGTACGAAGCACAAATATTTTGGTGCCTTCATAGATTGGTTGACGTGCCAACTTCCTCAACATCTGGTGCTTTTTCGTTAGCGTTCTCCTCGCTTGTCTGGAAGAAGGTATCCAACATCTCCTCCATGCCGTCGTCTTCTGTCTGTAAGCCCTTTTCTGCTTCCATCCTTGGCTCTATATTGGTCGGACCTTCACGCATAATCCTTTTTCTCTCTCTCTCAGATGTAGGTGCCACGTCACAAAAATCAATGCCCGTTCCGTAGGAGTCGTATCGTAGATTCTGTACGGTTTCTCTAGCAAACTCTCCGTACTTGTGCACATGCTCATTACATATCCTACGCTTGCGCAGGATTTGATACTTTGCTGAGTGTGCACGAGCATGCAATCTTTTCCTCCATGTTAGTTGATGACGTTGCCATCTATAATGATTATGAATGTTGTTTTAATATATATACTCCTCACAATGTAAACTACCTTGCATTCTCTAGTCTTGCCCAATCTCCGTACACTTTGGTCCAGAGGTGTATGGAGATCAGGACCACTGGGTCAAAATCTCTTCTTTATTGGCCAAATCCTATATGGGTAGACTTCCAGGTGCACTTCCAGGTGTACTTCTAGGTGTACATGGCAATGCATGTAGCCGGCAAAACCCCTTTGCCTCTTTTAGTTCCATAGTTTCTTCTAGAGGGAGAGAGAGAGAGAGATAGAGAGAGTTTCTATCCTTTTCACACAATTGGTCAGCCAACCTAACTCTTTCTCTCTCTCTCTTTCTCTATCTACTATCTATCTCTCTCTCTACCTCTGTAGCTATCTCTAGTTAATTCTCTCTCTCTCTCTCTCTCTCTCTATATATATATCACTCTCTATCTCTTTATTTCTCTCTCTTTGTCTACGTACCCTATCTCTCGTTCTTTCTCTCTCGATCTCCCTTTCTCTCTATCTCAATCTCGCTCTCGCTATCTCTCTTTCTCTCTCTGTTTCCCTATTTCCCTATCTCTCTCTCTGTCTCGCTCTCCACTTCTCTATCTCTCTCTCTCTCTCTCTATATATATATATATATATATATTTATTTATTTATCACTCTCTCTCTCTCTATTCCCTATCTCTTTCTCTCTCTCTATTTTCCTATCTCTCTCTCTCTCTCTCTCTCTCTCTCTCTCTCTCTCTCTCTCTCTCACTCACTCACTCTCTACTTCCCTATCTCTCTATTGATCGAACAAGTGACTGAGCTAGGGAGATCCAGATGCCCACGACTGCGGAGGCCACACTTCACAACATCGACAGAGGCTGCATCAGAGGATCCAGGTCACTTTGGCTGAACATGCACAACGCCCGGTCATGCTACTGACCATGGAGGAGATTAATGAGGTCCCCCAGCGACAGATGCTGGATCTCCTATGATCTACCTATCCCAACTAGCTGTTTTAGCTGCTTAGTCCACACCTAGCACTTTAGGATTCCATAATATTTTATTTTGTCATTTTGTCATCTTGTTATTCTGACTTTGTATCAGATCCACCACATTGTAACTTTTTGGTCTCATAGGTCACTTTGGCCTTTTGAAGACGTTAATATAACATCATTTCATTTCTCTCTTTAATTTCTCTTTCTTTAATTTTAATTTCTTACGCATACATTAATTCTCTCTCTCTCTCTCTCTAGTTTTAATTTCCTACGCATACATTTCTCTCTCTCTCTCTCTCTCTCTCTCTCTCTCTCTCTCCCTCTCTCTCTTTCCTACACACACACACACACACACACACACACACACATCGCGTTTTCCTACACACACGCATCACTCTCTCTCTCTCTCTCTCCTACACACACACACGATGTAGAGAGAGAGAGAGAGAGAGAGAGAGAGGGGTTGGGGGGGGGGGAGAAGAGTTCCATAATACATGCGCAGCAGGTTTCGGCTAAGATTTGAGCGCGCGCGTTGAAGGCGAAAATGGCCCATGCGCACGGGTTCCTCTTTTTTTCCCCCAATTTTGTAGCGTCAAAATGTGCGTCGATATAGGCGTGGTAATGCCCGTGGATATACGCATGGAAAGGCATGCCTTGCCATGGATATTTCCACACGCATATCGATGGCTATTCCGACGCGTATATCGACGGGATAAAAGAGCGTCGATATCCGCATGGAAAGGTACGATCGTCGATATATAGTGCGTTGATAGCTTTGGTTTAATCATTAGATAAATATTCAAATAGCATATACATTCTTGACAATTTAAGGCATACGTATAATACTTACAAACTCATGTCAAAGTGTGTCATAGCCTCCACTCCCAAGAAGTGACACTCTAGCAAACTCCAAACGTGCTCTGGTTGCATATTTTTGCTGGTGAAATCTCCTAGGATTGTCTTGTGTCTCTCATGAAATCCCTGCCCACTCCTCCGTGTCCAACCATGCCGACTTTGAATGGCTGGCCTTGTACTTGTCTCTCGTCTCTCTAACCGACAATGTGACATTATGCCCCTCCCCATGCTCAAAATCCAATCATTTGAGAATGGATCGTACCCCTCTGCCAGCCTGTACTCTTTGTGAATGGCATCGCTGATGTAACTCTTTATTTCATCATCTTGACTATCCCAAATCTCCATCACAAAGTGGCCAAAGTGAATTGTACATAGCTGCCGAATACTTTGTCTCATGGCCTTTCTGACCCTATCTGCCACAACAGCCCCATCCCTGCTCTTGTACACCTTGCTAGGACCATACTCATGTGACCCCCAAGGTGTAGGCGGTGTACCAATCAGTGAAATATCAAGTGAAGCGAGTGGTGGATGATCTCTTGATGGTGTGGATGCATCAGTAGGACTGCTACCACAACAACCACTGCCTCCAGAATGACTCTTACCTTGTCTGAAAGATGAACCACCCGTCGGTGTAGGGGGTATACTCGACTGAGGTGTGGGGTCGTTCGGTGTAGGGGGCACACTAGTCCTAGGTGTAGGGGTGGCCATAGTAGGTCTAGAGGAGACAATTGCCCAAAGGTTCTCTGCATACCTAATTTTCTCTGGTGTGAATTGTGTCAAAATGGAGCCCATTTGCTCGGATGACATGCCGATCGAAGTGATAGGAAAACTAAAACTAGGAGAGTATGTATCTTTGTCATTGGCCATGGCTATATATACACAAATAACACATATATAATACGTTAGTGGGACATTAGTTTACAAAAGAAATACTTAAGCACTGCAAATAACAAAAATATAAAGTTGCAACACAACTCAATGAATCTATCCAGTATTGTAGACTAATAAAAAGAGTTTTACACAAGAATTCCTAGCCACTTTTGCATGATGTATAAGTTGAGAAGGACAAATCTTGTAACCTTTTCTTGCATTGTGATATCTATCTTCCTAATGATGCCTTGTCCCTGCAACTTGTTCCTTGTCACCTATGTTGACCTCAGTAGTCCACATTCGAGGTATCTCTAGATCAAGTAAGCTCAAAAATTCACTTATGAGGACAAGAGACTCTTGTACAAGCCATCCTTCAGCCATGCTACCCTTGGGGGGAGCCCTTTGACGAATTAACCCCTTTAAAGTCTTCATGAATCTCTCCAAGAAGAACATCCACCTACTATGGACTACCCCAACAATTATAACTTTATCAACCCCAAGCACAAGTAGATACATTTGGATGGTAAGCATGTTTGTTGGAAAATACTTCTCCATCATACACACTGCTTCAATAGCATTTAAGCGTGCTGCATCGATGTTGTCTTTTCTTATCTCTTTTGAACTGATCCAACATACCAACTCACTGATTTTATAGATTGTTCTTCTACTGTCATCTCTCAAAAAATCCTTTATGACAATTGGTAAGATAAACTGTAAAAATTTGTGCCAATCGTGGAACTTAAGACCATTAAAAGTGTCATCTCTTGTAAAAGCCATTTCCATCGCATGCACCTAGTGGGAGTCTTGAATGAAGATAAACATTAGGGAAAATTTGGACTCACAAAGGGACCTTATAAGGAGTTTGACTTCCTTTCTCATGTCCAAAATGGGCGTGCAGTAATATTTATGCAAATCAACTCTAAACTTGGCAGAGATTTGGCAGTTATAATCTACTCTTCAAGCTCTTTCTATTGATATATAACATGCCATGAGATTCAACATATTCTAGTTTTGATTCTCTAAATTCTAGACGGAATTGTCACATCACAAGAGAATAAAAAATAGAATCTTTCAAAATATGAGGAATCTCATGGCGTGCTATACATCAATAGAAAGAGCTTGAAGAGTAGATTCTAATTGTCAAATCTCCGCCAAGTTTAGAGTTGATTTGCAAAACATTTACCGCACGCTCGTTTTGGACATGAGAGAGGAAGTCAAACTCCTTATAAGGCCCCTTTGTGAGTCCAAATTTTCCCTAATGGTCTTTTTCACTTGTTGCTCTTCTGCACCACTCAAAACCCATGGACCTTTTGGTATAGCAAACTTTCCATTCGGTTTGAGTCAAGGCCACATCTTTGGTATTCGATGCACAGCCTGTTGGTCACCTCTTTGAGCCTTTCTCTCCCTTTTTCCAGGTGATGGTTTTCCATATGATCTCCCCCTCATTTTGAAGATGTGTATTGGATCGAGCATATGATTAATCAGCAGGTCACTCCAGTATGGGAGTTCATGTAAAATATAAAGTCTTTTCACAGGTGGCATGAAATCTTCCCTCCCCAGCCACATGTTTTTCCAATCACTCGCTTTCAGTGGGATGCATGTCATGTTTGCATATGTTTGGTCTACGTAGCTCATGTCGTTCATGCAAAAATCTACCACATTTTGGACATGCATTATTGCCCGAGTAGCTCAAGCCTAAAAAATCATAAAATTAAATTATAAAAGAGTTGGCATAGCCAGGAATAACACTACAAAGGCACTGACACACTGTCCAATCGTGCATGGTCCACATGAGAATTCCTTGCACATGTACATTTTGTCATCCAATTGGTTGGGACATATCAACCACATCGATCCTTGTCACAAGATTTATAAGTGGTGTCAGATAGACATCCATGTTCTTTGCTTTGTATTTTCTTGGGACGATCAGTGACAACAATAGATGGCCCTTCTTGATAGCTAACAATGGTGGAAGATTATAATTAACCAAATAAATAATCCACGTGCTCCATGACGAACTCCGTAATCCAAATGAGATTACTCCATCCATTGCCAGAACAAAGCGGATACAGCGAGGCTCATCCTTAAATATAGGCCAACTTTCCTCTA
Organism: Adiantum capillus-veneris; assembly: GCF_014529385.1. Lineage (NCBI taxonomy): Eukaryota > Viridiplantae > Streptophyta > Polypodiopsida > Polypodiales > Pteridaceae > Adiantum > Adiantum capillus-veneris. Next base: position 47,382,187 of record NC_140945.1, read on the forward strand.
TGTGCTTCCATGCATGAGACATGAGAGTCAGCAAGTACCCACATCACATCATTTGTCGATCTAGTATTTGAGTGACATGTCATCAAAGAGGCTATAGGCTTGCACCTGAACATGCTCTTTATTCTTGGAATGACAGGAAAGTTTCGAAGGACCTTTGCAAGGATAAATTTTTCTTGTGTGTCCTCTCTATACCTGTTTGATCCACAATTGGGACATTGTTCCAAATCTGCATACTCATTGCGAAAAAGTATACAATTATTAGGGCATGCTTGTATTTTGTGATAATCCAAGCCCAAGTAAGTAAGAAGATTTTGAGTGGCTGGACGGGTAGGGGGAATGTGATTGCTTTCTGACAAGGTTTGCTCGTTGAGAAACTTGTCGTTACATGAACAATTCAACCCCTTGATCATATTATTGAGTTGTAATTATCACTTTGGCATGCTTATGATACAATGTATGTACCTGAAAAGCTCTGTGAGACGGAGGCATCAGACTCGTAGATAGACTGCAAATTAAGCATTGCCAAAGTGGTATGGAGAACTGATATTTTTGCACCATTGTAAAGTGGCGTTCTTGTATTACCTTGAATGTTGTGAGCTTCTATGTTTTCAATGATGGGATCCATGTCAAAGAACACGTCTAACATCTGCTCCATCTCTACTTCTTGAAATGTGGAATCAGGTATTGGTTGGGTGGACTCAATCGATGGTTGTTCGTTTAATGAAGTTGGAGCAATATTTACTTGCGGAGGTTGATCTACTACCTCCGGACTATGAGATCAATAACGTGCCAGGTCTTGTAGTTACTCTATGGGAAAGAGAACGTTATTGTGCACGTGTTGGTCGCAAATTTTTTGTTTGCAAAAGATTTGATGCTTGCAATGCGCACAAGGACATGCGATCCTATTATCCATACTTTATCTACCAATGATGCAACAAATAATTAAATCACTCCTATTATAAGTACACACCACTGACTACATGACAATATATGACAACCTCACATTCTCTAGCCATGCCCGATCCCCATACACCTCGGTCTAGAGGTTCACGAAGATCAGGACCACAGGGTAATAATCTTGTCTTTATTGGTCAATGACTATATATTACGGTTATTGAAGTTTGTGCATCCTATTGAAGTACAATTGCATTATTTTACTTTGTTTATCAAAGTCCATTTGCGTTTTTGAAGTACACAAGTCATTTTTGGAGACTTACATTTCCAAAATCCGTTTGCGCTTTTTTTATATTTACTGCTAGCTCTAACAACCTCACATTCTCTAGCCATGCCCGATCTTCGCACATTTCGGTCTAGAGATGCATGGAGATCAGGACCACTGGGTAATAATCTCGTCTTTATTGGTCAATGAATATAAATTAGGGTTTTTGAAGTCTGTGTGCACTATTGAAGTCCGATTGTGTTATTTTACTTCAGTTGTAAGCTCTGTTTACGTTTTTGAAGTACATAAGTCATTTTTGAAGACTTGTGTTTCCAAAGTTTGTTTGCAGTTTTTCTACTATTTGCCGCTAGCTCTAACAACCTCACATTCTCTAGCCATCTTTGATCTCCACAGACATCGGTCTAGAGGTGCACAGAGATCAGGACTACAAGGTAATAATCTCATCTTTATTTGTCAATGACTGTATATTCGGGTTTTTGAAGTCTGTGTGCGCTATCGAAGTTCGATTGCGTTATTTTACTTTGTTTGTCAAAGTCCATTTGCAGTTTTTAAGTACACAAGTCATTCTCAAAGACTTTTGCGTTTTCAAAGTCCGTTTGCAGTTTTTCTTGTATTTGCCGTTAGCTCACACAACCTCATACTCTCTAGACATGCCCGATCTCCACACACCGCGGTCTAGAGGTGCACGAAGATCACAACCACAGGATAATAATCTCGTCTTTAGTGGTCAATGACTATATATTAGGGTTTTTGAAGTCTGTGTGCACTATTGAAGTACGATCGGGTTATTTTACTTCGTTTATCAAATCCCGTCTGCGTTTTTGAAGTACACAAGTCATTTCTAAAAACTTTTGCATTTATGAAGTCCGTTTGTGGTTTTTTTACTACTTGCCTCTAGCTCTAACAACCTCATATTCTCTAGCCATGCCTGATCTTTGCACACCTCGGTCTAGAGGTACACGGAGATCGGCACCATAGGGTAATAATCTCATTTTTATTGATCAATGACTATATATTAGGGATTTTGAAGCTTGTGTGTGCTATTGAAGTCTTATTGAGTTATTTTACTTAGTTTGTCAAAGTCTGTTAAGTTTTTAAAGTACACAAGTCTCTTATTAAGACTGTTGCATTTCTGTAGTCAGTTTGTGGTTTTTCTACCATTTGCTGCTAGCTCTAACAACCTCACATTCTCTAGCCATGCACGATCTCCACACACCTTGGTCTAGAGGTGCACGGAGATCAGGACCACCGGGTAAAAATCTCTTCTTTATTTCTCAATGCCTTTATATTAGGGTTTGACATAAGTCTATTTTTGGAATCTTTTTGTGTTTTTGTAGTATGTGCGCACTATTGAAGTCCAATATATTGCATTAATTTACTTCGTTTGTTGAAGTTCTTTTGTGGCTAACACTGAACGGCTTTCACTAAGCGGCTAGCCCTAAGCATGTAGCCTTCAACGGCCTAAATACAGAGTAGTCAAGCCCTAATAAGCGCCAAGCCCTAATAAACCTCTTGAATACCGATTAAACGTACATGACACAATAAGTTGCCAAGTGACTAAATATTGAAACTAGCCGGGCCGAGTGTAAGACTAAGAGGGCTCGGTAAACGATTCAATACGTAAGTAGCTACACACTCTAATTAAGCACCTAACCTTCACTGATTTAACTGCAGATCAGTCCTAAGCGATGAAACCATTTATTACTTAAATGGTTAGTGTTAAATGACTAAACCTACTTAAGAGAATAGCCCATGATAAGTCACACTTAAAAAAATAACAATATATTTTTCAAATTTCTAAATTTATTTACACAAAAACAACAAAACTAACTATAAAATAACATAAATCTAACTAAAGATTTTTTTAAATGATAAAATGTACTTATCTTTCTTAGTTAATGATGATTTTTAATCAATATTACTTATAAAATAACATTTTCTTTTATTTTAATTGAAAAATATGTGTGTGCCTCGTATATAGTGTGTTTATATTGTTTAGAGTGCATTTTTATTTACTTGCATGCATGTTTATGTGAATGTGTGTATGTGTGTATGCAACAAAAAAGAATGTTGGAGCACTCACATGCGACCTATTTGAGCAAGAAAGAGTTGGAAAAATGTCCTCAAACCTGCAAAAATGCACACACACACACACACACACACACACACACGCTATGTTACACACACGTACACAAAAGTGCATAAATCTACAAGGAAACTTGAAAAGAATCTCACCTTGTTGATGGGGAGTGGCCTACGAGTGAAAATCTCACCTCTAGGAAGGCGTGAAGCAGCAAATCTGCAGCAAGTGAGGTGGAGGAGGGCAAGAGAGGAAGAGGAAAAAAGGAGGGAAACGCGCCGGAAGGACCCGCGGTTCTAGTTTTTGCAGGGTCCACCGGTACAGGTGCCAGTATATGCGTCGATACAGGTGCCTGTATGGTCATCGAAATGAGTGCCAGTATGAGCGCTGGAAAGTAATTTTTTTAAAAGAAAAAAACTTGGTCTCCCTCGCTATTTACCTACACATATATCGACGCCTTCCATTCACGCTGATAATTTGACGTCAAAATTTAAGCGAGCTCTTTTAGTGATACCATCTCACTCTACCTTTAGGTTGTATTTGATATGCTATGTATAGCTATTTAAATTATTAATAATTCTTTTTAAAAAAAATGATAGTTTAATAATTTTATATTACATTACTATTGAAATATTAGCCACCTACTCTAATAACTATTTATTGTATAGAACATATGCTTATTTTTACTAATTGTACTCTTTTTATACAAAAAAATTATTCTTTTTGTACCATTTTCCTCTCATTGCATGTTATTTATATATATTTTTAATCATTTCTTCATGCTTTTGAGTTAATCATCTCTTTTTTAGGGAACATATGATTAATAATACAATTTTTGAATTAACATGTCTCTCTTTCAGGTGTGTGCACGATGAATTGGATGATTGAGGGACTCCAAATGGCCTTGGACGTGAACGATGGCTCAAGGAGAAACTCCCTTGTCTTTGCGCCAAATGCAAAAGTGAAATCCCTTGCTTGAGGCACATTGCTTTGCATCATGTAGATAACGAAGGGCTTTGACTTCCTTAAAAAATTGCTCGACGAGATGATAGCAATGTCATCCCTCGCTTGATGAGGTCCCCCATTGGTCTCTGTTTGATGGGGGTACTACTTTGGCATGCAAGGCCAAAAGAGAATGAAAAGAGATACTAGGCAAAAGAATGGTGCATGTTGGTAATTCCACTGGCTCTCGATCGACAGATTCTCTAGACGCATCTGAAGGATACTTTATAAACTTGAGGATGAGCACATGTTTGACATGGTCGATGAGTTATTGGCTCACGAAGGCAACATGTGTGAGCAAGATTGTCTACCATGCACACGACGGGTAGTCGCAACCTCGGGGGCTTCACTATTTGTAAAACTACCATATCACGTGCGTTCAAGACATGTTTGTAAAACCCCTTATCTGTGAATTTTATTAAGAATATAATGTACCTTTTTCTTTTAAAATCTGTAATTTTTTTTCAAATTTCAAAAAATAATGTCCTTCTGTATGTATATTTCTGTAAGTTTCAAGAACTTGAAATACCCTTCTGTTGAACTCACGTGATAGGTTACATTTTTATTAGGTGACCTACTCGGGGCCGCAACGGAGGACAAATTGCTGACGAGTTCCCAAACACCCCTCAATAATGGTGCACGGTACTCAGTGCTCAAGCATGATTGGAAGTCCTCAACTTGCAAGAAAAAATCGGTTGGAAAAATGCAAGTGTAGATGCACTCCTTGGGTAAGTTCTATGTAAAGGCTTTTTATACATGGGTCTCACTTCATGGTTACCACTTGCATATGTATTGAATCTCTTTTTTGTTGTAGTTTGGTGGGCAAAATACTTCCTAAAGATCACCATATGCCTCCGGATTGTCGACGAGCTAGATCACATGTCACCGCACTTGGCATGGAGTATGAGCGCATCCATGCGTGTGTCAACAATTGCATATATATCGCAATGAGCACTCCTTCATGTCCGGTTTTCGTGGAACTTTGTTGTTACAAGGTCGAAGTGAGCGGAGTAAACCTACCCTTTTGAGACATTTTACACTAATCCCTCACATTCAACACATGTTTAAAAGTAGGTCTATGGTGGAGCTTATCACTTGGCATGCCAATCACCGCTAATGATGGAATGATGTGTGTCCCTGTGAATTCCCTCGCATGGAGGCACATAGAGACAAAGTGGCCAAAGTTTTGGGTAGAGCCTTAACACTTGAGTCTTGGGTTGGCAAGCAATTGTGTTAATCCATTTGGCACCAAGTCTCCATCATGGAGCACTTGGCTTATGGTGATCATCAACTACAATATTCCATCATGAGGACATCCAAGAAGGAGATGTCAAGGTGGAAAATATTGATGTCTATCTTGAGCCCCTCATTGAGGACTTGGAGTAGATATGAAGAGGCATCCTCGTTGTAGATTTCTCACTTCTGAAGGAGAGGAGAGAAGACATTGTGAGGGAAATCCTTATGTAGACTATGCACGACTATGCTAGGCTTGGAGAGATTTATGGTATGTTCTTTACATACTCCCCTCTAGTCACCATTTATAGTTTGAAACTCCTATCCACTGATGTGAAATGTGTATAGGGTTGTCCACATTGGGTCACAATGCACCCTACTTGCAGGCCATCATTGGTGATGGAGAGGGCATATGCCTTGCACAAGGTATCCAAACAATCATCAATTCTTACCCCAAGGTAATAGCAAATACAAGGCTCCAACAAATGGGGAGACACCTCTAAAGTGCACAATGGCAGATTGCGCAAGTATTTGGGATGAGCACTACAACAGCGATCTGGCCCTGACTACTCCACCAAAAGGTATTCCATATTTTTAAGGCTTTCATATTAGAAGGACTTAAAAATACAACACCTCTTGGATCCAATGCACATATTCAAGAATGTAGCTCAAGCCCTCTTGGACCACATTATTGGCCAAAAGGACTCATTAGGGGTAAGGGAGGATTTGAGAGTCTTGAAATGTCTCCCCGCCTCCACCACTCAACGTCAAGCCCCCAATGGAGAGATTGTGCTTCCTGAAGCGCCATGGATGCTAGCCAAAGAAGAGTTAAATCAAGTGAAGGATACCATTGCATCTATTTGGACACCAAGTGGATACGTGAGGTCCTGAAAGGGAGCTTTCACAAAAGCAAAGAAAGGTAAAAGCCTTAAATTGTATGGGTTGAAGTCCCATGATTGGCACAAGATGCTACAGGTAACTAAACTAAACTACAGGTACACCACTCAACTAAACTTTTTTATGTACACAATACCCTCAATTAACACTTACTATACTCTTGTGTGTTTTCTTGTAGATTTGTAAGCTCCAAGGAAATTAAAATAGATTCCATCGATTATGCTCAGACACTTGCAAAGGAAACTTTGTGTGGCATTGAGGATGCCTTTCCTTCATCGGTTCTTCTTAGCCAAATCCACCTCTTGGTTCACGTGGTTGAGATCTCTATATGTGGAGTAGTGCATGCATGATGGATGTTCTTTTTAGAGATATTTTTAAAGACCCTCAAGGATTTTATGTGGCTACGGTCCCAGCCAAAGGCATGTATGGCCAAAGGGTAAATCGTGCAAAATGAATTTGTATACATCTCGGAGTGTTTGGCACAAGTTGATCCCTCGATGCCTCACATGTGGTCAGACAAGGAGGATGCAAGGATTACCTCACACTTGCCAAGAGGAAAGGGAAAATTATTTAACATGAATCTATCCCGAGTAGTCAATAAAGTTTCTATCTTCAATGCAAAGGTTATGACCAAGTGGGTGGACTTGTGGATAATGGAAAAGAAAAGGTGTTTGCAGGAGAGGGCATCATGGAAGCAAGAGCATGGAGGCAGAAGAGCACCCCTAGTACCTAGACACCTTGCATGTTTCCCAACTCTCATTAGTGGCGAGTGGATTAATGAGAGAATGACCGAAGCAAAAGCGCATGAAGAAGACATCACCGACAAAGAATGGGAGTATGCAGGAGGTTGCATACCAAAGGTAGAGTACTCATATAGTTAAACCATATTGTACAGTTTTTTCTTGATTTTATCTTTGAAATTGATAAAAGATATTTTCTTGTTTTGTAGTGCCTTTCCTTTAATTCTATGTGGTCAAATGGTCGACACGTTCGTACACATCACATTGATGAGCATCGAAACACCATGGATTGTGGCATCATGGGCAACTTTGACACAAATGGTGATAAAGCCAGAGACTATTGAAATGACACTAAAGTTTAATTTTAGAACCTTTCATACCTTCATCTTCGAATGTAAGTGGTTTGGAATTGTGTCTAGACGGCATGAGAATGGCCTCTACATGGTGGACTCTAGTACTGTGCATCACATAGAGATGTATGACGATTTAGTTTTGCCATGCAATTGTGAATAGGTGAGTGACTACTTTTTTTACCCTCTCTTGCTTGTAACATTAACTATACCAATGTTGCTCACTTTGAGCTTCTCTTCTATAGGTCATCTATATCCCAATAATACACCAACCAAAAATTTGGTTCGTAGTTCCCATAACACCTCACGGGAGACAAAGGAGAGAGATTGATGATTCAAGTCCCACGGCAACAAGTCGTAGTGAGGATGATTTTCATGATGATGATGATGACGGATCCAAATATGATGAAGCCAACACATCCACAAACGACAATTATGTTTCTCTCTTTATTGATTTAGGAGCCATGGGCTTAGAATTGGATGAGGCTTCTTGAAGGGATCTTTTGGAGGATGGTTTATAAACATAATTTAGTATACTTTGAGTTGTGGAAATTTATTTTTCTGTCATCCATTTATCTCTCTCTTTATTCCTCTTTCTCTCTCCAATTTTATGAAGAATTCTAAATTAGGCTAATCAAGTGAGAGTGATTAATTTAATTGATAACAAAATATCTATGATTTTTTCAAACAATATTTATTTATGAAAAGTAACAAATGCTTTGCATTTTTTTAAAAAGCGTTGATATTATAAAGCATTATGGGTGCAAGTGGAGCTAGCGTTTTGTATTGTGCACATTGTTGCAAGATAGCGCTTGAAGAAACTAGCATAGGTGCTACCATCTGGTAAAATGTGGGCACACTTCACTCTATCATCCCCATGCCTCGACAAAAGATGTCGTCCATGTTTGGCTTCTCATCTCTGACAGTGCTTGCTTTACATGGAGGTGCTTGAATAACTTTAGCACCTGAAGAAACTAACATAGTTGCTACCATCTAGTAAAATGTGGGGATGCTTCACCCTATCATCCCCATGTTTCGACAAAAGATGTTGTCCATGTTTGACTTCTCATCTCTGACAGTGTTTGTTTTACATGGAGGCGCATGCATAACTTTAAGATGTAGAAAACTTTTTGTAGTTTCATGTTAGCTATTGTCTTATGTTTAAATATTATTTTTTATATATTATTGAATTTTTATATAGTGTTCTTTAAATTTTTTTCACAAGCAAAGTAGAGGAAAAAATCAAAATTTGAATGTTTGAGTCCTAATTTGGGCTAAGCAATAGAGGCAGTAATATTCGAGGTTATAATAGCGATAATAGATAAGGTAATAAACGAGATAATAAATGCGATAATATTTGAAATACAAAAAAAAACCCCATCCTGCTCTTGCTTCCCTATCTAGCCCATTTTGGATTCTCTCTCTACAAAACGCGGTAAAAACCACGGTAAACGTATTGAGATTTTCATAGTGCATTGCCAATAAGTGCTAGAGAATGTAGATGAGCGTATCATGTCAATGTTGGTGCTTGCCCTTGCTGGAAATATGCACTACTCTTTGTAAAAGGATTGAGCGTTATCGCATGCAAATTTGCAATGCTACCCTACTATTCACCCTCAATACTATCTAACACGAGATATTAAATGAAGCCAAAGCGGTGGGATCGATGATCGAGAATTTCGGGTACAAATTCAAAGGCGCACATAGATGTCAGTAAAAATCTAGCAATTACAGATCTGCCAAAAATGTTGGGCTTAGTTCAGAGATGTTTGCAAGAAGTAAAAGCTATGCAGGTAAAAAAGCAGATTGATGATGCTGTAGAGCTAGCACTTGATGCTGTTCGGGAGCAGTATTATATTTTTTAGGGATATGATCCAGAAGGTTTTATTGCATGTTATGAAGCTGAGATGAAGAGCCGAAATTTTCCTGAAGATCGGATGATTGCAGCTTTTGAAGAGGCTGTAAACTCATATTTTAAAAAGCAGGTTCAAGAACTTGCAGAAGAATATCCCACACGGTGGGAGTATTTTGCAGAGGAATTTATTTACGAAAGCTCAAGGATTCTAGATCGGGAAATAAAGGAGATTACTGATGAACGAAGTAAGGTTGTCTTCAGTAAAGGTGAAGGGGATCAGATGCAGATCCTCAACTATGATGAATTCTGGGAGCATATTTCTGCATTTTTGCAAGAAGTAAAGCCAAAGAAAATGCTAAGCTGGAAGTAGCGGATTCAATTTCAGAGGAGCTTAACTTGAGCAACGAAGGAAAGGTAAACAATGAATTTAATGTTGGAACAGATTTATATGAATTTTTTTCAAAGATTGCTTGCATGGACGCTACCTCTAATAATGGTTCCAGTGAAGACATAGACTATGCAGCAAGCGGTTCGCAAGCTGTTGACCTTGACATGGGTTATTCTAAAGGAGTTCGGCAAGCAGATGAGCCTCTACAGGATATTACTGAAACTATTTGCACTATAGCCAAGCAGGACAACATGTTTGTTGCAGATGAGTGCATAAACAAAGCTATTATGTACACAATAGCTAATGAAGTGACCAAGATTGTGGACCCAACAGAGGATGAGCCTGAGGATGTCAATGAACTTATGATTGCTACTAACCATATGTTTGCAGAAGTTATTATCATGGAAGAAGATGCCATAATCGATCATTTCTTGTCTAGATCTGAAGGAGATGGTTATGACAGTATAGAAGAGCTTTCTGATGTGTGTACCTCTTCAGAGGGGGTGTCAGATGAGCCTTTGCAGTGCTATGATGTATTGCTAAGTAACATGGATGCAGATGAGGAAGCAGAGAATTATATGGATGAGTATGAAGATTGCTTAGATTATGCTGATTATGAACAGGATATTGACATGGATTTTACATCTATGCTTATATACGGGCTGCAAGAGGAGCCAACTCCTAAAGCTTTGTTGAATGTTGAGACTTCCAAGGGTGATTTTCTCAAGGATGTTATGGATGAAGATCTTTAGGATAAAGCTATTATTGAATGTTGAGATTTCCAAGGGTGATTTTCTCAAGGATGTTATGGATGAAGATCTTCAGGATAAAGCTATTATTCATTATCAACCTCAAAAACTAGGTAAAAATCTCTCTGATGATACAAGTCCTAAGGTTTTTCGTGATGGCTATGAAGCTAAAGGGGGTGATGCTGCTAAATCATCCTTGATACAACATAAAGTGCAAAGGATTTTTTGTTTTCTTGGGCAATGTACCAAATGTGGCTGGATTTGGATACTATTCCTAGTAATTCTTATGTCAATGATGTCCTAGCTACCAGTAAAAGAGAGTCAGAATTCTTTAATTCTTGTTGGTAACGACCTTAAGTTATCAAATGTTTGTGAGATGTGGCTGCTGCACTATGCTTCAGGAGAAGCTCTAGTATATTGCGGAGGCCAACAATGCTATGTGATCTTAATGGTATTTGATCCAGGAGATTCAATAGATCTTCAAAGGCAGGTTCATTATAGATGGGTATTTTTGAGTATATATTGTGGTTTCTTTCTGCTAGATCCTGAAATAGCATATTTGGAGCAGAAATTCTTGAAGTTGATTGATACACGATGTGTGTGCTTATGTGGATATTATGCTGCTCCACTATTGGGGCAATTTCTTGCTATCCCATTTGATCCTGGGAGCTATTGAAGAGCAACTTGCAGATTCAGAGATATCATTTATTTTTCTATAGCAGGTTACCTAGCACTAGGTTTTGTTTTTGGATTTATGCTATCAAGAAAAGAGTATTGGATTTTGTGGTCAGTAATCTTATATGGCTAGCTTCTAGTTGACATCTTTGGAGAATTGATAAAGTATCTTCACATCTTTTGAGTTGGTTCTGCTACCAGAACTTGAAGTAAAGGACTTGACGGCTATTCCGTGTGCAGACAGAGTAAGGCATACTTGAGCTTGACAGGGTTCCCTAAAGCGAGCTTGATGGTCAAGTCGTATGCATCATTAACTGGAGCACTTGAGTCTGGCGGGGTTCACTAAACAAGTTTTTCATAATTGAATGCTTTGGAGATACGACATACATTGTTCAAAGATTTGCGATGGATAGCTACAAAATAATTGAGCTAGACCATTGATGATATGATTTAAGCCTTATTTTGTTTTACATATACTTACCAGTGCTGTGATCGTGATGGCAAGCCGCTTAAGGTGATCTTGATGGCAAGCCGCTTAAGGTAATTACAACAAATATAGATTGAAGACCGGTTGGCACAGACCGGAGGCTATGCAGGTTCAGAGGGGGTGGATGTCGTGCCGCTCCGCTTCCACGATGGGAAAAAGAGTAAAGAGAAGCAGAAAAATTCTATTTGAAACTCACACATTTATTGAGCAGTGACCAGGGCTCGAGAACAAGTAAGGAGATCCAGAAAGTGTATGCTTTATGTGGTTATGAAGGCCTAAGCGTAAAGATTTTTTGCTTGAAGAAAAGGTTTTACATGTGAAAAGGCTTTTAGGACATATAAGGCAACTTGAGTAGAGGAAGACATGTGGTCAGTGGTAAAAAGGAAAGTGTGTGAGAGACTTCACATCTCTGCATGAGGGAGGCCGAAAAAGTCCTATTCAAGAAAAGTTTTGAAAAACAGGTTTCTGGACAAAACGGGCCGCGGTAGCAGAAGGAAAAGGGCGTTTTGAGCATTTTTGCATCTCACACAGAGAGGCTAATTCTACACCGACTAGGAGATATTCAAGTTTTAGTGCTCTGCTGTATTAGCGGGGAGGAAGCCATAAGCTTTGAGCACTCTAATCCTAAGCCAAGCTTCCATATCCCTCTCTCATCCAATCTTCCATAGACAATCTAATCAAAGACACCATAAGCCACTCTAATCAAAGACACCATAAGCCACTCTAATCCAAGCTTCCAAGCCACTCTAATCATGGAAGGATTTTAAATAATGTAAGCAGCGGTACTGTTAATGATAATGAATCTTTAGGATCTTGTTCAAGCTGTTAATTTCAAGCTTTGTCTACATTCATTGTGTCTGCTGCAACTGTCTTCCTCACACCTCTCACAGCCAGAGGCCCCGTGCCAAGTTAATAAAATATTGCTTAAAATATCTCTCCCACATGAGGATTTAGAAAAGAGATAATGCTAGAGCAAAAAGGATCGTTATTCACTTGGCATATCAAACTTAATCAATCAGATCACTACAGACCACAAAAATCAGATTACACATAGGTCTTTGACGCAAGGCATTGACGATCTTATTCTCTTTTCTAGCCAAATATTTATGATCAAAATCATACTTACATAATGGGTGAAGCGATCACTTCTACTTACAATTGAGTAATGGCCGAGTCAAAAAATATTTTAAACTAATTCTAAATCATGCACAAGATAGTTCAAATCATGTCTTGTCAACTTCCTAAATTCATATGTCACAACTCTTTTCTTCTAATATAAAACATATCCCATTTGTTCCTCGCTTGCATCACATAGAACCAAAAAAGGTTTCCCTATACTGGAATCTTCATAATTATCAATCTCTCTTCTTACTCTAGAAAAGAACGGGGATATCCCAAGGAGATAGACTACATATGATTAACCCTTTCTTCAACAAGTCATCAAGGTATAGTTCTAGTTTCTTAAGTTTATCTATGTTGAATCTCTAAGGAGCTCGAGAGTTGAGATGGCATGGCTAGTAGGCATGCCATCTCAATGGTTCTTCAATATCATTAGATGATATCGATGCTTCTTCTCCAACCATAACTCCAATCTTGTTAATAGGCTCCACCTTCAACCCATAAGCGGTTGCTCAACCATTGAGATGGCATGGCTAGTAGCCATGCCATCTCCATTCTTGTTAGTAGGCTTCACCTTCAACCCATAAGCGGTTCCCTCAACCATTAAGATGGCATGGCTAGTAGCCATACCTCAACCATTGTGATGGCATGTCTAGTAGCCATGTCCTCTACTAACACCAAATTTTATCCCCAAGAGCTTAGCTATTTCACTTAAGTGAATCTTGAGATATTTAAAGAACACAAGCTTCTTCATCAAAGCATCTTTGAAAATTTCATAGTCCCTCCTTGTATGGTCAATACTATCACACCATATGTATGTTTACATTGCCTTCTCTATTTTGGGCCTTTTCCCTATAGATTGGTCTAATGAGTGCCCCTTTTCTTCTAGCCTTGCGAGCTTTCACTTGAATTCTTGCATTCCTTTAACAATATCATCTAAGAAGGATATTCACTCTTTGGAACCATAATAAGGGCTTTATGGAACTCTCAGGAGTGCTCAAGGCTTGAGTAGGGTTTACTATCATCTTGTCTCTTCATCATTGTCGCTTAGCTAGCAGTGAAACTGCATCTTTGAACTCATTCAAATCGGTCTTTAAGCCCTGTGTAGCATCCTTGTCCTCTAGTAGTTACTAGTACCTCAATCTTCTCTTGAATCTCTTTCCATTAGGAAAATTTTGAACTCATTTTTGGGCCTTTTAAGAGTGCCACATCATCAAAGTTGTACAAAAGAAAGAAACCCGATAGACCCCTCTAAATATTGCTTAGAACCCCATGATATGACCTATCATTGGAAAGTTCTTGAAAAATAGGTTCTAAAGAGACAAGGTCCGAAAAGTTTGGATGACTTCTATGAAAGTTATGCCATTTTTTTTCAATCAGCCAAGTTTTGTTACCGTTATGGTAATCTAAAATCACCTTTTTCTAGATCTACATGAAGGCAATGTCCGATACATGCATGCTATATATCAATAGATAGCATTTGAAGAGTAGATTCTAAATATCCAACCTCCGACAAGTTTGATTCTTATTTGAAAAAAATTTACCGACTCCCACTTTTTGAAAGCTATGCCACATCAACAATTCTTACAAGGCCCATTTTTGAGTCCAAACTTTTCCTAATGCCCTACATCTTGCAAAAAGAGCTCTTTTTTCTGTGAGTTTAGGGTAGCCTTTTCAGTCCTTGATAGTTGATCATACCCAAGGGGTTCACCTTTCAAAAAATACATATAGCACCCTTATTCAAGAGTTATTTTTAAAACCCCCCCTCCCCCCCCCCCCCCCGCCACACACACACACACACACACACACACACACACACACACACACACACACACACACACACACACACACACACACGTCATCGTGAGTTAAAAGACCCCTCTTCCTTGATAAACCTGTAGCTCTTTTTTCAATTTTCAATTTTTAAACCTGTCTTGTAGAGGTAACTTTGTAACTCTTTGGTATATAAAAAACCCCTCAGGGTGATTTCTATATAGCACCTTCAAATATCCTTAGAAGTTTAATAAGAGAAAGTCCCTGTTTTGGCCAAGATACCCACTCTAAAAATGTTCTCTTTGTCACCCTTTCGGAGTCCTCCATGAAATACTCTTTCTTCAAGGCTAATTTGAATGCTTCCCAAGTTCCCCCATGTTCATTTCTAATTCCTCTTACATGCTTTTTGGATCTCAGAAACCATAGCTAGCTTAAAATGTTGTACCTTTGCTTTGGGCACTAGATGCAACTCCATATCCTTTACATGCCCACAAAGATACTTTGTTACATCAATACCACTTAATTTTTCCAATTTATTTACCATTGATTGAAGTGATTCTGTTGAGGAAATCCCCCTCCTTTCAACAGCTTGCTGCTGTTGCATAAACACAGTAAAGGCTTCAAACATTTTCATTGTGACGGGATCAGACCATACCCCTTCTACTGTTCTTGTTCCATAGCTTGAAAGTTTTTATTTGAGACCTTCAAATAATATTTTGAACCCTCACCATAGGCTACCTTGCTTTGGGTCACCAAAAATGTGTCAAGAAGTGTGAAGTGCGAGTAGGAAAGCGCCGGGCCATTGTATGTGTGAGTTCGTAGCAAAATCAAGCGAGTTGTAAAAGATTAGAATGAAAAGACATACTTAAAATGATAAAAACGCCAACCATGAAAGATTCACTTTCAAAGAGAACCAAGATCAGCTCAAAACTCTTGTATGTGTGAAGATTTGGTCCTGGCCTTGCCTCTAATTGCACAGATGCAATGCTCTTTCTCCTTATAAAAACCCTAAATTATTGCTTTAATTCTTCATCATGATCATTTCATGGAAGCTTCAAAAATTCAGTGGACAAGCCTAAGTGGTTATTTGAGGAGAGGAAACCCTAATTGGTAGCCTCACAGCCTCGAGAATGATTGTATCTCCCTTGTTATCTATCCAAAAGAGCTCATTCTTGGCTCTAAAAACTCACACATTGCAAAAGGAGAACAATATCGTCAATATGGCATGTTGAGCCCTTTTTTGCTATTTTTGGGCTATTGTTGATCGTTTTATGGCCTTTTTTGGCCTTTTTAACTCAAAAAATTCCCAAACGAGCTGGAAAAATCCCTAAATTTTGGGGAAATCCCAAAAGGCACAAATTTTATATCAAAACTCATTTTCCACTTGGCAAGCACTTTGGACACGTCTTTTACAACCTTGCATGGAACTGTTGTTTTTGGTTAAGATCACTTGCATTGAACTAATTTCTAGGCAAAATGAGTGTGCCACTTTGAAACACTTGACATTTGTACATTTCTATAATCAAATTAAGCATGTTTTAATTTGATAAAATACGCATCAGTTCCACGTCACGGGCCTTGCTTGCCGGGCAAGGTATGTATTGAACTGCAACTGTGGCATTTGCTTTCACCTATATCAGACTATGTACAATGTAGCATTTGGTCCCACACATCAAGAACATTAAGAGTGAGGTAAATATTTTTAGTTTCACATAATGCATGTGCCACGGCACATGCATGTGCCATGGCACAACACCGCAACATTGGTGAGGGATGAAGGTGGCTTTCACGAGATATGGTGACCACAAGACAGTGTGTATATAGCTCATAGAAATGAAGGGGATATACATTAGGAGAAACTTGGACCCACTTTTAGGCCTTTTAGTTCTAGAGAGAGAGAGTGGCACTCGACCAGTGAGGAAGAGGCTTACGTTACGTTGAAAATCAGCATTTTGGAAACAAAATCGTTTAGAAAAAACGGAGAAAATCATATTTTTGCTCTTCAAATTATACAATGTCACACTTTTAAAGCATAAATGCCATAAGTTGTACTAACTTTATGGCGACAAATTTCAGAACTTGCATTGAAGAATCTAGTAACTATGCTCCCTCCCAAATATTTCTTTAAGTAGCTCTACTTCCC
The DNA here is from genome assembly GCF_014529385.1 of Adiantum capillus-veneris. Lineage (NCBI taxonomy): Eukaryota > Viridiplantae > Streptophyta > Polypodiopsida > Polypodiales > Pteridaceae > Adiantum > Adiantum capillus-veneris. The sequence goes on from NC_140945.1 coordinate 47,398,858, forward strand.
TCTCAAAACTTTCTTCCCTTTTCCATATTTGCGCTAACTCTACTGTGTGTTCTAGTGCACACCATGACTACCTCTCAAAGGCCTAGCACTATCATTGACTATGTTAGCATTTCTAATAGTTATAATGTAAATGATCATGCATGGATACCATCTTTGAATAACTATCAAAAGTTAGGTACTATTGCAGATGAGGAGAAGGAAGATGAGGCAACGCAATGATTTCATGGAGTCTTACAAGGAACAAGTTAAAGAGTTTACAGTGTGTGCACAAAGAAAGCGGGTGAAGAGGTCCTCATGCTTTCAAACATGCATACTTAAGGTTGCAAACATATCCTCCTATTTTTCCACAACATTGACCCACCTCTAAGTTGTTTTGAGACTATCTCATTTAGTGCGTTATGTTTGCAAGTTTAGGGTTGATATCATGTTTGGTATGTTGCAGATATTTATCATCAAACGGAACAAAATGGCAACCAATTGAGAGCATAGTTGGGATTTTCTATGCTTTCCATGAAGTTTATTGGTCAGCAAATGTATCGAGGAAGACAACACAAGGAGCTTGTACATAATATAATATTCTTTTATGATATGTCATATTTGGAACCCAGAATACCCTATGGATGGGGTCGTGTAACGCCTTTTCCACTTCCATACTTTGACAACAAGGATTATTCTTTGCCAGCTTCCCAAACTAGTGAAAGCTTTAGGAATAGGTTGTTTCAGGATATACACAAGTTCCTCAAGTATTCAATTGCTCCAAAGATTGTTAGGCTCACTCTATTTATGCATGTTGAAGTGTTTGTAGATTTCTTCTTTGATAAGCAAATAAGAACTACCACAACAATGCTCATTTGCAAGTCTGAGAGTTAATGTATTTAATTTTTAAATGATAATTGGGATAGGAAACAGTCACAGGGCAAAATTTGTATTTTGCAAAAGAAGTCCATAATTTGCAAGTACATTATAAGCTCCCCAAATTTCATAGTGTCATTTTACTATTTTATAGTATCATCTTCTTAGTAGGAAACTTATTCCACTCAACCAAGATATAGAGTCTAAATTTGAGAACAAACCTTTAGCAATAGAGATCTACTTTTGAGAGAGCCTACTTACTGTGATGGAGACAATGTCAAGTACAATTCTTGCACAGCTCAGGGTCGATCTTACATATGAAGACCTTCCACTTCTGCGAGAAGTGTATGCCTTTAGTCTCAAAGGTATTTACTAAATGGATAAATTTCATTTGTCTTTAATGCATTAAGATATAGATCGAACTCTTTCTTTTTCCGAGATTCCAAGATGCAAGGAGAAAACAACATTGTGCAAGGAGTCCCTCTCAAATACACTTCAGTTGATTGCTTCCACTGGAAGCTAGGTCACATACATTGTGTGCTCAATGAGTTTTAATGCGATGCAATCCAAGAGATACACTCCAAAATGACTAATACAAAGATATTTTGTGCCGCTCAAACATTATTTCACAAATGTACACTTTTCATTGTTCCAAAACTTTATAAATTTTATCTTTTCTTTCAAAATGTATACAAAACGGTGATAATTATTGCTCCCTTCCCGTGCTACTACTTTCTTGCCTCCTCCTCCGATTGATGCCACTGCTCCCGTACCCTCTCCCCCGATTGGTGCCATTGCTCCCCTGCCCTCTCCCGCGATTGATATCCTTCTCCCTCGGGGGACGTTGGTCTTGGGTACCCTTTTGTGTCGTTTGAATGCATGGGACACCTCCATGGCTTCCCATGCATCTTGCACCTGTGAAGATTCCCTCTCTTTTTGCTTTTGTTGTTGGTGTGTAACCCAATCTTCTACTTCTTTGTAGTTTGCATAATATTGATTGATTTCTTCTTGCATGTTTTGAACCTTTGTCTTGAGTCTACTAGTACACTACATCATTTTGTCTATGCGGGCCTACTCGAACTCCTCAGCTTGAGCACTTTTCTCTCTTGATCGTATGTGCACTGAGATTTTAATATGATGAATGGCTATTACAAAATATTTGTGCACTTCATGGGGGTTGTAGTTATGTGATTGAAGGTCCTATAGAAGCATGATAGTAAGAAACCAAGCAAAGAAGTTACCTCTTTAAATAAAAATGTTGCAGCAATGCAAGCATTGAAACAACACGCGGACTTATGTTTGGTACATCCAAAATTTGGTTAACAAGGAGCATAAAATTCACACACGTATTCCAACTACATCTATAGTCATCAACTTGTGTGGGCATGCTGACCGATTGGTGTTCAGTGGCTATCCCTAGATCATATTCTAACAAAATGTGTTGTACACAGCATACCGTTTTTTTTCCGGCACTACATACATAAGTGCTTGCTTCAATAAGGCATTAAAAATAGATACTACTAGCAAACACATAAAGACGTGCTTTATGTCTTTACACGCCCATGGAACCCCCTCTTTTTCTTGAAGTTTCCGTAGTAGACAATCTTATCTTCAATGTCAAATAAAAATAGACTTCAATGTTCACCACACAAAAAACACCAAACCCATCAAGGATTAGGAAAAATAAGGTTCTAAATCCAACATATTTTTTACTTATTAAGACAAAACTCACGATTGATTGTATGAAGTGACCAAAAAGCGTGCTGTCAAGAACTGCGCAGTGTGACTAGGAAAGTGTCGGGCCTCTTACTGTGAGGATTCGTAGCAAAATCAAGCAAGGCATAGATGATTTGAAGCTAAAAACACACTAAAAAAGAACCAAACTCCAGCCATGAGATCTCCACTTTGAAAAAGAACCAATACTCACTCAAAACTCTTGTGTATGTGAAGATAAGGTTTAGCCTCATTTAATTGCACAGATGCAGTGCTCATTTGACCTGTTAAAACCCACTTTGATTCTTTGTCGTGAACATTTCATGGAAGATTCAGTACTTAATTGTAGAAGCCCAAGTAGTTATTTGAGGAGGGGAAACCCTAATTGGAGGTCTCACAGCCTCAACCATGTAGTGGCAGCAGCATGGGACTGCACTAGCACCCTGTAAAGAAATGGCTATATCTCCTTGCTTATATGCCCTAAATGAGATCATTTGTGGCTCTAAAAATTCCCATACAACATGAGCAACGATAACACCATCCTTGATGTGGCATTTTGAGCTATTTGGAGCTATTTATAGGCTATTTTTGACCATTTTACGGGTATTTTAAACCATTTTTAACCCAAAAATACCCTTTTTTGTCCGCAAAAAGCCCAAACGAGCTGGGTAAAATCCCTAAAATTGTGGAAAAATCCCATTCGGCTCAAATTTCATGTTTAACCTCATTTTTCCACTTGGTAAGTACTTTAAACACATCTTTTACGCCAGCGCACAAAACCTGCTATTTTTGGCCGAGATTGTCCGCATTGAACTTTCTAGGCAAAGCGAGCGTGCCACTTTGAAACGCTTGACATTTGTACATTACTATAGAAAATTAGGAATATATTTATGTGAAAGAGCATTCCATAGTGCCACGTGTAGGGCCTCGCCCGCCCGGCAAGGTATGTACACGGCTGCAACCGTGGCATTCATTTCGCATATATCACACTATGTACATTATAGCATTTGGTCCCACACATCATAAACATTAAGAGTGAGGTAGATATTTTAATGTCACATTATGGATGTGCCATGACACGACAACACTAGGTCCTAATCCAATTTACTCTGTTGAACTAGCCTATGAGCGCCAAGAAGTAAACTCTCTTGTTCTGAAGCATAGGGGAGATAAGCGGATCTATTATGTATATTTTGTCCTGAATGTCCATGGGTAGAAGCCAAATAGTGTGCATAACATGACTAAATGCCAGCGATTAGGGTCCCTATTCTCTCGGTTCTGGACCTAACTGTTGCAAAGACATGGGTCAATACCAAGTGAATTGGGGCCTTGAGAAATTCACTAGGGTCCCCATTCGCTTGGTTGTAACCCTCACTGTCACAAAGACATGGGTCAATATCGAGAAAATAGGGTCCTTCAAAATTTCCAAGGACCCCTTTTTGCTTGGCTCTGCAACAATGTGAATAATAATGAACTTGAGACATACCACATAGCAATGTTGACAACCAAATCCGTTGCATTGGTGTTTGGAAAATTGGGCAAGCATAGCAAATCTTGTTAATCAAGGTTAAAAAGGGAGACCTCCTCTGACCTTCTTGACAGATAAATCTATGCACGAAGAGGTGTTGAACTAAAAGAACTTGCAATTCCTCTTTGTTTTCTTTGCTGATTTGCTCTACAATATTCTAGTCTTTTGGTAGAGGCTCTTACTTTGTATTAGCTAGTTGTTGCTCTACGTTGGTTGACCCTCACAAAGAAGAGTCTGCCCATTACTTTTGTTGAGTTGTCTCTGGATCTTCATGTATCTGCTCCTCCCTGACTAGCTCTGGCTCCTCACTAACTGGCTCAGTCTCATCTCTAACTCGCTCAGGCTCCACCCTTACGGACTCAGGCTTCTCCCTGGCTGGCTCCTGCTCCTCCCTAACCAGCTCAGGCTCCTCTGGCTGGCTTTGGCTCCTCCCTGACTAGTTCGGGCCCCTCCTTGACTAACTCATGCTTCTTGAGTGGCATTGTACCTGGCTTGGGTACTCCCTCAAGCTTGGGATTTACTTGTCCATCTGTCTGGGCAGAGGATTCATTAGGAAAAAATTGGACCCCCTTGGGGGCATGTAAGGATTTCTAATTTTAAGGGATTAAAGCTAATTTTTTAGGGGATGGAGGGAACAAAGACAATAAATAGGGCTACTTTTGTAGCTCTCTCTCTAACTTCTCTCTAGATAGGAGAGGGGGTGAAAGTAGGGAATGAGGGTGGTAAAGTAGGAGGAAGAGGGGGGATAAAGTAGGAGAGAGGGGGGGGGGGGGGGGGGGGGGGGGCAAAAAGAGAGAGAGGAGTAAAAGTAGAGAGAAGAACCATTCTCTCTCTACCTATCTCCAAACAAAGAGAGTAAGTAGTTATGACAAAATCCACTTTTCAGTTCGTGCATCAATTCACCCCAAAAAAATGAATTTTTTATAAAATCTTCAAAATGGATCTTTTAAGCTTTCAAAAGGTCCCTATATATATATATATATATATATATATATATTTATAGAAGAATCTAGCTTTTATAAGATTTAAATCTAAAATTCCTTGGGTCCCTCTCTACATTAATTCCACAAAGAGAGTAAGTAGTTATGACATCTTCCACTTTTCAGCTCGTGCATCAATTCACCCCAAAAAATGATTTTTTAATAAAATCTTCAAAATGGATCTTTTAAGCTTTAAAAAGGTCCCTACACACACACACACACACACACACACACACACACACATATATATATATATATAACAATATTTTTTTAGAAGAATCTAGCTTTTATAAGCTCCAAATCTAAAATTCCTTGGGTCTCTCTCTACATTAATTCCAAGAATAAATAGATAATGCCACATCTTCAAAACGTCCATCTAATAAAGCCTAAAAATTGAAAATTTAAAAATTTAAAAATTTCCCTCCTTTGAGCTCAAAAATTGAACCTATATATGAAAAACTATATTTTTAAGTCTTTTTATCCCAAAAATTGTCTGTTTATCCCAAAAAGTATATCTTATCAATTTTTTTCCCCATCATAACTTTCCACCATGTCTCTTCGCGACATAACCAATGAATCACCTGCACCGTCATCTACTAGGTCAACTAATGTCAGTCTGCGTCTACCGATTGAATTTGCTCTCACAAAAAAAAATGACGAGAAAGCATCTCAACCGGCATCCGTACGACGGTTTCGAGGAGAAACCAATGTTGACTTGTGGCTTGATGGAGGGTTGTATCCAAAAGATCCGCTCGTGGGCTGTCATCTGACATTCTGTACACTCCCAAGCTTAATCAAATATGTGGGAGAAGGAGAACGTGGTCTTCTTGGGTATTGTCAGAGATTGGACTCCAA